>NC_056766.1:16060000-16797500 GCF_018687715.1 Carya illinoinensis | reverse complement strand
ATTTCCTTATGCGGGATGTACGGTAACATTTACATGCAATGAAAAATAATGAGTTGTTTGTTAATTTCAGAATATCCAACAAAGGTTTACAATTGTTTCAAGTTGAATTATTTCTTGGTATTTATACATTCACATATCATCATGTACAACAATAATAGTACTTCATTGATATTGTTATTTTGACCGATATGCATTACCTAGTTGTTGGGAACCATTGATCCATATACACCACCAATAATTTGTGAACAACTTTAGGATTGTGTATAAGAGCTTCGAACTGTAAAGGTTTTGAGAAGTAGAGTATCTAAAGAATTGACCTGTTTAACAACAATAAACAGGTGACATGAAAAATGTTATGATCCTATAAAAATGCATAAAATGATCAAATATTATATTTGGGCTCTGACATTGAATTTGAAATAAGCAGCTTGCTCTCAAGCCCCTTTCTCCTCTAAACCCAATACAATTATTATACTACTATGCCTCACCAAATAAAAAGTGCAATATAAAGATGAAGCCCATTATGTGCTTAGCTTCCCCAATGCATAGGTTTATCAAATACCATTCCTCTGGTTTACAATAATTTTCATACGACTCTTGATCATTAATAAATTTTAACTTGATAAAAAAATAGTTTTACCTCTGAAAATTCTGTCAAAACGGCTACCTTTGTTGCAGCTTTAACTTTTAGCAATCTAGATGGAGAAGATGGAGATGCCCCTAAGTAAGAAACTTGAATGAATCTCATGATACCACCATGTTTTTTGCAATCTGCACAAGTTAATGCGTATGAGAAAGAAAATGATGGAAACTCTATGTCCCACAGAAAAAAGAAATATCATCAAACACTTAATCTGCAACAATTATCTTACAAATCCATTATCCAGGTACACACAAAAATAAACATTGTGCCTATTCTCTTTTTGCCCCCAGCAAAGAGATTTTTGGCTGATAATTTAACTGCTAATGCAATCTTCGACCCAGTTTTTGAATTTACTCTCTTGTTTCTACTAATTGAAAGTCAAATTAGAAAGCAAGCCAGATAACTAAAACCCAAAAAACCATCAGATCATAAAAACCACAAAAACCATCAGATCATAAGTAGATAAGACAAAAAAAAAAAAAAAAAAAAAGGAGAAAGACAAGCTATGAGAGAGATAAGGATACTTTCCACTACAAAACAAATCCAAGAGTTGGCATTGGGATAACTGGAAATAAAAGTTCATCTGAAGCCTGATCTAAAATCCCAAACTCCAAATTTGCCCAAAAACATAACCACAATCAATTATTGTCCATATATAGCAGTTAAAAGAATTACTCTTGAAATAAATTTAACAAAAAAAAAAAGCCCAAGACCCATGTACCTCTGAAAGAGTAGCGATATTCAGTTCTCCCGAGCCAGAAATAGGTGGAAGCACACTTTTTGGTGTCCTTGAGTGAATGAAAATAGAGGAAAACAAGAGAGACAAGATAGAGACTTGAAAAAACCAAAACAGAGAGAGCCGAGGAGGATTTAGCATCTACGGTCACATATTCAATCTCAAAATCTCTTTCTGTGGATGATCTTAACGTAGCAGGAGGAGCTTGCAAAACCAAACCAAAGAAATAACGTTAAATTTCAGATAAAGATTTCGGTGAAGAAAGGGATAAAGATCATCACCATCAGATCTATCTGGTACTTTTGTTCTTGGTGACTCTCAGTCATATCTCGATCTCATCCTGAGTTGAGGAGGGCGACTTGGAAGACGATTTCGGTGGCCGTGGTTTGGGACCATTAGGCTTCTACAACGGTAGAGAACCTCGTTAATAAACCACGAATCGAAAGAAAAAGCACATGGGAATCAAAGGGAAGATTGGAAGCTTTTGGGATTTTTGAATCTGGAAAATGGAATTCCAATCGCGTGAACTTTTGCATTATCGCTCGCTTACAATTCTTTAACGGACGGATTTAGACGACGGCGTTAATTTTAACGGTAAAAAAATAAAAACCGTTAAACCAATAAAATTCTGTTAGATAGACACTTTTTATATATAAAGATGTAACACTATTCAAATAATTTATAAGTTTTATTGGTATAGTTAAATGTAAATATAAATAAATATTTAATTAACAGTCTCATTTTTTAAAAACATTAGTCATATGTAAATTTTTTGTTTACTATGAACAATATTTTATTACTTTTTTCTCTCTCCTCCCACTTGTTCTCTCTCATCCAACTGTTTTATTTTTCTCTCTCCACACACTTTTTGTGACGCCCCCAAATTCCGTTTGGGATCGGACGGACATTTGAAGCGTCGAGACATGCAACACAAGGTTACCTGCCCCCGTTCATGACATATAAGATGCAATATTCCTAACATGCATCTAACAATATGCAATATTCGCAGCGGATAAATTTTTTCTTTAGCAATACTATGCACCAAATTGAAAATATCCCAAATGCTTAAAACATACTTCATACATAAAAATCCATTGAACAACTAAGATCACAACACTAGTCCAAAATGGTTATGATCCAAAAAGTAGTAGAGATGCAACTCAATCGTACAAGTAGTAATTTACGTTAATTACTATATCAACATTTATGTCGCACCGTCACTTAGTCAACTGTGTCTAGTTGATCAGCTCCTAATTCTCCTTCAGGTCCTGTAACAAGATCTACCATTCGGGGGGAATGGTAGTTGGGACTACCAAAGTGAGATTTGATTACAAATCTCAGCAAGTTAACAAAAAACTTTCATACAGACTAATGATACATGTATGACAGTAAAAGCATAAATGCATAATCAAATTCATAAGTAATTAAGCATAACTTAGCGTACAACATAGCATAATTGACATAGCTTAAATTGAATCATGAACTGAACTTGACTTGACATGAACTTGATCTGAAACTTGACTTAGCATGAACTTGCTCTGAAACTTGAATTAACATGAAAAATACATACTCCACAGTTGTTGTGGCCCCATGTATTCTACACAAACTTGACTTAACATTAAAAATACATACTCCACAGTTGTTGTGGCCCCATGTATTCTACATAAACTTGACTTAACATGAAAAATACATACTCCACAGTTGTTGTGGCCCCATGTATTCTACGTGTAAATACATACTCCACAGTTGTTGTGGCCCCATGTATTCTACACAAACTTGACTTAACATGAAAAATACATACTCCACAGTTGTTGTGGCCCCATGTATTCTACGTGTAAATACATACTCCACAGTTGTTGTGGCCCCATGTATTCTACACAAACTTGACTTAACATGAAAAATACATACTCCACAGTTGTTGTGGCCCCATGTATTTTACGTGTAAATACATACTCTACAGTTGTTGTGGCCCCATGTATTCTACGCATCACAATTGTAGTAAAATACATACTCCACAGTTGTTGTGGCCCCATGTATTCTACACAAACATAATGTACTCAAGATGAAACGTGACTTGAACATAACTTGAAATACATGACCAACTTGAGATAGAAACATTTCGTAACATGGCATAACATATAATAGACAACATATTTAACATGACATACTTGCAACAGTGAATATTACATGACTTGACATACATGTAATAGATGGCATACTTAGCATGACGTACTTGTAATGTACAATAATACATAACAGAATATATTATGTAACAGATAAAAATTGATGACAGAATAAATTCTGTATAATAAACAATTACGTGATAATTTGGCATGGCATGACATATATGATAACACACATACATACACTATAATTCTTTTACTTAGCACACATACACAGTAGACTGCTAGTAAGTTAAAAGCTAACTTACCTCGATCTTCGCGTTTCTTATAAAACCTCAAGCGCGATCACGAGGAACTGTAATTAGTGATTCTTAAAGTTAGTACTAAATCACTAATAATTTGAAATATGGAAAAATACTAACTTAAAGAGTAAAATTTCCATTTTACTTCCTACATGTAGGAAAATGACCGTTTTACCCATAACTTAAGGATTTTGCATACTAACTCCAAAAGTCACCAAAATTTACATGCCTCATGTAAATTTTATCCTCAACTCAAATATCAATTTAGAAAAATTTAAAACTAATCACAACTATTAAAACTCCATAGGGCCGAAATTCTCATATGCTATTTCTATTGATTTTTTGTTTCTAACTTGTTTTGATCAACCTTTTGATCTATGACTTATAAATATGTGATCTTCAAACCAAACCATCACATGGTTTAAAAAGATGTCCTAAAACATATATAAGCTTCTAATTCAAGATCACATGGTTAAAAATTAACCAAAACATAAATTTAGCCAAGAACATCCACACTTTGGCTTATCTGAATATCTCTTTGTATAAAATTTCATATCTTTGAAACTAACATCAAATATCTTCAAAATAATAATATAACATGTATATAAGATGCTTAGGATCCTCCAATAAAATTATCAAAGTCATTAGAATAGGTTTAGACCACCAAAGAGTTAAACTTTCTCAAAATAGAAACTGTTTTTCTTCTTCCAGTTTCTAAGTTTCTAAATCTAAGCAAATATTTCATCAAAACCTTTAATCATGCAAAAATCCTCAACCAATAGTCATATATACATGTTAACAATACTCCATAAAAATTTCGGACCAATATCTATCCATTAGCTTGGTCAAAAACTCCAAACTATAACATATTCTCCAGTTTATCTCCTAGAATGACCTTTCTATAGTTTACACAATATTTGACTGACCAAATGATCTTCAAATGGGGCAAATAAGATATCCATGTAAACTAGACTCAAAAAGGAACAACTTATATGAAGGAGACTTTATGATAAAACACTTACAACAGCTTCGAAATGGGCATGCAAAAGAACTCCTAAAAGCTGTCCGAGAGAGAATGTTTGATATTCTTTTAAAGAAACGTGTAAATGAAGATAAGTTCGTGGGTGATGGCTGGAGATGCTTATGGAAGAGATAAGGGAGATGATAAGGCTGGAGTTGAGAGTTGAGTGTGGTTTTCTCCTACCCAAAATATCTATAAAATATTATCTCAAAATATTCTATCCAATAATATCTATAAAAATCAGCTCAATATATTTTCCAAATGTGGAGTAGACTTGGAAGAGTAAGGTGGCTAAAATCTTTCTATGTGTATTTTAAATCTCTATTCTTAAGATATTTTCCAAATGTGTATTTTGCTTAGGTGTCATGATCTCACACCTTGATTTCCTTCACAATTCCATCTAATGGTTTCTCTTTGTGTCAAGTATCTAATACTATTCATTATGTGTGGTTAAGATCTTGCCAAGTGTCCAAATAAAATATCGCTATCCTAATTTGGACATTTCACACTATGATTTTGAAAACACTGCGCTCAGTACATTTACCGAGGTTACTATTCACTCCAAAAATAAACGTAATAAACTTAGTACTGAAAAATTCTAAATATTTAATTAAGCCTAGTGGTGTAGACTATAATGTATTCTGACACTTTTAACTATCTCAAATAATTAAAATCGCATTTCTAGCACCATAGTGAGTGATAACACTAACTATGTTGACAGGCTAAAATTTATGCGATTAGTCGATTCGTGTAAACTTACAGAGTTTTCACGAGGTTCCTAAAGTCAATAGAAATTCCTTAATTGAATTTCTAGCGGGCTGTTACACTTTTCCTTTTTTTTTTTTTTAATTTCTCTACTGATTGGTGTATATTTGTTGATATTCAATTTTAATACAGCACAATTGGTGTATATTTATAGATCTTATGTAGTGAGTTTTAATTACAAATTATATAAAAAAATTAACTTAGGAAAAAAATAAATAATAATAATAATAATTAATATTTTTTTATTATTTTAGCTAAAATATGCATAATCCAATATGAGAGTCTTTCTCTCTCTCTCTTTTTTAAAGGAAACTGTCATTATTCATTCATAAAAAAAAAAAAAAAAAAAAAAAAACTTACAGTCATGACCAGATACATTTTAAGATATCTTCATATTAAACATAACATTATAAACCAAAATAATGCATGTGGAGCACTACCAGTACAATATTTCCTTTGTGACTGGCCTACTCTTCATTATTGCTGATACTCTCTTAAAAAAAAAAGGTTCAAGCAACAACACTATATGCCTAAACAGAGACCCAACCTCACATTTCATAGAAAATATATTTCTTGAATAAGTGTAACCTCCAAAAAAAATATATTTCTTGAATAAGTGTAACCTCCAAAACATGTGATTTTAGATTTACATTTGACTACATCATTGTCAATGCTCTAATATAAGTATGCATCCTCTCTCAATTAAAAAAAAAAAAAAACATTGCTAGGGTGACACTACAAATATGCACACTAACCTTGAAAGGACTGGCAAGGGTTTGGTTTGGTTCTTTAGCAATCAATTCCATAGAAAATTTCGAGGAGATGGCTTGCCTATTCCTCACGCACTTCATGGCCAGTAGAAGAAGGAGACGCCCTGTGGCATTCATTCTCACCATCAAACAGAGAGAGGACGAGAGCCTGAAAGTCTACCTAGTCAGGTTCAACAAATAGTGCATAACGAAAAAAGGCCAAGGATAAGAATATCACCCTAGCGAAGCTCCTAGGGGGAGTGTGGCCTGTATTCATGGCAGAGTTGGCCAAGAGAACCCCCGTGACTTTACGAGAGTTCATAGATCAAGCAAACAACTTCATCAACGTTGAGACAAAACTTTATACTCTAATCGAGCTAAGGAAAAAGGGACAAGAGTGGGTAGATAGAAAGGGAAAGGCCTCGGCTAAAGGCACTACCCAATAAAAGGCATAAAATGAAGCCGCTTGAGGGAGGAAGAATGAGCACTCACTGAGGAATGTGACATACGTGCAGATGTGGGTGGCGAGTGAGAATCACTACTTTCCTCCGAACGATTTTGGACTTGTGAAACTGCTTGTGCTGCGCATGTCTATCGAGAGTTGTCCGAAAGTTGTAGATATATCTTTTTTGACCTTAAAGAAAGAAAAATAAAACTAAGTAAAATAAACATTAATAAACAAGGTGGATGAATGGAAGAATGAAGAAATGAGAGGAAGTAGGAGGAAGCCGAAGCCCCCACCCAATTAGGCGAAAATTAGATTTAGAGGCCTTGGCTTCTTTTTTTTTTATTTTATTTTATTTTTTTTATTTTTTTCAGAGCTTGGTTCTCCCATTTGAAGACCAAACCTTATGCCATTTGTTTTAAAGAACCTTGGCTTGTACATTTTGTTATTAGTTATGACTGACTAATTGTTGACCTAAATCCAAATAACCTAACACAAACTCAATTAACCTCATATGATTGATACTCCTAATCTTAATACATTTATTGATAATTAAATTTAATATAACCGACTAAAAATTGTTCTTTTCCCTTTTTTTTCCTTAAATTTTAGTATTTTCTTAAATGGAAAATGACTTTTAACAATTTTTTTTTTTATAAGAAAATGGAAAACTTTGAAAATCTGAAAGGAAAAACTAAAAATAATCTTTATTGATTGATTGAAATTTGGTTGCCAAATTGGCAAATTTCATGCTCTATGGAAATATCTCATTCGTACAGTAATTGGCTGATGTTAACTCATTTACCCACCACAATAACATGTTTATAGTTAGAAGATATAAATGATAAAATATGCGACTTGGATATGATTTTTTTTTTTTTAAATAATATTCATGATCTATTTCATCAATATCATTTGACATTAAATGATTAATAAATAAATTAAACATAATAAATAGTTTTTCGAATACTTTGAAGTAATACAATGTAACAATGGGGCTACTGTAAGTAAAATGATCATTTATTTTGACTTTAATATTTTTGTTGGTTTACAATAGCGGAATCAGTAATTGTGTTGAGAGGAGCTAATTTTTCTACTGTGACATATTTATATAAAAAGTAATAGATATAGTTGTAGGGTTGCAAGCACTACGCACTCCCTTTGTAATAATGATGAGGTCTCCTATTAAAAAATAATTTTTTCATGTGAGTTATAGATTTACCTACTTTTAGTGGCAGAGCTTGCACATTCTAGGACTATTAATATTATTTTTCTTATATAAATTAAAAAGAGATTGAAAAATCATAAAAACATAACTACATATAAAAGTATATCTCGATAATTTGCTACGTATATGTAGAAATAAAATTATAAAAACATAACTTAATATATGTTTTAGATTCTGAAGATAATGTTTCATGAAATAATGTTTCAGATTTGTATCACATTAAACATATAATGTTATAATTGAAAGTTTACATAAATTCTTTTTTTTACTCAGTGAAACCTAGAAGATAAAATCTCACAACTATTTTTCATATAGGTTATCTACCTTAAATAACTTTTTTTGTATTTTCACTTTAGATTCCTTATTAAAAAGCCCAATATTATATAATAAAAAATTTTGGGATCCATATTAAAAAGTTTATTATTTCTCGTAAACTTAATTTTAAGTTTAATTTTGAAGAGATCACATCCTTGAAAATAAATAATATATAGAAATTAAACAGAATTTGGGGATTATAAGAAAAAAACTAGAGATATGCATTTTTAGGTATATTGAAATTTTAAAACATTTTAGAGAGTAAATGGAGATTATAAATTTTTTATGGGGTCATTTTCTATATTTAATGAATTAAAAAATGCTAGAGACAACCGCCCCTGCTTCCCCACTGCGAAACCGGTTGCCACGATAGCAGTTAATATTAATTTAAAAAAAATGGAGAAACATCCTGTACGCGAAAAGAATGAAAATCAAAACAAAAGATAAAGAGCAACTCACGCAAAAGAAAAACAAAGAGCTGGGCAAATTGAGAACTGAAATACACCAAGACACAACACTTTCGGTTGGAAGACATGGAAGGAATAAAGAGTTGGGCAACTCATGTAGAAGAAAAATAAAGAACCCAGCAAGAAACACACTCATGCAGAAGGGAAGGAAAATAAAAGAGACAGAAGCCAAATGCACGTTGGAGGGAACTGAAACTAAAAAAAAAAAAAAAAAAAAAGAAGAAGCAGCAGCGTGCGGGACCATCCTGTCACAACCCCCAGGAGATTTGCTCGGGACCACACCTCGGCACGACCCATGGAGGGTCAGGACAGTCACATGGCTAGTCTGCTTGCATGCCTTGGCTCAAACCATGACACACAGCGGGCGAGCATGGAGGCTACTGACCGCGTGCAGGCTTGCGTGTGCCCTTGAGCGTGCATCTGCGCGCATGCATGCGTGCCCCCACACCACCTAGCAAGGCCAGTGGCGTGCCCCCACGCCATCCAGCGCACGGCTCCAGCCCGTGCCTTGCAGAGCAGGTTAGTGGCATGCCTCGCGGCGTGCCATCCAGCGCATGGCTCCAGCCCATGCCTTGCGGAGCAGGTCAGTGGTATGCCCACCAGGCATGCCATCCAGCGCATGGCTCTAGCCCATGCCTTGCAGACTCAGCGCCTAGGCCATCAGCCTGAGCCATGATGTGCACCATCATGGCTTACCTTCAGCAAGCCATGCCCATCATGCCGTGCACCACCATGGCTTACCTTCAGCAAGCCATGCCCACCATGCCGTGCATCACCATGGCTCAAATTCTGAAGATAATGTTTCAGATTCATATCACATTAAACATATAATGTTATAATTGAAAGTTTACATAAATTCTTTCTTTTTTTACTCAGTGAAACCTAGAAGATAAAATCTCACAACTATTTTTCATATAGGTTATCTACCTTAAATAACTTTTTTTGTATTTTCACTTTAGATTCCTTATTAAAAAGCCCAATATTGTATAACAAAAAATTTTGGGATCCATATTAAAAAGTTTATTATTTCTCGTAAACTTAATTTTAAGTTTAATTTTGAAGAGATCATATCATTGAAAATAAATAATATATATAAATTAAACAGAATTTTGGGATTATAAAAAAAAAAACTAGAGATATGCATTTTTAGGTATATTGAAATTTTAAAACATTTTAGAGAGTATTATAATTTTTTTATGGGGTCATTTTCTACATTTTAGAGACAACCGCCCCTGCTTCCCCACTGCGAAATCGGCTGCCACGTTAGCAGTTAATATTAATTTTAA
This sequence comes from Carya illinoinensis, assembly GCF_018687715.1. Lineage (NCBI taxonomy): Eukaryota > Viridiplantae > Streptophyta > Magnoliopsida > Fagales > Juglandaceae > Carya > Carya illinoinensis. Next base: position 16,787,420 of record NC_056766.1, on the reverse strand, counting down.
AAAAGTGGAGAAACATCCTGTACGCGAAAAGAAGGAAAATCAAAACAAAAGATAAAGAGCAACTCACGCAAAAGAAAAACAAAGAGCTAGGCAAATTGAGAGCTGAAATACACGAAAACAAAATACTTTCGGTTGGAAGACATGGAAGGAATAAAGAGTTGGGCAACTCATGTAGAAGAAAAATAAAGAACCCAGCAAGAAACACACTCATGCAGAAGGGAAGGAAAATAAAAGAGACGGAAGCCAAATGCATGCTGGAGGGAACCGAAACTAAAAAAAAAAAAAAGAAGAAGTAGCAGCGCGCGGGACCATCCATTCTTGATGCAGAAAATTAAATGCAAGGACTTTCGGCTAGATGCAAGACTTGGAAAGTTGACATGCAACACAGAAAATGAATAAAAACTTACGCATGCTAGTTGCAAAAGATACAAAACGAAGACAAATTTTGGAGAGAACTTAAAAAAAATGGGGGAATAATGGAATTGCAGTACTGGACTTGTAGTGCTGAAGCAAAAGAAATGAATAAAACCAGAAAACAAGGAAAAAAAAAGTTAGCTTGCCTTAGAGACATTTTTACTTGCACGTGGACGGTTTTATAAAAAGGGCTAGCAAGGTTCGAAGTTCGGTGTGAATTCAAGAATTTTATTTGAAGTTTTTAGCAGTTTGATTTGGGAGAGTTTTTAGCAATTTTATTTCAGCTCTCAATTCGCCCAACTCTTTATTTTTTTTTCTATGTGAGTTGCCCAGCTCTTTGTTTTTTATTTTGATTTTCCCTCTTTCCACCTACATGATATTTTCCCTTTCTTTTGTCTTCTTCTTCTTTATTTTTTTCTATTTTTTTAATTTTAATTTTTATTAATATTAACTACTGACGTGACAACTTGTTTCATAACGAGAATGCAAGGGCGGTTGTCTGTAGCATTTTTGTATTGAATTATATGTAAAATTTATAAGATATATTGTGTTTTCAAAAAGTTTGGGGGGACCATGGCCCCTAAGTCTAACGTGGGTCCATCATTGATTGTCTATTGCTTTTTTTTCTTTTTTTCCATCAAACTTGTATTAAAATTAAAAAAGAAAATATAAAAGGTGAGAGCGAGAGACTTTGACAAAAACTCTATTACAAAAATTGGAGTGCATACAAACACTACAAATAAAAATAAACAACAATGAAACTAATAAATTGGACTCGAGCCCTTATTTAGTCAAAGAGCAAATCACTATAATAAATGTTGTAATATCTAACTGGTGAATTTGTCAAATATGGTCGTGATTCGAATCGGAAAAGGAAGCACTACAATTGTCTATTCTAAATTTGTTAATGAAGATATTTATGCCATTTTCTTTGTGATCCTTGATTAAGAAAAGTTAAAACATAGAGAGTACCCTTACACAATCAAGGATGTAGTTGATTTATTCCTCAAATACACATTCAGACTACATGGACTTCCCATTCAATAGTTTCAGACCGAAACAAAATTTTTACGAGTAATTTTTGGCAAGAGTTATTTAGTTTACAGAGAATCCAGATTGCAACGAGACAAAGCGTTGTGATAGAATTTTCTATTAGACATTATAACGACATATAGGCTCGCAGCGTCATGGTAGGGATCATTCTGAATGCTATTACAAACTTTTGTCTTTTTTTTTTTTCAACTCTCTCTCTCTCCCAACAACTTCCTAGAAGAGCTCCTCTAGAAGAGAGCTAAACCCTAACTTTTCTCGGTGTGTTACAAAAAGGGAATAAAAAACAAAATATCGAAGAATTGAGCTGAAAAAAAGTTATTGGGCAAACTAGGAATTTGATTTAGGGGGGCAAGCAAAGCACTTTGACAAAATACTTTTTGTTATATTTTTATATAATTTTTTTTGCAGTATAGAATAATCTGATGATAAATTTTAAAATAAAACTAAAATATGTTTAATACAATTTATGTATTAAAAAAGAATATGATATGTCAAGAATAATATATTATTAAAATAACATAAAAATATTCATATAAATATATTAAAAAAAACACACTGTGTCTAAAAAGAAACACCAAATGTCTAATTTTTTTTAAATTAGACTTATAAGTAATTAATATATAAGATCAAGATAATTTTATAAAGAGGCTCAGATGGAGCCCACACAAGATATGATTAATATTATCCTATTAAATTATAAAAATTTAATATGTATTATGTTTTTTTTCAAACTTTTGGAAGCATCCCTGCCCTTTCATGGTTCCGCCACTGTTGGGAGTAGGAGAAAGAGGTTCTCCCTCAATTCCAGTGAAGATTTTCGTTGAGATTCCGGTTGAGGGTTGCGATGCAAAGAGAAATATATGTGTGTATATATATATACATATATATATATTAATTAATTTGTCATGTCGTGATGACTCATTTGAAAACAATGTTAGACCTAATTATCCAAAGTTCTATCTATTCGTACTTAAAACGATGGATAATCAATGAACACTCAACACCTGATGAATGAAAATTCTAAAAACTTTAATACACATGTCTTTAATGGAAATTAAAAGGTTTGAAATCCTCATGATTTGTAATATATAATAATGAACACATGACTATAAATGAAGAGAGTTGGTGCTCACTTATTAGACGTACAACACCTGCATGGTCAGATGAGTTACATAATGCCATCCAACCTACATTTTCAGGAATTTTTTTTTTTTCATTTTTTCCTTTTTTGTATTAAGATTCCCTAGAGTTTTTTTATTTTTTATTTTTTTTATGTCCCAGATTGCTTAATTACTGTAGGACTTATTATATTCACAAAAATATCAAAATATAAATGAAAAATGCTAGTGCAATCTCTCAAAACTACCGCTGTTGTTCATTTTTTATAAATATGTTCAAGATCTTATTTATATGTAATATAAAATTTATTTCTCAACACTCTCCCTTACATACAAGCCAATATTTTTTCTGATCGTTGTCACGAGATAAGTAATACAGACTCTTATTCATTTTATGGCAGATTCTGATAGTATGAAAAATTTATAAACATAACTTATCTTATAAAACTGGTTTAATAAAAGAGGGTTGTTCTTTATTTTTTATAAACATGTTTAAAATCTTATCTATAGATAATATGAAATAATTTCTCAACATGTATTTTTTTTCTTAACGATTAAAAATGTTAAAAAATATTGAAATGCACTAGTGGTATGCTTAGCAACGGCCTGCTAGCATTATCCAAACACATGCTTTTTAATTTTTTTTAATTTTTTAATTTTATTTAAACTAATCTATAAAGTTTAAGTTTTTACATCAATAATATGTTTAGAGGGTATATAAAAAGGAGAAATGATATTTACAGTCGTGGTTGTGCAAACGGCATGCAGTCACTTTGAAAAAAGTGAATTAATATGAGACCCATATGAAAAAAAATTATTTTTATAACTTTTTTTTATTCATTCCGTACAACTATTTGCATCTCACTTATATTTATCGAATGCATCTAGCAGTTTGTATAAAAAGGCTTGCAAACAATTTTTTTTTTGTCTTTTACTGGAGGACACTGGACAGTAAAGTTTCTAGAATTTATACAAATTGATTCATTCACGCAAAGAAGTATTCCCTCTATCTCTCCAACAAAGTCCACATCTCGTATGATGAATTTCCTGACAGAAACTTTTGAAGACATTCCACCAACTCCAAATTATACATCCCAACTTCATTGATGTGCACCAATTTACAACGACCTTAGGTTGCTTTCCAACAAACTACATTTCTAATTCTCCTCAGAATCATCATGAAGTATGTAGTGCGGCAACAAATGTGCATACCCTTCAGTGAAATAGCAAATAGTGACCAGTACGTTCATAAAACATAGAAAAGAACAAAGTTGCTCACAAAGAAGCTTGGAATTCAAGCCCTTTGGCACCTCTGCCATTGCTTGGATTATAATACAAGCAAGGACACCCAGATGTGAGAGAGATCTAGCGTTCACGTCAACCTTTCAGGATAGATTTTCAAAGTGCTCTTGGATTGCTTTGGACTGGACTTCCCTCCCACCACCCAACTCTGAAAGAGTCCTTCCAACTAAAAAAATCAAAGAAACACAACATTCCTCTCCCCTTGTCTGCAAAACAAATAGCCTGCAATGTAAATACACCCTTTTATTTTTGCTGCCAAAAGAGTGCCGCACTGAGACATCCAATTGCAAGAGCAATATGGCGAAGAGATCAGATTTTGCACAGAAGCTGCTGGATGATCTCCGGCTACGCAAGGAACGAATAGCAGCATCTCAAAGCTCAAATCGTTCAAAACCAAAGGCTATAGGTATGTATAGTGTTTGCATTAGACATAGTGTTTATGTCCAGGCAAGTTTAGGCATTTAAATTGCTTCAAGCAAGCAAAGAAAATGAAACACAATCTTCAAAGTACTGTCTTCTTTTTGATTGGGGATTTCAGTTACTTCAAATTGAAGTTGTGAACAAAATTCTTACATTCTTTATGGAGTATGATGCTAATAATTTGATGAACTAGAGCAATAACAAGAGCAGGTTTTACCAGTAGCTTATGAGAAGTTTAAAGTAGCATTTGAAACTAAAAATCAATATCAGATAAAGCACCTTGTAGATTCAGTAAGAAATAAACAAAATGACAAAGAACTATCTACTTACTTTACTCATCTATACTCATTTATACTTGTTTTTAATGAACAAGAATTTTGATAAAATTGTGTGAAAATAGTGGAGATGTTTAAATATCGAAGTATCCTGACTATTTAACTAACTGGATGCTAATATTTGAAAACAAAGTAGATGTTTCAACTTAATGAATTGAAGATAGTGGAGAAAGGGCATATCCATAGTGATTGACCATAGGATGAAAAATTCTCTGATTCCTCCCTCCATAATGAATCAGAGCTTTTCACCCTATGATATATTTTTCTAAGAGGGGAGAGGGGAGAGGGGAGATTGCTTCTCTTTCTTCAAACAGAACTGGGTGTAACGGTATATTGCATGCACATGTGCACTACAGAGACGTTAGTCCTTCAACAGACACAGAAATTACTTGGGAAACTCCAATATCCAAATAGAATGAAAGACTTTCTACAGTTGAGATCCCCCCATTCCCGATAGTAATCAACACAATGCTGCTTAGAGTTCAGATTGGGAAACTCCAATATCTAAATAGAATGAAAGACTTTCTACAGTTGAGATCCCCCCATTCCCGATAGTCATCAACACAATGCTGCTTAGAGTTCAGACATGGCTGGATAATCGCTCTAGATTGCACAAATATACGAGCATTGGCTACCCAATAGAACCTTGAGTTAATCAATCAAAGCTGGAAATTATACTCTATCTTGTGTATGTACAGATGCCTATGCTTACTCCAAGCAGACCCATAAAGGATCCAGGGACATGAAAACACTTGAAACTGTAAGTTCTAGGCCTAACTTCGGTGCAATCTGTTTGTAATAATTGTAGCAGACCAGGAACTTCCTTTAGTCAATTGTTTGATCTTCTGCAGATTGGTGCCAGAGCAACAAACACACATAATAGATCTACTGGAAGCAATAGATTTTCCATCATTGAAGAAGCTTCAAAACAGATTGTTCCTTATGCAAGAGGTCAGGGCTCAGAACAAATAGGGGATCTGTCCATGGCTCTCACTTTTGCCATTGAGAATGGAAGAATTCTACGAACAGATGCCTCTGGCAATAATCCCATGTTGGGTTTTCTGCAGCAAATTGGTAGGAGATCCACAGACATTGGCAAGATTGAGAGAAGCAGTGCAGATAGGCAAAGGCCGTCCAGTAATTGCTTCCCTACTCTTTCACACCTCCATATTGAAGAAATATCGAAAGGGGCACAGAAGCTAAACCAGATTCTAAAAGCCTGCTCTGGTGGCCTTAATTTTGATAGATATTCAATAGAAATTGGGAAGGAACTGTTAAAAGGGGCTATGGATTTGGAAGAGTCTTTGCGGATGCTAGTAAACTTGCAAGAAGCTTCCGAACACATGGTCAACCCAAACAGGAAAAATCGGATTGTATTGCTGGAGGAGGATGAAGACAATGAAGACAACATTAGCAGAGTAGCTGAGCAGAAGCAGCTTGACCGACCAAGGTTCTCCTTTGACAAGTCCTCAAGGCATTCTCCTAAAATCCAAGAAGTCGAAAGGAATAATGTCAAACAAAGGCTGAAAGCTCTGACTTATGCTACAGAAGCTGCTAACAACAACCTTGAAAGTCAAGCACTAATTACTTTTAAATCCGCTTCTCAAAAGCAATCAGCTAGCTATGGCCCTGATATAAAGATTCTTAGTGCATTCCCACAACAGAAGAATCACTCAAGTTCATCTCAATCCAAACCAGAAAAGGGGAGGATTTCAAGTGTGATTGCAAAATTAATGGGGCTTGATGATATTCCACATCAAGGAGACACAAAAATCACCAGAAAAGCAGACTTGGCTCCCAAGCAAAAAGCAGAAGGGGTGCCCTTACAGCACATGGCACGTGGAAGCACCAAGAATGCAATACTGAAGACCAAAGATACTACATATCTTGAATCTCCCCAAAGACAAAAGGTAACAGATGCGAAAAGGAATCATGTGATGCTGGACCAGACCTTTGTGTCGAAAGGAGGGAAAAACCTGCCTACACGAAATGCCAGCATTGAGACAATTATTCATAATGGGAACTCACTGCAGAAAGACATGGAACAAATTCAACGAGGGACAAGCTCAGAGAAGGCCTCCCTAAAAACTGAAAAGCAGCAAAACAAGATAGCCCAGTTAAATCAGAATGCCCGAAGTCAAAAGAATATTCAGGACAAAGAGAGAAAACAGGATGACATAAAGAACAGGGAACAGAAAGGCACAGGAATGGGCAAAACCAAGGAACCAGTTTCAAGGCAAGAGATGCGGCAGATGGATGCAAAGGCACATAAAAGATCAGAAGCTGCAGTAATACTGCAAGGAAAAACAGGGTACAAAGAATCCATGCTCCAACCTGAAAAGAGATATGTGAACAAGCTTCTTCTCCCAAACAACCAAGAAAAGTCTCAGAACAGTCCCGGATTACAACAACAGTATATTCTCCAGAAACCAGAGCAACAAGGAGAAAAGAATCAGGGAGAAGAGAGAGAACAGCAGATTACAAACCAAAAATTGCAGATGAGTAAACAAAGAGGAAGAGGACTGATATTTAAGAGCTCAGCAAAAACCCCGTCTGATGTGACAAATTTGCAAAAGAAACACCAACATATGAACCAGGTCACATCAAGTAAGAAAGGCTCTACAGAAGCTATTCATGCAGCACACTCCGAAGGATTTCCAAATGGCAGGCACCATGAAGATCTGGTTGCCGAAGAAAGTTCTCCTGACTTAAACTTCCACATGAAAGCGTTAGAGAATAGGAACTCAGAAAAGAATTTTTATCCATCAGACCCAGTATCTCAACTGGTAAGGGAAAAAGCTCGCATTCCACCATTTATGGAGGGAAAACCTGTTTATGTACCAGCCACACAGAAGGAAAAAAATACCAAAGCACATAAAAGTGAGACCCCAAGAAAGATTGATGAAGTAGCAACCAGGAGAAATGGAACACTACAAAACTTTGTAAGGCCATCAAAACAGCAGAGCTCCATTTTGCAAGAAGTGAAACCAAGAAGGAATGACAAATTCAGTGATTATAAAGGAGCCGAACAAGTTAGAGCCAACATGTCTAAAGAAGCAGAATCACATATTGTCAAATCCAACAAATCAGCATCAAGCATCCAACCATTGAATGTGGCACAACTAATGAAAGAAGCTGAAAAGGCTTTCCCATTGTACAGCCCTTCAGTAGATGGATGCCAAAGCCTAGAAGAGTCAGTTCTACCTCCAAAAGGAAGCGTAAGTGTTAATACATGGTTAAGTTCCCAAACTTCAATTTCATGTAAACCACACATCTATCTATTAGTCAAACTACAACATACTTCTTTGCCTACAAAATTCATCACTTGTGAAATTCAGTAGCGAGCTCACATAAGTTTCATTGAGTCTTATGCAGAGTCAAAACATGGTCTCAAAAATTAGTTATGATCAGGAAGATCATGAGCCTGTTTTTGATGGAGATGAAGAAAACAAGGGTTGCAAATTTACAACAAATTCAATTTCTGGTAAGTGAAATCTTACACTTTAATTAAGAATCACCCTTCAAGAAGTAGAAATCTTTGCCCTTCATATCCACCCAGAGCAAAGTAAATAGTTAGCTTAATGTTGATCACCTCTCCCCATTTTAATAATTTCTTGTTCATTCTCCAGCACAATTTTGCAATCTAGAGCCACCAAATCTTTCTAATTTCCTTTTTAAGGTTTAACAAGAGATCGGCTCAGAGCAACATCAGCCATTATGTTTCTGGAACGCTGTACTCCACTCCACAAATAGAAAAGAAAAACACAGTTTCCATTGCATAAGCACATAGAGCATACATAATACTATAATATTCAAGCCATGCACAACATGCCAACTTCCAAAATCATTATACATCCTTACTTTAAACAATTGCAGGAACAAAATACATAATGTGTATAAACTACGATCACATCATGCATTCATGAAAAAAAATGATGAGTTTTGTACTTAGAGTTCAGTGTTATATGTTGCAGGAACCACTGGAGAGAGCAGAGACATCTCTTACCCCTCACTACTAGATCACCGTAAAGTTCCCAAATCAGGAATGCATGAGCCATTAACAGAAAGTGAAAACTTCCTAAAGCAGATACTAATAACAAGTGAACTATTCCTCAACACAGCAGAGGCACTTTTCAAGCTAAACATTCCTTTTGATGTTTTTCATGCCAGTGGCACTCGTGACTATCAAGACGAAGAGAGCAAGCTCATATTAGATTGCGTGTATGAAGTAATGAGACGCAAAGGAAGACGACAAGAGCTCACTGTTAATCCTTGCATTAAGTTATCAACCCATGCCACAAAAGTAAAATCCTTGGAGGGTTTGATCAAGCAGTTGCATAAGGATTACGAGACGTTGAAATTCTATGGAAGGAATGGGAATCCTAGAGCCGACATCGAAGATTATTTGCCTAAAATGCTTGAGATCGATGTCCACAATGGTGATCCTGACGTGAATTGTATGTGGGACGTGGGATGGAATGACATGATGTTTGCTTTGCTAGAAAAAGGCGACGTTATCAGGGATGTGGAAAAGCATGTGCTCAGTGGGCTCATCGAAGATATCACCAGGGATCTCTTACCTGATCGTGCCCGATCGAAAAGAACACCATGAAGGAATTTGAACAATTCCCACTTTCTACTCGTGTGGTTTTGTGAACAGTAAATTATTATGGAATGTTACTTATCAAAAAAGAATATAATGGAATTCTCATTTGCAGTTTTGCAATTCACAAGAGGAAGTATGTAATACTCAATTCAAAATCTTAAATACTGCACAAAATTTCCTCGAGGCCATTCTAATTTTCATGAGAAATCCAATCTCCAACTTGGGAATGGGATTGTTTCCAACATCTGCCATAATGTTTCAAAAACTCTTAACTAATATTGCTCAAAGAAAAGAGAGAGAGAAGATACGTACCCATTCCATCGAAATGTTTAACTTGCAGCATATATTTGTTCCAAACTCCAAATATTAATTTCTACTTCTCGAAACCCAGCAGCTATCAGGGCTCTACCTCTAACTGAGCTGTTGAGTGTTGAGGTACTGATAACGAAAGAGTATAAATTATCATGATGCTCACTCTATCCTAGGATCTCGAGAGGATCTAAATAACTGTAGAGTGTTGCAGTATTGCTAACGAAAGAGCGTAAATATCAGAGTGGATCCAGGTCCGGCTGGTAAGGCCAGTTAGGCCATTCTCTAAGGCACCACCTTATAAGGTCTTTAAAATTGAAAATGAGATATATTTTTTTAATTTTTTTAAAAAATAAAAACTATTTTATTATATAAAATTTTAAATAATTTTTATTTTTTATTTTTTAATATGTGCAAGACCCCTATAATACTAAACTTAATATTTAATACAATAAATTGTTTATATTTTAAATAATTTTTTAAGATCTTGCTAAATTGAGGTCTTAAATTTGCATTGAGGCCTCATTTTACGTTGTAGTATTCAATATAAATTTTAAAAAAATTTTATTTAAAAATTTTGAATAAAATCTCATTTTATTAAAAATTTTAAAAATATTTCATATAATAATTTATATTTTATTATATTATAATTACAAATGACTAACTTAAATTTCGTCTTAGACCTCAATTTATATTGAGTCACCCTGAATAGATTAAGATAATTCTTAGACCACCATTTATCTTAACACCCACGTCGTCGGTCAACGGACGCCTCCACAGTATACGCACACTCAAACTTCATTATCGGATTGTTTGAAGAGAAATACTTTTTACAGTTGGGAGGTGCAGTCGGCTATAAAAAAAAAATAATACGGGACCTACATGAAAACAAAAATTTATTTTTATAACTTTTTATAATTCATATAGGTCCCCTTGAATATAAAAAATTTTTTTTATAATTTTTTTTATTTATTCCGTACAGCCGACTGCACACCGACTGCATGTGATAACTGTATATAGCAAAGTTGTTGTTTGAAATTGCTGCACATGCAAGCCCAAGAGAGCATTTCGATGTTGAATGCAGTCGCCTGTTGCAAATGGCTGCTGATGTGGCAAAAACGCTATACACACTGTTTTAACTTTGAATACATCTCCCGTAAAACCCTCCATAAATACAACAACCAGGAACATATTGTTAGTGAAATATACTCTAATAAAACAAAAAATTATAATAAAATGAAAAATTCAAACTAAATCAGCTTAGATTAATGCACAGAAATTTTTTCCTCTTTAAAAAGATTCAAAAACTCTACGGTATGTAAAATTTTAATTAAATCGGTGCAGCAGACTTCTTTTTGACTTATTTTTTTTAGAATACAACAACTAACTGATCGTCGTATAACTCAAATAAACTCTACACAAGTTATTAAGCTCAAAACTCTTCTAAAAATAGAATAGTGCTACATCCCCTAGGCCGAGAACCCATTGAAAAAGGTAAAAAAAGTTTGCTTATTTTTTTTTCATTCATTTTTTTATATTCTTAAATATTTTTTTAAAAATAAAAAAAATTTACAACATCACTAAAAAATACTTTCTTAATCATTAAATATATATATATATATATATATAAAAGGTATTCGAGACACAAATTTGGGACCCAAAGCATTTATGCTAAAAATAGCACATCTCTTTTGTCTGAAAATTCTCATTATCTCAAGACACTATCTTATATTCACTACACATATAATGATGAAAAAATGAATTGTTTCTACATCTTACGTTGTACAACCCCAACCAGCATTTTAAAGAATTTTAAAAACCAAAATCTGAAGTCCTCTTAAAATATATCTCACATGTGCCTCCTAAATTATAGAAAACAACCCAACAATCAACGGCTAATGGTGTAAAAAAAACTAGTGAACTGGAAAATTAGACCAAACCAATAGCTTTAGTCCGATATCGAGTTTGGTTCGATCCGGTATATGTTTTATTTTTCTTAAAATCGGTTGAAATTTGTCCAATTCTAGTTTTTCTTTTTCTAAAACTGGACCAGACCATATCGGTTTATATATATTTTTTAATTTTTTATATTGTATATAATTATTTTTAAAATAATTTTGTATTATTTGATAAATTACTAATTAATATAATATTAAAATTTAAATTCTTATATCACTATAATTTATTGTATTAATAGTTATACTAATAATATAATACTATATATTATATATACTATAATATACTATATTATATATATTATGTAATATAGTAAATAGTATATTAAAACTGAAAAATCGGACCGAATCAGACTGGAACCGATAAAACCGGAAGAATCAATTTAGGAGATAATTGGTATGGAAACAATTTTTGAAAATGCAAACCGATTAATACTAGTTTGATTCCAAATTTTATCCAAAATCTATCAAACTTGACTCGTTACACTCCTAGCAAAGGCTAGAGGATTTTCTATTTGTTGAGAGAAGTCTGCTTCTAGATTTTAGAAAAACCGAAAAGGATACAAACGGCTAGTTCAATTTTTACTCGCCCGTTAAAACCAACAAAAAATATTTTAACAAGTGCACTTTGAAAGATTTCATCTAAAACAATCTTGAAGGATTTTTGTTTAAAACTTCCTCAATTTAAAAAAAAAAAAAAATCCGCATAATCCTTCCTCAACAGATTTGAAGAATCCAACGCCAACTATAAATTTTTTTACTCAAATACAGTCTATTAAAAAAATACCAACACATATAACAAAGAAAATATAGCTACTTCCAAATATTTATACCTGTTTTGGTCGTTGCTTTCAATGCTTAGAGTGACCACGACCATTTCATAAACACTCATGGCATTTAAGCTCCCTCACTTGCCAGAGTAGTATAAACTAATGATAAACCTCCAAATAGAACTAAAAGAGTAAGACCCAAAACCAACATGTTCTTCCCCATTACTTTAGTGTGCTCAAAACAATCTCTAAGAACAACTCAACGTGGCGGTGAGCAATGACTGGAGACATCAGAGTTGATGGCGAGCAAAGGCTTGGCAGCAGAGAGGGAAGGGGTTGCGTAGAGAAGGGGAGGGGTCTAGGACTCGCAGGTAGAAAAATGAAAGGTAAGGTAAGGGAAGGATCAGACCATCGAGGTGGGGGAGGATAAAAGAGAATTGAATCAACTGATAGGCAATAATTTTATATCAATATGAAGTACGCCTTTGTCTACCGCACATGACTTTCTATCTCCATGTGACCATCCCCGACTGCTATGGCCATCCAGGGAGTGTCCTGGTTGTGGAAGTTATGCACATAACTTGCGTCCGTAAGGCTCATGACGGTTGGCTGTGAGTTAAATGGACTCACCACCTAGACCTATGGTAGCCTATGTTATCGTCGAAATGGTCCCAACCACGGAAGCAACGTCTGCCTCTTGAATTGTGTGCATGGGGCGTGCAAATAGTTGAGTCCCACCTCGCCCACTCACTGTGGGCTGTTAAGGGGCCACCAACGGCCAACCTTAAGACCTCTGGCTATGTCTATCGCTAGCGAGGTATTCCTTAACCTTGACGTCCCACCACAGTGGTGAGCTTATAGCTCGGCATGCACATGGGCATGCAAGAGTTGCATGACCACCCTTCTTAGTCAAGGGCATCTCGCCCAGCGGTGGTCTGCTCAACCGCCTACTCACCAAGGTGCTCTATTTTACGACCACCTTGACCATGGAAACTCTTCGCCACCCTCCTCGACCTCATAGCAAGCAATACTCCCTCCTATGTACTAACCATGGTGGGCAATGACTACTAGTTGCAGCAAATTTGTGTTGGCGAGCTGCGAACTCACCAACTACACAGCGAGCAAGCTCCTTTGCCTGCCCACTATGAGTCACTTTTCTTGTGACAGGTTACTACTCCGTTATGTACGCATCCGCAATTGCTCACCCCTAGTGACAGGAAGCAACCTGTCAAACTTTGAGCGGCTCAACAGCCTAGCAACATGTCGCCACCCTCATGGTTGGCTATAGCTCACTATTGCTCAACCAACGAGTAGCGCCCACAGCAAAAACCGTTCATCAGTAAACAACTCCAGATTGGAAAAAATGGAAAGTATGGGAAAAAATTGCTCTAGTTTGTCTCTCTCAAACTTGTTATTCGAAGTTCATTTTTTGACTAACAAACTCAATTTTTGGAGGTTCCCTGCAAAACCCCTAGACATTCCATGAGAATCCGAGTGGCTACATGCCTCGGGAATATACTTCGTCGAAGTGGCACAGAACACAGTTTACAAAGCCCTTCTCAGGCATCTTAATTTATCTTCATCAGAATAGATTGTTCGGTATCACAGGAACCTTTAAGCTTTCATCATGTTTTAGCAAAATGGCTCAGGTTCACAAATCTCAAACTTATAATTTGTATTGCACTTACCCTACGACCCCCTTTAAACCACCAAAGTTGAGACACCCCCTAAACTACCAAAGTGGAGTCTAAAGAGTCGTATTGAAATGAGCATGGATGTCAAAAGACTCCATAACCCCCTTAAATCACCAAAATCAAGTCCAAAGACTCGCGATAGATTGAGCCCGACCCTTGCAATCAAAACAGGCAGGAAAAGTCAAGAACTATCCAACCTCACTCATCCCACGTCGAGGGTCAAGAGGAAGGACAAGTCATCAGACTACCCGACCTCTCTTATGACGAGCAAACAAGCGAGAAAGGTCAAGAATCACCCGACCTCCCAGGTGCCGAATAAGCAGGCAACTCTCTAAATTGATCTCTCTCTCTCAGCTAGACAAAAATGCAAGCACAATGTCTTCTCTAGAAAACGCTAAGTGTTTTCTATCAAAGCACAACATCCTTTCAAATCGTTTCAAAGCTACTTTATCAAAGATTATCTCTCCATTGTAGACTGCGTTTGTTTCAGGTCGAAACATAAAAGAAAACATCATTATAGCTCAGGATCTCTTTCACCATCTAAAGAGGTAATTTGGAAAAAAAGGGCTAATGGCGATCAAATTAGACATGGAAAATGCCTTTGATTAAGTTGAATGGGATTTTCTCTTCACTAACATGCAAGCGGTGGGATATAGTCTAAAATGGATAGGATTGATTAAAGAATGTGTAACCACAGCTTCCTTCTCCATCTTAATTAATGGATCTTTGAGAGGTTTTTTTCAAAACACAAAGAGGACTCAAGCAAGGTGACCCTATCGTGCATTTTTTTTTTTTTTTATCCTAGTTACAAAGACTCTCTCCAAGATACTACTCAAAGAAGAAGCCCAAGGTCAACTTGAAGGGATAAAAATAAGCAAGAATAGCCCATCCATTACTCATTTACTATTTGCAAACGACACCATAATTTTTGCAAAAGCCATATATAGCAATGCAAAGTCAATCTCTAAAAGCTTAACAAAATACCAGGAGTGGTCGGGTCAAAAAGTTAATCTGGGTAAATCTTCTATCTTCATTACGATGAATACTAGCCAAGAGGTCAAGCAAGCAATCACTCAAATTTTGCCTTCAAATTCTCAACGGCAAAAATGAAATATTAAAAATATTTAATGTTAATCAGAATAGTAGTAAGCACAATCCCTTCATACTTCATGTCTTCCTTCAAGTTGCCAAAATCAATGTGTAAGTCCCTCAACACAAAATTTAAAAATTTTTGGTGAGAGTTCCCAAAAGGAAAATCTTACAACCTGACCCTCAAATCATGGAAATCAATATGTCGGTCAAAAACGGTAGGAGGACTGGGGATAAGAAAGATGGAAAATATGAGCTCTGCTCTACTTGTTAAAATAGGGTGGGAAATGAGTGAAAAAAAGGGGCTATGGTGTAATCTCTTATCCATCAAATATCTCAATAGAATGGATTTCTGGAGCGTTACGCCAAAACACTTGGATTCTAACCAATGGAAAGGAATCCTCCAGACGAGAGAGCTACTCAAGCAAGGAAGATGCTATCAAATCATTAATGGGAACTCAATCAATATATGGTCGGACACTTGAATACCAACTACTGAAAATTACAAACCAAAGCCACTTCATGTTGAAGTCAGTTTTGCTTCGCCCAATGCGTCATTAAAGGTCTCTGATTTAATTAACTGCAACCCAAAGTCTTAAGACATACAGAAATTGCAAACTCTTTTCAACCCCAATAGCATCCAACCAATTCAACAAATTCCATTATCAGATCACTCGCAGAGGATTGACAAAATAGTGTGGACCCCAAATCATAATGGAAAATTATCTATTAAATCTGCTTACCAATAGGTGATAAATAGTCAAGTGCAAACACAAGTGAGCCAAATAAGTGCACTTTTCAAACCTTTTATGGAGTCTGAAAATCCATGAAAGGCACAAGCTACTTTTATGGAAAATGCTTTGGAAGATCCTCCCTACCAAAGGAAGAGTGAAGGAAGTCATCCCCTCCATACAATTCGATGAATGTTCGTTGTGCAATCAATCAACAGAAACTCTTGAGCATCTCTTTGTGTAGTGTCTTGTCATTTGAAAAATTTGGAATCAAGGCCCTTGGCCACTGCATATAGAAAATCTCCCGATCGATCTCTTCTATATCGGATTGGATTAAAATGATAATATGCCCAGAGAAGGAATTGAGACTGAAAGAGCTAGAGAAACACCACTTTCAGCTCTATGCAATCATTATTATGGATTATATCTGGCGCTTGAGAAACGATATTATCCACAATCACTCTTCCTTTGATCTTAATAGGGCCATATCGCACATCCAACAAGTTTATCATAACTACAAAGATGCTTGGGTTCAGAAAAAAATGATTAACTTGGAACAGTGGGTAGCTCCTCTCCCTCCTTTTCTCAGTTTCTCTTTTGACGTTGTAATAAGAAATTCCTATTCTGTTATCTCGGCAATATGCGGAAACAACAATGGAGCCGTTCTTGAAATTAAAATAGAACAAATCTCACCCTTGAATCATTTGGCAGCGGTAGCCTTGGCAACGCTCTTAGCTACTAAAATGGTTTCGGCACTTCATTAAAGAAAAGCCATTATTGAATGTGACGCTTTGCAGGTAATTTCAGCAATCAAGGATCCAGTTTCCTCTTCCCTTTCGAGAATCTCCCCCATTATTGAAGATATACGAAACCTCTCCCAGCTTAACAATGAATGGATTCTAACGAAAATTCATTGATCCTAGAATCGATGTACGCACTTTGTTGCGCATTAGGTAGCTACTAGTCTTGTTTTTAGTAGCATACCTCCTGTTTTCCTTTTTTATTTTATTTTTAATCCTCCTTGAACTCTTGTACTCTTTCATTATTAATGAATTTGCTTGATTAGAAAAAAAAAAAAAAAGGATAAATTCATATCGAGATTTTGTTTAATCTCAAATTGGGTTTAAGGCACTGTTCATTTAATTATATACTTGATACATAAATATTACACCCGTTTGTTAAGTCAAAATATTGTAATGAACCAACCTATAAAATAGACCGTTAACATTTTAAATAATAAAAATATATGTGGTGAAAATATATGTCATTTGAAAAAGTGATAGTATTCAAGTAGCTTTTTAACTATACCTATTTAATTTCATAAACTCTAACATAAAACTTTAGTTTCAGAAAATATTTCATTGAAATTTTTTTCTCTTATTTTCTAAAACACAATTTAAAAAAAAAAATTCATAATTTTAAAAAATTTTCATAACCAAACATGGGCTATTCTAGAATATAGGGTAAGGAAAAATAAACAAATGAAATCAACCTACATTGATATTCATCGAGTATTTGAAACCAATTCATTTTCGTGCCTATCACTTTCACTTTAACATCATGCAGCCTTACTAATGTTCATTGATTGGGCAATAAGAAACGAGCATTGGCAAGAAAGACACCACATGGATCATATGGGTTAGGCCTCCTGTTGTTAAAGATGCTTTGCTATCTTTTTAAAGGCAGGTGGGGAATTAAAAAAAAAGGAGGAGGAAGGAACAAGGATGCGTGCTTGAATTCTTCCCTTCAGAAGCACTAAAAAAAGAAAAAGAAAAAGAGACAAAATGGTATGATCCATGCTAAGTATCATTTTCCCTTTTCATTTTAATTTTATATATGGCTACAAAGAATAAGAATAAGGTTGCATTGGGTTATTAAATTAAACTCAATTTATTTTAAATTAATTATTGATAAAATTTACTACTTTTTCGACTTTCTATAAAAAAAATTAAGAAAAATAATAAAGCCACCGAAAAAGTGAACACCTATTTTATACCGATTTTTTTTTTTTACGCAATGATTAATGAAGTATTTTTTAATGATATTGTAATTTTTTTAATTTTTAAAAATGTTTAAATGGGTATTAAATGTTTAAAAAAATTGAAACGAAAAAAAAAATTACAATTCGGTAGAAAGAAGGTGTATAAATTTATGTGGGCCTAGCATTACTCAAAAGTTAAACTCATCTGAACTTACTTCATATATTTTAACTTAAAAAGTTAAACACATCTTAATGGGACTCACAAAATATTACTATTCACAACTCAACTCATCTCAATATCTAAACGTAGTTTTACTTTAAAATTTTTGGTGTAAAAAATTCTAAATTGTTAATAGTTATTGAATATTTAATAATATTTGAATGATACACAAGAGCAACAACATATTTAAGTGCTAAGCCTATGCACCTAGCTCTCTATATAATTCAGGACTTTGAATTTGCATGAAAATTTAGATGATCCAAACACATTTAATGCAACATAAACATATTCTTGAAATGAAATTTTGGATTTTTTTTTTCTTAATCACCAATATGAATAGCAAGTTAGTTATGAATCTTGCAAAAATGTTTCTTAAGAAAGGGATATTACAATAGGGTGGCACTAGAGCTACCGATAGTCAGTTTTGTGTATTTTTTTTTTTTTTACATGTATATTTAGGATTTTTAAATATTTTTTTTAAAATATAACATTATTAAAAATCACTTACTTAATCATTAAGTAAAAAAATAATAAAATAAATAATAAAAAAATCCAGTGGTAGCCCCCAGCAGATTACCAGTGGACTTCCAAGCATTTTCCATTACAATAAGGAGTGGCACCAACTTTGCAAACATGTTGTTGAAGAAGTCTCCCTACACCCTCTAAATTACACATTCTTTCTTCTTTTAGTAGTACTTTTTTTAAGTGCTCCCTTGGTCCAAAGGGCCAAAGGGATTCTTCATTCCTCTTTGCTCCATTTCTTTAAGTTAAATTAAAATAATAGAGAAAGGACAGGATATTTTTTTTGCAAAGAAATACGTTATTGAAAAGTTGGTTTTGGTATAGATGGGCGTTATTGGCCATGGCATTCTTGTGGACTGCCCCCATTCTTTATGCTCACTTTAGCATTAATTAGTAGGTTCGTTTTACCAAAAACCAAAGTGGTTTGAGATATATTGTAAAGGGTGTTTTGGTTGAACTTATTTCACAACCTTTTTTTTTTTTGGACTTTGCTAGACGCAGTCGGCAAATACAGTTGGCATGCAGTCGGCTGTACGGAATAAATAAAAATATATATAAAAATATTTTTTTTCATAGTTGTACAGAATGAATAAAAAAAAGTTATAAAAATAAATTTTTTTTTTTCATATAGGTCCCATATTAATTCATTTTTTTTAAAGCGACTGTACACCGACTGCATTTGCCGACTGCACAAATCATTTCTCTTTTTTTTTGTTATATTTTATATTTTTTTAGATTATTTTCACAGATGAGATGAGATGAGTTGAGTTGAGATGAAAATTGAAAGCTAAATAAAATATTATTATAATATTATTTTTTAATATTATTTTTGTTTTAAGATTTGAAAAAGTTGACTTTTTTTTTTTGTGAAAATTTAGAAAAGTTATAATGTTTATTTATTTATTTATTTTTTGTTGTGGTGGCATTGGTGGTGTTGACTAGGTTTTTTTCTTTTTTGTATTGTTGATTAGGTTTTTCCTTCTTTTGTTTGTTTATTTATTTATTTATTTTTATTTTTTTGTCATTGTTGATTAGGTTTGTCTTTGCATATTTTTAATATAAATTATTAAAAAAATTTCGTCGATAAATTTTTATAATTCAAAGAGAAATAAGAACAACATTTGAGTCTTACAATATTACCAATAAAAATATAAATTATTTGATACAAAATTATAAATAATTAAAATACATAATTCCTCTAACAAAATACACAAGATCAAATTACCAATAAGCTGGAACTTAGTTTCCACAACTGTTGTTGTAAATGCATTATAAAAGGAAGAAGAACAAGTCTTAAGGTTCTGCTTGGCCACTGAGATTTTTCATATGAGAATTTTGAGTTTTAAGATTAAATATTAAAATATTATATTTTAATATTATTATTGTATTGAGATTTGAAAAAGTTAAGAAAAAGTTGAATTGTTTATTATATTTTATATGAGGATTTGAAAAAATTGTAATGATAAGATGAGAATTTTATATTTGAAATGAGAATTTCATGTGGCCAAACAGTACCTAAGACAACAAATTGGTAGCATCTTTTAAATTCATGATCATTAAATGTAGGAATGGTTGTATGGCTTAATAATAGATAAAATACCCTATAGTAATGACAATATACTAAAGACAACAAATTGGTAGTCATATTTTGCAAGTATAATGATGATTATGCATTTTTTCATGGATAAATTAGATTATAAAATTATTAAATACAATGCGACCGGAGAAAAGTCCTTGAAAAAATTCTAAAACAAATATTATAATTCAAAAAATAAAATCAATAAAAAACAAACTTAATGATTTTAGTCCTATAATTTATCGATTTGTAATTGAAAAAAGTATGTTTATAATATGATAAATGATATTTGCAGTCTTATAGTATGTAAGTTTCGCATACTCATTTTTTAAAAAATAGGTAAATTTGATACTCGCGTAAAAAAATTATTTATTAATAATGGACCTCATTTTTTTTAAAAAATTAAGCGAGATTTGCAAACACTAAGGCTATGTTTGAATGTCAAGATTATCTTAATCCATCTCAAATCAATCATTGATGACTAACTACTTTTTCAATTTTATGTTAAAAGTTAAATCTATTTCAATATATTTCATACATTCAAACATATAGAACTCATAAAATATTATTATTTACAAATTAACTAGATCATCTATCATCCACGTGGAGACTAGACTGAACTAACATTAGTCTTAAAGATATGGAATGACAATGACGGTAAGATAGGGACTAGTAAAGTGGCCAGCTAAGAATTTGAATGCCTGAAAGCTTTGCTTATGGTTAATGTAAAGCTTGCTTGTGCATGAATGATACCAAACCTTCTCAAAGCTTGCCAACACTTGTGCGTGTTCCTTATATTAAACAAAAACATAATATTCTACGACAATAATAGAAACTCTTTTTACTTAGCACAGAAGTAACACCCACTGGCCTTTTTCCTTTTCTGCTTGTGGAATTTCTCCCTTTTTTTTTAATAAAAAGAGAGGCCTTTGCTTCTAAACATCCCCACTTCTAGCTACCCGACAGCTCTGCTCCGTAACATGCGAAACAGAGAGCTCTCTTCTCCTATGGCGGTTCTTCCTTATGCCTCGCCTTTCGTCTTTCTCACCCTCTTTCTTGCTGTCCATGTCGCTCGTAAGTTTGTAATTCGTTTTCCAGTTTACATGAGCGCTATATATTTGTGCTTTTGTTTGTTTGTTTGTGTGTGTTTGGATCTCTGCCTCTCTGAATTTCCTTCTCGGAGAAGGCATGCATGGCTTTTTTTGTTAAAAAAAAGGTTGTCGGTTTGGTCCTCTCGTTCCTCAGAAATTGAATTTTCTCACAAGCTTGTGTGGGCTGTTCAGTTCTTTTCAAATTTTTTTTTTTTTGGTTCTGTTTGAGGATATCATATTTCGTATGTCTTTACGTAAATGCTTGCTTTTTCTTTGTTCCCATCTGGTCTTCGTGCTGAGAGGACAAAACGGACACCAGTTGACCCTCGTCTTATGGTTAATTCTTTTGAACGTAACGGCTTCCCGCCAATAAAAAAGTATTTCCCCGTTTGGTAGCCAAGAAATCAAAGGAAAATAGAGTCACAGAGAGAGAGAGAGAGAGAGAGAGAGAGAGTGTGTGTGTGTGTAAAGTGTTAAGTAGACTTATTCCCATTACTCAGCCAGTTTCAGTATTCGAGTTTTAAATTTCCTTTCAATTTTTTGTAACGGTGTAAAATCTAATTTTTGTAGACTCCCAATCGTTCATTGGCGTGAATTATGGGCAAGTCGCCGACAACCTCCCACCACCTGCAGCCACCGCGAAGCTTCTCCAATCCACATCAATCCAGAAAGTCCGACTTTACGGATCCGACCCGGCCATCATCAAAGCCCTGGGAAATACCGGAATCGGAATCGTAATCGGTGCCTCCAACGGTGACATTCCTGCCCTAGCATCTGACCCTAATTTCGCCAAAAGCTGGATCAACTCAAACGTGATTCCCTTTTACCCTGCGAGCAAGATAATCCTCATCACCGTTGGTAACGAGGTCTTGACTTTCGGCGAGCGGAGCTTAATGGATCAGCTTCTACCGGCTATACAGAACATTCAAAACGCGCTCAATGATGCTTCACTGGGAGGGAAGATTAAAGTGTCGACAGTCCACGCCATGGCGGTGCTCCAGCAGTCTGAGCCTCCGTCCACCGGAAGTTTCGACCCGAGCACCAGTGACTTGATGAAAGGTCTGTTGGGATTCTTAAACGCGACTGGTTCGCCGTTTACGATCAATCCGTACCCTTACTTCGCCTATCGGGGAGACCCGAGGCCGGAGACTCTGGCGTTCTGTCTTTTCCAGCCAAACGGAGGGCGATTCGACCCGAACACGAAGATCAATTACATGAACATGTTCGATGCTCAACTGGACGCCGTTCGCTCTGCGTTGAACTCTATGGGCTTCAAGAACGTCGAGATTATGGTAGCCGAGACCGGATGGCCGTACAAAGGAGATCCCAATGAGGTGGGCGCAAGTGTTGAGAATGCCAAGGCTTATAACGGTAATTTGATTGCTCACCTGAGGTCGATGGTGGGGACGCCATTGATGCCGGGCAAATCGGTGGATACATATCTTTTTGCACTATACGATGAGGATTTAAAGCCTGGAGCTGGCTCTGAGCGAGCATTCGGACTTTACAAGACTGATTTGACCATGACCTATGATGTTGGTCTCTCCAAGACCAGACAGGTGAGGCTGCAATGCCTTTTTCAATGCAATTCAAGTTAATGAATCCTCAATGTTCTGCCAAAAATATGCTTTTTCCAACATCATTTTTTTTGTAGCAGATATCTAGTATCACAATATGTTTGTTGTTAATCGTTTTATAAGCCATAGTTTTGTTTTTAGGAATTATCAGTGGTTAAGCATCAGCTACAAAATCCTCATCTATACTTTTGCTGTTTGATATGTAGTAGTAGTTGGTTATTTGGTTTGATAAGCTTTACTGACACAAATTCTTTTGCTTGAAGGATTCGTCTATGCCAAAAACTCCAGTCAATCCAGCACCGACTCCGGTCAATCCTACGCCGACTCCGGCTAATCCTTCACCGGGGTCGAAGAAAGCAGTGTGGTGTGTGCCAAAGGTAGGAGTCTCAGATGCCCAATTGCAGGCAAATTTGGATTATGCTTGTGGACACGGTATTGACTGTAGTCCAATCCAACCAGGCGGGGCTTGTTTTGAGCCTAATACACTGGCTAGCCATGCTGCTTATGCCATGAATCTCGTTTATCAAACTGCTGGTCGGAATCCATGGAACTGTGACTTCTCACAAACAGCCACCCTTTCATCAAAAAATCCCAGTAAGTTCTCTAAAACAACACTCTTTTGTTGTTTTCCCCATGTCAATGTCATTACAACACAACCAATAACCATTCCAAGCTTAAATCAAGACATATTAGGTGGGGATTCAACGCTTTCCTATCTTGAATTTTTCTATTGTTCAATCTGGAACTTCCCTAACATTGCTCCCATGATTAATGTTAAAACTTTGTAATTTTTGTTTTGTGCATTATTATAGCTATTGATTGCTTTAGAAGAATTTTCCATCTTTAGTAGGAGATTTCCATTTCTCTACAAGTCTGTTATTTTCAACAAGTCTCTTTCATTTTGCTGCAGGCTATAACAACTGCGTTTACCCTGGTGGCAGTACTTGAGAAGAAGACTTCATATTTGCTAAGAAGAAAACAATAAAAGTGGGACTTCGTTCTATTTTCTTTTGCTTGCTGACAAAGGCATCATGCTGTTCCTAGAAATCCTAAATTCTGACTCCTTTATATTTATTTATAGCATGTATATATGTGTGTGTGTGTGTGTGTGTTTGCGGCAGAGTGGTCTGTAATGTTTTGGTGTTGTAAAGATGGTTGATTGCAAGAGGTGTATTTCCTTGAATCTTCTTTGTAATTGTAATGCTTTTGAATTTTCTTTGTAACTTGTTGCTTTCATTGCCTTCGTCTCTCCTTCTCACTTTCATTTTCCCTTTAAGATGCTTTTGAGAACGTAATTATACATCCTTTTGCCTTTTTATCAATTGGGGAAGGAAGAAAAAAAAAAAAAAATCATCTTTTATTGATAAACAATTCAAATCTCATCATTACAATATTTCTAAATTGCTACACAAAGTATAATAAACAATTCAACTATTTTAAATTTCTAAACAATAATAATATTAAAAAATAATATTATAATAATATTTTATTTAACTTTTAATTTTTATCTTTTATCTAATCTCAACTCATTATCTAAACAGTACCTTAATCTTTCAATTTAAAATTAGTAATTATAATACATTTAAATATTGTCAAGAATTATTGTTCTTCCTAGTTATAAGTGAAATAAAGATAGTTTTCCATAGAGAAATACTTTAGACATAAAAGTAAATTCATAAATTGATATGACTCGATGTGGTATATCAAATTGTAAAATTATTTTTATTAAAAAGTAAATCTAATGGATCTTATGAAATTATATCAGTCTATAAATTTTTTTATATATAATTTCTTTATGTATGTAACAGTTATCTTTTTCAAATATTCATTTCTAAAATTAATTGACCATTATTTTCCTCGCCCTTAAAGTCCACTACCAAAAAAAATTAATTTTCACTTTCTATAAGTCTACGACGTCGTTTAACCATGATTGATCTAGCAATTTTACTTCCCCAAGCAAAATCAGAAAAAATTGAAAAAATTATTCCCTAATAGAATCATAAGCTGCCATATGTAAGAATTTTTAAAAAATTAAGTTATTATTTTTTAAATTAGGAATACATTTATTTATGTTTTTATAACAAGAACTTGATTA
Organism: Carya illinoinensis; assembly: GCF_018687715.1. NCBI lineage: Eukaryota > Viridiplantae > Streptophyta > Magnoliopsida > Fagales > Juglandaceae > Carya > Carya illinoinensis. The sequence continues at coordinate 16,762,562 of NC_056766.1, read as the reverse complement.
TCAAATTTTTATGTAACTCACAATTATTCTTACCGATGTGACATATTTAATGGATAATTGTAAAGACTATTAAAGTTAAAAAAATACAAGAATTGTAACTCACATTCCCATCTCTAGGGCTGAATTTGTAATTTCATGCAACAATTAGTTCCAAGTGCAAAGAACTTCTTCAAATCTTCAACTTTATGCCTATACCATGCCCAACTTGCATTTGAATTCTGGATATCCCTGACCAATTGGAGTGCAACACCTTAAAAAATGACCTATGTAAGCTTATCTCATTGCTAAAATCAGTTGCTCTCTCCAAAGCTAGAATTTCGACAATAAGAGGATTCTACACATAAACCCTTGACCAACTAGCAGATGCTATTAAATCCCCTTTCACGTTATAGATTTGGCAGCTAAAACTTTCTAATAATGTCAAAGTGTTTATGTGGAAAGTTGTTAGTGAGGCTTTCTTATAAAGATGAATCTTTTTAAGAGGCACCTGATAAAGGATGATTGCTGTCCCATTTGTTTTCAAGATGCAGAAATAAATTCTCATGCGTTGTGAGGATGTGTGGCTGCTCAAGATATATGGGCAGATAGCCATAGCCCTTTACAGAAATTTAAACGTATGAAGATTGATTTTTGTTTCATCTAGAAAGGTTTGATCATGCAATATGAACAACCAACCCTGGATCTTATCTCTTGTGTTTTCAGACGTATATGGCTAAGGAGAAACAAGCACGTTTTTAAATGAGTGTGTGATAGCCCTACTCAACTATGGCTTAGGGCAAAAAATGAACTTGAAAGCTTTCAACATGCACAAAGTGTAAGTATTAATCAAATCTTTGGGTCACAGGCTTCTAATGGTGTGGTGAGGTGGGTAAAACCTGAGTTAGGATGCTATAAATTAAATTGGGATGCAACTTTTGATGAGAAGAGGAAGAGAATGAGAGGAGGGGTAGTGATACGAAATTGGAATTAAGATATTTTATTGAATTTTAAAAAATAAGATAGAAAAAATTGAATAAAAATATTATAAAGTAAAAAACTTGTTTGAATATAGGAAAAGAGTTCCGCTACTTATCATTTTTACACACCACACACTAAATTTATTTTTCTTAAACTAGTTAAATTCTTCTGCTCATTACCTATACATCACACATTTTGTAAGGAAAAAAGTAAAAATAAAAATATATATAATGTGTGGAGATAATTAATAGAATTTTTTTATAAGAAAATACTTTGTATCCCGACAAAGCATCCTGATAATGGGTCCCAATTTTTTTTTTTTTTACTTAATGATTAATTAAATATTTTTTTAATAATGTTGTGATTTTTTTAAAAAATGTTTAAGAGGACTAAAAAAATGTATAAAATAGAACAAAAAATGCCAAATTGTCTTCTCGGTGACTTCTCTTAGGCTACACCGTCTGTGGGTTTAGCATTGTCATTGAATATAATCTTTTAATATTATTTTTATTTTTATATTTATAAAAATTGTATTGATTTTTGTGTTTTATTTTGAAGTTTGTAATTATTCGATAGAAAAGAAGAAAATATAAAATTGAAGAATTTAATAATTTTGTATCTCATATCTGCGTCTAAAAAGTCTGTGAGAACAAGAATTGAATGTCTTTAAATATTTTTAGATTTTGCAAGGTATTAAACAAATCCGTTGTCGTCCAGCGGTTAGGATATCTGGCTTTCACCCAGGAGACCCGGGTTCGATTCCCGGCAACGGAAGATTTTTTCCTTCTTTTTTGTCTTGGGGGTTCCTGCACTGCCTTATGCCCAAGGAACGACGACGTTTAATCAGACACAACACAAAATCAAACATCATCGGATCTCGCCACACGTGTGGAAGGAAGCTTCGCTAGTTTCTCCCTAATTCCGAGGGTGCAGCTTCCTATTGGCATTAAATGTATAAAATCCACTGACCCAATCCGATCCCCATCTCTTGATCTCTTCTCACTATCAACGTCAATCTCAGGTACGCTCTCAACTATACCTCCCTCATAAACACCCACACCCACACCCACACCCCTGCACCCACTGATTTTCGATCCTTTTTCTACCTTTGGTTGTGGTTGTTTTAATTGGATTCATGGCCATCGCTTTTATTTTTCTCCACCATCGAAATTGGTTCACCACTTCGATCGTTCTGATTCGTCGCCACCCATCTTCTTGTTCGCGGATTTTTTGAATTTTGGTCGAAGTTATCCAATTTGAACTTGTTTTCATTACCTGCAATGTTGTTTTACTGATTAATAATAATGGTGGATTTGTTTATGGTTTTTTTGGCGCTGCTTTTGTTAGTCTGTCAATTTGAAGTATGCTTTGTTTGGCTGCTGAGAAACCGGATGAAAAGGAAGGATTTTCAAACTTATGACGCCTATTTTCTGCCCTCCGAACACTATGTCACTTAAGAGCTACCACTTAGAGTAGAGTCACAAGTGAGCTTCCGTTCTCTCAGAAACCCAATATTCAGAGAGTATTGTATCTTGATCTACCTATAAAGGATGACTTACAGGGTTTCAGGGTGTAGATAACTCTCTCCCTCAAAAAACAAAAAAATGATAACTCTCTCCCCACAAGCAGCATCAATGGAATTTTAGCATTTTTCCTCGATTTTTTTGCCGGCAATCCAATTTATCTCCAATCAATTGGAAAGACGTATTTCTTTTCCTTTCCAATGCGTCAGCAAAGAACTTAATTTTGCAATGTTTGGAACAGGATTTGGTTGTTTGATAATAATTTCCAATGGCTTCACCCACTCTAATCTCCGACACCAACGCGTGGAAGGACTTGAAGGTAACTGGCATGATACTACATACAATTTTTTTTTTAAGGCGAAGTGTATTTGAATGTATCTATAAAATCTGTGTATCGCGTGGAAATGTTTGATTATGTAGGGCCATGTTGAGGAGATAAAGAAGACCCATTTACGTGATTTGATGGGTGATGTTGACCGATGCAAGTCAATGACAGTGTATGATTCTCCATTGGACTTTATATGCTATAGTCAATCACACTTTAGTTTTTCGAGAAAAGTGTGAAACATGGAGAATTCGGATGAATATTGAATAATAGATTAATAATAAAGTTAATTATAATGCTATCACTAACTCTTTTCCCTGCACATTGTCTATAGAGAGTTTGATGGGGTGCTGTTGGACTACTCACGGCAGCGTGCCACTCTTGAAACCATAGATAAGCTCTTCAAGTTGGCAGATGTGCGTATTTACACTGTATACTTTCTGTGATATTGAAATATAGCCTTTTAATTATCTTTACCATTGTGTGAATGCAGGCTGCACATCTCAAAGAAAAGATTAACCGTATGTACACTGGGGAGCGTGTAAGTTGAAAATTTTTCCTTGGTTCACAGGGACTTGGCAATTTACGTAACCTGTTGTTTGAACCTCCATCATCTGTAAAGACAAGGCTTCCTGCTAACTTAAACTTAATTTCACACCATTAAATGTCATTTGGGATTTTGATGCTATAATTCAAAACGAATGCTCCCCACTTAATTCGAAGTAGTAAAAACAATGTCTCCTTGCATAATATGGATTCCAGATGACCTTGTCCCATTTGATTCCTGGAATGGCCTGACTGAATAAGCCATTCCAATTTTCTTGCTGGGCTTGAAAATTGGGTTGTATACTAGAAAAATAAATGACGATATATCTGGTCTGGAAGTTGGCCAACATTTCTTTTTTCACCTGTAATCTAGTGGTACATTGTGAAAGCCTGTCCAATATCTTCTCTATTATCTATGGTAGAACTGAGAAATGCTCCCTCCTTATGTCATTTTTTGCATCATTTTGGTGGTGCCTTCAGATAAACAGCACAGAGAATAGGCCAGTACTTCATGTAGCCCTTCGTGCTTCAAGGGATGCTGTTATACAGAGTGATGGGAAGAATGTGGTTCCTGAGGTCTGGAAAGTTCTGGACAAGATCCGGGAGTTTTCTGAGAGGGTCCGCAGTGGTTCTTGGGTAATCTTGCTGTTATTAAAAAACTATTTTGAACATTAAATGTGTGAAATGTTGAGTAACAAGATAACTTTGGTAGGTTGGAGCAACAGGAAAAGCACTGAAGGATGTCATTGCCGTTGGTATTGGTGGCAGCTTCTTGGGTCCTCTATTTGTACATACTGCCCTTCAAACAGGTTGGAAGTTGTTTTCCCTTGTAATCCTGTGCCACCATTATGCACTCATCTTTTTGTGGAGATCTTATTCTTTTATATGTGAAATCTTTGAAGCTTATTAAACCACATAAACCCAGTCAACATGTTCATGGTTTGTTGCATCTTAGAGCACTAGTATTGGTATCACTATCTGCTCTAGCAAGGCAAAATTTGCCTCATTTGTCTCAAATTTTTTCAGCATTGGAGTAGGCATAGTACAAGCAAGATGCATTGGTGCTACTGTGCTTGTACATATATGTACGCCTACTGCTCTTAGCTAACATATTTTAATTATTTTTTTCTCTCTCTATCAAATGGTAAAATCTTCTATTTTTCTTCTCTTCACATCATATACATGCAGACCCCATCTTCATCTCCTTCTTCTTTTTTCACTAGCAGTTTCACCTCCATTTATGCAGAGCCCAGTCTTTTTTTGTTCTCCTCCGTTTCACCTCTAGCATTGTCTCTCAATTTCTCCTCTCTTTTTTCTTCTCTGTTTCACCCACACCACATAGATGGGGAGCTTCCCATCTTTGTTGTCATCTCCTTCTTCTTTCTTTTTTCTCCTCCATTGCCAGCAAAATAAACTCCAACCGTTAGTTGCTGCTTCTTTGGTTTTTGAATTCTTCTTCAATTTTTTATTTTCCTGGAGCAAGAAGTGGCGATGAAAGGGTTGAAGAACTCTGGTTTTGGGATTGCTCCTTAACACCCGTTGGAAGAAATTAATCAGAAACAAAATAAAAATTAGTATTGTAGGAGTGTAGTACAAAAAGAAGCTAATCCAAAGTGGGGAGTAATTTATATAAGTTAGCCAAAGTCCAAAAATAACCATCTTTAGCCAAATTTGGCCAGTTTTGGACTAATTCGATGCTAATGCTCTTACAGAACCAGAGGCTATTGAATCAGCAAGGGGACGCCAGCTGCATTTGTGAGTATTTATATTTCACTATGATGTCCTAACACTTTTTTATGATTCTTATTTTAGAGGCCTTAATTATATATAAATATGTAACTTTCAGCTTTTAGTTTTTCTAGTGTTACCTATCAAAAAAAAGTTTTTCTAGTGTTGCCCTAGAATGTTGCTTTAGCCACATGCTTAATTAGGTGTTTTCTTTTGTATACATCTTGTATACTTGGGCTTTGCCTACATTTCTATTAATGAAATTTTTGCTTATCCACACTCGGGCTTAGGGGCAGCCCAATATAAATTGAGGACTAAGAAAAAATTAAAATGAGTCATTTTTAATTATAATATAATAAAATGTAAATCATTATATTGAATATTTTTCAAAATTCTGAAGAAAATGAGGCTTTATTTAAAATCTTTCAATAAAAGTTTTTTGAATTTATATTTAATACAACAACTTAAAATGAGACCTCATTGTAAAAGTTTGTCTCAATTTAGCAAGATCTTAGAAGAATCTGCTTAAAAATATAAATTATTCATTTTATTAAATATAAAATTTAGTATCATGGGGCTTGCACATGTTATAAAATATAAAAAATTATTTTAAATTTTATTTAATTGAATGGTTTTTATATTTTTTTTCCTTAAAAAAACATCTCACTTTTATTTTTGGGGGCCTTGTATAGGGTGGGGCCTTAGGCAATGGCCTGAGTGGCCTTAACCTTAGGCCGGCCCTGCTCGTGCTAGAGATTTTAGAAGGACATTGTAGGACATTAGGATTTGTTTTTTACCTTTCTCTGAAGTGAGCTGTAACATGTGTTTCTTGATTCTTATTCTCATGGTTGGCAGAATGTGTGTTGTGCTATTGATGTCACACTGTGATTATGAGTTCTGCCTAGAACAGTTACATATTTAAATGTTGAACTATTTTCTTTATTATCAATCTAACCCTTTGTTTTCATCTGTCTGCAGTCTTGCAAATGTTGATCCTATTGATGTTGCTAGAAATATCACGGGATTAAATCCTGAAACTACACTTGGTAAACAAAAATCTTGTTTATTTGTTTCTCTAACTAATACTGTTTAAGAGAAACCTGAGATCTACTTAATCTCATCGAGTTACATTCTGTGTACCAAAGCACTATTAGGTTTCTTCTGATATTTGCAGTTGTTGTGGTTTCAAAGACTTTTACGACAGCTGAAACTATGCTGAATGCCCGAACTCTTAGGGAATGGATTTCAGCTGCTCTTGGGTTAGTTCCATAATAAGACTGTTACTTCAAGGATATGGTATAATATTGCTGTTTTGGGATTCTGAAGTTATCTAGATTTGATAATGGATGTGAACTAGGAAGGCAGACATGGGGAATAATTCAAAAGAAATGTTAAAGAATGTCTTGGAGATTATCATATGATTGATTTTTTTTTTTTTTCAGGCCCTCTGCTGTTGCAAAGCATATGGTAGCTGTTAGTACTAACCTTACGGTATGACAACCTTTCCTCTCTTACACTTAACTGATTCGGCAGCTGTGTCATCCCAACCTTTATATATTCGTTTGGGTTGCCAAATATATATGTCTATTTATATATGTATGTTAAATTAATACGTTGGTACATGGTGAAAAATTCACATACATGTATTGAGCATGGCTTGTGCTTGCCCTTCAACACTTAGAAAAGAAATTTACCCTGGAAAGTTTGATTTATTTTTTCAGATTTTCTCATGATTATTGAGAAGGAAAAGAAAATACAGTTTTTCTTGTTTGTTCCTTAAACTCAATGGAAATCATAATAAGAACATTAATCAACTCTGAAACAGTTTAACTCTAGTTAATCTCATTTTCTTTTTCTCATGCAGCTTGTGGAGAAGTTTGGCATTGATCCGAATAATGCTTTTGCATTCTGGGACTGGGTCGGTGGCCGCTATAGTGGTAAGATATTTTCCTTTCCTCGGAGGAATTTATGGTAATCTGGCGGTTAATTGGAAATTTTATTCCTGGCTGCAGTTTGCAGTGCTGTTGGAGTGTTGCCATTATCTCTCCAATATGGTTTCTCAGTTGTCGAGAAGTATGTAGCTTATAATCGTTTTAACTTTTTTTGCAAGCATTTCTTCTCTTGAGTTAGGCAGTACTTATTTAATTTTTAGATGGATTAATATGATTTATAATGGTTCGCCGGGTATTACTGATTGGCTAGTACTCCTTAATAGGTTCTTTTGATTGAGTAAAAGGTATGCAACTTCATATTTTACAGAAAGAATACATATAAGTTAAGATTGTGCTTTTTTGTTCTTGTATTTTTAGGAATGTAATGTGCTTTCTACAGACTTTACACATAATACATCTATGTTTATTAGCTTTTAATTGTTTGATTTGCTGCTTGCTTTACTTTAAAAACTGTAAAGTTTTATGTCCAAATAATCCAAAACTCAAGGTAGATATTGCTCTGAAAATTGTTTTAAGGTGTAATGCTACTTGTATCGCTGCCAGCATAACACCCATGTAGCAGAACTGATATGGCAGGCATGCATTGGATGTTATTGTTTGATTTTAGAATTTCAAAATTTTTATGGGTAATGCATGCCTGCCACATCTATGTTATTATGTGGGTGTTATGTTGTGGTGTTACAAGTAGCATTGCTTTATTTTAAAATTTTAAATGATTTTGGTGTTGAATAAATGTTGCATTTTTTTTTTTCAATTGAAGGTTCTTAAAGGGAGCCTCAAGTATTGATCAGCATTTCTACTCAGCACCCTTTGAGAAAAATATACCTGTAAGTGCCCTACTTATTGCAAAGTTTTAATAGAGTTGTAATTTTGTTTCACCAACTGTATATAGGATAGAATAATGATGAGTTAACATCTTAGTAATTATGAAACTGGCTAGGCTTCAGTGTCAGAATCAGCCAGTACTCACAATGGTTGTCATCCATTAAGTTTTTTTTTTTTTTTTTGGCCTCCACCAGGCAGGGGAAGCTTATTCTGGTGACCTTCCAATGTTGCACTAGTAGATAATTAATGAAATGTTTAATAACATTGTGTCAGTGCTGCAGGTGCTTCTAGGTTTGTTGAGTGTATGGAATGTTTCGTTTTTTGGATATCCTGCAAGAGTAAGCACTCACCATCTGCTCAAGACTTGTCAATTTCCTTGTGTTAAACTTTTTCTTATGTTTCTCCTTACATATCTATCAATAACACTTGGAGACTTTCGGTATTCCTCCAGGCCATTTTACCTTATTCCCAAGCCTTGGAGAAGTTGGCCCCACATATTCAACAGGCATGTGCACTACAGCAGTCTGCTTGCTTTTATTTCTGGGATCTGCCTTTTTAATATCCTTATACCTTCCTAATATAAGCAATTCAGGTTAGCATGGAAAGCAATGGCAAAGGTGTATCAATTGATGGTGTGCCACTTCCTTTTGAGGCTGGTGAAATTGACTTTGGTGAACCAGGAACAAATGGTCAGCATAGCTTTTACCAACTAATTCACCAGGTAATCTATGTGTCTTTTACATATTGATAGTAAACTGATATTGATTGTATAAATGCTTATTAAAACTTCTGTTGTCATTTACTACAAGTCTTTCTAACCTTTTTTCTTAGTTCCTTAATAGCATGCTGGTATGTTAAATGCATTGTAGACTACCGTCTTTTCACATGAAATCATGTGTATGATTGTATGCTTTGTACTTACCATAAAAAAAATGATTGTATGCTTGGCATGTAATTTGCTTTTGAGTTTTAACCAATTGATTGTGATAACTACCATAAGCACGGAAATTCTGATGCCTTAGTTGTAATAAGTGCACTTAATATCCAGGAGAGAACCAAAGCTTTAAAGCATATAACAGAATTGCTACTTTCTGAGACTGCATTCATAATAGCATTCACTAATTATGAATGCTTGATAGTGCTTTTTTTTATGTGCACTTGAGAAAGAGATATGTTGTAGGAATGGGCTGGTGCTGTATGGGTAAGCAAAGCATGGAAGAATTGGTCGCCTTATGCTTCAGTGTGAGGTGGCTAGGGATTTATGGGTGTCAATATTCTTTACCTTTGGGATTGAGTGGGTCATGCCCCAGAGTTGGTGTATTTGTTAGTTTGTTGGTGAAGTCCATTTGGTTTTCATAGCTATTTTGGATGTTTGGAGGATGGTTCCCTTCTGTTTGATGCAGAGTATTTGGCAACAATTTATCGTTCAAACCTTTGAAGTTTGTGACAAGATGATGTTTGAATTCAGAGCCATTATATTTAATTTGTTTTATATTTGGATTATTAGCTTCTGTTTTCAGAATTTCATGGAATTGTGTTCTTTTCTCTCTCCTCTAGTTGGCTAGTTGTTTTATATACTTCCTGTGTACTTGGGTTGCACCCCTCTATGCTTTAGATTGCCTTATTGAAAAGGTTTTCACTATCACTAGAGCGCATGCGGGTGTTGATTTTTCCGGCAACAAGATGTTATATTTGCTTGTTGACCTATATCTAATTGCTACTCTACAACTAAGTCTTATGTAGTTCTCAATGGTCTTTTCCTTCTGTTGGCCTGACATTTGGATGTGTCAGACATAGACTAAGTCAAATTCAATTCAAATGTAATCATTTATGGACTTTGAGCTATCCTCTGTGCTTACTAACCCAATAACGGATGATCCCTTGGGGTTTTTTTGTTTTTTTTTGGGTTGGGGGGGGGGGGGGGGGGGTGATTTGTGATGGAGATTTTTTATCATGACTTGGTTTTGATTCTTGGCTCAACTGTGGAGTACTAGATGTGATGGCAAACATGCCTCCAATATGCACAAATTGATAATAAATATGACTGGTTAACTCATACAGAAAAATAGATGTAAATATGGGGGAGCAAACTTTTTCAACTTTAGGGTACACAGGTCTTGTTTTTAAAGAGTTGAAGCTGGGTCATCATATTATTTTTCCATAAATTATAAGGAGTTGGAACATGTCAGAAGTGCCTGTGATTGTAACATTAAGCAATTGTCCTCCACTGACATTGTTGAATTCTGTGTTAGATAGCCTCTGTCATGGAAGCCTAAATGTGAGTAGTGTCTTGATGAGCCTAAGCCCACCCTTGTTTTCATAAATGTTCTGAATTCGCACTTGAAATGTGTCATAAGAATTAAACTTTTTTCATCTATGAAGGAATGTGTTTTTGATATCTTGTGTCATGCATCACCGAACTTTAATTGGAATAACTGTATTGTAATCTATAAATTTGTCAAACGTTTATTCTTTGGACATTCAGGGACGTGTTATTCCTTGTGATTTTATTGGTGTTGTGAGGAGTCAGCAACCTGTCTACCTGAAAGGTATCTAACACCAATCTTGTTGAAGCATATTATCATCAGTGATGGCCTGTTTGAAGGTTATATTCCTATGCTTTGACTTAAAGTGCTGCAGTATATAATATTGCATTCATTTTATTTTCAGGTGAGCCGGTGAGTAACCATGATGAGCTCATGTCTAACTTTTTTGCACAGCCAGACGCCCTTGCATATGGAAAGGTAGGTTTTATGCTTTCTCCTATTATGGATGTTCCTTTAAGGAAAATTTGGTTAGTAACCCCTTGTGCTCTGCCCAAATTGAGATTCGCTCCTTCTGCTTTCTTTTAAGAGCCCTGTGCTATGAATAATTTTGGATTAGGCCCTTTCGAAAAAAAGAGAAGGTTAGGGGGGAGGTCTCCCCTTTCTGCCAGGCCAACCCCGTGGTGGCTGAGCTTAGGCCACCAGGGGGTGGCCGGCTTCAGTCACCCCATAGCGGCCATATTCAACCACCCACATGCAGGTGGTGGATTGAGCTGCAGCATGGGAGTGGCTGAATCTGGCCAACACGGGAGGCCAGAGCTATGGCATAATTTAGTGGCCAGACTCCACCTAGCGGTCCAGGTTTTTTTTTGGTTGGGTTTTTTTGTTTTGGGGGGGGGGGGGGGGGGGGCCCTCATCTCCCAGCCTTTTTTTTGTTTTTAGTTTTTTTTAAGAGTAAACTATTTTAATTTCATTTTTTGCAACAAAAAAATAATAATTATCCATGTGGGAGGCTATGGTAAGACCGCCACTTGTTTTTCACCAATGAGGGTGGACAGAATTTCTAATGGAAGGGCCTGATCCAAAATTTTTCATAACACGGGGTTTAAAAAAAGCACCAGGGTCGAATCTTGAACAAGGCAAAGCACAGGACCTTATTGACCAAATTTTCCCTTCTTAATTTACAAATAAAACACTGATGTTCTTTTAATTTATAAAATAAGTATGTATAAAAAAAAAAAAAGTAATAAAAAGTACTCCAGAGAAAATATGTACTCCAGAGAAAATATGTGTTTTCTTATATTATCAACTATCATTTTCCATCCCATTTGCCAACCAGCTTAAAGAAGACAAAAATTCTATTTCGTATCCGAGTTTCTAATCAAACTGCATTTCCATGTAGACCGAAGAGCAGTTGCATAAAGAGAATGTTCCACCACATCTTATTCCTCATAAAGTGAGTTTCTTCCAGCTTCTATATTAATATTTGATTTGCAGTTGACCTGATACTCACTGTTGCTTCACGTTTCAGACTTTTTCTGGAAATCGGCCTTCTTTCAGCCTTCTGCTCCCATCATTAAATGCTTATAATATTGGACAGGTTTGAGACTCCTTGCTGTTTCTTCAGTTTCTCGTTCATGCCTGATTGTTCAAATTCCTTAATGATTTTCAGCTTTTGTAATTTCTTCTCTCTGCTAGAATGTCCCACAATGAAGCTAGATGGTCAAATGAGATGTTTTGCACTTTAAATGGTTGAACCATTACATTCTTATATATATATATATAAAGGTTGAATCATTAGAAATGGCAATTTTCAGGATGAATGAAGTAACTTAGATTTAGTTGACTATTGTGGATATGCAGCAGTTTTCATACCAAGAATAGTAACTGTTTTCTTTGATCTTGCTCATTGTAACTGAGGAACAAACTTAAGAAAATTAGATTCCTGCTACGCAAATCTTTCATGTATTGATGTTATGTTGTGCCTTTGTAGACTATTTCATGTATTGAAATCACAGCCTAAAATAGCCCCTGATATCTGGGCATTGCACTCCAAAAATGCTAATATTAGCCCCCTACCGTTGCAAAATGAATTTCTCATGAGTACACTGCTTACACTCCATTATTCTAGTTCTCCATTATTTTAGTCAAGGGTTCATTGTTCTACACGGTATTTAGTTGAAGATTATGCCACATCTGACAGCATGTGTGTTTATTGTTCTCCAGTGGTAAATGCAGTATGAATGTGGTTTATTGGCATTATTAAGTTCTGAGAGAATAAATGGTGATGTGAAATTTTTTTGCATGTATATGAAAACTGCTTCTTTTGATTGACACCACAACTCCTTGCTTGTGTTTCAAGTTGTTGGCCATCTATGAGCACAGAATTGCTGTAGAAGGTTTCATATGGGGTATCAATTCTTTTGACCAATGGGGAGTTGAGTTAGGGAAGGTATGTGTGACCAAATCAATCTCATCATGTTTTTTCTCCACCTCACAGGTTGGCTGTTTTATGATAGACTATTTATCCTCTGTTCTGATGTGACCTTTACTGTTGTCAGCTCTTTTTGCAATTTACAGTTCACCAATTTTTTTCATATTCCTTAAGATACGTGGGTCATATTCATGAATGCAGTCACTGGCTACTCAAGTGAGAAAGCAAATTAATGCATCTCGTTCAAAGGGAGAACCAGTGGAGGGCTTCAATTTTAGCACTACAACACTGTTATCGAGATATCTAGAGGTATGGCTTATCATCATCGTGTTGGGAAAAGGGAACAAAGAGAAAAGAGAGACAAAATAATGGATTGAGAAAATAGAAAGTCAATTTAACAATTCTGGTAGATGAGTGATACTGCTTTTATTATTATATGACCACAAAGTTAGCTGAATATTGTTCTCAAAATGAGTTTTAATTTGAAAGCATAATGATTTAGGATCATGTTTGAGGCAGGAAAATGTTTGTTAGAACCATAATAATTGTAACACCCCAGGTGGTTATGTTTCCCATTGATTGGGTAAATTATGATGGAATCTGCACAGTATCAAGTCCCACATTGATTTTTTACAAGGTGAAACTGACTTGTATAAATGATTTCAAGGAACTCCAATTATAACTTTTTAATTAGTTCTTTTAGAGTGCAAGCGCAAACGGTATTAGTACAAAGGTTATTTATTGCTGTACATCACACTGACTTTCTAGTTGTAAACGAAAATGGAGAGAAAAGTGGGGAGAAAAATATTACTCACTTTCTTATATCCACAGTGTACACACAAGCATATATATATACCCTAAAACCAAGAGACACATATACCCCTATACAAACACATTATAGACAATATATTCTAACACTCCCCCTCAAACTGGGGCATATACATCATATAAACCCAGTTTGAAACAAATAGGTTTTAAACGACTCCAACACAAAGATTTAGTAAACACATCTGCGAGTTGATCTGCGGACTTCACAAAAGGCGTAGCAATGTCACCACTTAGTATCTTATCTCGAATGAAGTGACAATCAATCTCTATATGTTTAGTCCTCTCATGAAATACCGGGTTAGAGGCAATATGCAGTGCAGCTTGATTATCACAAAATAGCTGGAGAGGGATAGGAGCTGGAAACCCAATCTCTTGAAGAAAGTGTTGTAACCATGTCAGCTCACTAGTAGTATGTGCCATTGCCCTGTATTCCGCTTCCGCACTAGAACGAGCTACTACTGTTTGTTTCTTACTCTTCCATGTAACCAAGTTACCTCCTACAAAGGTACAATATCCAGTAGTAGATCTTCTATCTGAAGGAGATCCTGCCCAATCAGCATCTGAAAATGCTTCAACTCTAAGATGTCCATTTGGTCGATATAATATTCCAAGACCAGGTGCTCGCTTGAGATAACGAAGAATATGAACCACAGCATCCCAATGTGAGATCCTAGGCGTTTGTAAAAACTGACTCAGTACACTCACTGCATAAGAGATGTCTGGTCTAGTGATGGTAAGATAGTTCAATTTCCCAACAAGTCTTTGATACATACCTGGATCTCTAAACAGCTCCCCTTCTTCTTTCAAGAATTTACGATTGGGATCCATAGGGGTGTCAATAGGTCGTGCACCCAACATGCCGGTTTCTTCTAACAGATCGAGTACATATTTCCTCTGAGATAGGTTGATGCCCTCTTTAGATCTACTGACTTCAATTCCAAGGAAATACCTAAGTTTGCCCAAGTCTTTCGTCTGAAACTGATCATGTAAAAATTGCTTTAGTCTAATAATTCCAGCAGAGTCACTCCCAGTGATTACAATATCATCCACGTATACAACCAACAAAATGTGACCTGCATCACTATGCAAGTGAAATACCGAGTGGTCTGTTTGGCATCTGTGAAGACCAAAGTTCAATACAGCATCAGAGAACCTTCCAAACCATGCTCGAGGAGATTGTTTCAAGCCGTATAATGCCTTTTTCAACCTGCATACAGTACCTCGATACTCCCCCTGAGCAACAAACCCAGGTGGTTGCTCCATATAAACTTCCTCATGCAAGTCGCCATGGAGGAATGCATTTTTTACATCCAGCTGAAATAAGGGCCAGTCTAAATTAGCAGCAAGAGAGATTAGCACTCGGACAGAAGAGATTTTGGCAACTGGAGAGAATGTCTCTTCGTAGTCAATGCCATAGGTTTGAGTATAGCCCTTTGCAACCAGGCGGGCTTTCAGACGTTCCACAGAACCATTAGGATGAAATTTGATAGTGTATACCCATTTACAGCCAACAGGTTGTTTACTAGGTAGTAGTGGAACAAGATCCCATGTGCCATTATGATGAAGAGCATCCATTTCACTTTCCATAGCTGTCCTCCATCCCGGATCAGATAATGCATCCTGAAGTGTCTTAGGAATAGAGAGTTTTGAAACTTGAGATGTAAAACATGAGAATGAAGGAGATAAGGCATGATATGAGACAAATTGACTAATAGGATGTTGAATAACACAAGAACGACTACCTTTGCGAAGAGCAATAGGTAGAGAGTCTGAAGTACTGGGTAACTCAAGATCTGAAGATGGAGGTACGACTGGTTGGGGCAACTCAAGATCTGAAGATGGAGGCACGATTGGTTGAGGCAACTCAAGATCTGAAGATGGAGGCACGACTGGTTGAGGCATGGGAGCCGGCGGCCGCGAGCGACGTGAGTAAACCTGCGGTTGTGAGGGAGATTGTGAGGGAGATAATGTAAGGGTAGGTAATGGTAGAGGGTCACACTCAACACTTGAAGATGTATGGACTCAAAGAAGGTATGGACTCAAAGAAGGTATGGACTCAAAGAAGGTAACATCAGCACTTGTGAAATAGCGTCTAAGAGTAGGACTATAGCAGCGATATCCTTTTTGAGTCCGAGAATAACCAACAAAGAGACACTTGGTAGAACGGGGGTCAAGTTTATCAAAGCCTGAACCAAGGTTATGAACAAAGCAAACACATCCAAAGATTTTTGGTGGAAGAGAAAAAGGTGAAGATGACGGAAACAAGACGGAGAAGGGAGATGAACCATTAAGAATAGATGAAGGCATACGATTAATAAGATGACAAGCAGTAAGAACACCATCACTCCAAAACCGTTTAGGAACATGCATATGTAGCAATAGTGCTCGGGTTACATCTAACAAATGCCGATTTTTGCGTTCTGCCACCCCATTCTGTTGGGGTGTATATGAACATGATGTTTGATGAACAATTCCTTTGTCACTTAGGTAAGTAGCAAAGGCACCGGATAGATATTCCCTACCATTATCAGAACGCAAAATCTGAACTTTTTTATTAAACTGAGTTTTAATTTGTTTCCAAAACATTTGAAATATGGAAAGAAGTTCAGATCTGGCCTTTATCAAAAACAACCATGTCACACGAGAGTAGTCATCAACAAATGTAACAAAATATTGAAACTTGTTTGATTCAATGTTGATTGGTCCCCATATATCAGAGTGAACCAATTCAAAAGGACTCGATGCACGTTTATCAATACGAGGAACAAAAGACACACGATGGTGTTTACTAAGTTGACACGCTTCACAAGAAAAGGGGGACACACTCCCCAAGTTCTTAATTTGACACTTCAAAAGAGAAAGTGAGGGATGACCCAGGCGACAGTGCCATTCAAAAGCAGATGATGAGGGGGTTGTAAGAGCTCGAGTGGGTGACTGTTGAACATCAAGATAATACAGACCACCAGCTTCATGCCCCGTACCAATCTTGTTCCCCGTCTTGAGATCCTGAAAAACACATGAAGAGGGATAAAAGGTCACTGAACATTGTAAACTTTGAGTAATCCTACTAATAGACAACAAACTAAAAGGAAAACTCGGAGCATGTAGGACAGATGACAAGGATATGGAATCAGTGAGTTTAGTGGATCCAATGCCTGTAACTTTAGCAGAGAACCATTAGCAAGAGTGACACTTTTTACAGATGGTACAGTATTTAATTTAGACAGGACAGAAGACAAATTGGTCAAATGTTCGTTAGCTCCTGAATCAATGATCCATGGACCCTGAGTGGGTAAAACAAGACATGCAGATGCTATACCTGAGTGGGTAAGAGTAGCTGTGGAAGATGAAGCCCCTGTGTGACCCAAAAACCGCTCATACTCCTCCTTTGATATACTGATCATATCTGAAGATCTGTTGGAGCTCGTTGGCTGTGAATCATCTTGAACAGTGGCTTGATTAGCAGACCCAGATGGTCTACCATGCAGATTCCGATTAGCAGACCCAGATGGTCTACCATGTAGATCCCAACAATAATCCACTGAGTGATTAGTGCGACCACAATGGGTGCACTTACGAAATTCACGACCTCGAGTGCGATTATCTCTTCCCCCACGTGCACCTCTTCCACTCTGACCTCCACGTCCAGCAGGAGCAACATAGGAAGCAGTTAAAGCAGATCTCTCGTTACTCTGATCAGAAGATAATGTAACTCGTTGAAGTCGAGAGAATACATCAGGAAATGACGGAAGCTGTGGACTTGCCAAAATCTGAGACCGCACTGACTCATATTCCGGTTTTAAGCCAACCAGGAAGCGAACAATATTAAAATCTTCTCGTTGTTTCAGCATACTTGGAACATCAGAAGTGACGGGTTGATACACTTTGAGTTCTTCACATATGCCCATCACTTGAGAATAATATTCTTCCAGGCCCAAAGCATTCTGTTCCAACACGAAGAATTGTTTACACAACTGATAAATACGAGTTATGTTTCCAGCACCTGAATACATCTGTTTAAGATGCCCCCACACCTCTTGAGCAGTGTCAAAATGTATTAAACTCGAGCAGATACTAGGTTCAATACTAGTCAACATCAGAGATAATATTTGAGCATCTTCCTGCTCCCATTGAGCAAATGTAGGACTAGTCGAAGCAGGAATAGGATCAATCAGATGAGTACGGCGAAGACCCTTGCCTTTCAAAAACATTTCAACGGATCTCGACCACAGCATGTAATTCTTTCCATTTAACTTCACTGAAGTCATAGGCATACTGATATTTGGTGCAAGTGACATCGACTCAAATTTATTTGCCATGGGAAATATACCAATATATCACAACAGTCCATTTAGAAACAAAGATTTCACATAAAAATCATGAAACGTGGACCAAAACTGGAAAAAACAATCTGGAAACGTAGAAATCCAGATTAAAAACCCAAATCCCGAGCCTGTATTGAGTGAAATAAGTCTGAACCGGTCAAAAAAGCATTGTACCGGTTCGGAACCGGACTGTATCGGTCTGAAAGTCGCCGGAATCGGACTGTATCGGCCGAAATCGGCTCTGTTTCGGCCGGTATCGGCCTGTTTCGGCTCTGTATCGGCCGAAATCGGCCTGTTTCGGATCGGATCCGGTTCGAGGCCGGTATGCACTGTCTCGGATCGGGTCGGACTCGGATCGGGTCCGGGTTGGCCTCGGGTCGGGTCTGGCTTGTTTGGGCTGCGCCGGATAAGCCTATCCTAACCGAGGATAGGTTTAATCTATCCGTGTTACCAAACACGTTTTATTCCAACCTGGAATAAAACCCTATACAGGTTCAGGAGTATTCCTACTCCAGAACTAGAATACGAGTTTACCTGCAACCAAACGAAGCTGGATCGACGGACGGCAACCTCTTCCGGCGGCTGGAGACGACGGCAACCAAGCTTGGAGACAACAGAATCGGCCGGCGAGCTCACCCCTAGTGTCCAGTACCCGAGATGATGCCGGAAACTGGCCGGAAAACACTTCAACCACCACACGGCGCCGGCAACCACAAAAACCACACGGAAAGCACACGGAAACACTCCGGCGAGCACAAACACCACACGAGCTACACTTGAAAAATATTCTCAACCCACACAGAGCTCGGATTCGTGAGAATCGGCTCTGATACCATGTAAACGAAAATGGAGAGAAAAGTGGGGAGAAAAATATTACTCACTTTCTTATATCCACAGTGTACACACAAGCATATATATATACCCTAAAACCAAGAGACACATATACCCCTATACAAACACATTATAGACAATATATTCTAACACTAGTCATACAATGCGTGCATGATCATTCTATGATGGATTAAGGTGAAACACTTATTCCGATCAGTATAGGAAGCTCATTTGTTTGATGTTTAAGTTTGCGTCCAACGGAATAATGTTCTAGGTTTGATTTGTTTTATATATAACTCTGACAACTAGGAAGAATGTTGTCTTCGATATGTCTCCAATTTCTCATAATGAGAATGCATCTACAATGTCAACACGAGATTAAATTCTCACTGACATTGTAGCCAGAGGTATTGAAAGAGACTGTAGCTTCAATTTGTTCAATGTTAACACCTGCCCGATATTGAGGGGCAACCGAACACATTGGAGGTATAGTACTGGTTGATGCAAATTGAGGAGCTTATGAAGATCTTGATCTGCACTGATTAGTGGAGGGTGCAGTACGCTGGCTTTAAGCTGACCACCAAAGCTAAGAGGCAGTGGACATCTAAGAAGAACAATCTGCAACAAGAGTTTGGTTGAATGATGTCAGTTGAATTGTGAGAACTTAAGAAGAAAATATTTTGTTCAACCTAGTGCTACTAATCACATTTGTGAAGAACAATGGGTCGATGCGGCTATGTATCTAGTTCGAAGAGTTGAATGAGGTCAACTTCCCTCTACCTTGTATCAACAAATTATTTGACCAGCTACAGGAAGCTCAATTATTCTCTAAGATTGATTTTAGCTCAAGTTATCACCACTTGAAGATTAAGGCAGAAGACGTACAGAAAACTTTCAAGGCGATATGTTTTGAATCTTACACTTCAGTTAATCTAATGTTCCAGTTGCATTCGTAGGTTTGTTAAATAGGGTGTTCCAGGAATTCATTTATTAGTTTGTGATAGTCTTTATAGATAATATCCTGTGCTCAAAGAGTCGTGAGGAACTCAAGTTTCATTGTGGATTGTTCTCTGAATCTCAAGAGAGGAGAAACTTTAAAACCAAACTCAAAAAATGAGTTCTGGTTGGAGAGAGTCATCTTCTCGGGACACTTAGTAGTACAATAATGGCAAATAACAGGAGTCATTCTTTCCCTAAAAAAAGTTCCACTTTCAGCTTACCTATTTTCTAAAATGAGGTGTTTATAGAGTGGTGTTGGCATACCTGGGAGTTGTGCTAGTGTGACAATTTTTAGATAGTTTGTGTTGTATAATTTGGCACTGTAACTAAAGTCATATTCTACTTTTGCAGGCCAGTGCAGATGTCCCTGCTAATCCTCCTACTACCCTTCTGCCAAAGATATAATTGCTTTTGCTGAGAACTTCTGGGCTTTCAAGTTGGGAGAACTCATGGCATCAACCTCGTGTGTCAGCTGTTGTATGACATCATTTAACTTCTTTTCAATCTCGAGTCAGATGAGCTCTTGATATCAACCTAATAATCGGTACCTTCACACGTGATTTTGCCAATGTTGTTCAATATAAACTGCTTTGTGTGGTCTCTTCAATAAGTTCAATAAATATGTGTGTCATCTACTTTTTGGTTATAAAGATGAGACTACTGGAAAGATGGGATGGCCATAAAGGTCTCAATAAATCCTACATTTGAATCTCAGTATTTTGGAAACCGAGTTTCAGTGATGAGTATTTGTAAATTTTACTGCAAAAGCATTGGGTGTTTTGTTTTTTTTTTTTTTTGCCAATGAGCTGATCCTGGATACTGCTGAAGTAATTCCTCACAGATTATCTGATATAGTCAATTGTGGGCAGGGCGCCTTTGTTAATTTGCACATTTGTGTCATTTGTTTGTGGGTTAGGAAATCTAGACTTTGCTGGGATGTCAAGACAGTTTCATAAATATGAGTGTGTGAATGGTGTAAAAACTTTTTTTAAGATGATGGTTTTATGGTGTTTTAAAAAAGTTGTGGGACCCATTACAAAATATGTTTAAATATAAGAATGTTTTAGAGAAATTCTGAGGATGAAATAATAAATAATACGAAAATTTTATTTATATTTTTAATCTCTAAAAAAAAAACAAAAACAAAACAAAACAAACTTGAAATGCAAGCACCCCCCGGGTGACTGCTACCAAAGGGTGGCTAGTCTTGGGGTCAGCCCTATAGCCGCCAGGGTGGCCCAGATTGTGCCGATGATGGTGGCCACGGTGGCAGGGGCAACCACCAGGGGTTGCTGTGCAATGAGTTTTTTAAATGAAGTTATTTTGAATATGAATTTTATAATTTTGAGTATGGGTGGTTCAGACAAGACCAAACCATTTGGTCTGGTTTGGACCAGATTGAACTTTAGGTTGGTCGGTCTTGGTCTAATAAATTGTGAACCGAGACTATTCGATCCGGTCCTAGGATTTATAGATTTTGGACTCGACCAGATTTAATGGACTCAATTCCTATATATTTTTTAAAAATATTTTTAATAATTTAATATATTGTTTTTATATAATAATTATATAAGTTAATGATATAATTTTCATCTAATTTATTATCATTAATCATATAAAATATTTTTTTAATGAAATAGTTACATAACCTATATTAATAATTTATTTAATTTTAATTTAGTAATTTAAATAAATTTTTTTATTAATTTACTTAAATAATAATAATAATAATAATAATTAGGCTAGACCGATTTATACTCAAAATGGATTTTTAACACCATGGATATTTGTATGTTCGGATATAAGACCATCTTTAACAGAAAAACTATCTCCAACTTTGAAGTCTTACCATCCAAATAGGGCCTAAACAACCTATTTATAATACGCTAGGGTTCAAGTCAGTCCAAAGTGCCTTTGTTCCCAATAGGTTGATCACTGATAATGTAGTGGTGGCTTTTGAAGCTATGCACTCTATGCAAACATAGATCAAAGGGAAAGAATGATTCATGGCTCTAAAATTGGATATGAGCAAGGCATATGACAGGATTGAATGGTCCTTTTTTCAAGCTATCATGATAAGGATGGGATTTGACTCTAAATGGATTGAGGTGATTCTGAGATGTGTTTCTACTGTGTCATATTCTGTTCTTTTAAATGGGATCCCACAAAGTTCCTTTACTCCTTCTCGAGGGATGTCTCCTTACCTTTTTATCATTTGTGTTGAATCTCTAAGTAAAATGATCTAAAGTGCTGAAGGGACTAGTGCTATTACAGGTGTTCCTCTGGGTAGAAATCAGGTGAGGATTAGTCATCTGTTTTTTGCAGATGACTGTCTTCTTTTTTGTAAAGCAAACCCCTTGGAGTGGTCCAGGTTATCTCATCTTCTAGACACCTATGAGCAGCAAGTGGTCAAAGACTTAATAAGGAAAAAACCTCAATTATGTTCAGCAAAAACACTAAGGCTGAAGCTCGAGATCTAATCACTCAAGTTGCAGGCATTCAATCCTCTCAACCTTATGACAAATATTTAGGTCTTCCTGTGGAGATTGGAAGATCAAAAACCAAAGCCTTTAGAAGCGTTATTGACAAAGTTAGAGGGAGGATTAGCAACTGGAAATTGAAGTATTTATCTCAGGCTGGCAAAGAAATCCTTATCAAGTCTATTATCCAAGCTATCCCTACTTATTGTATGGATGTGTTTAAGATTCCTAAGTCTCTCCTATTAGAAATTGGTCGATTGACTCAATAGTTCTGGTGGGGTCAGAAAGCTGAGGAGAGGAAGATGCATTGGTGTCACTGGGATAAGATGGTTAAGGCTAAAGCAGTGGGTGATTTAGGATTCAGAGACCTTGAACATTTTAATCATGCAAATGCTAGCCAAGGTTGGAGATTGCTTCATTTCCCTAATTCTCTTGCTGCAAAAGTTCTCTCATCTAAATACTATCTTGATGGCCAATTCCTAAAAGCTACAACTCCAAGGCACTCATCCCTTATATGGAGGAGTCTCATGGCTGCTAAACCTTTGTTGGAAGAAGGCTTATTCTGGCGTATTGGTAATGGAGCAGATACTAAGATATGGCACCATAAGTGGTTGCCTATTCCAACATCATTCAAAGTTCAAAGTCCTATTAGTTGTTTTGATCCTGAGGAGACTGTTTCTGCACTTATTGATCATGAAGCCAAAACCTGGAAGACAGATGTGATTGATCAAACTTTTCTTCAAAGGGAAGCTGAAATAATTAGACAGATTCCAATAAGTTTATGCAACAGTCCTGATAAAGTTGTCTGGAGATATACTTCTAATGAGATTTTTTCTGTTAGAAGTGCATAGCATCTGCAACTTGAGCTTCAACAAAGAGATAAAGGTCAGCATTCTCAAGCCTTTGTTGACAGTGAAAACTGGAACAAGCTTTGGAGGATTAAAGTTCCAAATGTAGAGAAATTATTTTTGTGGAAAGCATGTCACAATAGCCTTCCAACAAAACTAAATCTTTTTAAGAGAAAGGTTATAAAAGATCCTTGGTGTCCTATTTGTAATCAACATGAAGAATCTGTGGAACATGTCTTATGGGAGTGCGTGGCAGCTAGGGATGTGTGGTGTCTTTGCTCATCAAAATTGCAGAAACAATGTAAGAACCAGATTAACTTCAGAAGCTTGTTGATGCAAATGGTGCAGGAACTTGAAGATGAAATTTTAATGGAAGTAGCTGTGGTGGCATGGAAAATTTGGAGAAGAATGAATGATTTGGTTTTTAACCAAACTTTTTCTACCCTTCAATTTATTGTAAGACAGGCAACTCAGAAACTTGAAGATCTCACTGCTCTTTTTTCTCAACAAACAACTAATCCTACAACCACCATCCCTCAGACTATCCAATGGAGTGCTCCCCCTGCTGATGTGTACAAAGTCAATTGGGATTTTGCAGTGGATAAAGTGAATTGCAAAGTGGGTGTTGAGACTATTATTTGGGACTGGGAATGAAGAGTGATTGCTTATATGAGGATGTGCAGACCTCTATTTCCTGACCCTTACTTGGCTGAGGCTTTTGGAGCTCTACATTCTGTTAAGTTGGCTTTAGACATTGGATTGAAACAGATCAAACTTGAAGGGGATGCAATGAATGTAGTTAATGACATCAAAGGCAATAAAGATAGCTGGAAACAAACTGGTTTGATCATTACTGATATCAAACAGATGCTGCTGAGTTTTGATTCATTTTCAATTAATTTTACACCTAGAGGTTGTAATAGTTTGGCTCATTACTTAGCTAGAGATGCTCTACACATCATTGATATCCTTGTTGATATTGAGGATCTCCCTTATTGTATTGCTTCTTTATTGTAATCGGCTGATGCTTAATACAAATGTTCCTTTCAAAAAAAAAAAAAAAAAAAGTCAGTCCAAGATGGCATAGTCGTATCACATGATCATGGGTGCAAAGTGCTCTTTGCACCTGAAATTCAATTGACCCACCTCAAGTTTGGCATGCATACGCTCGACTAAATGAAATTGGTGTCACGATAAGGGCTTACTCATATTTTGCATGGAAGAGGGTTTAAGGTTAAATCGATTTCTTCCCTTTAAACCTTTAAAGGTTAAAAGGCTTCCTACCCCACACAGCCTCCACCCGCCAACGCCGGCCTCCAGTTCCTGAGAGAGATTATCTCTTTATGTTTTGTAATTTCCTCTCTCGAAGAAGCATTTTTTTATTTAAAAAAAAAAAATATTGGGGCGGCTCATCCATTTATTGGAGGAATAACCATGAATACATTATAATAACATCACCCAATAACCAAACAACTACTAACTACGAATATAATAAATGCCCAATCTATCCATGCAATAAATGCCCAATCTATCCATGCGTACAAGCCCACAAAGTTTCCCCGGACCAAACCTTCTCAAAGAAAATCCATAACAGCTACCATGTTAGCCTGTTTAAAAATATGCCAAACTCAAATATTAAGCAAAGAAGAGAGACTCAAACTTCATCCCAATAATCGATACCAATAATTGCAAATCCCCAAAAGAAACCAACCAACAACACTTGAAGATATAATAAGCCCATTTGTTCACGCGTGCGTATACATGCACACACATACATATATAATTTCTTTGCAGATACTAAAAGGACCAATACCAGAACACTAGTTCACTACCTGTTTGACAAAATTAGTCAAAGACCACATCATCCAATTTTATGCCCCTGCAACAAAGAAACAAAACAGGGTAAATGCAGCAAAGCCAGAGGCTCATATGCCTGTAGACCCGAACCCACCATCGCCTCTTGCAGTTGCATCCAAATCTTCAACCTCTGTCACTTCGGGTGTCATTATCTTCTCAATTATCAACTGTGCAATCCTATCGCCAGCTTTCACCTCAAAATCAATGTCAGAATGGTTAAACAGTATGACTCCAACTGGACCTCTGTAGTCAGCATCGATCACGCCAGCACCCACATCAATCGAATGCTTCCACGCCAACCCCGATCTTGGTGCTACAGATCCATAAGAACTCATTTCATTGAACAAAAGAAATATACCTGAGGAAGAAAATAAGAGAGAGTGAGTGAGTGAAGCCTCACCTACGCGAGCGTAGGTTCCTTCAGGTACTGCAATGCTCAGATCGGTTGGAACCAGGGCTTTTCCTCTTGCAGGCACCTTGACCTCCGTTGCACTGCACACAATATCGACAATGATTAAACGATCAGAATTAGCGACACATTTTTTTCTTCTTCCTTTTGCATGAAATCAATGAAAAATAGTAGACTAATTACCTGGAGAGATCGTAGCCTGCAGAGAGAGGGGAGCCTCTGGAAGGCAAAATGGCTTTCTTGGATAGCTTTTTCACCCTAAAGTATGAATTTGGCTCCCCTGGTATGAATGATAGATGCACTAGTAAAATCCAAATAATAACCACATCCTTCACATATATTGGGACTTCTACAAAATTTTCATGACTTCCAAAAAAACATATAGTATCACAAATTTTGTCACCTTCACAAATGGAGACTTTATTCATTCCCTCAAGAACTTTAAATGAGCGGTGGCATAGAAAGAAAGGAAGGACCAGTCAGCATTTTGAAGATCGAGAAAGGACATTGGATGAACTTAAATGCCTCTTGTTTTAATACTTTGTTCCTACAGACTGTAGCAATAGATTTCAATGGACTAAGCTTTCATGATTTCCTTGTATCTACTACTATTTTTCTTAAATAGGTGTTGTCTCTCGTATACAACTCGTGTACTTGGGTATGCCTATTTTTTATTATTAATAAAATCTAATCTTTCCAATGCAAATGCTGAGTCGCCAATCTCCTCGACTTACAAGGAGAAAGGGACCATGCAGTGAGCGAGTAGAGAACCGAAAGTACAAGATTTTCCAAACAAAAATGTCAAATAAATAGCTGTCTTAACTAAAGCCTTTATCATAAACAATGTCAAAGCATACTAGTTATTTCCGCCCTTCCAGAAACCAAATGGGGAGCAAATGTAAAACGATAACAGAGAATTGCATTACTGAATATAAACAAGAACCCTGAGAACGAAACAAATACACAAACCCCAAGCTCAAATGTATAAATTTTTTCCCACCAACCACGGTAGAGGCACTCTGTACGAGAAACTGAACACGAAAACCTCGAATATCCAAAGGCAAAGCATTTGCTCCTTTGATTCAAAAGGAGATGAAATACCTTCGGAGATCTGCTGGGGAGGCGTGACTGAGAGGAGGTGGCGGGGATCGGAGTCGGTGCTGTCAGCCATGGATGATTGACAAGAGTTGCAGATAGAGAGAGGGAAACCCTTGCTTTAGATTGGGCTTTGAAGGAAGGAGGGAAAATAGAGGGAATGCGACTCGAGGGGAGAGGGAAAACATAAGGGGCAACGGAATATAAAAATCAAAGGGGTGTAGGTTAAGGGGAACTTACTCATCAGCTGACGTTAGTATTAGGGGTTTTTGCTATATTCTCACTCGCCTTAATAACGATGGAAATCACGAATCCATGTTTGAGAACTATGCATAAAGCTATACATCAGCCACTATTCCTTCCTACACCCCAAAACGTGGACTTTTTTTTTTTTTCTTTTTGATTTTTTCTCAAAAACACGTTTTCAAATCTACACCCCACAATTTCAAATTTCAGAACAGAACCCCGTGTCGCCCTCTTGGCTTCAATTCTGGAGGTACCTGACTGCAGAGGTGCTCGAGCTGGCTGGAAATGCAAGCAAATATTTGAAGGTGAAGAAAATGAACACCCAAAGGAGAGGAGAGGAGAGGAGAGGAGGAGCTTGACATGCTGATCAGAGAAACTATTGATGGAGATGGAGTCGTCCCCCACACTCACAAGTCCTCATCAGCAAAAAGAACTTCTAAAAATAGTCTCTTTTGTGACTAATTCAGGTAAAAAAAAAAAATATATCAGATCTTAACTATAGGTTAATGTGTTTGGTTAGCGAGTCATTTCAGTATTTGTTAGTGTAGACTTTCCAATTTCAATGTCGAAGTCTGCCTAGATCAGCAAGCTCTAGTTACGTTAGGATATATGGGCTAATCTTTTATCAGTTTATGTCTATTTTGAGTCTGTTTATGGTAGGAGTGCTATAATTTGTTGAATTGTATTTGAGTGTGGTTCGCCTATGGCATTCTGAAATGTGGTTTCTGCACCTAATACGAATGATTTTTTTTTTTTTTGGTTAAAAAATGCTGCATTTTTTGGAAATTCTCAGACCGACCAAAACCCGCATATCTGAGTTCATCACACCAGTTATCAAAATATAAAACCGTAAGAACCATCATATATGAACAAAATCACGATAAAAAAAAATCATAAATTTCCTCAAAATATGAATGCCCATGAGGCCAATTTCCTCTAAAACGAAGAGATCAGAAAGAAAGGAGAGAGTGAGTGAGAGCAAGATCAAACCTTGGGTTGAAGAGTTCTTGTGCCAGAAAGTGTCCCACCAGTCAGATTCAATGGTTTTGGGTTCTTCGGGAACCACACCATTTACATTTTTGCATTTCTTCAATTTTTTTAGTTCCTTTTTGCTTTTCTTAGATTTCTTGTTAGGCGCAATGAATGAGAAGAGGTGGTGGGGAGGATCGGAATCGGTGCTGTCGGCCATGGATGATTGACAAGATGTTACACGCCGAAACAGAAGAGGAAGAAGCGAAGGGATGTGCTGAAGTGTTGAGATGGGGATGTCGGCAACCCTAGGGTTAACTTCAGAAGACTTAAGCAGGTTGGGCTTAAGAAGTGGACGGGCGTTGGGCTATGAAAAGCTGAGGGACATGCAGTGAGCGAGTAGAGAACCGAAAGTACAAGATTTTCCAAACAAAAATGTCAAATAAATAGCTGTTTTAACTTAAGCATTTATCATAAACAATGTCAAAGCATACTAGTTATTTCCGTCCTTCTTCCAGGAACCAAACGGGGGACTACGCAAATGAAAAACGATAACAGAGAAATGCATTACCGAATAGAAACAAGAAACCTGAGAACGAAACAAATACACAAACCCCAAGCTCAAATGTATAAATTTTTTCCCACCAACCACGGTAGAGGCACTCAGTACGAGAAACTGAACACGAAAACCTCGAATATCCAAAGGCAAAGCATTTGCTTCGATTCGAAAGGAGATGAAATACCTTTGGAGATCTGCTGGGGAGTCGTGACGGAGAGGTGGTGGCGGGGATCGGATTCGGTGCTGTCGGCCATGGATGACTGACAAGAGTTGCTGATAGAGAGAGGGAAACCCTTGCTTTGGATTGCGCCTTGAAAAAAGGAGGGAAAAAGAGGGAATACGACTCCAGGGCGGAGGGAAAACATAAGCGGCAAAGGAATATAAAAAGAGAAATTGGTGCAGTCGGTAAATGTAGTTCGTGAGCGGTTATTTTAAAAAAATAAATTAATATAAGCCTTATATGAAAAAAGTTTATTTATTTTGTATAATTATAAAAAAATATATTTTTATAATTATTTTTTATTTATTACGTATAGCCGATTACGTCTAGTAAAGCTCAAAAATCAAAAGGGGTGTTGTTAAGGGAAGTTACTCATCAGCTCACGTTAGTGGTAGGATTTGTTTGCTAATTCTCACGTGCCTTAATAACAAGTGGAAAACACGAATCCGTGTTTGGCAACTGAGTATATTGCTATGATCCAGTCTGTGGCTTGGAAATTTGGAGGGAATGTCAATTATAGGAGGGTGAACAATACGCGCCAAAATGGGGCATGGCTCTTATAAATAGGCTACTCCATTGATTCATTTATCAGTCCATTCATTCTAAATATAGAATTATAAATGAGTTTTGTTATATACAAATATAATCGTATATTAATTTATATATTAATATTAATTTATTTATATTTAAAATTTATATTAATACTATTTTTAATAAATTTTATTTTTTGACCAATCAGATTATATTAATATACAGATTAATGTATAATTGTACTTGTAATTATATTTTTTCATTATAAATTATTATTATTATAAAATAAAATTTATATGTAATATTCTATATAGTTATAAAGTGTATCGATGACGTATAGTTATTTGAAAAAAGAGTATAGTTTATTATTATTAAAAATTAATTATTTTATATAAATTCTATTATTTTTTACTTTTTTAGATTTATAATTGTAATCGAGTCTAGCTTTAAATTATAAAGGGAATTTGATTCAAATTGCTTGAGTTGGAACCGGAAACTTGCCAAGCCGAGTCAAATTCGTGTCGGGCATATGTATGGAATCGGCCGAGCATTCTATATAATCTATCCAGACTCCTATTACGCTCTGTAATTTGTTGATATATATTTATATACAGAAGCGCTGCTAAGCGGTCCATCCGCTTTTCTTTAAAAAGCAGCCCTCCACTTAGAAGCTGCCACCTCAGCTTTTTGCACTAAACTGTTCTACACTCGTGTGCATGGGAAAATAATCCTTCAGATAGCTCTGTTTCAATTTCAGACCAAAGTTGCCTCGCGCTCAAGCAGTGCATTTCGGCCCCAGAGACCTCTTCGCGTCCAGACCACTCCCTGTACTACCGAAACCACCGCCAAACACGACAGTTTCATTATGAATATTTTCCACTTTATGAAATTTTTTTCTTCTTAGAACTTTTACCGAACACGTTCTGTGCATTAATATTTCTGTGCCTTCCATAGTGTGATTTCGTTCTTCTTCTTCACCAATTTACATTCAATGTCTCTAACACAACACATCAACAACCATAATACCATAATACCATAATCATATGATTTTTAGTTTCTGTATTAATAAATGGTGAAAGGGCAAACCAGATAAGTGAAGGTTACTGAGTTGCCGAAAATAACACTGCTTGAAATTTTTCAACGGTGGCTTCGTCTTCTTCAACAGTGGCTTCGTCTTCTTCAGCGGTGGCTACGTCTTCTTGTGCGGTGGCTGGTACAAATCTGGTGAGTCGCTGGTGGGTGCGAAGGGGCTGTGCGGCGACAGGGAATGGATATTGTTTTCGCAACGGGGAAGGGGCTGCGGACGGCGACAGATCACTGACTCCAGATTTGCGACGGCGCCGTGGCTGGGCAACGAACAACGGGGTAATATTTCAGGCCAGGGAGGGGGTGTCGGAGGGGGAGAAAGTTCCGTGTAGTTCGGTTTGGGGGATGAGAACAGAGGGAGGGAAGGGAATTGAATTACAAACCGGTGCGGTGCTGGTTTACAATAATTGTCCTGGAGGGTCTACGTGTCATGTTTTATCGTGTGGGCTGTTTTTTGAGGATCCTCGGATGGACCGGCCCATAGGAATTCTCATTTATATATTACTTAGGAAAGAAAATATATATTTATGTATTAGTTTTGCAATGGTGACACAGCATGTGCACAGTAGTATACACATTATTCAAACAAAATATATCAACATTTATATGGTTTTTAGGGGTGTAATCGGTCCATTTATATGTTGATATAAATGTTGATATATTTATATGGTTCGGTTCGGTTTTAAACAAAATTTATGACCTAACCGATATGTACCAGTTTTGTATTTTTCAAAACTAATTACGTACCGGTTACCCTTCTAAATCGGTACTCATGTTTTACCGGTTTTAATGTACTATATTATATATTACATAATATATATAATATAATATATTATAGTATATAATACTATAGTGATAATATATTGTAATATGTTATAATATATATTATAATTGTATTATAGACTATGATGATATATTATAGTATATTACGATATATAGTGATATAGTATTAGTATAACTATTAATATGCACTATATAATATTAGTATAATTATTAATACAATAAACAAAATGATATAAGATTTTAAAATTTAATATTATAGTAATTAGTAATTTATCATATAATATAAAACTATTTTATATATAGTTATATATTATATACAATATAAAAAATTAAAAATTATATGTAAACCGGTCTGGTCCGGTTTTAAGAAAAAAAAAATCAGAACCAGACCGATTTTGACCAGTTTTAAGAAAAATAAAATCGGTACCGGACCGAACCAAACTCAGGACTGGGCCGATCCCACCGATTTAGTCCGGTCCGATCCGATTTACCAATTTATCAATTTTTTTTCCACCTCTAATAGTTCTTTACTATTTTATGAAACTATTAAATCTTATCTACTAACTATTATTCATATTATTGGGGGGATTTTTTGTCATAGGACCAATGGCCTCTCAAGGCCTAGCCCATCAAGGGGGCTTCATTAGATGACAAAATATAGGAAAAATGATGGAATACGGGAGAAGAAAAGAAAAGGAAAGGAAAGAAAGGTGATGGGAAGAAATGTCAAAAAGCAGGAGGAAAAAAAGGAAAAATACGTGAGTGAGGATGATGTGACGTATGAGAAGGGAAATGAAGAGATAAAGGCAAAGGGACAGACAACTTGAGGGGGGCTTCAGATGGACTCTTCGGGTAGATTGTTTGAGAGGCTTCTCAAAAAGGGTCTCTCCAACCTCTAGACACTAGTTCCAGTTAGAAAGAGAAATATATTAAATCTACTGTATAGAGAGGATGAGAGACCCTAAAAGACTGTAAATCAAACTTATTATAGTTGATTCTTCCCTTCCCAATCCCTCGTAGACGTAGGTCCAGTGCCAAATCACGTAAATATATGTCTATTTCTCTATATTTTCTTGCATTTATTTATTGTTCACCATTGTGGGCATGCGCACAAATTCTGTACAATGTCACCAGATTAGCCAGGGGGACCACTCAGTTCCAAGCCCAATGCCACCTCAGCTTGCTGGGGAGGGATCATTCTTCTCTTCTAGACTATTGACGAAAATAACTGTCAACACATATTGTGATACCTCGTTTTTACGTATATTTTCACTGAATGAGTATTTTTAATTTAATTAATATATTGGTTCTTTTATTTTAAAATATTATATTTTAATTGGTTTTATTTTATTTGATGTGGTGTTTAATTTATTTTAGTCGTTTTATGATTTTTAAAATCGTTTTCATCGGGTCAGTTTTTGGATTCCGGAAGTGAGGATTGGACTTCATTTTCTTTCTCCATCTTTTCTTTTTTCTTTTTTCTTTTTTCTTTTTTCCTTTTTCATTTTTTTCTTTTTCCTTTTCTTCTTTTTCTTCTTTCTTTCTTTTCTTCTTCTTTTTCCTTCTTCTCCTTTTCTTCTTTTCCTTCTTTCTTTATTTTCTTCTTCTTTTTCCTTCTTCCCTGCGCACGCACAGCTCTCCCTCCTCTCTCCCATTGCCGATCGTTCCTCAGCCTAGAACCACCGCCGCCGGTCGACGTGGCCGACACAACCACCACCGTCCGACTCCCCTACGGCCGACGCACCAATCCACCAATTTCCAGCATCATCCGTGTCGCCGATCACCCCCTACAGCCCATCTAAGCTGCACGGTTTTGAGTCGTTTCCTGCGCCGTCGCTCCACCTTCGGCCACCACCTCTTCACAACTTCATCCCCTACCTCTTGCCTTCCTAATCCACCCATTTTCGGGCCCGATCCGTTGTCAGAGCAGCTCCCACGAACTCAACTCCGATTAGCCCATTTTTGCACTTCCACTGCCGTTTCCATTGCCACCCACGGCCAAAGCTTACTTCCATTAGCTTCATAAACATCCCTAAACCATTTTCTATCAATTTCGTGTCTTGGTTTATCCTCGTTTGAAAGTGGGTAATTTACAACCCACGGCCACAGTGTAAAATACACTGTTACGTTGCTTTTTCTCCATCGTTTACAACGTCGTGAGCTTTCGAAAAATACCTTATAGCGCTGTAAGTATTTTTCAAACTCTATTTTTAGATTTAAATATATTTTGCTTTTACAATAAATTATTGGACTGGTTGGTTGATTTCAGACTGAGTCCGAGGAGTTCGAGGTCGGATGGATTAAGGACGAAGTTGTTTGGTTGATATTGATTTTTGTTGGAGATATTTGTACCTTGATGATTGCATTATATAGTGCACGCATTTTTATGTTTAAAAAAGGAAAAACCGGGTTATCGTGTAGTTGCATGCATATACATGTGTTTGTAAAATGGAAACTGGGCTTGTAAGCGAGAAATGATTTATGGTATATGTGAACGGTTAGACTGAATGAATCGAGTCAGAGGCACGTGTAGGGATGGTGGTAAGCAGGGACGGTGGTAGAATCCCGCCTGTGATTCCCGCCTACGATGCACGCGTAAGGATGGTGGTAAGCAGGGACAGTGGTAGAATCCCGCCTACGGTGCACGCGTAGGGACGGTGGTGAGCAGGGATGGTGGTAGAGTCTCGCATGTGATTCTCGCCTACAGTGCTTTGATGGTCTGGTTTTTGGGCCATTATCGGGGATAATGGCGAGGTTATGTTTAAAGGATATGTCTTGGGCCAAAATGGGATTTTGGCATGCGTGGAAAAATGTGGTTTTATAGGATATGTGTATTTGCATTCTTTCATGCATATTGTTTGAGTTTTAATATGTTTTTATCTTATGGTGTTTGGATCTTTACTTACCTGCGGCACCATTTTTGGTACCGTAGATTTTGATGCAGAGATCGAGGAGGAGGAGGAGGCTGAGCCCGATGAGGCGGCTCCGCCGGAGTATTGAGTTGGAGTTTATGCCTTGTAGATGGTTTTGAAACATATTTGTGGCTTGTAATATTTTATTATACATGTTTTGAACAGTTTTGTATTAAACAAAGAAAAATTCTGGTACTTAGTTATATGACTTTGTTTATCCACTGCGTGCTTTCTTTTGTACACTTGTTGTATGTACACACACTTGATACTTGGTGATAAGGTGGTGACCCATTGTTGTCATCATCCGGACATCTCGATTTTCCCGTATCCGTACGTGGGATTTGGGGACGTCACACATATTATAAAAAAAT
The DNA here is from genome assembly GCF_018687715.1 of Carya illinoinensis. Lineage (NCBI taxonomy): Eukaryota > Viridiplantae > Streptophyta > Magnoliopsida > Fagales > Juglandaceae > Carya > Carya illinoinensis. The sequence continues at coordinate 16,728,659 of NC_056766.1, read as the reverse complement.
CTATTATAATTTAAGCATTTAAGTACTTAAGTAACTAACGGATAACTATGAACCCTATTCAATATATAGGTATAACAAAGTGTTACATGTTATGTCTTTAATTATAAAGGTTGCTCTACTTATATTATTAAATTTAATATATATATATATATATATATGTATATACACACATACATATATAGATACATATGAAATGAGGTATATATATAAACGATATATGATCAAGCTTTAATCAAGTTAAGTCGGGATGTCTTAATGAGTCTTAATTAAGTTTAGTCAAACTTAATTGAGTATGTGTAATTTATTAATAAAATTGATTTATACTTTCACGATCGAGTTTTTTTTTTTTTTTTTTCATGAGTTGAGCTTGGTTTGAGTCTAATTCAACAAGTACCTAGCAAACAATTATAAATACTAATTCATTTATCTGAAAATTTGAAAATTATAATTATCTGAAAGTTATATGGGTATTATCACTCATTAATAATTTTTTTAAAATTGAAACTACATTCTGCATTATCTAAAAAATCACGTTCGAGGAAATTAATATTTTCTTCAAACTTATTTTTTAGATTATTTGATATTAAAAAGTACTTTAATATGTAACGATCAAACAATTTAATTTTTCTATTAAAGAGCTCTTAAGATTATTTAAACACTTTGTAAAACTTTTAATGCAACCCCACGGGCCCTAAACAAACAAATATTAGACTCAATACTAAGTGAAACCACCAAATTATAAAAAGAATATACGTAAGAAAACTCTTCTAAGAAAAAGTATAAAGCTCAAAATAGTTTGATACAACAAGGCCACCACGTCCATACTAATGAAAGAGTGTGCAAAACAATTCCAAAACACAGCATGGATATTGGGGACACGAATACTTTTCACGGTTCTTTCATATATACACAAGGTGGTGGTTAATGGTTGAGAAACTCGTATATGGAGTACTCAAAACCTCTAAATAGAGGGAATTGAGGCATTGCACTATACAAATTTAGCCTTTAGGGCTTATTTGGGAAGTGAGATGACCTCATTTCATTTTATTTTAAAATTTCTCATAATTTACTTCTCAAAAGTCTCACTTCCCCTTAGCAAATATGAAGCCGTTGCCCCCTGTGATACCCCATTTTTACGTGTATTTTCACTGAAAGGTTGTTTTTAATTTGAATAATATATTAGTTTATTTATTTTAAATTAATGTGTTTTAATTGGTTTTAATTTATTTGATGTGTTTAATTTATTTTAGTCGTTTTACGGTTTTTAATATCGTTTTCGGCGGATCGGTTTTTGGTCTCCGGAGTGAGGATTGGACCTCATTTCTTTTCTTTCCTCTTTTTCTTTTTCCCTTTTTCCTTTTCTTTTTCCTTCTTTTTCTTTCTTTTTCTTTCTTTTCTTCTTCTTTCTTCTCCTTTCTCTCCCACGTACGCCCAACTGCCCCTTTTTCTCATTCCCGTCGCCGCCACTTTGACCGGCCAGTTCTCCGTCGTCCGGCCACCGTTTGGTGCGCCGTCACCACCATTCTCTTCCCCTTCCACCAGGGATCATCCCCACCAATTTTCAGAGCCATCGAACCAGCCGTTAGCTTTCGAGAGCTGCCGGAAGTCGCTGCACCTGCTCTATTTTTGCCCCTGTCGCCGGTTGCTTTCGCAGCCCAGAACCGCCGCTCGCCGGTGGCGTGGCTGACACCACCCACCCAGTTTTCTTCCCCTCTCATCGGTGAACATCCCCACCAAGTTTCACCTCCATCCGAGCCACCGTTAGCCGCCACGAGCTCCTCCAAGCCATACGGTTTTTCACCGTTTCCGGTGCCGTCGCATCACCTCCGGCCACCATCTTTTCACAGCTTCTTCCCCTACCTCTTGCCGACCTAAACCACCCATTTCCGGCCTCGATCCGTTGCCGGAGCAGCTCCCACGAGCTCAACTCCGTTCAGCCCTTTTTTGGCCTTCGACCGCCATTTCCACCACCACCCACGGCCAAAACTCATTTCCCTTAGCTTCATAAATATCTCAAGGCCATTCCCTATCAATCCCGAGCCTTGGTTTGTCCCCGTTCGAAAATGGGTAATTTATTACCCATGACAACAGTGTAAATTACACTGTTACGTTGCTTTTTCTCCGCCGTTTGCAATGCCGGGTGTTTTCTAAAATTACCGTATAGCGCTGTAAGTATTTTCTAAACCCTATTTTCAGATTTAAAAATATATTGCTCATTCAATTATTTTATTTGTTGGTTGGCTGATTCTGGACTGAGTCCGAGGAGTTCGGGGGTCGGATGGATGGAGGACGGAGTTGCTTGATTTATTGTTTTATGGTTGGTTGTTTGTTTTGGAGCATTGATAATTGCATTTGCATGGCGCATGCTTGTGTATTTATTTTATTTGAGAAACCCTGTTTTGCTGACGTGAATGGATTTTCGGGTGCGTGTGTCTCACGAGCCCAAGCCGGGATTGGTTATTATCTCGGTGGAGCTCCTCTGGTCACTCGGGAGTGGATAATACTGAGTGACGTCCCCTGAGTTGTCGTTGGGCGACGACGGGAGCGGGGCTAGAGGATGGCCCGGCCAGGTACGCGCAGGGCGCGAGTATGGGCATCACTCTACTCACCGACTCTGTGGCCCTTCGCTGGTGAGGGCTAGAGGATGGCCTGGCCAGGTACGCGCAGGGCGCGAGTCTGGGTATTGCTCGTTTAGGTGTCACATGCGTAGTTGTTACCTGCGGTGTGGCACCGAGCCAGGGTGTGCGGATGATCCCTAGGGGAGATCATGGTGCATGCATAACCGGTTTGTTTTTATGGTTTTCGGATGCGGGCCATTTTCTGGGAAAATGACGAGTTTTGGTTTTGAGGCTTTTGATCCATTTTCTGGGAAAATGGTGGTTTGGGCCATTATCTGGGATAATGGCGAGGCGTGGTTTTTAAGATTATGTTTTATGGGGCCAATGGGTTTTTGGCGTGCTTGCAAAAATGTGGTTTTGCAGGGCATGTGCATTGGTTTTTCTTGCATTCATGTTGTTTGAGTTCTATGTGTTTTTATCTAGTGGTGTTTGGGTTTTACTTACCTGCGGTACCATTTTTGGTTCCGTAGCTTTTGGTGCAGAGTTCGAGGAGGAGGAGGAGGAGGCTGAGCCCGAGGATGCGGCTCCGCCGGGTTGCTGATGCTATGTTTTATATTTGTTTAAAACTGTATTTGTGTTTTTGTAATATTTTATCTATGTACGTTTTAAACAGCTTGTATTACGTTGAGAACAATTCTGGTACTTAGTTATGACTTTCGTTATCCGCTGCGTGTTCTTCCGTACACATTTGTTGCTTCTGCACACACTTGGCACCGTCGATGGGATGGTGACCCGGGTTGTCACCATCCGGACGTCTCGATTTCCCCGTATTCGGGCGTGGGGATTTGGGGGCGTCACAGGTGGTATCAGAGCCGTTTGGCTCTGGGTAAAACCATATGTCCCATAAGTGGAGTACCAGAAAGTTTTAAAAGCTGGTGTTAAATTTATTTTAATTTATTTAAGTTGATTTGTTTTTCTTTAACTTGATTCGATTTTATTTGATTTGAATTTATTTTATTTAATTCCATTTGATTTGGTTTGATTTTATTTTATTTTATTTGAATTGCAAGTATGTTGTTTATTTGTTTTATTTATTTTGTTTTAAGTTGTTTTGTTTTGTTTTGTCCGAAGTTAAAGTGGGGTTGAGGATTGTGCTATGGCAGGAGGACAGTACTATTGAGAATGTCGTTGATAGGAAAAAAAAATACTTAGTGAAGTAGGGTTGAATTTTATAGAGGTGGGTTACTTTTATAATATTGTGGTTAGAAGGGAACGACATGGATTAGACAATTTCTTGGGAGTAGGAATGTAAGTTGCAACTAAGGAGGGGAGTTAGCTTTAAGTCGCTTAAGATGGTTGAGGTCTTAGGTTTTGTAGAATTTATGTAATGAAGCTATAGAATAGGAGAGTGTAGGTTCAACGAACTTTAAGGATTGGTTTAAGATAATTTTATCTAAGGTTTGAGGCCTTATAGATTTTAGGAAATAAGATTTTGGTAATTAAGGTTTTAGGTTCGACAAGCTTTGGAGGAAATAATTAAATTCCAAGTTTTAATTTCGCTGATTCGAATGAGCAATTTGGTGGCAATTTGGGTTTTAAAATTTACAAGCTTTTAAGGTGAATGTTTTGGATTAAAGCCATCAATCTTGAGGATTTCAGAAAATGATTTATTATCTATTAATGTTTTAGAATTTGAAAGATTTGGGAGTTGATTTTTTTTTTTTTTCTATTACGGGATGTAAGTTGTTTGATCTTAGAAGTTCCGGAAGATGATTCTTATTTGATTTAAGGTTTTAGAATTGCAGAGTAGAAGGATTGACTTATAATAAGAATTGAGTTCTTAGTTTTACAGACTTAGTGCTGTAGCTTGATCTACTCTGGTGAGTGATTAGTTTGTAACCATTAAAATGGGGTTGATTAGAGTTGAGTTATTGATATGAAAATTTTTCTAGAGTAGATTTCTTTGAGAATGGAAGGTAATGATCTAGCTCATATACTTCTTTGAGGATTGTAGATATTGACTTAGTTCAGAAAATGACTATTGTTAACTCGAGGTTGTAGTAATCGATTTTAGGAAATGATTTTTGTCGGTTCGGAAGAAATAGATCCATTGAGGTTTTGGAAGCAATAGTTTAATTGTTGGTATTGAATTCGATTGAAGTTGAGACCTCATATTCCGGAGACTTTTGGGAACGGATTATTAGCAGGTTTAAGGTCATTTTCAGTACAAAGCTTTAAGCGATAACTATTTGCTGATGTTAAGGGTATAAGTTAAGCAGATATAGGAATGATTCATGTTGATTTGTAGATATAAGTCCAGATGATGGAAATAGTAGTAATGGATTACTTGTACGTTAGAATGACTATTGATTTCGGCTAAGGACGTATGAGATCGACACGTGATAGTGGTGAATCGATTGGAGTGTTCAGTCTAGGCGTGTTACTCAATGGAATGTAGGTTGGCAATAATTGTTATAGCTTGAGGTTATAGTGATAAGTTTTAGGATTGATTCATACCGAGTTGAGGATAATAGATGATGCAGGTTTTGGGAAATGATTTTCGTTTATTTTGACGATATAGGTACGGATGTTGGAAATGGAAATAATGGATCACTTATACGTTAGAATGATTATTGATCTTAGCTAAGGGTACATGAGATCCATTTATAGTGGTGGTGAGGGTGTATGGATTTCGGAGAGTACAAATCCTAGTCTCTTTTTGGCTTGAGAGAAGTGGCTTTGGTGAGTACTGAAGTGGATTAGATGTGATAGTATTAAATTCAATAGATCATAACTTCGAGTTCTTGGTGAGTTGATCGGAGTGTAGAGTTGAAGTGGGTTACCAATTGGAGTGATGGTTGGCATTAATTATTGAGACTATCTCTAAGAATTAATTGTGACTTGAGGTCACATAGGAATTTAAATTTTGAGGCTATACTTTCCTTTGGAGTTTGAGTGTCCAATTGGGAGAGTTATAGACATTTTATTTAACTTGAGAGATTGTTGGGTCGCAATGTGTAGTGGATAATAAAATCTTGAAAGTGGAAGCTGGGGAATCAACGGTGATTAGCCTAAGCAGGTACGTGAGGTAATAAGCAGTAGGAGTTAGGAGGGTAGTGCAATAGTTTTGATGGATTGGAGATATGAACAGTATGGCCTATCTTGAGATTTAATTTTGTATGCAATTAAAGGAAATAGTCGTGCTACTACTAAGGTTATGAGAATGGAAGTAGGTAAGTGAGTTTTCAAGAAGGGTTCATTAAGGTTATGGTGAATTCAATCGTGGTTCGTAGTGTATTTAGTCATCTCTAAATTTATACGATATTCAGAATTTAGGTGATGATCTTGATAGTGTAAGTTGTTGGGTAGGAGTTATAGGTGCTTTATTAGTTGGTCGGGATGGATTCGAGCCTTATGTTCTTTATCTTAGATGAGATTGGCGTATTTTGAGATAATGTTACTTGTTTTTAATTTGGAAGTTGCAATTGATTGATATTGTCTTTTTGTTGAGGATCATGGGTGTCATTGAGGAATCTTGATTTGATTAAGGTAGCTAGAGATAATTGAGGGATAGGAGTGATGATTCATGATTTTGGGAGATTTTATTTTCTATCAAAGTGTGGTAAAGGATTTTCTTGCTTTCAGGTGTTAGAGTTAGCTTGTACTCAAGGGTGTTAATTTATGAGGATATAGTCTTTTTGCATTTTGGCGAGTTATCAGAGTGTGCACGGAAGTGTGATATTTTGGAGATAATTAGGTGTTTAAATCTTGTGCTGATTTTGGAAAATTAGTGATGACTTAAAGTTTTAGTCAGAAGTTAATCATTTGGTTGTATAAATTATGTTGATTGATGGTTTATTTTGGAAGTGATTATTAGGTTACCAAGATATAGTGTATAATGAAGGTTGGAGGTTATAACACAGGAGCTGATTGAGGTTAACACAGTTTATTGTGGAAAGATACTAATTGTTGGAATTTACTTGGGTGCGGTTTTGAAGTTCTTGTGGATATGGTGATTTCTGTTTACGGGGCCGCTTTAAGAGTTCTAGACGTGATGCGTCTCTGAGAGATTAGTGCGAATGTGATGGAATTGCTTATAGGAGTATATTTGGAGAGAGCTTTATTCATACTTGTGTGGAAATGGTTGATAGTATGATTTTTTTTTTCAAGTATAATCTAAGTTGTATATTGTATCTGCTTGGCGCTGATGTTTGATTTCACAAATTTTGAGGACGAAATTTATTTTAAGGGGGGGAGGATGTGATACCCCGTTTTTACGTGTATTTTCACTGAAATGTTGTTTTTAATTTGAATAATATATTGGTTTATTTATTTTAAATTAATGTGTTTTAATTGGTTTTAATTTATTTGATATGTTTAATTTATTTTAGTCGTTTTGCGGTTTTTAATATCGTTTTCGGCGGATCGGTTTTTGGTCTCCAGAGTGAGGATTGGACCTCATTTCTTTTCTTTCCTCTTTTTCTTTTTCCCTTTTTCCTTTTCTTTTTCCTTCTTTTTCTTTCTTTTTCTTTCTTTTCTTCTTCTTTCTTCTCCTTTCTCTCCCACGTACGCCCAGCTGCCCCTTTTTCTAATTCCTTCGCCGCCACTTTGACCGGCCAGTTCTCCGCCGTCCGGCCACCATTTGGTGCGCCGTCACCACCATTCTCTTCCCCTTCCACCAGGGATCATCCCCACCAATTTTCAGAGCCATCGGACAGCCGTTAGCTTTCGAGAGCCGCCGGAAGTCGCTGCACCTGCTCTGTTTTTGCCCCTGTCGCCGGTTGCTTTCGCAGCCCAGAATCACCGCTCGCCGGCGGCGTGGCCGACACCACCCACCCAGTTTTCTTCCCCTCTCACCGGTGAACATCCCCACCAAGTTTCACCTCCATCCGAGCCACCGTTAGCAGCCACGAGCTCCTCCAAGCCATACGGTTTTTCACCGTTTTCGGCGTCGTCGCACCACCTTCGGCCACCATCTTTTCACAGCTTCTTCCCCTACCTCTTGCCGACCTAAACCACCCATTTCCGGCCTCGATCCGTTGCCGGAGCAGCTCCCACGAGCTCAACTTCGTTCAGCCCTTTTTTGGCCTTCGACCGCCATTTCCACCACCACCCACGGCCAAAACTCATTTCCCTTAGCTTCATAAATATCTCAAGGTCATTCCCTATCAATCCCGAGCCTTGGTTTGTCCCCGTTCAAAAATGGGTAATTTATTACCCACGACAACAGTGTAAATTACACTGTTACGTTGCTTTTTCTCCGCCGTTTGCAATGCCGGGTGTTTTCTAAAATCACCGTATAGCGCTGTAAGTATTTTCCAAACCCTATTTTCAGATTTAAAAATATATTGCTCATTCAATTATTTTATTTGTTGGTTGGCTGATTCTGGACTGAGTCCGAGGAGTTCGGGGGTCGGATGGATGGAGGACGGAGTTGCTTGATTTATTGTTTTATGGTTGGTTGTTTGTTTTGGAGCATTGATAATTTCATTTTCATGACGCATGCTTGTGTATTTATTTTATTTGAGAAACCCTGTTTTGCTGACGTGAATGGATTTTCGGGTGCGTGTGTCTCACGAGCCCAAGCCGGGATTGGTTATTATCTCGGTGGAGCTCCTCTGGTCACTCGGGAGTGGATAATACTGAGTGACGTCCCCTGAGTTGTCGTTGGGCGACGACGGGAGCGGGGCTAGAGGATGGCCCGGCCAGGTACGCGCAGGGCGCAAGTCTGGGCATCGCTCTACTCACCGACTCCGTGGCCCTTCGCTGGCGAGGGCTAGAGGATGGCCTGGCCAGGTACGCGCAGGGCGCGAGTCTGGGTATTGCTCGTTTAGGTGTCACATGCGTAGTCGTTACCTGCGGTGTGGCACCGAGCCAGGGTGTGCGGATGATCCCTAGGGGAGATCATGGTGCATGCATAACCGGTTTGTTTTTATGGTTTTCGGATGCGGGCCATTTTCTGGGAAAATGGCGAGTTTTGGTTTTGAGGCTTTTGATCCATTTTCTGGGAAAATGGTGGTTTGGGCCATTATCTGGGATAATGGCGAGGCGTGGTTTTTAAGATTATGTTTTTATGGGGCCAATGGGTTTTTGGCGTGCTTGCAAAAATGTGGTTTTGCAGGGCATGTGCATTGGTTTTTCTTGCATTCATGTTGTTTGAGTTCTATGTGTTTTTATCTAGTGGTGTTTGGGTTTTACTTACCTGCGGTACCATTTTTGGTTCCGTAGCTTTTGGTGCAGAGTTCGAGGAGGAGGAGGAGGAGGCTGAGCCCGAGGATGCGGCTCCGCCGGGTTGCTGATGCTATGTTTTATATTTGTTTAAAACTGTATTTGTGTTTTTGTAATATTTTATCTATGTACGTTTTAAACAGCTTGTATTACGTTGAGAACAATTCTGGTACTTAGTTATGACTTTCGTTATCCGCTGCGTGTTCTTCCGTACACATTTGTTGCTTCTGCACACACTTGGCACCGTCGATGGGATGGTGACCCGGGTTGTCACCATCCGGACGTCTCGATTTCCCCGTGTTTGGGCGTGGGGATTTGGGGGCGTCACACCCCCAGCCCCATAGACCCCCACATCACCGCTACCCTCCTTCGTTAAACTCAAGCATCACCAACCTTCTCTCATCATTCAAGCGTCTCTGAGACTCAAGTTCCATTTTTTTATTTGTTATAATTTGTCATTTTGTTGTGAATTTCGATTTTATTTGTTATGCATTTTTGAAATTTTTACGAATTTTGAGTTGAGTTGTTTTGAATATGTGACGTGAATTTGGAGATGGGTTAATCATCGACAGGTCGAATGTAAGATTCCGGCCGATTCTCTCCCTCCCTGTTGGCCAGTTTCGGTTGGCATCACAGATCTAAAAAACTACTATTGCGGTTTCGGTTTCTCTTCCTCCCTATCGGCCTATTTTAGTAGGCATTAGAGATCTAAAAAACTACCGGTGTGATGATAGTATTGATTTTCAGCCCTAATACATGGTGAAGAGATCTTAGCCTCCATAAGCATGTGAGAGTGTCTTCTATCTCTACTGTAAGTTTCTCTATTTGTCATGCGGAATAGGAGAAGATCCTTCCCTACCACAGACATAAAGGAGGAGAATCTCATATGTCCCAAATGAGGGGTGGTATTTGTTGTTCATAACCACTCATATTAATTCAAATTATTCAATGTGATAGCATTATTACTGTTGATGTAGTACGAAATTGCTATTATAATGGTAAATCTAGATCCATAAGAAGAATCACAATATTGTGAGGTTTTATTTGAGTAATGGTGTCTTTAATTAGATTATGTGAAATCATGTGAAATTATACCTAATCCAGTGTGGCGCCCTATCCCTCATGAAAGACTAGATGAGGTTTTGTAGTGCTAAGGATGTTGGCTGATCGGTCAACACCCAGAGGAATTATTAGGTGTGTAGTAATCCCGAAGGAAGTACACATGTAAGAAACTCGGTTTATGACAACGCACCGGAATAAAACAGAACATTTTGTAGTTACATCATAAACAAGTATGTACTAGAAAATTAAATCTCATATAAAAGGGGTTTCTCGCCTTTCATAACCTCAAAACAAACATTATCTAGGATACATAGAGTTAGTTGCCATAGATGGCCTACTAAATTACAAATGAGCACTCGGCTTAGTGATGTACATCTTACAAAAAGCACAAGGTAGCTATGGAGGTTATTGGTGCTAAGACAAATCCTAGTCCCTCGACCAAGATTGACTCCTCTTTACCAGGCGTCATTCTAGGGTCCTAACCTGTATCAAAGTTTATGATCCTAAGAACAAAACCATAAGTAGGTTAGGCAGCTATAACAAGGCTGTTAATGAAAAATAATGCTATTGAAGATGCTATGAAAACATTTCATGTAAATATTGGAAGAACATGTATACGCGTGGAGAGGTATCATCCTCTCTCTTGCATCTACGCACGTTCTCAAAACATGGCGAGGAATCACTTTTTCAGTGAAAACACACACGCACACAGAGGCATGGTGAGCAATCACCCTCTCAAGACGTAGCCATTAATTATGCAAATAGATATAATCTCAATAGTACTATTATGTTAGGGAGTTACCGATCTTCATATAATAGAAAATCTATAAAAACCAATATTCAGCATATTTTAGCCAAGTATCATTATTTGCTCGTAGGCATTCATTCGCCACACAAGACCTCGGTTGCTCATAGGCACACACTCTTGCTTATAGGCATACATTGAAACTTATTGCACCAGATATGTTACTCTACTCAGCCACAACCAACTCGAAGATACCAACACGTGATACATCGGGGGATCCCGCATTCCGATTATCATGTGAGGCCAAGTAAGACATCATTCCACCTCACTCCCCACGAGACATTTTTCTTCTCATGTGATGTACATGGTAACCCTTCATGGAATGGTCCCAAAAAATTCTCCATCCGTACCATGACTCACGCTAACTCTATAGACACTTACACACACACACACACACACACACACACACACACACACACACACCAATATCCAGGGTTTCCACATAGGGTCTTACTCTCATTATCAGTTGTAGAAAACAATTAAAAGCATTGAAAACATTGAAAGCATTAGAAATCTGTGAGTAAATATAGTTAGAAAGATAGTGCTTGAAATATTTATTAATGCTTGAAGATTACAAAAGTAATGCAATGCCTCACACACAACATTCACCTCACATTACTCAGCATTGTTTTAGAAGCTAACCTACCTTCCTATGTCAGATGCTCTCTCTTCGTCTCCCCGCTCTTTATTTTCCATAGCAATCACCTTCTCGACCTCTTTAGTGGATAAGGTCTCAAAAGTGAGATCTTATCTCACATCTAGATCCTTTAAATAGAGTGTGAATGTTCTTTCATCCTTGTCCTGTCATACTGCAAGATGACAAAGACATGTGACCAAGGTATAGTCCACATACCCTACGGTTTGCCAACTCCACAATTCTTCCTTGAATGAGGGTTCTCCACATGGCACCAGGCCATACTTCTAGGTCCTGAGGACACGACTTGTTGAGCCTTCACCTTTCATTACAGAGCAACTTTAGATGTGATCTCTCAAATGGAGTATGGGCTTTTGCGCACATTGCTGACACTTCTCTGAACTCTTCTGTGTTATCTCGAAAAGTCCACATGTTTGGTTGTGTCAGTTTTTTACTATAGCTCCTCTTTGGCAAGTGATCATTTCTCGCCTTGGGCGGGTAGCTCGTATCTCACCCAAGCTAATAAGTCCCTTTAGCTCCTTGTTCTAGTCCTAATGGGAGATGAATTTTCTAGCTCGTTTGTTGTGGCTAAGTTCCTTATCTCTACCTTACTCTGGGACATGTTAATTGGATTCTCATGAGGTGCTTGCTAGCCCAAATGTTGGACTAGCTATACTTAGTATCTTTTACTGTTGATTCCTTAGACCATTGGGGTGTTTCTCGTCTTTGCCTCTCCTTCAACTCCATGAATGGTTTGTCCCTTTCGCATTAGGTAGTGCCCTCACATCACATCCAGTAACCAAGTCTTTGAAAAAATAAATGGACTAGAATACATCGAGGAAAATGGAATTAACTCCACAAAATCATGAGCCACATATGAGGATATCCAATTTAGAGATCAAAGAATCTAGAGAAGAATGAATCGTTTGGTGGATGTAAGAAATATACCATTAATTTTATTTAGTAGTTTTCTCATTCATATAGTGTGAGTACATTTGTTGTTTAATGTTTGAAGAGGATAAGTCTTTTTCTAAAATACTCTTAAATGAAAATTTGTAACTCGTAAGTAAAGTGTCATAATTATAGAAACATCCTTAAAAAAACTTACTTACCTATATGAGTGTCAGAGTGAGTCCACACCCTATCATAATTTAACTTATTCTCAAATACACTCAAATGGAGATTAGCATAAGGTATAACGTGTTGGCTTGTAAAGTTTACATGAATACCTAGCCTAATCTATTTGTGAGCAGTAACTCTTTACTTCCCTTAAAAGTCTGTTGTTTGACTTCAGCATGTCTACTAATATCTAGAGTAATTTATGAGTATTTATATTGGTAATGAATATATAGCATTTATAGCCCCACAGTTTTTTGTTGCTATTATTGATTGCGTCTAGATAGCCCATATTGCTTCTTATGGGGTTAAATGGTCCAGCGGTATAGGCTGGTTTGATTACATAAAATTAAATTATTTCATCTATCCCATCTCATATAATAATTAAAATTTTATCAAATTATTACATAAAATATAATACACAATTCAACTTTTTTAAATATCAAAATAAAACTAATATTAAAAAATTATATTATAACAATATTTTATTTAACTTTCAACAAAAACATCTCATCTCATCCCATCTGAATTATGTAACCAAATGAGACCCTTGGGCTGCAAGAAATAAATTCAGATAGAACATCTGAACTTAGAGCATATTTGAGTAATATGATGAGATGAGATTACTGTGAATAGTAGCAAAAGGATTTGAGTTAAAATGTTTTATTGAGTTTTAGAATATAAGAGTAACAAAAAATTGAATAAAAATATCATAAAGTCAAAATATTGTTATAATAGAATTTTTTAATATTATTTTTATTGTAAAATTTGAAAATTTATATTATTTTTTGTATTTTATATAGAAGTTTGTGAAAATTGTAATGACTGATGAAAAAGTTACAGATTTAAAATTCAAAAATATTTGTACTTGAGCGATACTTGTGATGAAAATTATGAAAAGTTTCGAGATGAGAAGATTTGGCAACCTATCTTATCAGCATGAACGTTGCCAAATCTTCTCAGCATGAACCAAGATAATAAAAAAAAAAAGTAATTCTACATACAATCGTTAAGTGCACAAACGTCGCGTAATCGCTTTAAAAAAGAGTGAGATATTAAAAAATTAATTTCTTTTCATGTGGGTCTCATGTTATATTCACTTTTTTCAAAACGATTATGCAGCAGTTGTATAATTCATGGTTACAAATATTTTTTCTAAAAAAAAAAATGCTCGTCATTTGCTATATAGAAAATCTTCTAAGCATTTTGTTTAGAATAATCATGACAAGATGTGGAATATACAAAAAAGATGGAGTGCCATTGGTAGAATTGTTGGGGTAAACCCAATCAAAGATGAACGATATTATGTATGCCACCTAGTAAACCACATTAGAGGGCCATCATTATTTGAATTACTAAACATAGTTGATAGAGTAATGGCTTCTTTATTTCGCAAGGCCGCTTCTTTTTATGGCCTTTTAGAAACACATGATGTTTTGGTGAAAGAATAATTCTATTTGAAATTGTTATATGTGCTTCTTTTAAATTGCTCCCATAATACCCTTGGATTAGTTAGATTGCAATAGATCAAGATTGTTGTGAACAATTTTCTTAAATGATAAGGTGTTTTATATGAAAGACACCTATTTGAGGCATTTCACCAAAGAGTAATGCTATATGAAGGTCTTTACACTATACATTATCTATGTGGCATAATTTGAATTATTCTTAGAAGACGAGTTTTACATAGTTTATATCCTTGAAATTAAAGGGAAGAAATATCAATGTTTATCGATTAATCATAGAATATACCTTGAAAATGGGAATGCACGACCAGGGGAGAGAGTCGATGAGTGTAAAATATCGATATCTAATGAGGATCTAAGTAGGGGTGCTACCCACACCCTACGAGGCAAGGTAGTCCCCTACACATCCCTTGCCCCGCATGGGTAGGGGGTGGGGTTTTCAACCTCCAACCCTACCCCAATGCGGGGGGTTGATCCCCAATCCGCTTTACTCCCTGCCCATGACAATAATAGACTATAACCCACTAGGCCCAAAAATTATTCATGTGTCCAAAAGTAATCAAAAACAAATTTTTAGATCCAAATTGTAAATATAAATTTGTAAATATAACTCTATATAGTTTTTAAATTATCCTGTCAAGGCAATACAAGAGTCTCACATTACTTGAGTATGAGATTTGTATTGCCAAGGCAACTTATAAAAGGGTCACCCTACTATACTACAACTTACACAAAGTATTAAGTAAAAGTTCTACTTAATACGTATTACTATATTTATATATAGTAAAAATAATAAATATTTATAAACATATATATTTATATAAAAAAAATTTAAATATGCTGGGAGGGGGATGGGGTGGGGCCCTGCTGAGGCCATACCACACCCCGCCCCTGCCCCCGTCGATGTTCTACCCTGCGGGGTAGGGCAGCAGGTACAGGGCCCTACTGCCTACCCCTAGATCTAAGGCTTCAACGATTCTCAATATTGAATAAGGAAATGTATAGAATGACATACTTGAGTGGGTCTTGAAATACATCTAGGTCTTTCTTTATTGATGGGCCAAGCGGTATCTGGAAGACGTTTTTATATAGGGTCATTCTTACTGTGGCTAGATCAAAATATTTTATTGTTCTTGCTATTGCATATTTAAGGGCGGCTGCACTCATATTATAAGGAGTAATGTTATTTCAGAGCCTTTATATCACACATTATTCATATGAGATAATTTGATTTATAATTTTAAAACTTATTTTTCAAATCAAATTATACTACGAGGATGGTGTGTGATGTAAATGTCTTCCAATAGAATTATTCATATTACAACAAGTTGAGCAATACTGTATACATCTCCAATTCAAAAAATCACCCGATTTTGATAAATTTCAAATTTTAAAATTTATCTTCTAAATCAAATTATGTCACGTAAATGATATGTAGTGTAAATACCTTAAAATATAATTATTTATATTACAAGATGTTGATGTTGTGTTTCAAAGCCTAGACAACTCCACATTTCCACCGTTTTACTTGTAAGACTCAAGGAGATGAGAGCTTGGGTGATAGGCTCTAAGATGGATGTAGTCTTAAAGATCTTTTGTAAGTTTCAGATAATTACAAGGTCAAGAGTTGAGAAGATCAAAGAAGCTATGTAAGGATTAGTGCAATCCAATTGAGACGAGTTTAGCAAGATTCCAACATTCAAGATGGGCTTGAAAGAAAGAGATATAATTTTGAGTCACTTAATACAAGGTATGAAAGCCATGACTGAGGGTTATTATTTGGGCCCATTGTTATTGAAGGTTTTGAACTTGTTTAATTCATTAAATAGACTTATTTTATTATTTATAAGAATTAGTTTAAATAATTAGGCTTGATGATGTTTGGCCCACATACGTCTTATGTTTTATTAACTAGGGTTTTAAGGGTAACTTTTTTAATGTAAACTCTAAGGGGGGCACCGATCACATAAGGGTAATTTGGGTTCTTTATTGGGAAAGCTTGTATTTCGGCCAAGAGTATCTTGGGGTCTTTTGGGCACCTAGGGTTTCGTGGGGAGGGATATTTAATCTATTGCAGCCGACTTTTTGAAGGATTAGCTTATTTTGATTAATATTTTTATTGTGAGTTGAGTTTTTTCCTCTTATTCTTGAATGAATTTTTGAACTTATCAAAAGTAAATCACAACTTTTGTGGCATTCTTCCTTATAATATAGGTTCTTGAAACAAGTTCTTCTATTGGTCTAGATTTTCCATTGGCTTGATTTGACTTTCTTGGGTTGGTTTTCAAATTTATTGTGGGTTCAAGAAATTTCAATTCTACGAGTTCATACATTTGGTATTCAAAGCTTCGTTTCCAATTCAGGTCTAATTCTATCTTTAATTCTTGCATATTTAATTCTAGGGCTTTATTTCTTAGGATTACCACAAAAAAAAAAAAAAAAAGAAGAAAAAGGGCTACTGAATTGGTTAGGTTGGCTGAATTGCATCTAGGTTTTCTTGCATTTTTGAGCTTGTCAATTACTTAGAGTGCCGTTTCATTGATTCCCTTCAAAATCCTTGTCAATTTTTGTTTGTTTGTTTGAATTCAATTGTTTGATTTTTACAATTGAATACTCGTGCTTATTATTCAAGAATTCATATTTGTGTTTGTTTCAAGTTTGAATTCAATATTGTTTTTGATTATCCTGTTTTTATTCAGTTAGAGAAAAGAAAAGAAAAAAAATATAAAAGAAAAAAAAAATTCAAAAAAAAAAAAAAGGAAAGAAAGAAAAGAAAATGTAGCATATTCAAAGGTTGATACATAGTTACAACAAAAGAGAAAGAAAGAAATTTGTTGATTGAGTCTTCTCTTCAAAGGGGCCGAATTGCTCTTGTTACATTATCCTAGTTGATATCTTGTGTCGTAATTGCTTTTTTCTTTGTACAAATTTCTTGATTCTTGTGTCATTTTATTCATTTCTTATTTCTTGTTCTTATTTCTTGGATTTATTGCTGGTTGTAACAATACAAGGTTAAGTCTTGATTTAGTTTAACTAGTTCTTAAAGAACTTGGGCAAGAAAACTTTTGAGGTAAAAGGCAAAAGAGTGTGAGACTATTATCGAAAAAAAACTAATTTAAGAGTGAAACACGAGTGAAGTGTCATTATTTGAGTGCAAATACGTAAATGAGTGCATGGATTTTTTTATTTTATTTTATTTTTATCACTAACATTCTTTTTGTGCAGCACATTACGATATCTCATAAGAGTGACTTATCATTGAAGGGGGTGGCAAATAATTCATTTTTTATGTTGCATGCCATGCAACAACAATTTGAAATGTTGAATTTGGTGTCGGGGGAAATGAGGGATAGGATGGATCAATAAGATGAAATGATTAGAAATCTGCAGGGTGTGAGAGATAGGAGGAGACGTGAGTCTAGTATTGAACATGAGTATGAGAATGAAGGAGATTGAGAGGATGAGTGACACTTAATATCTGAAGTTGGGATGGATAGGTATAGAAGAGTTAGGTGTAGAAGATTACTTAGGGAAAATCCCATGGGTCAAGATGGGATAGATAGGGACCTTGGGAGCATCAAAATGAAAATACCATATTTTCAAAATAGAAATGACCTAAATATATTTAGAGTGGGAGAAAAAAAAAGAGTTGATATTTGATTGTCATAGTTACTCAGAGGAGAAGAATGTGAAGTTGGCAGTAATTGAGTTCACTGATTATCCGATTATTCGGTGGGGTCAATTAGTGACCAATAGGAAGAGGAACCATGAAAAACCTGTAGAAACATGGAGTGAGTTGAAAGCTCTCATGGGGTGGAGATTTGAATCTAGCCACGACTATAAATAAAAGTTTTAAATACCATACCGGTTAAGGCATTGGAATGAAATATTTCGGTCCCGGTATATTTTCATATACAGTTTCAGAATAATATTTCGATACCAATACCGTTTCAGTACTAATACCGTTTCATATACTATTTTAGAATAGTTTATACCTAGATAAATTATATATATATACAAGCATTAACTATATTCCAAAATAACAACAAAATAAGTCATGAACTCAATATTTCTCAATACAACTCTTAAGTTTTAAGTTACATCAAACATCATATAAAAAAAAAAGGTTACAACAAACATACTTGTAAAACTAAATAAGTTCTTAATCCAACTATTTAAATAAAATCACTTATCCTCATCAAAAGGACAATATTAAGGATCAGGATTCGACATGTTAATTAAAATATTTTCATCAACGTCACCACCGTCATCAATATCAACATTGACATTATTATCGTCTTCCTCATTTAGTGAGGCTAATGGCTCTCAATACTTGTCCAATTCAAATCTTCTCTATCAAAAAGTTCAGATTCTTCACACACTCATTCTTCTATCAAGTCATTGTTTTCAAGATTGATTAGATCTAAAACATTTCTTTCATTTTTTATGCTCCTGTCAAAATAAAATCAAATATAAGTGAAAATGTTATATATTTTTCAACAAAGAAAAACATTAGTATTAAAAAAATTTACCTCTCTCACAGTTTCAAGTTATAATGAATAAATACTAAGTCATTCAAATATTTATACACTAATCTATTTCTCTTATTTGAATGAATAAAATCAAATGTGCTCCAGTTTCTCTCACATTCAGTTGTACTACAATATTGACTTAGTACTCAAACAGTAAACCTTTAAAGTGTTGGAACCTTGCAACCAAATTGGATCCACCATGCAACTATAACAAGAATGCAATTATAAATTATTAATTAAACAAAAGTAAAAATAAAATAAGATAAAATTTAAAGTACAAAGTCACGTTATTTAACAAATGATATTAATAAATGATAATACCTGAATTAATCTTATCACGCTGACGGATTGCTAAAGGATGTCCAAACTCACATACTATATTCTTATACAAGTCAAGTTCTACAATGATTTTGTCTTATGTTTCGGGATCAAGTTTCATTTTCATAACACAGCTGTTAAAGTCTCTTACAACATCATTTTTATTTTTAAAGTTGGGGCTATAGTAAATTCCAAGGTTAAGAAAACAACCCACCGCATGTAATGGACTGTGAATCTGCTTATCCCATCTAGAATCAATGATCCTAGTGAATGGACTGAATACACTAACTTTGTTATTGCATTTTTCTTTTATGTTCTCTTTGACTCCTTCCATTGTATCATACAAGTATCCCATTGTAGGCTTCTCATCCCCGTCAACAAGTCGTAGAACACGTAGCAAAAGCTCACTAACTTTAACAATAAATTGACATTGAGTCCAAAACTCTTTATCTCCTAAAACAATCCTAGATATCTCATTCGCTACGTTGCTCAAGAAAAACTATGCCTCGAAATGTTTTAAATGAATGAATGTCTTATGTGTAGTATGTATAGAGTGATGAATGCATGACTAAAAGCTTACGTTATTATATTTTAACTGTATGAAGTAATGCTTACGAATTTTCGACTCATTTTAGTTTTTATATATGCCCTCACAGGAACAAGATGGAAATTATAAGTCAGGATGAACATAGTCCAAAAGAAAGAGCACGAAAGCTTAGGCACAATGTTTTGTACAAAATATTTTTAATATAAAGTTTGATGTTTTACGCTGTAACTCTATTTAAATTAAGAAACATGTTTTACTTTATAAACATAGAGTCTTCAGTATCCTCACATGGAAGGAAAAAGTTTTAAACGAATGGTAATTCCCGTCGTCTTTCTTAAAATTATTTTCTAAAGGTCCCGCTATAAGGACGACTGTTACAGATACAATATTTGATGGACCTTTATAAGGAATCAAAGGGTTCCCTTCGACCTTACATTTGAGTAGAGCAACGCCAAGAACACAAACTCAAAGTCAAAATAACCGGAATCAAACCAACCAAATTCCCTACCTTTGAAGCCTTCTTTGTTATTCTAAACCATGCTTCTACCAACTTACACCAAGATCGGTTTACCACATAAGGAATACCCAATATATTAGAACAAGTCTTTCGTAATTCAGAAGCAATTCTACCCCTATACAAAACATGGTTTAAGTCTTTAGATGCTCCCTTTTCACAACATTCACACTTGGACACCATAGGTGCCTATGTGCCTTATACGTTCATCCACACTCAAATTTTTTGTGAAAAAGCTTTCCACATGGCAACCAAAAATTTCCATATGGCAACCAAAAATTTCCATGGCAAAGCAGTATGCCATATCCATTCCGACCATTGCCATTTTGGAGCAACTACACGAACCAAGTCCCATGCTCTTGAAGTGGTAAAACTGCCATCCAAATTTTCCAACCAAATCTAAATATCCAAACCATCTTTTGTGCCCCCTATATTAGACAAAATCTTGTCCGATAATTTCCGACCTACAAGTTGCACTAAGAGGTCCACATCCCAACTATTCTCCACCATACATTGCTTAATTTTCAACTGTGGGAAATCAACAATTCTGAGCTCTTCATATATTGGACCCGGCTCCAACCATTTATTTCTCTAAAATGAAATATTTCCTTCCTTTACATGCCATTTCAAATGATTAAGCACCAATGAAATTGAATCCATAACCATCTTCCAAAATCGAGACCCCTTCAAAGGATTGACTAATAAAATAAGCTAATCCTTCACATGTTTGGCCTTAAAAAAAATTTGCCCACAAAGAATTTTAAGTCAGTAATTTTCAAGCAAATTTAAAATGCAAGGACATTTGAATATCGATCAGATTTCTCAAACCAACTCCTCCATCATCAACTGGTTTATACCTCAAGTCCCATTTAACCTTTTTTTTTTTTTTTTTTTTTGGCTTCCTCTCAACCAAACCCCAAAAGAAAGTGCTACACAACCTATTAATCGACATGAAAATCGACTTCAGAGCTCGTAGAACAGCCAACAAATGAACAGGCAAGCTTGATAAAATATGCTTTAAAAGAATTAATCGTGCCCCTAATGATAGAAATCTCATCTTCCATCCTTCTATTTTCTTATGAATTCTCAGCAACAAATCCTCCAAATACATTAGCCTTCATCCGATTAGAAATGATAGGGACTCTAAGGTATTTAGTAGGAAAACTTCTTTATGTAAAACTTGTTAAGCTTAATATTCCACGGCATCTATTAGAAGACATTTTGGACGAGAAAAAAATAGAACACTTCTCTTCATTGACCACCTGCCCCGGCTAGCTAGCATATAGATTGAAAAGTTCTTTTATCATCTTAATGGATCTCTTACCACCTTTAGCAAAAATCATCATATTATCCTCATAAAATAAATGTGAAATTAATGGAAATTTCGTGGCTGAGAAAATAATGAATAATCCAATTTGACCAATCTAAAATTTGCTACGCAAAAGACGAGTGAAGACCTCCTCCACAATAATAAATAAATAAGGCGATATAAGATCCCATTGACAAAGACCCTATCCACCCTTAAAAAAATCCTTTAGCATTACCATTCATAACAACCGAATGCCAAGGAGTAGTGACTATTGTTTAACAAGATTGCAAACCTCAACCGAAAAACCAAATGCACTCAAGACTTGGAAAAGAAAGTCCCAATCAACAGTGTCATATGCCTTGGCCTTGTCTATCTTCATCATAATATTTCCACCTCTAACTGGCTTGTTAATATCATTCACCAACTCTTGAGTAATGTTTATGTTTTCAAAAATACTTCTTCTAGCTAAGAACGTACCTTGCTCCATAGAAATAAATCTACTCAAAACTGACGTCAATCTTCCAACCAACAGCTTAGAACAAATCTTATAAACCACTGAGCATAGGCTTATTGATCTAAATTTTTTCAAAAGAAGAAGGGTTCGAAACCTTAGGAATTAACACAATAAATGAAGATGTATAATACATGGGAAGAGAAAAACATAAGAAAAATTTACGCACAACTTCCAGTAGATCACTCTTCACCAAGTTCCAGCAATGACGAAAAAAATGGATCTAAAACCATGTGGACCTGGGCTACTATCTACCGGGATTGAAAATAAAGCATCCCTAATTTCCTACTTCGATGGACACCTGCAAATATTCTAGTTATCCTCTTTCGAAACCTTAGCTTGAATTAAAGTCGTAATATTTGGAACTTGGCCTTTATGATGAGCTTGAAGAAAGGCCTAAACATAATTCCCTGTTGCATCATGGATAGCTTCTGGAGACGATAATACACGACCATTACTAATATGCATATCAAGAATTGCAGTATGCTTCCTAGCCTTTAACACTACAAAAAAAGACAAGTGTACCTCACCATGATCAATCCATGTTTTCTTTATTTTTTGGGCAATATGAATTTCCTCTCTTTTTAGCCAAGACGTTAGTTCAATCTTAGATGCCAAGACATCACTCTCAACATCTTCTGAAAATTGCTCTTGAAGCCTTGCCTCTCCTACCTCCACTCTCTCCTCCAACCTTTTAATATGACCACAAGTCTAGCTAAAGACCCCCTTATTCCAACGTCAAAGAGCTACTTTAAGCTTGAAAGCAAGCTTTGACAGTCTTGAACCACTTATATTTTCTTGCCAAACAAGCGATACACACTTCCAAAAATCCTCATGCATTGTCCACATATGTTGAAATTTGAAAGAACTTGGACCATACCTCAGCGATAAATTAGACAACCCAAGGAGCATAGGAGCATAATCTAATGCTCTACGAGCCGTATATTCAAGAGAACCCAAGGGAAACAAATCCAAGTAACTGGAATTACAAAGGGATCTATCCAAACGAGCCCAATTTCTTGCTAACTCACATTGCCCATTACATCAAGAAAATTTATTCCCAGTGAATGGAACATCAATCAACCTCCCAACATCATTAAAATTCTCCATTACATAAGGCAATCTTGGATTTCCACCCCATTGGTCACAACAAAGCCAATGAACCAAAAGAGACAAGATCAGACCAAATAGACTTGCGTTCCAAGTACATACATTTTGTATACACAGTAGAAACGAGCACTGTAGAATTGATCAACAATGTAACTTGTTGATTAGATGCTCCAAGAATACTTTACTTGTATATCGTCATACTAGAAAATGCATAGTTTCTCATCTTGAATGCCATTTGAGAAAGAACCATCATAACATAAAATACTTTGCCAACTAAAAAGCTTGCTATCACTTCTAAAATGCTCCGCCACAATAAGGATTTTTGGTTTATGTTTTTTAACAAAGACCAAAGTCTTTGTTTCGAGATTCCGAGACTTCGAACATTCCAAAATAATATTTTACCAATCATAAATCCAGTTGAGAGGGCCTACTAGAAGCCCTAGTAGAATTGCACAAAAGACGTTATTCACCTCCTTCATCCCAATTTTTGAATCCAAAACCCATCTTTCTATTTTCCCAGATGAGGAAGCTCTATTTCCCAACCAGATTTTGAGAAATTGATGGAAATATCCCCAGCTAGAGCTAAATCATGTGTACCTTCTGAACCTGTCAAGTTACCAGACACCTTCTTAATAAAATGAGCCTATACCAGTAACTCATTAGCACCCGTGCCCAAATCCTCAAGCACAAACTCTTCCCCACATGGGTCCCCTGCATCATGGGCCCCACTAAATTCCTCTCAATGAAACTACCCTTCTCACATGTAGACACATGCAACAAATCTTGATCACCATGCAGGTTTTGAACGATCCCAGGCATCAATATTTTCATTTTTTCCTAAAATCTAAGTCTCATCCTCAATGACAGGTAACCTCATATCACCCCCATTAGACAGACTTTTCTTGCTATTAGAAACTATCTCATTCGTGCCTTCAACTTGCTCTCCCTGAACTTCTCTTTTAGCATTCGGATTTGCTTTTTTTTTGGGGATCCAAACTTGCCTGGATTTCCCCAACTCTTTTTTTTTTTCATCTTTTTCCATCTGAGAAGACGCTTTGCAGGTCAGATGATTATGTCTTTGGAACTTGCATCTTGCACAAAGAGCCGGAAGAGTTTCATAAACGACTTCTTGAAAAATACTCGTTGAATTTTTTGGTGTCCCAATCCAAAAAGATTGAATCGGCTTTCGAGAGACATTCATCAGCACATAAACTTTTGCCACATCAGTGTGCGTGGCACAATGCGTAGCATTATTCCGCAAATATGTTCCAATTGGTATAGTAACACTTTTAAGAAAAGTCTCACTATAAAAATTCAGTGGTAAGCCAGGAAGCATGATCCAAACAGGAATCATAACTGGTTCTGAATCCTCATTAAAATCAGTAGACCACTAAAAAATACGGTAGATAACACCATCACCATCACAATTCTCTCTTGTCATCTCTTAAGAAAATCATCCTCATTTGGAAACATAACAAAAACATTCCGAGGCCTTCTCATCGTAGACACCACTGGTTGCCACCAGTGGAGCTCAGTCCCTTTCGCATCCGGTGGAGCTCAGCCCCTTACAAACATTGCCATCACCACCCATGGAAAATTTTCCTTCTCCCTTACAAAAGCTTTTCGAGTGATGCTATTCAACTTTCCCTTTGAAATCATATAACATATTCTTGGAGTTGATTTATTGTGAACTTATGAATTCTTGTTTTGAAATTATATAATGGATTCTCAAAAACTGACCCCAAACTGCCAAATTGATTAGTATCGATCGTCGGATTTCAGCCAGCTCTCTCTCTCCTTGTTGGTCAGTTTTGATCGATACCAACCTCTTAAAAACTTATCAATGTGGTTTGATAGGTGCAGTTTTTAGCCCTAGCTCAACTCATTTAAAAAAAAAAAATCGATTGTACAACTAGAAACCTGTTTGATAACTAAATGACATATACTCAATCAAACTTGAGTAAACTCAATTAAAACTCATTAAAGCATGCTCAATTATAACTTATTCGGGTCCATTAAAGCTTGACCACATGCCGTTGAACACATATATAATTTAAGTCTTTATATATATATCACCCTGAATGTGTGTGTGTATATATATATATTAAATCTACTAATATAATCAGAGCAAATTTTATAGTTAAATATAGAACATATCACTCGGTTACTCATGCCTAGTCATTTATGTCTATTAATTGATTATAATCTATAGTTATATGTTATTTACTTAAATACTCAAGTGATTAAATTATAGTAGCTATTTTATAATGTATATAATAGTTAGTTTTAGAAATTATTAGTTTCATATATTAGTATTGTTGGGGGGTTTTTCCCCAGGCCCAAAAAGCCCAGGGGCCAGGCCTAATATCCAGAGGCCTATACCCACCATGCCACTTGGTGGCCCGATCAAGGACTCTTGACCCATATAAGTTGATTTCGGGGTGGAGGACAGTCCGCTATTCTGGGAGCACGGGAAAGCTACCCTGGCGAAAAGGGAAGAAGAACTTGCCATCTTGATGGGCCTAAATCCTAAGGTGAAATAGATGATCATGCCGAATTAAATACACTCACTAGATGATCGCATCGCATTAAATGCACTTCTCAGAGGGCCACGCCGCATTAAATGAATATGATGGAAGGGACTTTAGGCACTCCCTCCAGCCACAGGGTATGGCTGCCTGACTCTCGAGGTAAGGTATAAAAGGGAATTCCCAAGTATCGAAAGGGGGTTACATTCTATGCCCTTGTTATACTTTCAGAATTCTCTACTTTCCTGCATACTCTAGGAGAACATTACTAACTTAGGCATTGGAGGCTCTCCCGGCCGCCTAAGGGCCACCTCCTATCAATCTCTTTTCTATGTTAGTAGGCCCCTAAGATTGAAGACCTGAATTTCTAAAAACTCGGTCCATAGGCATACGAAACATAATGTCAACGTGTATGTTCAAACCATAAAAGAAATATTGGTATATATTATTGTATAATGCCTATATTACTTTACACATATTATGTCACCATTGCAAAACTAATACATATATATATATATATATATATATATATATATATATATATTCTTTGATAATTAATTTATAAATCTATATCGACTAATTACAAATTTTAATTGGATAGATTATATAGAATGCTTATAATTAAGAATGGCGTAGGAAAATCTTTTATTGGTTCATAAAACTCTTATAATCTATAATTCAACATGGCTGGATCATTCCATACATTATACATCAAACTTTTTTTTTTAATTTTTTAATTTTATTCTTCTTAAACTAATTGAATTCTTCTACTCATCATCTATATACCACACATTTGGTAAGAAAAAAAATAAAAAAATAAAAAAAATATAGTATGTGGTGTGTGTGAATAATGAATAGAATTTTTCATTCATTATAAAGACCTCTTTGAATTAATAACTTTTTGTAATTTTATATTTCTAATTATTTAATTTCATTAAAAAATAAATAATAAATAGTTTCAAAAGAACATGAGAAAAACTTACAAACTTAAACGAATTTCATTATTTAATAATTTATAATATTATCCAAGACTAATGGAGTAGACTATCTTGTTTTTTTTTTTTTTTCCAGCGACTAATGGAGTAGCCTATATCCATAAGAGCAATGCCCCATTTTGGCATAGTGCGCACTGCGCACCCTCGTATAAACCCCAAACCACTAATTGACATTCCCTCGAAATTCCCAAACCACCGACTGCCGAATATTACAAATCAAGGCAATCTTCTCATTGTTCTCAAACGCGTATTCGTGATGCCCACTCGTTATTACGGCGCGTGAGAATATAGTAAACAATCCTTTCTACTAACGTAAGCTGATGAGTAACGTCCCCTTAACCTACACCCTTTGATTTTATCTTCCGTTGCCTTAACCTATATTCCCCCTCTCCCGTCGCATTTCCTCACTTCTCACCTCGTTCCTTCAAGGCGCAATCCAAAGCAAGGGTTTCTCTCTCTCTCTCTGCAACTCTCGTCAATCATCCATGGCCGACCGCAAAGACTCCGATTCCCGCCCCCACCTCTCCGTCACGCCTCCCCGGCAGATCTCCAAAGGTATTTCATCTCCTTTCGAATCGAAGGAGCAAACGCTTTGCCTTAGGATATTCTAGGTTTTCGTGTTCAGTTTCTTGTACTGAGTACCTCGACCTTGGTTGATGGGAAAATTTTATGCATTTGAGCTTGGGTTTTTTGTGATTTTTTTTTTTTTTTACCTCAGGGTTCTTGTTTATATACGGTAATGCATTTCTCTGGTATCGTTTTTCATTTGCGTAACGCCCCGTCTGGTTCCTGGAACAAGGACGGAAATAATTGTTGTGATTTGACATTGTTCATGATAACTGCTTATTGTTCATGATAACTGCTTTAGTTAAAACATTCGTAAGTGTAATGGTTAAAAGCTATTTATTTGACACTTTGTTTGAAAAACCTCGTACTTTTGGTTATTTCTGCTTGCTCACTGCACGGTTCCTTTACGTGTGCACTGGAAAGATCAGCTTTTATTGCCTCTCTCTTCTTCGAGAAATGAGGGTATTCTGTCAATTTTCTTGGTTGATTATCAGTAAACGCATCACAATCATACTTATCCAATGGAGAACATAATGTTCAATTTCACTGGTTTTTTTCATTGATACATTTGAACGATTGTGTGGATTGAAATCGTTTGGCCTTTGAACACTAAAGCAGGCATTATGCCATCAGTTTTTCTACAACCTTGGTTAGATGTATATGATGAGATTATTGCGTGGGAGCTTGTGCAACAAGATATTTAAGGGATATAACCTGGTCCGCATAGGTCACCTTAAACTTTAAGGCCTTGTTTGGAGACTTGGAGTATCTTGAAATTTTGTGAATAGTAGTGAAATGATTTGAGTTAAGATGTTTTAATGGGTTTGAGGAACAGAGAGAGAAAAAGTTGAATACAAATATTATAAAGTTAAAGAATTGTTTGAATATCATTTTTTATTTTGAATTTTGTAAAAGTTGTATTGATTTTTGTGTTTTGTTTTGAAGTTTGTAAAAGTTGTATTGATTTTTGTGTTTTGTTTTGAAGTTTGTAAAAGTTGTACTGATTTTTGTGTTTGGATAATGATTAATTAATGATTAGATGAAAAAATTGAAGATGTGAAATTGAAAAATGTTTTGTATTTGAGTGATGTTTGAGAATGAAATGATGAGAAGTTTTGAGAATTTTGAAAATTTCAGTTCTCATCTCTGTGTCCAAACATCTCCCAAGAACAAGTTCCTTAATTTGTTGCATATGTATGAATGGCCTTTGAGTTGTTTTTAAGTTTTTGTGGAGTATTAGATCTGTCACATCTCTTGCCTCCCAATTTTTTATTTTTTAGCTCTCAGCTCCCTCTCTACTTTGGTTATTTTGCCCACTTTTCTATTTCAAATGGTAGTTATAGTGAAGTTGAATTAGTTTGGAAAACAAGTTGGAGAAAAGTCAGAATTCTAGAACTGTAATACTTATTCTTGAGTACCTACCTGTATGGATTGTGGACCAATTATGACGACTATCAATATGGGCGGCTCACTGTTATGGCCTATGTGTTTTATTCAGAAAAAGGTTCTTTGATCAATTTTCTGTATAATGTCCCATAACTCCGCTAAAGTTCATTTCCTTGTAGAATTTTTGAGCAAAGATATCTCGTTGGGTAGGCAAGCATTTGAGTTTTCACTACAGCTAGACCTTTCCACTCTGAGGGTTGGTTGAATAGAAGGGACTAGAAGCCTGTATAACTTATATAGCTTCACAATCAGAAAGTGATGTATCTCTTAACAATGTAGTTCTATTTAGTTCCACACATTTGAATTTTTTTTTATAGATAAACATTAACTTTATTAATAATAAAGAATAGGCATTGCCCAAGTACACGAGAACTATACAAGAGACAACACCTAGTTAAGAAATGGTAGTAGATACGAGGAAAACAGGAAAGCTTAGTCCATTGAAATCTATAGTTACCATCTGTAGGAACAAAGTGCTGAAAAGTGGCATTTAAGTTCATCCAATGTCCTTTCTCGACTTCAAAATGCCAACCATTCCTTCCTTTCTTTCTATAGCCACCGCTCCTTTGAAATTCTTCTGGGGAATGAATAAAATCTTCATTTGTGAACGTGACAACACTTGTCATGTGATATGTTTTTTGGAAGTTAAGTAAAACTTTTGTAGAAGTTCCAATATATGTAAAGGATGTGGTTATTATATGAATTTTAGTAGTGCAACTACAATTTTAACCTAGGTTTTTTTGTAAGATTTCTGCATCAAGAAAATCTCGTTTTCAAACATTCTCAAAATCTCATTAACTAAGCACACCCTTAACTTTTATGAAGATTTTTTTTTTTTGATAATTTTTTATGAAGATTTAATTCAGATAACGAGAGCTTTTCCATTAGCCTTTTTTTGGGGTGGATCAGATGCAATAGCAAGTGTAAATTTTTTATCCATTTTGTGCAAGAATGTATATTTATTGAGTGGTGAAAGGATTTGCTTCCTTATCCCTTGGTGGAATGTCATTAAAACTTGTGTTTATTGAGATCTTTGCTCCAGAAATTGCTGACTTAGTAAATTTTTAGCTAATTATTTTCTTGTGTTTCTGTGAGTATTTTAATTATTTAGTTCCAGTTCTTTCTGTATGCTACACATATATTGTAACTTGCTTACCAGCTGCTACTAATTTCTGCGAGGCTTACTGATTTACTGGGAAGTTTTAAAGCAACTAAGAAGACCTGTGACTTGATTGGAACCGGGCTTCCTTCTATACTGATGTCATGGATGATGGTTCATTAATTAGTTTATAGTCAATGAAGCATGTAATGTGTAAAACATGGACGTAAATAGAAATAATTATGTATGTTTATATGATAGAGTGAGACAGATAAAATATAGTCCCCCATGATCATTTTGGCCTGAGTCCAACATGTATCCATTTTACGGATCTCTAATTTCCAGTAATTTTTTGAGTCAGATGCTGCTCATCATCAGATGATATTTAGAATGCTATATTGCTTAGGGTCTTATACGAACTGCTACTGCTAGCCTTGTGACTAGTAGTATGGCACTAATTTAAGATTTTAAAAGATTTGGTTGGGCATTGGGTTAAATTGCCAAACACTTGTTTTTTGGTCCAGACTCTGGGAAATATGGCTTGTTGAGTTCCTGATTGAATGGATGCAATCTTCCCTTGTATTTATTGTTTGAATGAAATTTCTCCAGCATCTAGATGTTGTGAAGAACTATTTTTGCAGTGATGTACATTGATGATTGTTACTTAAAGGAGGACCATCAAAATGGTATACAAATTGGTGATTGATTGAAGTAATTTCATTCACACAATCAGAAGCACTGCAAGTTAGGCATTATGGTTGCATGGGATAACCATGGTATACGTAACCTTGAGGAGTTGTAATGTTACAAACTTGAGGCTGAATGCTGGAATCATGTGGCAATATTTTCTAGTTGAGTACATGGAGGAGAAAATTTTTTTATGATTTAAAATTTATTCATTCATGAAAACGACCTCCCCTCCCTCTGCCCATAAAAAAGCCCTTTCTCCCACCCAGGAAGAAAATTTGTATCCAGAATCGCTTTTTCCATTTAAATCAAATAAGGTGACTTATCTCAATGCCACACTTCTGATTCGTGCTTTACATTGGTTCAGCACAATAAAGATAATGCCTAACTCTTGTTTTATATGAGAATGAGAGTACTTATAAAAAAAAAAAAACTTATAAAAAATATGAGAATGAGAGTGACCTTTCTATCGTTTATGTTACAATTTGAGTTGTTGAGTTAGATTTCCCATCTCTCAAAAACTTCTGTTTAGCCAAATGAAGTGGATGGATTACTGGAGTGTGATATATTTTGTGGTATCAGTTATACAACATTATGTTTGAGACAAGCATGATGTTTCCAAATCCTGTCTGGGTTGACTTTCAAATTTTTTCTTTTCGTTAAATTTAGTGTTATCATTGATGCTTCTGTTGGATTTATGCAGATGTTCTAGGGTCTGAAAATACTATTCCACTTTCACCACAGTGGCTTCTGCCAAAGTCAGGGGATAGTAAGCCTGGAATAGTGGCTCTGGTGTGTTTTCATTACTTTTAACTTAATATTTGTCTAGCACACCTGAGTCTGTTGTGTTTTCAGGTACAGGGATGTCTTTGCTTTCATAATTTATTGTTGCTTCAGCTGCTTTATTTTTCTTTCAGGAAAATCATTTCAGCCAGCATCCAGCTTATGGCAATCGCTCAGATCTTGTGAAGTCATCTGGAAATGGTGATGAGATCCAAGAAATCCATAAGAAAAAGGATGTTTTCAGGACTTCCCTGCTTGATATGGAAGCTGGTCGTCGTGACCGCTGGCGTGATGAAGAAAGGGACACTAATTCCTCCATGCGCAAAGATCGTTGGAGGGATGGAGACAAAGACCTTGGTGACAATCGCAGGACAGACCGTTGGGTAGAAAATTCATCCTCTCGACACCTTGGAGAAGTGCGTCGTGTTTCGTCTGAGCGGTGGTCTGACTCAAATAACAGGGACACTAATTATGAACAGCGGCGCGAGAGCAAATGGAACACGCGCTGGGGGCCAGACGATAAGGAAATTGAAGGCGTGCGTGAGAAGTGGACTGACTCTGGCAGAGATGGTGATGTGCATCTTGATAAGGGGTTGTCTCATGTTGCCAATCAAGGAAAGGATGAGAGGGAGGGAGATCATTATCGGCCATGGAGACCTAGCTCCCTGCAAAGCCGAGGACGGGGAGAGCCTCATCACCAAACTGTAATGTCAGGCAAACAAGTTTCAACATTTGCTTATGGTCGTGGGCGTGGGGAAACAACACCTCCAACCTTTTCTCTGGGACGTGGACGGGTAAGCTATGGTGGCGGCTCTTTGAGCATGCATTCTCTAGGAAGTGGGGGAGATAGGGTTGAGAGTGGCCATGGGGAGCCTTACCGATTAAGATATAGTAGGACAAAGTTGCTTGATGTATACCGATTGACTGATACGAGCTCTTGTGAAAAATTGGTTGATGGGTTTTTGCAAGTTCCTTCTCTTACACAAGATCAATCATTAGAGCCCTTGGCACTATGTGCTCCAACTTCTGACGAAACGGTAATTTTCTTTAATGAATAATTTTATGTGCTTGGGCATTTTCAGCATCTTTTTATGAGCGGGTATTTTCAGCATTTGATTTGATTTATGTCTACTTGAGTAGGCTGTTTTGAAGGGAATTGACAAAGGGGATATAGTAAGTAGTGGTGCACCACAGATATCTAAAGACGGAAGGACCTCAACAGATGGTACACAGTCGAGGCGAACCAAGCCTGGTAGTTTTTATTACCAATATGTCTTAACATATTAATTGACACACTTTTGTGCATGGATTAACCTCTTTTGAAATTCCATTGTCTGAGCAGGCTCTAAGGAAAATTTTCTGAATGCTTTGGATGATTATAAGGAGGAAAGTGCTGACAATTCAAGAGGTGGTTCTGAGAATATTTCAGAAGGCCCTTCCTATGAGAGGCACACGCTCTATCACTTGTCCAACTCGAAAACGGAAATTTTGAGGGATCATAAGTCATTCTCAGATAACAAGTTTAGAGCTGAAGGTATTCATCCTGACAAGATAACAAGTTTTTGTTAGTGATTATGCCAAAATAGGAGAAAAAGAAAAGCCACTCTTCCACCTGGTCGGATTTCATGATTCAAGATAGCCTTAATGCAGGATCTGCATTACTAGAATTTTATGTAATCGTATAATCTTAGTTGCCAAATGTGTCTCTAACTTTTGTTGTTCATTCTCCTGAAAAATAATTGTAGGATAAAAATAATGTTTATTTATTTATTTATTTATTTTTATTATAGATTCAGGTGATTTGGTTTTGTTTTGTTTTGAACGTTAAAGTGTTACTTTGCATTTTCTATCTGCAGCTTCCAGAGAGTACGATTCTTATAGCAAGACTGAAGATGTGCCCATTAATAGGGAATCAAGTCTCCCAGGAAATCCGTCCATTCCTGCAACTGCATGGCAATTCCCCTCCCAGGGAGAACGTTCACATAATGTGTTGCATGATGGAAGGTCAAGGTCCTCGGAACTGGGCTGGTCAGATCCACCGAAGGAACTAAATAATGAGTGGGAAAGTAAATTGGCTAACCCATCAGAAACCAAAGACAAGACTAAGTGGCAAACCATTGATGATCCCATTCTTGAGAGGCAACCATCTGGAGTTATGGAGATGGAACAGGAAACCAGGAAAGCTACACAGCCTTCTCCAGAGGACTTAACACTTTTCTATAAAGATCCACAAGGAAGAATTCAAGGCCCTTTTATTGGGAGTGACATTATTTCATGGTTTGAGGGTGGATATTTTGGCTTAGATTTGCCAGTCTGCCCAAGTCCAAATGACATGCCTTGGTTGCCACTTGGTGATGTTATGCCCCATTTACGAGCTAAAGCTGGGCCTCCACCTGGATTTAATTTACCAAAACAGAATGAATTTGAAGATGCATCTGGCCGGCCTAATTTCAGTGGCTTTGGGAAGCTTCAAACTGGCTTAACCGAGCTTGATGTTCTAAGGAGTGAACCCAGGCAGAGACATCCTTCAATGACAGAAGCTGAGAATAGATTTTTGGAGTCACTGATGTCTGGTAGTAATATGAGCAGTTCAGCACTGGAGAAGCTTGCTTCTTCTGAAGGTCAATTCTGTTTCTTTGTTTTATTTTTAAAAATATTTTGGGTTGAAATTGTGATGGCCTATTGCACATTGTCCAAATGATGTTTTCCTTTTTAATTGTATTAATTATAACCAGACAGTAGCTTAATTTGGCTTTGATGATTGCTTATTAAAAAAAAAAAAAAAACTTGCTCTGATGATTATGATTAATTGGTAGGTATGCAAGGATATATTGGAAGTAATTCTAGTGTGATGCCCCCGTCAGGAGTAGATGGTGGAAACAACCTTTACCTAATGGCTAAGAGAATGGCCCTTGAACGGCAGAGGTCCTTATCCAATTCTTATCCATATTGGCCTGGAAGAGATGCTGCATCGTTGGTTTCAAAGTCTGATATTGTACCAGATTCCACAGTGCCTCAGTCAAAGCTTCTGTCTTCAATAAATGACAATCCTTGTCAACCTCTTCATTCTCAAAATGCTGACTTCTTGTCCCTCCAAGGAATATCTGACAGGTCAACCTCTGGTGTAAATAATGGTCTTCCTGGTTGGTCAAACTTTCAAATCCAAAGTGGAACTGATCCACTTCAGAACAAGATTGATTTCCATCATGATCCGAATTTCCCTTCCCAAGCCCCATTTGGGATCCAACAACAGTGGCTGCAATCACATAACCAACCGCCTTTGACAAATCCTGTTGCTCAAGCGATAGATAATCCATCTAGTATTTTTACACCTGAAAAGTTAATGTCATCTGGCTTAGCACAAGATCCACAATTATTAGATATGATACAACAACAATATTTGTTGCAGTTACATTCGCAGGCAGTTCAAACACAGCAGATGTCAATGTTTGATAAACTGTTGTTGCTTAAGCAGCAACAGAAACAGGAGGAGCAGCAACAGTTATTAAGGCAACAACAGCTGCTTTCTCAAAGGCTGTCAGAGCATCAACCTCACCAGCGATTTGGCGATCCATCTTTTGGACAGTTACAGGCAGCTGCAATACCATCAGGGAATGCATCTATAGATCCTCCTCGGCTTCAGCCCTCACAAGAGCTGTTTCAGATTGGTTCACAGGTTCCAATTCCCATTATGCAAGATCAGCATAATACAAACTTTGTGAAATTGCCCCCACAAGTTAACCAGGATGTCAATTATAGTGTATGTTCTGAAGCCTCTTTGTTGCATCTGCCTCATCAATTATTTGGGAACAACGCCCATAAAGAAACTTGGGGTGCTACTGTTCCAGAAGAAACTAGCAATACCCATCAGAAAGAATCATCCCTGACACCATCTTTTGCTAAAAACTCCCATTTTGAGATGATGAACAGACCTGTGGAGCCCCCTCAGCGTGTGCAGAAACCTGTCTCTGATTCTGAATTACATGCTCCTAGAGATGTGGAGCAGACATCAGACAACAGTTTGAGGGCTGATAGAACTGTTGTGGTTGCGACTGCTGAAAGTACTTCAGAATCTATGCCCATTCTTGTTGATTTGTTATCAGCAGGAACACATAACAGTAAAGTGCCTGTGCCTGAGCATGCCAGTGATGTAAAGTCTCAACCTTGTGTTTTGCTCGAAGAACAGCATGTTGAAAGCGAAAGGGGCACCATTGAGCCGTCCATGGTGACAGAAGTTAAGAACGTTGAAGTACATGAACAAAGAAAAGCATCTGAGAAGAAGCCTAAGAAGCAAAAATCTTCTAAATCACACACCTCTTCTGACCAGGCAAAAGAAGTACCTAAGGATTCATCTTTGCTGCAATTAAAGAAATCTGTAATTGAAAAGCAGAGCATCGAGACAGATGTCGGTGCTGGAGATGCACCATGTGGAACCTCTTCGCAGAAGACAAGAGATAACAGAGGCCCTAAATCTGGAATTACTACTACGGAACATGTGGAGTCCCAACAGGTTCAAAGCTTTGTGTCTGCAACAGCTTCAGCAGATGAAATTGAAACTGTTGAAGTCAAGAGTGACTTGGGAGTACTTGGGTCAGTCACAGTACAGAATAGCCAAACACATATTGGACAACGAGCTTGGAAACCTGCTCCTGGTTTGAAGCCCAAGTCATTGTTGGAAATTCAACTGGAAGAACAAAGGAAGTCACAGACAGGAATGGTGGTATCTGAGATCACCAGCTCTGTCAACTCCATGAGTTTGTCAACTCCTTGGGCTGGAGTTGTGGCCAATCCTGACTCAAAAATATCTAGGGAAACTCACAGAGATGCAGGAAATACTGAGTTAATTCTAGGGAAACCTGTAGCTTCTGTGATTCCAAAGAGTGAGAAGAGCCATTTACATGACCTATTGGCAGAAGAAGTTTTGGAGAAGTCTAATGAACGAGATGGTGATGTTCCTGACAGTATATCTATTATGGCAAACCCACAAGTTATGACCACCCATTCAGAATCTATAGATGATGATAACTTCATTGAGGCTAAAGACACAAAAAAGAGTCGAAAGAAATCAGCAAAAGCCAAGGGTGCTGGAGCTAAGGTCTCGATATCCTTTACTTCTGCTGAGGCTTCTATTGGTTTGAGTCCCATTGAGAAAGGGAAAAGCTCTCGTCCCATACAGCAAGAGAAGGAAGTGTTGCCTGCAATCCCATCTGGGCCTTCTCTTGGAGACTTTGTTCTTTGGAAGGGAGAGTCAGCTAACTCTTCCCCTTCTCCAGCATGGTCTACTGAATCAGGGAAGCTTCCAAAACCTACATCTTTACGGGACATACTAAAGGAGCAGGAGAAAAAGGTATCTGCCCACAATCCAAACCAGATTTCAACTCCTCAGAAACCCCAGCCAACTCAGGCTACCCGAACCAGTGGGCCTTCGTGGTCAGTTTCTGCATCTTCTCCTGCCAAGGCTTCATCTCCAATCCAGGTCAATTCTCACCCGGTGCAGTCAAAATATAAAGGAGATGATGATCTATTCTGGGGCCCAATTGATCAATCAAAGCAAGAAACTAAGCAGTATGGCTTTTGTCTCTTTATCTTCAGTTTAGTTTTTGGTTTTGTCTATTGTTTGCTGCTTTGTGTTGGAAAATTTGGCCTTTTTCTTAATGGATGGCATCATGAGATATGTTGGTATTCTTCATCAATAACTTTTATTTTTCTATCCTTATAATCTTTGAGACTTTTTTGTGAGTTCTAGCATCTATTTAACAGTTGGGCTTGTAAATTTTTATATAGATGCGTAGTAAGAGCCTTGGTATTGGTTGTATGCTCACTCCAAGCCTAAGGTTTGAACCCTTGGGTGCAAACAATTCCTAAGGGCCATCAGATTGGAGGAACTTTCCCATTGAATTACCCGAGGGCTTGTGCACCAAACGAGACTTTGTTCTGGACACCCGGTTCCAATCATTTTTCTATAGAGATTCATGTTTTCACACCCCAAAAATTATATTTCGTATCCCTAGTCTTGTTCAATTAATTGCTTTATTATCGTAGAGACTTTTAGTGGGCAAGCGGTGGTATTGTGATGACATTCCCTGGAGTCTATACAATATTAGAGTTTCTCACATAAATAGTCTATGATTGTATAGGTAGTGGATGAGCTCCCGCATTGTTTGGGAGAGATAAGATCTTGCTCTTTTTAATGATTCTAAGGGAATCCAATTGAACCGTTGACTAGTCTTTTCTTGGTATGGGCTCAGAGAGGCTTGGGCCATCCGTGGACCATTACAAATGGTATCAAAGCCAATCCCATCCAAAAGTGTGAGACTTGAGCCGTGCTATGATGGAATGGCCTGACGAGTATGCTAGGAATTTAAGGGGGGGAGTCTACACGGTGGATGAGATTCCACATTGCTTGGGAGTTGGGAGGGAGGGGTTCTTACTCTTTATAATAATTCCAATGGGTTCCAATTGTACTATTTTTTTTTTATTTAATTTTGTATTTTTTATAATTTTAATTTTTAGTATGGGCATGGATCTGGCTTGGACCTTTCGTGTGGCATTACACAACATTTTTCTGATCCATTTTCTATTGGTGTGGAAACTCTGTTTCAACAATCTGTCAGAAGGCCATGCTCAAGTGGTAAGAGCCGTGATTTTGAGGGTATGCTCTCCCCATATCAAAAGGTCCTCACTTGGGTGCAAACAATTCTAGGTGTCATGTCCCATTAGTGAAAAGCCGATGATTTACATAATTGTGTGATGTGGGCGCATCATATGGGTTTGGGGTTTAGCCTAGTAAAAGACATTGTGTTTGCAATAGTAAAAGATGTTGCGTTTGCACATTTTCCGGATACTGAAGTTCCTCATGAAATAGAGTATTCAATTACAATTTGTTATTGATTCATGTTTCCAAGGATTAGGCTTGGGAAGAGATAGGACACTTAGCAAGACCGGCAGGATATAGTCTTGATATGGTAGGATAAGAGCTCAAAATACTTCTTCATATCTATTTAGTGCTTTTGGCACAACAACATGTAACTAAGTGACTCAATGCATCGACTTTGTGCTTTGTATTTGTCTGTGCCTGTTGCTCGGATACTATGAATGAATGCCTTTCTTTTAGGATGGAACTTACTGTCCTCCCTTGTTCTATTCTTTCAGTCTTGAACAAAAATCTTTTCTGGAACAGCTTGGCCTGAGTTGGTGAATTAAACACTGTTTTTGCGATTATAGGTATCTATCCATTCTAGTGCTGAGAGGTGAAATGGTCAAAGAAATTTCTGTTATCATTGTCATTTAGAAGATAATCAACATGTGAAGCCATCCAATGTTGGACTAGATCTTCACATGCAATTTATTTATTTTTATTGGCACCGGGTGTCCGGGAACAGCGTCCCGACTAATCTCGGGCGTGCATAGGCCCTTGGCAAGGAATTTCCTGCAAGTGCACCTTGGATAATTCAAGGGAAAAATCCCCTAGTTCAATCACCTCTAGAGATTGTTTGCACCGAATGAGATTTGAACCTTAGACTTGGAGAGAGCATACCCCCAAGTCCAAAGCCTTTAGCACTTGAGCCAACCCCTAGGGGTTTCGTATGCAATTATTACAAATATATGTAGAGATTGGTGGCAGTTTGGTTAAAATCATTAATCCGTGCAGCATTTTGAAGGACCCCACTGCTTTTAACGTTCATCTATGCTGCAATTTGGCTCAAGTTTGCATTTTCACAACTTTTACAATTATTTCCATTTATTAAATTTATTGAATAAAAACTTGTCTTTCACATGATCAATATACTTGTCATTTGTTTTTCGCATTATCAATGTACTTTTCTGTACATATACATTGATAATGTACCAGTCTGGTGAGATCTAATTGTAATCGTTGAAAATTGGCAGTTTATAATTTTGATGGTTGAAGAGTTCTAATGTACAGACTAGTACATACAATGATAATGTGAAAGATTGTAGTAATTATAAATAATTATCACTGTACTAGCTTGATGAGATCTGATTATGATGGTTGAAAAGTAAGAGTTTGTTTTTTTTCTGTAAGCAGGGTGGATTTCCAATTCCCTCACCTTGCAAGCCAGGGCACTAGGGTAATGAAAAGCACTCCCGTCAAAGGAACTTCATCTGGATCATTTGGCCGACAAAAATCAGTTGGTGGCAAATCTGTTGAGCGTTCTATTTCATCTTCACCTGCCTCTGCCCTGAAAGGGAAAAGAGATGTCATGACCAATCATTCAGGTAAGCCTCTGCAGGATTTGTTATATTTATAGTGTATACTTTTTTTTTTTCCTCTTATCCCTTCTTTCACCTTGCAGAGGCCACAGACTTCAGAGATTGGTGCCAGAGTGAGTGTCTCAGGCTTATTGGGACAAAAGGTAAAGTTGATTTCACCTGGATTTGCCAGACATTTTATTTAAAAATATTTTAAATTCATAAAATATGAGTATTGAAGGCTACGTGGAAATTGTCCTTCGCATTTTCTGCTAGCCAGGAAGCAAAATAAAAATAAAATAAATAAAATAATAATAATAATAGAAAGGAAAGAATCCCTGGGCATGGCTTGTCTGATCAAAACTTCCAGTGCCCTATTTGTTACTGGAAATAGGATTAGCTAGGCTTGTTCATCTTGCATGTATCAATTATTCAGAACACGTGCTGGTACAGTAGCGTTAAAATTTGCTAGTATTTGAGGTCTGAAGTAAATTGAACTTCTGGTTTTTAGCTAATGCAATGCGATTGTTCTTTCAACCTTGCTAGATATGAGTTTCCTTGAATTTTGCTCGAAGCAGTCCAGATCAGAGGCTGAGATGCTTTTGATAGAGAACCTTGGATCATATGATCCTGATCACGAGTTCATTGACAAATTCCTCAACTACAAGGAGTTGTTACCAGCGGATGTCCTTGAAATTGCATTTCAAAGTCAGAACGACAAGGTCACTGGATTTGGTGCTGTAGATGTGAATTCTAGCAATGCAGGTGCTGGGGATATTGATCGGGATACTGCAGTGGGACCTGATGGGTCCTCAAAAGGGGCAGGAAAGAAGGGGAAGAAAGGAAAGAAGGTTAGCCCTTCGGTTTTGGGATTTAATGTTGTCAGTAACCGGATCATGATGGGTGAGATTCAGAGCGTCGAAGATTAGGAGAGGTTGTAGAGCCAGTTTGTAAATACATTTTGGCTTTTCGTTTAGTGTTTGTAAATGGTTCGCTTTAGGACTTTTGCTTCAATTTCCCCTTTATAGAGCTAGCTATCTCTACAGCAGCAGTTGTCTAATATTATCTGCTCAAGCGTTTTTGTCTCAGCCTGAGTGAGGTGTAATCTTATTATGTCAAGGTAACCTTGATTTGATGTTCATGTTCTTTTTCCCTACAATTGTTTTAGATTCTTCAACTTCTGGTTGACCAACCATGTTTTTTGGAAGTTGTCAACCAAGTATGGCAGGTACCCTATGTTCTAGCTGTGCATTAAGCTGAAAAGAGTCAAAGCAAAGTGCCTTGTCCAGCAATTTTCCTTTGATCATGTACTTTTGCAAACAAGAGTGAAGCAGTCAAGGAGGTTGCCATACTTTGTAGAGATGAGAAAGGTTTCTTGAAACACAAGTTTTGTTTCCAATGATTATTGGCATTGCTTGGGAATCCTATATTCTTTTCCCAAACATAAGGATGTTTTATAGCAGGGCCATCTCAAATTAAAAATAATGCTCAACCTCGTGACAGATGACTCCTGGCCACTGGGCTTTTCCCAAAATTCCTATACAGTGAATGTGGAACTTCTTATAGGCTTTCCCAAAAAAGTTAAAGCTACTTAGCTACCAACGTATCCTTGATTGACTCCATGGCCATTATCTTGGATGAGTTTGGTGCACTTGTCTTCAATCATGCATGGAATTTTGTGGGTAATTCAATCATTATTGCCATTCACCATTTTTTTTCTCATTGAGTTTTCCTCTTTGTTAGGTTAACTGCACAACAATTTCTAAAGTTCCTGATTCTTACCCATATGAGAGATAATAGATCTATTTCTTACCGCATTATGATATACAATACAAGTGCATTTCAAAGCTTCTCGTTATCATTCTATATGTAGTTGGGAAACATCAAACAACTTTCATTAGAGAACGACGTATCAGTGACTACATTCACTTTAATTGCCCAGGAACCTTTTTGGAATAACCCTAAAGATAAAGGCTCCCTGCAATGTTCCATCAGCTCAAAGGGAAGAGAGATCTATGCCCAGGGCGATCCACTCTCTCCTTATGTTTTTGTGTTGGCAATGGAAGGTTTTTTTATTTTTAATAAATAAATAATTTATTTGTGCTATAAAAAATGTAGTACTTCCCATTTGTAATTGGCTGAGGATCTTCTTCTCCTTTTCAAATGAGGCCTTTTTTTTTCGGATTTTTTTCAAATGAGACTTGTAATCTTTCATGATTATCCATGTAAGTGCACAAGTCAATTCTCTACTACGTATGGATTATTCCCCAACCCCAATATGAGCAGTGTTTTCACGTGGAGTCAGTGGTGGGACCAGACATCATATTCTACATCTCCTGAGGTGTAGGGAAGAAATGCACTATCTCAAAATTTTGCATATCATCTCATCTTTGAATTCAAATCAGCATTTAATATATAATTGGTATGAATAATGAGGACACATTGAGACGTCAAAATTAATTAATTTTGATAGTATTATTGGGTGGCCATGATTGCCATTTTGGTGAAGCTTTTACAATTGTCTTCTTTTTCATTCATGGAGGTGCTCTGTTCTTATTTTCTTGTTGC
Source organism: Carya illinoinensis (assembly GCF_018687715.1). Taxonomy (NCBI): domain Eukaryota; kingdom Viridiplantae; phylum Streptophyta; class Magnoliopsida; order Fagales; family Juglandaceae; genus Carya; species Carya illinoinensis. The sequence continues at coordinate 16,687,062 of NC_056766.1, read as the reverse complement.
GTGCTAATAGATTCAAAGCACCTATAGGAATTTGGGAACGAATCCATCGAATTCCTTGCATCAATATCTTTAGCCACGTGCATTAAATCAAAAGAGTGAATAACTTTGGTGGCAACTACACTTAATTAAAACAAAAATGATTAACACACGGAATTCAGTGTGCATAAACAAACCCAATGCTAAGGTGTGTTTTATAACCACCCAATTGGAGAGGGAGAAAGAGTCAATCTCAACTCAAAGTGACAGTTCAGGCCTGAATCAGTGTTATATGAAGTCTCAGATTGTGGTCCAATCACCCCTAATATCTTATCTCAAATCCCTTTCATTAAACCCCTGTCAATGGTTGGTGAGAAAGTCAGCTTCATATCATTTCGCCCCTTTCTCCTACTTGTCTTGCCTTTACTAAACGTTTACTCTCATTTTCCTCTTTTTCCCTACTTTGGTGGGTACTGCTTTTAATTAATTAAAACAAAAATCATAAACACACAATTCTGTGTGCAAAAGCAGTGAAATCACTGTTCATATGAAACACAAACTAAAAGTCAAATACTAATTATACTCTTGCAAAATAAATTCAAATATGTTGTAAAATAACATTGTAAAATTGTATGACCACCTTGAGCTAGCCGTCAAATGCACAGTGCATAGTGCCAGCATAGTACTGCATAGTAAATGGCCGACATAGCACAGTGTGCATAGTGCCAGCATAGTACTGCATAGTAACTGGCATCGTAAATGGCCGACATCGTACAGTGCATAGTGCTAGCATAGTACTGCATAGTAACTGGCATAGTGAATGGTCGACATATGCACAGTGCCAGCATAGTACTACATAGTAACTGGCATAGTTCCCTTTGTACGCCTATATATATCGTTGAATTCTTTAAGAAATTCATAAGTTTCATAACTTCTCTGAGTTCTATCTCTCTCTCTCTCTTTCTCCTTTCGATAGTTTTATAACACGTTATCAGCACGAGAGTTCTGACGATCTTGAAGCTAATAGTCCTCTACTTCAAGTAAGTCTTTCAATATATTTTTTGTAGTTTTTAAAATGAATATGAAATATTAAACATACTTATGTTCCTGATTTATATATGTAGAAAATGTCAAATCTTACAAAATTGGAATTCGTTGCTCTTGACATTTCTGGGAAAAATTATTTATCTTGGATCCTTGATGTTGAGATCCATCTGGATGCAATGAACCTGGGAGATACAATTAAAGAAGGAAATCAAGGGTCCCTGCAGGACCGTGCTAAGGCAATGATTTTCCTTCGGCACCATCTTCATGAAGAATTAAAAACTGAGTATCTAACGGTGAAAGATCCACTTATTTTGTGGAATGATTTAAGGGAGAGATATGAACACTAGAAAACTGTAATCCTCCCAAAAGCTCGTCATGATTGGATGCACCTGAGGTTGCAAGACTTCAAGAGTGTTAGTGAGTATAACTCTGCACTCTTTAAAATTAGCTCGCTATTGAAATTATGTGGTGAAAAAGTCACTGATGATGACTTGTTAGAGAAGACATATACTACTTTTCATGCCTCGAATGTGCTCCTGCAGCAGTAGTATCGAGAGCGAAAGTTCAAGAAATATTCTGAACTTATATCTTGTCTTCTATTAGCTGAGCAAAATAATGAGCTTTTATTAAGAAATCACCAGTCACGTCCTACTGGTTCTATATCATTCCCTGAAGTGAATGGTACTAGATTTATATCATTCCCAGAAGCGAATGGTGCATCTTTTCAAAGAAAAAGAGGGCGTGGACGTGGTAAGAAAAACTATAGAAGTGGAGGTCCTAGAAGTGACCACACTAAAAGGGAAAATAATAGATATACACCGTATCATCAGAAGTGGTTCAACTCAGAAAAGGGCAAAGGTCCTCAAAATAAATTTGTAAAGAAATATGAAGATGAATGCCATAGATGTGGTATGACTGGACATTGGTCTCGTACCTGTCGTACAACTAAGCACTTGGTTGACTTATACCAATCTTCCATAAAAGAAAAAACAAAGAAATTTGAAACAAATTTTGCTGAACCATCATATGCTTTAAATTCTATAGATGGAGAAGATATTACAAGTCTTGATGTTTCTGATTTCTTTGAGGATTCTAGTGGTAGAGTTGATCATGGAAGTGTTCCTTTTTAATTAATGTATTTCCTTTATATTATTGTAAAATATTTTTATTCTGTAATGTTTTTTTTAGTAATGAAAGTTTTATATATTTTGTAGAATCATGAGTCTTATTGATGAACTTTCTATCTCCGAGATGAATAATAAAGATGTATGTCTGGCTGACAGTGCTACAACTCACACAATTCTTAAGGATAAAAAATATTTTCAAAATCTAACATTGAGTAAAGCCTATGTTCATACCATCTCCGGTTCATCGAATCTAATTGAAGGCTCCGGAAGAGCTTATATTGTGTTGCCTAATGACACCAAATTTTGTATTAATGATGCTCTATTTTCTTCACAATTCAGAAGAAATTTATTAAGTTTTAAAGATATACGTCGTAATGGTTGTCATATTGAAACCATTAACGAAGACGATAAAGAGCATCTTCTCATTACTAAAATAATTTCGAGCCAGAAGCTCGTATTAGAAAAACTGCCTGCCCTCTCATCTGGATTGTATTATACAAAAATGAGAACAATTGAATCACATGTTGTAATGCACCAGAAGTGCATTGATCCCAAAATATTTATGACTTGGCATGATCGCCTTGGACATCCGGGATCAATAATGATGAGACGAATAATTGATAATTCGTATGGGCATCCCCTAAAGAATCAGAAGATTATCTTACCCAATGAATATCCATGCTCTGCATGTTCTCAAGGTAAATTGATTATCAAACCATCTATCTCAAAGGTTGTTTTTGAATCTCCATCTTTTTTACAAAGGATTCAAGGGGATATATGTGGGCCTATTCAACCATCAAGTGGACCGTTCAGATATTTTATGGTTTTAATTGATGCATCAAGTCGATGGTCACATGTTTGTCTACTTTCCACTAGAAATGTTGCATTTGCTAAACTTCTTGCACAAATAATTAAGCTACGAGTACAATTCCCTGACTATCCAATTAAAACTATTCGATTGGATAATGCAGGAGAATTTACATCTCAAGCTTTTGATAATTATTGCATGTCAATAGGAATAGATGTTGAACATCCAGTTGCCCACACACACTCAAAATGGTTTAGCTGAATCATTGATTAAAAGGCTTCAGCTAATCGCTAGACCTTTACTCATGAAATCAAATCTTCATATTTCTGCTTGGGGACATGCTATAATTCATGCAGCATCATTAATTCGAGTTAGACCATCAGCATATCACAAATATTTACCATTACAGCTTGCATTTGGTCAGCAACCAAATATTTCTCAACTTCGTGCTTTTGGATGTACTGTATATGTTCCAATTGCACCTCCACAACGTACAAAGATGGGCCCTCAACGTAGACTTGGGATATATGTTGGGTTTGATTCTCCATCTATTATCAGATACCTTGAGCCTCTTACAGGGGATATGTTTAAGGCACGTTTTGAGGATTGTCATTTTGACGAATCCATTTTTCCAACAATGGGTATTGAGAAGTCGGTGCCTGAAGCACGACAAACATTGTGTAATGAGAAGTTGGTGCCTGAAGCACGACAAGAAATTACTTGAAAAAATAAAGCTCTTTCCCAATTTGATCCTCGTACAAAAGAATGTAATCTAGAGGTTCAAAAGATTATTCATTTGCAAAGTGTTGCAAACCAATTACCGGATGCATTTACTGACACTAAAGGTGTGGTAAAATCATATATTCCTGCTGTTAATGTTCCAGCAAGGATTGCAGTCCCTGAAGGACAAGTTGCCAAAATAGCAATAGGCGAGTCTAAGATACGCCTGAAGCGTGGACGGCCTATTGGTGCTAAGGACAAAATTCCTCGGAAGAGGAAAATACAAAATGAATTTAGTACTCCTGAAGAGTCCATACCAACACAGGCCATAAGAGTAATTGATGCTCCTGAAGAGAGTAAATCTCCTGAGAAAGAACCTCCTGAAGAGGTATTTCATGAAATGTCTTCCCTTGAAGAGGGACATGTACCTGAAAATAACGAGATCTCGATACATTTCATGAGTACAGGAGAAATTTTGAATAGAAATAAAACTGTTGTCGACAACATATTTTCATATAAAATGGCTCTTGACATTACCAGAAGTAATGAAGAAATTGAGCCAAGAACTGTCGAAGAATGTCGACGTAGAAATGACTGGCCAAAATGGAAATCAGCTATTGAAGCTGAATTAAACTCGCTAGCAAAGCGAGAGGTCTTTGGACCAATTATACAAACACCAAAGGGTGTAATGCCCGTTGGATATAAATGGGTATTTATACGTAAACGTAATGAAAGTAATGAAATTGTGCGATATAAAGCACGACTTGTTGCACAAGGTTTCCTGCAGAAACCGGGGATTGATTATGAGGAAACATACTCTCCTGTTATGGATGCAATCACATTCAGATATTTGATTAGTTTGGCAGTTATAAAAAGATTGGATATGCAGTTGATGGATGTGGTCACCGCATATTTATATGGATCATTAGATCATGACATATATATGAAAATCCCTGAAGGATATAAAATGCCTGAAACTTCTAATCTGAGTACATCCAGAAGTATGTATTCTATTAAGTTTCAAAGATCTTTATATGGGTTAAAACAATCCGGACGCATGTGGTATAAACGCCTTAGCGAATATCTATTGAAAGAAGGATTTGAGAATAATCCAATATGCCCATGTGTTTTTATTAAGAAATCAGACTCCGAATTTATTATTATTGCGGTTTATGTTAATGATCTAAATCTTGTTGGGACTCCTGAAGAGATCAGAAGAACCGCTACATATTTAAAGAATGAATTTGAAATGAAAGATCTTGGCAAAACGAAATTTTGTCTCGGCCTGCAGCTCGAGCATTTGCCAAATGGAATTCTCATTCATCAGTCAAATTATACAGAGAAAGTCTTGAAACACTTTTACATGGACAAAGCTCATCCCCTGAGTACTCCAATGGTTGTTCGATCACTTGATGTGCAGAAGGATCCATTTCATCCTTGTGAAGACAATGAAGAAATTCTTGGTTCTGAAATACCTTATCTCAGTGCAATTGGAGCCCTGATGTATCTTGCAAATTGCACTCGGCCTGATATTGCATTTTCAGTTAATTTACTTGCAAGATATAGTTCCGCACCAACTCGAAGACATTGGAATGACATTAAACATATCCTTCGATACCTTCGAGGTACGGTTGATATGGGATTATTTTATCAATATGGTTCAAGTCCACAATTAGTTGGATATGCAGATGCATGTTATCTTTCAGATCCACACAGAGGTAGATCTCAGATATGTATTTACTTATGGAAATTCTGCTATATCATGGAGATCTGTCAAACAAACACTATCTGCTACATCTTCAAATCACTCAGAGATCATTGCAATTCATGAAACAAGTCGAGAATGCATTTGGCTAAGATCAATGATTCAACATATTCAAGAAAAGTGTGGTCTTCCAGTGATTAATGATAGTCCAACAACTTTATACGAAGATAATGCTGCTTGTATTGCTCAAATTAGAGGAGGATATATCAAAGGTGATAGAACCAAACATATTTCACCTAAATTCTTTTATACTCATGAACTTCAAGAAAAAGGTGAAATTAAAGTCAAGCAGATACGATCAAGTGATAATCTGGCAGATTTATTCACAAAAGCATTACCAACTGCAACATTTAAGAAGATTGTGCAGAACATTGGAATGCGGAGACTTGAAGACCTTTTATCATGCACTTTTCAGGGGGAGTAACGTCTTGAAGACTTATGCTGATTGTACTCTTTTTCCTTCGCTAAGGTTTTATCCCACTGGGTTTTCCTTCGCAAGGTTTTAATGAGACAATCTTAAAGCATTTTACGGTACACATGAATATTGTACTTTTTTTCCTTCGCCATTGGTTTTTTCCCACAGGGTTTTTCCTTGGCAAGGTTTTAACGAGGCATATTCATTATATGTGGTTATCCAAAGGGGGAGTGTTGTAAAATAACATTGTAAAATTGTATGATCACCTTGAGCTAGCCGTCAAATGCACAGTGCATAGTGCCAGCATAGTACTGCATAGTAACCGGCATAGTAAATGGCCGACATAGCACAGTGTGTATAGTACCAGCATAGTACTGCATAGCAACTGGCATAGTAAATGGCCGACATCGCACAGTACATAGTGCTAGCATAGTACTGCATAGTAACTGGCATAGTGAATAGCCGACATATGCACAGTGCCAGCATAGTACTGCATAGTAACTGGCATAGTTCCCTTTGTATGCCTATATATATCGTTGAATTCTTTAAGAAATTCATAAGTTTCATAACTTCTCTGAGTTCTATCTCTCTCTCTCTCTCTCTCTCTCTCTCTCTCCTTTCGATAGTTTTATAACAAAATACGGGTTATTCCACGTAAAAGTAATGAAATCCGGACCCAAAAATATATTTAGAGAGATTATAATACCAGTTCTTTTAGAATATTCCTGAAAAACCAATAGGAAAATGACAATGCCCTTCTGCTTAATGTTTATTTTTCTAGTTCTTTTGTGGGTAGAAGACTTTTAGTCCCCGTTTGGATAACTAGTTGGTTTCATCTCATCTCAATATTCAAATAATACAAATATTTCTATATTTTTCCCTCATACATTTTCATCTAATAATTACTAATCATTACAAATTTTCTTAACTTTCATATAAAATACAAAAAATAATTCGAATTTTTTAATTTCTAAAATAAAAATAATATTATAATATTTTTATTCAACTCTCTTTCTCTCTTCCCAAAATCCAATAAAAATCTTAACTCAAACAATCTCACTACTATTCACAAATTTATCATCTTATCTCATATTATCCAAACAAAGTCTTCAGCTTTAACAAGCAAAACAATATGATTTTAATTAAATATAGTTTGAAAACAAGTTTTCCTAAAAAAAAAAAAAAATCTTAGTTGACAGGATGGAAGGTATGAGAGAGATGCTTATTTGCACCATCTTACAAAACCAACGAGGCGTTTTCTTTCATATCCATCTCGGGATCAAAATCTCCGGTACCAATTATAAGCACTAGAGAATTGCTGCAGCCACAAGCCTCATTTCACATGTTTACACAAAGGAGCAGTGAAAAAACAAGAACTGTGATTGAAGATTACAAAATCCACAATGAAGAAGAGTAGCATTACTCAGGTTTATATATAACCATGATCTGCTTCTTCTCGTATCTTATGATACTTCCAATAGAAAGTCACCCCATATCATTCAGCATAATACAAGTTACTAAACCCCACGGTTTCATGGGCTTATTATGAAAATGCGAAATATACAAACTGCTGGATATTACCAGGTACTTAAGCTGAAGGATGCTATGCTGCTAGTGAAAAACTCGTAGGGAGAGCTAAAAGATCACTAGCATTTATGTAACCATTTTTTGTTCTCATATAATAGACTCTGTATTACCATCACCATCTTCTACCAAATTTTAAGCAGGAAGTGGGATATCGCAGAGTGCATATACGGTATACCCAAGAAGATTCCCGGTTATCGGCTACTCTCACTACTCCCAATTGTAATTTCTTCTTTTACCTTTTCTACTTGCTTGGGGCTTTTTCTTGATCGTCTAGTACTCTGCAAAGCATAATAACACAAACAATGACAGTAGTGTAAAAACCTTTTTCTTCTGCTCATAAAGAACAATAGTTTTTTAGTATCTAATTGCCATACACTACAAAAAGTCCATCTGCCATGAAATCTGTGCTATAAGTATAATTCACAAAAAGTCTTCAAAGTCCGCCCATGAACAAAATCTCATAATGACTGCATTCTAGGATGATCCTATTATCAAATCATTTTTTTTATAGGGATAAGATGGTCTATTATCAGATATATAATTCAAGTAAAGGTGGGTTGTTATTTTATTGAAAAAATATTTACCGCTAAATTGATCTGGCATTAGAATTCTAGATCCAATTAACCCTACCCTGTGAGAGTCAAGAGAGCATCAATTATTGATATGGAATGGGACTATATTGGAAGAATAGAACTGGGAGTGGGCATCCATGTGGATTTATGAGCTTCTCAACTCCCAGTGAAGATGCCGAATCAAGTCCACCAACCATCTTGCTAAGAAGTGGCGGAACCAAAAACTCATCATATTCTTTATTTTTTTGGGAAGAGTTGGTGCTGGGGCCCCCCGGGGGGGGGGGGGGGGGGGGTGGGGGGAGGACTAATATTGTAATAATTGAATCATAGAAAATTTTAAAGACCAAACTCTATAGTTTTTAAGAAAATTATAAGAGGGAGAGATTTGGGGCTAAATTTAGAGTTGCAGGAAAACAAATATGTACTTTTCGAATAAAAAAAAAATTATGAATGCTTAAGATTTTTGTTGGGGGTGGGGGCCAGCCATGGTGCCTCTGCCCCTGTTCCCAAGGGTTTCATGTTAAAGTTCTATGAGATTAGATCTCATTTTGGTAGGACACTTTCTTACAAGTGAGCAACTGTTGAGGTTTTCTAAAAGAGTAATGCTATATACCACACTCCTATTTCACTCTTATCCCACTTTATAAATGTGCCAACTCCCATCACATTTGGACCATCTCTCATTTTTTAGAAAGAAAAACAAATGCAAAGATCAATGGGCAATCCCACCTCATCATTGTGGGATAGGAGTGGGATGAGGGTGTAGAATGTAGCATTTTCCTTTCTAAAATAGTGGACAAGTATTATAGTTAAATGCAATATTATTGAGCGACCAGTATCTCTATTGGGATTTGTACAATATAGGATTATGAATACAAGGAATTGTATAGTATGTATTATAATGGAATTCTATGTGATATTCCTTTGTAAAACAGGAAATCATAATCAGAATGGATGCAATGATGGGAGGACTTGATCAGCTTTTTCTATGTAAAGCCTAGATTGAGAGAGAATTACAAAATCCTATTTTCATGCAGCTTAGAGAATAATTCTTAAACTGTCCCATTTGTGGCCACCTAAAGAGAGGAGTAATGAGAGGGAGATCAGCTGCTAGTTGTTCTTATACAGTGTTAGGCAATATGCCATATCAATTACACCAACATAACAAAAATTTCTGGTTTGTATCTTAATTTGTAGCATGATTTTGAGATTGTCCAATAATTTCCCCCCTCAAATGATTGGTGGATCAGGATTGTGTCGAAACCTACTTCCACCAATAGAAGATTACTAAAGTCGAATAATGCATCACTCTTTATCTTCTTCCAAACATACAATGCATCAAACCAGAATAAGAGGGTCACAAAATTAGCAATTACTATTTTAAGGCATAGGAGAAAATTAGCAGAAATGAAAAGGAAAAAAAAAAACAAATATAATCAAGCAATGGAAAGATTTTATATGACCACACTACTAAACTGTACCTCACTTATAGAGCAATGGAAGAAAGGAAAACATATATCGCATATGGAACTAAACCTGACTACTCACTTTAGAATGACAGCTCGAATTTATGAAGAAATTGCATTAGGAAAATGACCAAGAGCAAGAAGAATACGAGAATATTTATATTAAATAAGATGAACAACGTTATTGGATATGATTAGAATTTGACTTTCAGAAGCATTATGCTTTTGGTCGACCTTGGGCATGGGCTAACCCATAACAAACAAAACAATGACAGAGGACAAGTCAAACTATCCCTACATGGGATTGCATTTCCACTTTGGCACTTAGCACTAACCCAATGATCATTTCAAGTAAGACTTGGATATGCCATTGCCTACATGGTATGTTCTGTTCGAAGAAAGCGTAAAACAATTTCAGGAGTTCTTAAACAGCCAATAGAAAAGATTTGTGGTATTAACTGAAGACTTTAACAATTGAAAGATAAAATATGAACAAAGTTCTATAAGTTGATTCCTCCATTGATTTTTTATTTTTTATTTTGATATCCATGGGCGTTTGGGCCAACTTGCGCGCACCTCGACTAATCCCATGGAGCCCTGAAGTTAACGGTCAGGTAAACTTTCAGTGGCCCTGAGGAGATTTGAACTGGTGACCATTGCGAACCAAACCCAAAACCTGATCAACTGAACTAACCCTCAGGGTTCTTCCATTGAAATTGGAGTCATAATTATGAATTTACCATTTGTTAGTTCTTCATATTAGTGATTTTGGGGAAGCTTTGATCATAAAGGTTGCCAGAATCTCAATTCACAACAACTACATAATATAATCAAACATCAAGATTTAGGAGAACAAGAAAAGCAAACGACACAGATAGATCCCTCCTGATTATTCAATTTTATCAACCCCCCAGGGAAAGCTGCAAATTTTGAACAGAAAGCAAATGCCAATTGCTAAATCAAGTGAAAATTGTGCAAAAAGCAAACAAAACTAAAAATCCCGAAAAAAAAAAAAAGAATCAATGTGTAGATTACAGCCCGCATTCTTTTGGACTCCTTCTAACAAAGGAATTTTTTATTTTCCAAGAAAAATTCGTTTTGGTTTGTTTACTTTACCTATAAATACCAAAACATAGAAAAGTAATTGAGTAAATTTATAACTTTTCATTGATCACCCTGTTTGGATACAGAAACTGTTTAATCTCATTTTATCTTTACAAATTTTTCACAAAATCTGATAAATCATTTAATTTTTTCAAATCTCAAAATAATAATAATATCAAAATATAATATTTTATTTAACTTTCAACTTTAATTTCACCTCATCTCATGTCAACTCACTGTCTAAATTATATTGTTTCATCGAGATTGAATACCCTTAATTCTAAATCGCCTATTGGATACACACATACACACAATACAAGAAGAAAATACAAGTAAAAAGAAAGAAGAGGAGAGGAGGATGAGGAAAGTTGCTAACCTGTGAGTGACCAGGAAGTGCGTGGAGGCCGATGGAGCTCATGGACATCTTAGCAATCTCGGAAACGGCAGCGTCTCGGACGCCGGGAGTCTCACTCACCAAAAGCTCGTAAGCAGCCTCAAAAGCCTCCTGCCAAAACTTAGGAAGTCTGATACTCTTGCTTTGTGTGTACACATCCCACATGTGCCTCACCACCTTCTGTCTCTCCTCCACTTCCTATCCCCCATAAACAACAGAAAGAATCAATATCTAACAAAATCGACAAACTGTTAGAAAGAGAAACAAAGAACAGAAATCAAAGGTCGGCGGGTGGGTGCGTGTACCAGAATGTCAAGATCGTCGTGGATCAGAGAGTCGGTGTCTCCGGCAAAGCGGGTAAGGTCAACGGTGGACCACTTGAGAGTGACGGAGCCGGTGAACATGGACCAGAAAGCAAGGAGAAGAATGGCGGCCAAGGCCCAAAACTTGTACGGACGGCTCTTACCGAAGAATCCAGAAGCAGCTGCTTCCGAGGAGTTGTCTTTCTTCAGTACCACCGTACTACTGGCTATGCCTATGGTTGAGGAGGGAACATGAATGGTTGACGCTGGAACGTCGTTGTTCGTTCTCATCGCGAGCTCCTTTGCGTTAATCACCGAAGCAGCGGTGGTTTCTGTGAAGCTGAGAGAGAGAGAGAGAGAGAGAGGAGTAGAGGGGAATTATTTGAGTACGGTCGGGTCCGACATGGGAACTGGTGGGACGCGTGTCTGAAGGCAATATCAATGACTTTCAGTGGAAATAAAAATTTAAAATAATATGTTTTGGAAAACTACCGACCTGTTGGAGGGAGGGGCCCACAAGCATCCAGCTGGACGCGCGCACTTCTACGAACATGCATACACAGTTACTCGCTACTCTCTACTTTTGACCTTCAAACTTCAAAGTCGTACGGTTGGTTTGGGTGCACGAAATGTTTTCGGGTCCCGTGCACGGTTAATCCTCAAAATTCATTTTACTATTTAAATATTATAAATATAAATATTTTTAAATTTTTAATTTTTAAATTTTCATTTAATTATTATTTAATTATTATAATTTTTACAAACTTCTAAATAAAATATAAAAAAATTTAACTTTTTAAATTTTAAAATAAAAATAACATTAAAAAATAATATTCTAATAATATATATTTTTTCAACATTTTCTCTCTCATTTCTCAAAACTCCATGAAATATATTAATTTAAATCATTTCATTACTATTCATAAATAATTTTACTATTATTCATAAATTAGCTCATCTCATTTCAATATTCAAACGAGATCTACGAGTCGTTAAAAACTCTCAAAATATGTCTATAATTGATAAAAATATTTTAGTCACCAAGAGTTTCATGATAAAATTCACAAATTAAAATGAATTCATATGATATATCATATTATAAAAATATTTTATTATAATATAAAAATGTGTTAAATAAAATTATGTTAGATTATGAATTTATTTTTATAAAATTTTCTTATAATGCTAGAATTTATTATTTTAAAATTAATTAATTTAATAAATTAAATTTTATCATGTACACGAATTAGAATGTACGTTATCTTTTTTTTTTTTTTGAAATAGACTTTAATTCATTATTGAATGAAAGAAGTTATAACTGTGACCAATAATTATGGGTAACAAGCCTCGATTGCAAGCCAACTACCCATTGGTTGTACACTCCCCCGCGCACAACTTTCATTACGCCGAACAATGTCTAAAACTTCTAAATTCTCCAATGACAACACCGTACTGAGATATGAGACTCTGTTAAATAGAAGTGTCCATCTCGGCTCGTTTGCGAGAAAACAACACAATACATCCCCACCCTCCATGGGAGGAGAGGAAATATCCAACCTTCACCCTCCATAGGAGGAGAGGACTCACAACCCTCATCCTCAAAAGAGGAGAGGTACTTGCCTATTTCAAAAATATATTTATTAGATCCTAAAATAAAAACAACCCTAACAGACCACTGAAAAAACAAATTGAAAACACACTATGCTCTCCATAGGCGCCGTATACCCACTAGCCTTTTGCCCAGCCACTTTCTGCACATGGTTTTCTGACAGCATCCCACGATCTTCATGGGTAGCCTGCAGTGCAGGAAGCAGCTTCACCGTCACGCAGAGCAGGCTTCTCACTACGCACTTTCTGCACATGGATTTTTTGATAGCAAACCAACAAAAACATAACCACTTTTTGCACATGGGCTTCACACCGTCGCCAGCTCTGTCACCGTGGCCAACTCTGTCGCAGTCGCTAGCTTTGTCACCGTCGCCAACCCATAACCACCAAAACAAACCATTCTCCACTTCGGCTAGAAGAGACGGAAACCAGAGCCAAAACTAGAGACCAAGCACACAACCACTGAGAACTTATTTCCCAAGACGAAAACCATAACCAAAACCAAGAAAACCTCCAAAAGCTACGTCACCCCCGCTGCAGCCGCCACCCATGAGAATCTCCACCCTGAGCTACGTTTGGACTCCACCCTAGAAGATCACCTTATCCTCCCATGCACCTTAGCATAAATCCCGAAACAACTCTGTTTTCCATGGATAAAACAAAGCACCTTAAACCCCACGGGATTACACCCAAGCCTGTAAGAAATCTAAACACTTCTGATGGCAAAACGCCCGAACTCCACCCATACTCGAGACCCTCTGTTCTCCACCATGCCCAACTACGTAGTTTAGATATGGTGGTCAAACTCAGAAATAACCTTCAGACCACACCATTCCACGGCCAAAAACGAAGTTGAGGCCCTCCTCCTCTACTGTGCAAACATCACTCCGCCAACTGCGAGATTTATAATGGAGGATGACTTTGGGCTCCTTGACCGGGAGATGGAGCTTTCAACCACCATTCCACTGCCAAACTGACGCTTTATTGTAAACGGAAAAAACTAAAGCAAAAAATAGAGAGATGGAGGGAGGGGAAGCCTAGGCTCCCATCTCCCTCGAACGGAATCGATGCCTTGTTTTCTAGAGAGATGGAGGAGCTTCTCTCACTAGGGACTTTGCTGAAAAATATAAAGTCATGAATAGAATATATGTTATCTACAATAACTTACAAGTAGAAATACTTGAATATCATTCTTATTAGGGGTGGAACTAGAAAATATGGTCTGAGGGGCCAAGTTACAAATAAATAATTTAAGGGGGCCAAAGTCTAATTTTCATATAGTCTATTTTATAAAACCACATTTCAAAATTTAATTTTCAACAAATTTTGAAAATTTTAAGGAGGCAAAACATGACATTAACAGTGGTGCCATCTGTTGGATCTATCCTATAGACGCATGTCCTTTGTATGCCGGCAACGACATGTTCTTAGACCATGTGGAGGGAAGAAGACTGATCTGGAACCATGGAGGCAAGACTCACTGAAATGGGAGACACAATAAAGAAGCTGATGGTGAAGGTCGAAGGTCTCCGGCAGGAAAACGTTGCATTATGAAAAGCTAATGAAGAACTGGCAGGAGGAACAAAACCCAGCCACAACGAGCACTTCGAGTCACGGTGCACCCCAGAGATTGCCATGGCCGAGGAAGAGAGACGCATGATGTATCTTGAGCTTGGGGAGCTTGGGGACAAGTACGCAGAAATGGCCAAGCGAATGGCCACATCATCCTCTATAGACCAGTTGCTCACCAGCATGGACCTACTGTACAGAGCAGAGGCCATGGCAGTCCCTCTCCCATCCAAGTTCAAAGTCCCCTAGATGGAAGCTTATAACGGGTCCAAAGACCTGTTGAAATACTTGGAGACGTTCAAAGCCAACATGACCCTTCACGGGTTCCAGGGAAAGATCAAGTGCCGAGCCTTCCCATTGACACTAAAAGGGGTAGCGAGCTCTTGATTCGGATCCCTACCACCAGGTTCCATTGATAGCTTTGGCTGGTGCTAGCAGATTTCTTGGCCGAATTTACCAATTTCTTGGAGGAAATACAAGTTGCACCTCAGGGAAAGCCCTGGTAGGTTTACGTCGACAGCTCTTCCTGCCAGGCTGAAGGGGATGTAGGGCTGCACATGGTCACTGAGCTTGGGGAGGAGCACAACTATGCGATAAAAGCTTATCTTCAAAACAACCAACAATGAGGCTGAGTATGAGGCACTGCTAGCAAGATTATCGGTGGCCAAGCTGTTGGGAGCCACCGAAGTTGCAGTAAAGGCAGATTCCCAAGTGGTTGTTAGTCAGGTGTTGGGAGAGTTCGCCATGAAGGGCTAAAAGTTGAAAAAGTACCTTCAGCAGGTGGGCGGGGAGCTTGACCCTTTATGCTACTTTCGCATCCAGCAAATTTCGAGTGGAGAGAACCAAAAGGCGGATCGGTTGGCAAGGGCCACCTCGAGATAGGCGAAGTCCCTCCTTCCTAAACGTACCGTGATCCGAATAGTTGATGGAAGTATCAGTTGTTATAACGCCCGTTCTTGTGGTGGGATTTTTAGAAAATGATTTTAAGAAAGACGACTAGAATTACTGTTCATTTTAAAACAACTTTCCATTTCATGCCAGGATACGACAGACTCCATATTTATAAAATAAAACGTGTTTATCAATTTAGAAACATTTTATTTTCATTTCTTATCATTTAAAAAACTCTAGACGAGTATGAACATAATACTTATTCGGACTCCATGCCATACTCATTTCATGCAGTCCATTCATCTACATGTAAGATGACAACCTACATGCATACACATAACCTTAGCGTCATTCTATATCTAAAGGAATAAGCCACAAAACTAGAAATAGAGCTACACTTCGCTTGAAAATACTCTCCTTCTATCCTGTGCCCTTACGTGTCCCTTACTACGCTAAGACCTTCGGGACCCATTTACAGTTACTACCTCCTTCAAACTCGATGTTCTACCTCGAGTGCTTATCCACTAAAGTGAATCCCCATGATTCACCATAGGGTTAAAACACTAAGACCTTCATCTTACTCTTCCTATTAACCACATTCCGATGCATGACTTAGACCAACTAAGTCACACATCCCAATTCTAAACAATACAATTGTTACTATCTTCGTGCATCTTAATCCACACTAAATCCTCATTCCCATCCATGCATGCCACATGACTTCAAGCAAATTCTGAGGCTTAAATATCATATTATTATGCTTAGGACAGATTACTCATTATATATGGTAAATTTGTTCAATACTCGTGTCTCACCAGATGCACATGTACCTTACTCTCTTATCACCTAAGATTAACATATAATCTGTTGAATGCCTAATTGTATAAACAAGCTCCATACTCTGTTACCAACTTCTACTCAAACCTCATCAGCAGAACTTTCCTACTTCCTGGCTCTTTACAAGTTCATCCCAACACATACACGATAAGACTCCATTCACACTACACATCTGTCTTGTCACTTAGCTCTAGGCTAATCCCAAGCTACATTGTGATAACTGTCACTATAACAGGGTCGCCTCACAACTACTCTGAGACACTGTTCAACAGTTTTCGACACTACCCACACATTCTACGCTCCTTAGTTACGCCATCCAACCTTCGTGACATGCTATTCGGTGTATCACGACTTCACTACATGGAGTACACTCCACGTAAACTCCATTCCATTCACAGTACGCCATACACCATTGCGACGCACACCACATGGTGCATCACTACACAATATGGAGTACATGCCATGTGTACTCCATTCACAATAGTATGCTGCACACTACTTCAGCACATACTCACACCCACACTTCACAACATAGTTCACAACACTACACAGCACACCACACAATTACGCCCAACACTTCACTACACAGTGAACTCCATAATCAACCAACTAATGTTTAACATAATTAGTGAGGGAGAGAGGGTTATACCGTCATCCAGATTTACCCGTGCATTGCTTGCTACCCATCACGATCGATGATGTTGAAAGAGTCATACGTCGCGGCTAACATGCGTACAGTTGTGGTTAGCCAAGTACAGTGGTTGTCCACCATGTACGGTGGCTGTTTGGGTGTGTGGGTTGGTGGATCTGGAAGGGGTGGCAATAGGGAGACTCATGGTGGTCTCGAAATGGCGGTGAGGGGCAGAGCACAACGGCATCTAGTCGTGTATAGTGCATCCGAGAGAGTGAGGGTGTGTGTGAGGTAAGGACATGGCTGGAGACTATGGCTAGGTAGGGAGGAGCTTAGGGGGTGTTGGTGGAGTTGTGGTGGTGAGGGGGAGGCGACACGGTGGCCTATGGTGGCGGATCTAGACCGAGGGTCATGGAAGACCCATGAGAGAGTGGGGGAGAGTGTGAAGGGGTAGGGACCTTGGCTGGGCATAGAGATGGCTAAGGAAGGTTGTGGGTGGCCAGGGATTACGGTGGTGGTGGTGTGGTGGCATGGGTGGTAGCACACGATGGTGCAATGATGAGAGAGAGAGAGAGAGAGAGAGAGAGAGAGAGAGAGAGAGAGAGAGAGAGAGAGAGAGAGAGAGAGAGAGAGAGAGAGAGAGAGAGAGAGAGCTGTCGTGGGGGCTCACTGGTGGTGGGAAGATGCTTGCTAGTGTGAGGGGGAGACGTCGGTGGTGGAGGTGACGCTGGGTGGCCGGCAGTGGCTTGAGTGAGTTGAGAGAGGGAAATTGGGTAGGGGGAGGGGCTTTCCGTCAAGTTAGGGGAAAAGGAGAGGAGAGAGAAAGGGAAAAGCTAAGGGCTTGGGTGTTTAATCCATACCCTTCATCTTGGGATCTCCATAACGATCTAACGATGGGGAATTAAAATACTGATTTAAGTTAAAAACACTGAGAGGAGTTAAGATAAATATTATTTAACAAAACTTTAGTTTATAAAATATAATCTTCATCATTAATTAAATAATGAAGTTTTACTAATTATCTTTAAGAGAATAAAACCTTTTTATTAATTTAGAGTTTTCAACATAATTAAATCTCATAATATTTTTAAATGACTAAAATCATTTAACTAAAATGATTTTCTACAATTATAATATTTTTGAAACTCTTCAAAATATTATAATTGCCTTACTTAAGATCAAGCTTGATCCAATAACACTGAAAATATCCCATATAAATATTTATAGGACATTTAAAAAATATTCGAGGGCTTTAAAACACTAGGTTTATTTTAGAAATCACTTAATATCTTTAAAAATAAGCCATCGATGTTCAGTACACAGAACTAGACTTGTGACCATAAGAGAGAGAAGGAGCGAAATATTATAGTTGTCTCCACAACATCACCCGAGTGGGTCGCGGACATCATAAAGTTCCTTAATGAAGACGAAGTCCCAAACAACTAGGAGGAGGCGCGGAAAGTCAAGAACATGGTTGTGGGTTCACGCTGTTGGGAGGAGTTCTATACAAAAGGGGGTTCTACAATCCCCTCCTAAGATGCATCTCGCCAAAAGAAATCCAATATGTATTGGCTAACGTATAGGAGGGAATTTTCCGGAGCCATTTGGGTGGAAGGGTGTTGGCCTTAAGGGTAATATGAGTAGGGTGTTATTGGCCCCATTCCCCCCTGAGATGTAGAGTGCTTTGCAAATAAAGCCCAAAATGCCAAGAACACGCGCCTGTACCTTGCTACCTGCCAAAGGAACTAACGTCGATCATATCCCTATGGCCAATTGGACATAATTGGGATGTTTCCCATGGCCAAAGGTGGGGTGAAGTTCATGGTCATGGTGATTGACTACTTCACAAAGTGGGTTGAAGTGGAGGCATTGGCGACCATCACGGCCCATGTCATTACGAAGTTCCTGTGGAAGGTGGTGGTCTGCTAGTTTGGCATCCCCCCAAGCATCATATCGAACAATGGCCGGTAGTTCGATTACTAGCATTACTGGGAGTGGTGTGCATAATTAGGAATCAACGCCAAATATTCCTCTCCAGGGACATCTACAGTTCAATGGATAAGTCGAGGTGACTAACAAAACTTTATTGGGCATCTTAAAGAAAAAGTTGGAAGATCAGAAAGAAAAATGGGCAGAAGAGCTCCCAGGGGTGCTATGGGCCTACCGAACGGCTATTACGACCCCCGCGGGAGAGACACCTTTCGCCCTCACCAAATGGGTTAGGCCACAATTCTTTAAAGTAGGGGATCTAGTGCTGAAGCAGACCTGGGTGACCACCCAAGAAGATGGCAAGTTAGGACCACAGTGGGAGGGGCTATACGTGGTAACAGCCAGTGGTAGACCCGGTCTTACTGCCTCAAAGATGACAGGAGTTGCGAACTTTCCCACTTGTGGAACACCGAGCACCTTAAGAAGTACTTTCCCTAAAAATCACAATCTTATCTCTGAATGTAACGAACGCGTTTTATGAATGAAGAAATATGAATGTTCACTTCGCCTCGACTTTATTAATGTTGGGAACCAACAAACTGAGTCCATTGTCTAGCCATGAGGTAGTGGTCGAGACAGAGCATCCCGAGCTTGCCCAAATGGCAAGTTGGACACAAGTTTATCGACTTGTTGAGCTTCATGACCAACAAACCGAGTCCCTAGACTCACCACGAGGTAGTGGTTGGGTCAGAGCATCCCAAACTCGCCCAAATGGCTAGTTGGACACAAGTCCCTTGACTTTCCGACCTCTGTGACCAACATGCTGAGTCCCTAGACTCGCCATGACATAGCAGTCGAGCTAGAGCATCCCGAACTCGCCCAAATGGCTAGTCGGACACAAGTTCCTTGACTTGTCAACTTTCGTGACTATCAAGCCGAGTCCCTAGACTCGCCACGAGGTAGTGGTCAGGCTAAAGCATCCTGAGCTCATCCAAATGGCCAGTCGAACACAAGTCACTCGACTTGTCGACTTTCGTGAACAACAAGTCGAGTCCCTAGACTCGCCACAATGTAGTGATCAGGTCAGACCATCCTAAGCTCACCCAAATGGCTAGTCGAGCACAAGTCCCTCAACTTGCCGACCTTTATGACCAACAAGTCGAGTCTCTAGACTCGCCACGAGGTAGTGGTCGAGCTAGAGCATCCCGAGCTCACCCAAATGGCCATTTGGACAGAAGTCCCTCAACTTACCAACCTTCGTGACCAACAAGCCGAGTCCCTAGACTTGTCACAAGGTAGTGGTCAGGCCATAGCATCCTGAGCTCGCCCAAATGGCCAATCGAATACAAGTCCGACTTGCTGACCCTCGTGATAAGAGTAGATACGTAGAGATAAGAGGAGATACACATGCAAGATACACAAAGTCCATGTATATATATATATATATATATATATATGAAAAGGCTTTACATCAGCGGCCCTACCAGGCTCAATAGACTCCCAGGGAGGGGGGGACAAGTGCAACTGTTAAGGTAGAGCAGGGGCACCTGGAAAAGCGAGCAGCATCGTGTCTTTCCCAAGGGTCTTGACTAATGCAAAGGCTTGGGGGTCAGGTTTAAGGGAAGCCAGGTTCAAAGTATTGAGATCGGTTGTGGGGCACTCTAATATGGCCTCATCCTAAACAGCTCTAGCACCCTTAATCTGAGACATGACCGCTCTTTAGTAGGTGAGCTAGGATGGTGTTGGTTGCAATGGCCAAATTCATTTCCAAAGAGCGAACCTCGGCCTCAGGTGCACAAGGGCCTTCTGGTAGTGGACTGACCGGGTCATCTCGAAATGTTTGGACAGTAGTTACGAGTGCTACCTAGCATTTGAGGCTTGTTGCTTAAGCAATTGGCCTCATGTTGGTGCATAAGAGCTTGCATCATGAGCGATATTAAAAGAAGTGAAGTTTTGGATAATTAAACAAAGTGCAAATAAAAGATACCTGGGCAAGGATGGGCTTTAGCCTCTGAGCCTCCTGATCGATCGCTTCTGCTCGAGCCCTTTTTGAAGCCTAGGCTAGTCGCCCAGGGCCCCTTTGATCCAGAATAAGAGGATAGTTCAAGACCCCCCAATTACCACGTAGGCCTAGATGTGCCCAGGACAGATTTGGAGGAGGGGCCCATGCTGTGGACCTCTGGTACATTGCCCATGGCGTCGGCTCCCGTTGGTTCAAACACTGGCTCCACCAACACCGGCTCCTAAAAAATAGCAGACCTCAAGAAAGGTTTCATGGCCGCCACAGGGACTTCAGCCTACGTGGGTGCTTCTTAGGTGTTGGGGGCGGCCTCTACTTTTGGAAAGTCAAGCTCAGCTACAAGGGGAGATACAAGTGCCACCCTTTCTAAAACCAAGTAAGAACCAACTTCTAGGTTTGGAGAGTGGCTGAGAGAAGGTGACAGGATGGACACACGGTCATCGCTAAGCTCCATAATGAAAGAAGAACTTGGCTCGACCTCCTTTTGATCATTCGGTCGAGAACCAATTGGGGAAGCTAGAGCTTCATGCACAACGGTCAAAGGGGCGGGGTCCTCAGTGAGAATGATTCTTTGAAGGAAGGGAATGACTTGACCTCCAATGCGGGGTGTGGGTTTGAGGAAGGAAGAAGGCCATTCGAAGATCTTCGTCACTTTCTTCCTCATCAACCCTGTACCCTGAGGTCAACGGGGCCATAATCGGTACAAACAGAGGGTGCTGCACCTTCTGCGCAAGGGCCCTTTGAGAGGAGGGCATTGGGATCCCCGGGAGGTTGGCTTGCCCGTCACCCTTTGGGATAGGATGGGACTGAGAATCCCCAGCTTCACTCTTGGGGGTCTCACCAACTGAGTCGCCCCTTGAGACATGGTAGGAACGAGAATCCCCAGCTTCACTCTTGGAGGTCTCGCCAACTGAATCGCCCCTCGGGACAAGACGGGGAACGAGAATCCCCATCCTCACTCCTGGAGGTCTCACCAACTGAGTCGTCCCTCTGGATAGGGCAAGAACGAGAACCCTTGACCTTACTCTTGGAAGCCTCACAGACTATGTCGCGACCCGCCTGACACTGCTTCTCCTTACCCCAGGCCACAAAAGGGCTAAAGTGGCATTTTTGGCCCTGGGTGAAGGGGAACTTTTCAGGAAATCCTATCCCAATAGATACGATGTTCGGGAGAGGACAGGAACCTCGCAATGTTAGCTTTGGTTAACACCACTTTGGTCTCGGTGTTGATAGGTTGGGGTGCCACCCAAGCTTGCACGGCCGCTAAACTAGCCTCCTCCCTCCTATTCAACGTAGTGGAGAGGCTCTTGCTGTTGGGCACCTATGACCAGATGGCCAGGATTGGGAATTCTTGGGGAACCTCCTCTCCCTCAGGATACTCCCACCCTGAGCCAGAGATGAAAAAGAATCGTTGAGACCAGTCTTTGATATGGGATTGCCATTTCTTCAAGCTGGCGATAAGCTTCTCGGAAGAATGCACCTGGAAGCTACACAAGCTCCCATTAAGGTGCAGCATCTGATACAATGACAGAAACTCCTGAGTTGTCAGATCAGGATACTCCTTAGAACTAGAGCCAAGCACCCTCCAAAAAATCACGCAACTGTCAACCAAAAGCTACCATGCATTCTGATGGAGCTGCGTTAGAGCCAACCTTAGAAAGTTGAGGATGTCACAGATAGGGCGGCAGAAGGGAAGTCGCAGACTGTTCGTGAACATTAAAGGATGAAGGAAACTCGAGACGCCATCCCATCTGAATCCACTACAGCAACGCAACTCTTGAGAATCTCTAGGATTGTCGTCTTTGGAATATTATAAGCTTTCCTCAGCGCTCGGAGGTCAGTAGTGGAGACTGAGGACTCCTAGCTCCTCCCAAAAAAGTACAAGCAATGAGCATCAGAAGATTCTTTAGTGGCCATCGGAGATGAGGGAATGGAAAGGGCAAAATAAAGATTGGGTAGACGAAAACTGAGTAAACGAAGATAGGCCTGAAGGAAAGTGCAGAAGGATGAGAGGCAAAAGTGGTAAAAGGTGAGAGGTGGAGGGACTTTAAATAGAGAAGGGGGTGGCAGTTGACATGTTGTAAACAATGAAACAACTTTGAGCCAGAAACCGAAGGGGCGTGCCAGATCTTGAGAGTTGTACGGAGTGGCGTCATGGAACTAGATTGACGCGAACCCACGAAAGTGTAGAGAATGAGTAATGCGCATGTGGGGAGCACAATCTAATATGCAGGGAAGTGCATGCATGGACTAGCCCCCCTGCCAAGAACTGTTAGATAACGAAAGGGTGGGGAGAGCCTGAGTTGCCTTTAGGCCATCAATGAAGCAACCAAACAGTTGCGGGGTGTTAGGCATGCACCAGGGGAAATTGATCCGAGAAAAGTGAAAGGAAACACCTTGAATTCTCACCAGACATATGTGGTGGGGATTTGAGGGGTATTGTGAGGGAGGTCATTCCTTGTGTCAGGCCATACCACATGGGCCCAGGCCACGAGGCACTGATGGGTTTTGGGATAGCTCGACAATAAGGAATCTGTATGAAAGGATAGGACGGGGCCGAGTCCGTTGGATGAGATTGGCCTGGCCCAAGAGGCCCAGAAAGGGGTGGATATGTGTCATACACAAAATGTGAACCACTCAGTCAGAAGGCATAATACCTTTACTGGTCGACAAGCCATGTATGCAGGGACAGGAATGGCCACTGCCCTAGGTTACCGACGGCTGGGCAAGCATGGGGAGTGGGCATGCCAGATCAAGACCATGCCGCATTTAATGAAGGATGGGGTGAACACGCCATGACCTGGGGGCCAGTCTGTCGAAGTGGCCACGATCAGGCATGGCAGGCTTATCGCATTGTAGAAAGCTGGTAGGCGGCACGACCTGGGTACAATATGGCAGAGCTATGATTGACTTGAAAAGGGACCACCACCATCAGGTATATATATATATACCCCCTAGAGGTTTGGGGGTCTTGATTTCTTCTTCTAAATTCCCAACGAGTACTTAAGGCATCATAGATGTTTCTCACCACGTTGAGCTCTCACTTCTCGCATTCTTGTAGGCTCCGAATGAGGGGGAACTGTGAAGTTGCTCGAGCTGGAAAATACGGCATTAAGAGTATAAAACTTATGTCATTGGTGAGAGGGCCATGAAGCTCTTACAAAGAAAGGGAATAAAAGGTAGTTAAGTTGAAGGAGAACTCAACAGCTTGTGCGGAACACATAACACATGCGCGCCATCGAAATGAGTCTACCAAGTGGTTGGTGGAGTAGCGCATTAATAATCTCTTTTAAGGGGCACATGGGTGGTGTTCTTTATAGCCTAATGTAGATATAAAGTTATAAACTTTGAACTTCCTAGAAAACAAGCAAAAATACAAAGGAGAAAAAACCATTAAAAAGAGTAAGAGAAAATATATTTGTAAGTTTTATTTTTTAAATACCCTGCACATTGTGCATGTAGAAGCTTTTCATATCAGTTATGCTTAAAAATAATTTGTGTTTTGATTTTTTTTGAAGTTATAATAGATCTCATTATAACAAGTATGTTAACACACTACTTATATGTAGTAAAATTTAAAAGAATAAATAGAGGAGACATAATTAAGAAGATAGTAAGATCATGTTTAGATAGTAAAAGTATTTCATCTCACCACATTTTATCTCACTATTTAAACTGTGCCTAAAAACTGTTTACTTGTAGAACTCTGCATGCACATCGCGTGAGGAGGTGCGTCTATCGCGAATCGTCTCGCAGCAAATTTTGATAGATCGAAAGAGTGATAGTAATTGAATGGGTTGATGAAATTGAAAGAAGATAGACAAAAACATGTCCCTACCTCCCATGAGATATGGTTGTGGGATGAGGAGGGAGGGTTTCAACAGTGGTTGTAAGAGGATTTATTGATAGATGTCGCAATCCTATATGAAAGAGGAAAACTACCATTTATTACGTGATGTGATAAATCGGTCTAAAAGGTAAACATCATAACATGGTCATGACTCGTGAACAACCAACCATCTCTCCAATTTGCATAATTTAGTATTGAAAAAGCAAAGGAAAAAGTAAAAAGATTCGGCCTTTATTCATTGCATTCAAGGCAGCAAAAAAAAAAAAAAAAAAAATAAATTTGTAAACCGACTAAAAAGATGCAACTTTTGTGAAATCTATTCTCTATAGATAAAGAGGGAGGTGGGAGAAATTATTGGCACTTGGTTGGACAGAAATATCCTCACTTTTCTGCTTGTGGCGCTGGGGTTGGTATTTCTGTGCGTTCAAATCAAGTCAGGTCCTCAACAGAGGCTTTTTTCTTAAATGTGTGCATTCTACAACTATATTTAATGTTATTATCGTCATCCTCTATCCGGTATTAATTAATCACGCCCCTATCTAATACATGCCAGCTTTTGCTCCTGTGTGTGTCATTATGTGTAGGAAAATGCTTACGGAATCGAAAATAGTGACCAAAGCATTCGATATATATATTGATTTACTGGTTAAGATTGATTTTTTGTGAGTTTGTAATTTTTTAAATATTTAAAAATAATTTAAAAAAATGCAATTTCACTCATCGATATAATGTAATGATACTTTTGTCGATTCCTTAGCATTGTCCTGTATGCGAATCCCATTTCTTCTCTCCTCTTGTCCGAACACCATTTTTCATATGAAAAACTCTTGGCAGCAGCTATTGTTTAGCATAAACCATAGGACACCTTATATGGAAACCAAAGCACACCTTATATAAAAAGGTGATGCCAATTTGTTTCCTCCTTATCCTTCTCTCTATTGCCCTATCCTCTCTCACCCATTTGAAATTCTTCCTTGAGCCCCGCGCCCATCCTCTCCCTCACCCTCACCCCCGCATCACTGTCGACCCTCCCTTACATAGTTGTCCAATAACTTTAATTTTGATTTATATTTTCTGCTTTGGTTGATAGGTAGCCATTGGAGGAGCAAAATCCAAGGATTACTTTGACAGACATGGTGATCTAAAGAGGATTCGGAGGATGAAATTTTGGCCACTTGATCGGTTGTTGGTTGAGAAGTACAATTTTTCATAGAATGATGTGGGGAGTTTGAAGAGTTTCTTTGCCCCCTTCTCAATTTGACTTCAACTGTAAATACCCTCTGGGAGCTAACCGAAACATTAGATATATATGTTATTTGTTTAAGTCGATATGACAATCATGGATAATTGTCTTGTTTTATTTTTTGCACTGTAATGCGATACGATCTATCGGTGTCATGCCAACAAACCATACACAATCAATCAAACTTGGTAGTCTAAAATCACCACCAATACCTTAAAAAAAAAAAGAATTTTTGGCATGAAAATGATCTTAATTTGGTTGATTCTTTCTTCTTAGATGTCATCTGTCAAAGAATCCAAAGTCCAGGCGATAACTTTCTTCAATACAAGAGTGTGGTAGAGGATCAGATGGATTGCAAAAGAAAGAAGCCAACTTTATTTGATTTCACTCTCATAGATTATGCTTGTTCAACCAACCATATCTTAGTCTACCCATGGATTTACTCTATAAGATAAAAAAGTGGTGATGATTCTAAACTTTGTTAATGTAACCTTTTCTTAGAAGGTAATGAGAGAGAACTGGACCAGCACTTATAGCTAACAAATGGTATATAAGCTATAATTTTTCTAGTGGCCAATATCTTCAATTAATAGCAAAGTGGCATCATTTCAATGCCATGGATTGGTTGTACTAGCTTGGATCTAAATAATATGCGAATGAATTGAATTGGGTTGGGATAGATCAACTACCAACAAAGCAGCACTCCACCATACAACTCCCTATCACCCTGCATTGTTCACATGGATCAGTGCATTGATGTTTGAACAACTTTCTACTACACTATATTGATTTTTATTTCTTCTTCTAGCAATAAAAAGAAGTAAACATGGAATCCATCTCGACTTGGGATCGTGATAACCACACACCTACAAAATTATTTGACACAAAACCAACGTTCTCAACACTTCAGGGGGCCTTCCTCCGCACGTTCACAACTACTTCAATTTATTCCCAATGCTACACAAGGCCCCCGGCCGCAATCCAAATCCATGACCATTACTACAGTCCAACCCCAATGCTTCTCATCATTTATTTGATCACTATTCATTACCAGACTGCACAAATCACAGATTCACGAATTTTCTATTACAAGTATTTTAATTTTAGTTTGAGAACCACTTACAAGGGAGATAGGAAATTTTGGATGTTGAAGGTGCGCTGATTGTGGGTATTCCACTTAGATTAAGAGAAAAACAGTGTACGTGTTGTGTTGTGAGGTGGTGTGGGGTGATCGAATGACCTTCAATAAGGTATTTGAGTGTGGCAGATTGTGGCGGCATTAAAAGAGCTGCTGCCACACAGTGCAGTATAGTGAGAGAGTGAGTTTTCATTGTAAAAATGAAGAGAAACTAAGTAGAGGATGACAAACTGACAATAGAGACTTGCTAAGAGGGAATTGATGCAGCGGATCTAGGTGGTTGAATCGATGGTGGTGCAAATGGAGGTGGCCTTTGATTCTGATGGAGTACACAAAGAGTAAGTTCTTGCCGAGTAGGAAAAATAAGGAAAATTGAGAGAGAGAGAGAGAGAGAGAGAGAGAGAGAGAGAGAGAGAGAGAGAGAGAGAGAGATCCTTATCGATTGGTGTGCTCTGTGAAGGTGCCTGGGTATTTTTGGTGGGGTGGCTTGATTTTGGGTGTGGTTGTAGAGCATAGTGGCAGACTTGTTAGCTGTGATACGGTGAGCGAAAAGATCTAGATTGGCATGCTTAGTGTAAGGAGGGAGAGTAGATATAAGCGGTGGTGGTGGAGCTCGGGATGTAGGAGAAACACTACAGACTTGGATGGATATGAGTGCGATGATCCGATTGTGATGGTTCTCATTGATAAATCTGATTTGTTTGTGGCTAATCTAGGTTCTCAAGTGGTGGCATGCGGTAGTTCAAAGGATGAGGGACAACCCCCCCCCCCCCCCCCCCCCCCCCCCAAAAAAAAAAACATTGCAACAAAGAGCAAGAGAGATGGATTGGTGGTGGTATAGAGGTGTTAATGACCGTAGATCTGAGTGCAGGACACAAATTTTCTTTGCTTTTAGGTGGTTGG
Organism: Carya illinoinensis; assembly: GCF_018687715.1. Taxonomy (NCBI): domain Eukaryota; kingdom Viridiplantae; phylum Streptophyta; class Magnoliopsida; order Fagales; family Juglandaceae; genus Carya; species Carya illinoinensis. The sequence continues at coordinate 16,659,160 of NC_056766.1, read as the reverse complement.
GCTAGGCTTCCAAGACGTTGCTGTGATAAGGGGCCGAGATGCCGGTGGCTGGATCCTATGGCAATACTACTTGATGGTGGCCGATTGTTGGTCGTGACTATTTCCATTGTTAGCTTAGGTGTTCCTTAGCTTACGTTGATGGTTCCATCATAACTAGCCCTTGGTAGCCGTTGATGGGTTACGACAGAAATGGATCGACGGCTTGGGGAGTTTCCATGGTTGTGCTATGGGCATGGAACAATGAAAGTTAAGTCCGTAATTCAAACAGTACCAGAAATTAAAACTACATGACCAAAGTAATTACCCAGAAGCCACAAGTCTTCCAAACACCCATCAAAGAATATTAGGCATTGTTTAGATACACACTCTAAATGAGATGAGACGAGATGTGATATTTTGAAGGGAACTGCTAGAGATACAAAAGGATCTTACACACTGATGTGGCACAATGTTAGTGTGCCATGTGTCCATTTTCCCTAGCCCCTCTTTCCCCTCTTTCCCTCTCTCTCTTCTTCCCTCGTACACCCACTCCCCTCAACAACAACCCCTCTTCCCCATGCGCCCCCTCCCCTCAATAGCGCCCACCATCACCACAGCTCGTCGACAGCCACCACCAGCGGTCATTCCCCCCTCACCTGCTCTCCCTTTTCCCCCCGCTGGTCTCCCTTTCCATCTTCATCTTCCCTTTCTCATCTAGCCCGCAACCACAACCCGTCGCTGTTGCCCATAACCCATTGCCAACAAACCACCGCCCATCCCTTTGTCTCTCTCTCCTCCCTTTCTCTTCTAGCCGACTAGCTGTGTAGGTCTCAGGTCATAGTTACCCATCTCCCCCCTCACCACCAACACAGCTTGTCGATGGCCACCACACCGGTCGTGCCTTGGTTTTTTCTGCACACCATGGGGTGGTCTTCGACCACCACGGTCGCACATGAGGAGGGGGCACGGGGAGAGGGCAAGGGTGGGCATGGGGGAGGGGAGGAAAAAAAAAGAGAAAAAAAAAGGGGACAAGTGTCACACACTGGTAGTGTGCCACATCAATATGTGAGATTCTTTGTGTGGGATCATTTTGTGTTTATAGTGTTTTCTATTTTGAATAGTGGTGAAATTTTTTAGATGAGATGAGATAAAATAATTTGTAAACAAAATGTGTGTTTGGACAGTGAGATGAGATGGAATTGTTTTTAATTTTTAGGGTTGGAAAAAGGTGTGGGTCCCATTGTTAATAGGGTAGCTGAATTGTCCATTGTTTACACAATGTTCATGTCAAATTTTACTATGAATTCTTTGTTCACGTACTGTTCACACACTGTTCATGTCAGATTTTCACTGTTCGTACATTGTTCACGTATTGTTTTTACTGTTCATTATTACTTTATTTAAGTGGATTTTTTAAAAAAAAAAAATTTAGAGATGAAATATAGTGTTTTTAGATAGGAAAACTAGTGTACGACACATATGTGATGAACATCTCATCTATACCGTGTATCCAAACTGAGGCCTTATAGCCATCCAGCAAAATAAAAAAATGCAGATATTAATAACTCTTATTACAAAAAGGGGAGAACCCCGATCTTCACTCTCCGGACCTCTATACTTGCAATAGTGCTCTGTATCAAAATCTACGATTTTGCGGAGTGGAACCACACATGGGGACACCACAATGAGATTTTGTGAAATCTCAATAAATGAAATCAAAACTAATACTCAAAATAGAAGTCGGTGGAAAAATAACAAATCATACAGAATGGGAAATTTTAGAGAATTAAAAGATTTGGAATTATCCACACACGCCTATACCAATTTCTCATACAAAACACCACACACTCCACATTCTATTTTCATTAGAATGCATCCATTTGATTAAGGTATGCTCTATGATCTCCTCCATGCACATTTGCACACTCTAGCTTCCTTTGTCACACCACGGAGAACGACTGTACATGTAACTTCTTAATGAGCGATGCCTAGCTCTACTCGGCGCCTATGTGACTAGGTATCATCTAGCCTCCATGTGTAGAGAGGCAAAGTTGACCTGAGAGTGTTACTATCTCGCCCGAGATTGTTGTCGCCCAGCGACATTCCAGGTGGCGTTAGTCAATTATATATATATTTTTGTGACTAGAGGAGATCCACCTAGATAATGTCGCATCTCAGCTTGGGCCATGATATGCACACACCTGTAAAATTATTTGACACAAAATCAATAGTTTATTCCAATTCCAGTATATCCAAAAACCAAAGCAATATTACAGGAATGATAGATAACAAATATAATGCAAAGAAACATGCAACAATTAATTAATAAATAAATGACATAATAGCAACAATAATTATGAATCTAAATCAAACAAACAATATCATGACAAGTCAAACCACGCTATGACTGCAGCTTAAAAGTTTGTTCCCAATGATTCACGGGGCCCTCCTCTGCATATTCACAACCACTTCAATTTATTCCCAATGTTCGACAAGGCCCCTGACCACAATCCAATTCCATGACCATACTACAATCCAACTCTAGTGCTTCTCATTGTTTATTTGATCACTGTTTACAACCAGACTGCAGAAATCACACAAAATTTTGACAAGTATTTTTAATTTTAGTTTGAGAACCACTTACATTGGTTATAGGAAATTCTAGATGATCAAGGTGTGCTGATCGTGGGTGTTCATCTCAGAGTGAGAGAAAAATAGTGTATGTGTTGCATCGTGAGGTGTTGTGCCGGTGTTCGGATGAACTTCAATGGGGTATTTAAGTGTGGCGGATCATGGCGATAGAATAAGAGCTATTGCCACACAGTGTAGTACCATGAGAGAGTGAGTTTTCAATGTTGTTAAAATGAAGAGAAAAGAGTAGAGGATGAGAAGCTAACAAGAGAGACTTGCTGAGAGGGAGTGAATCCATCGGATCTACATGGCTGAATCGACAGAGGTGCGAACGGAGGTGGCCTCTGATTGTGATGGAGTACACAAAGCACTAGTTATCACCGAATAAGAAAAACAAGGAAAAAATTAGAGAAATGCATAGAGAGAGAGAGAGAGAGAGAGAGAGAGAGAGAGAGAGAGAGAGAGAGAGAGAGAGAGAGAGAGAGAGAGAGAGATCCTTATCGATTGGTGTGCTCTTTGAAGGTGCCTGGGTGATTTTTGGTGGGGTGGCTTGATTTCAAGCATGGTCATGGAGCATAGTTGCAGACTAGTTAGCTGTGATACGGTGAGGAAAAAGATTTGGTTTAGATTGGCACAATTATTGTAAGGAGGGAGAGCGGATATAAGGGGTGTGGTGGAGCTTGGGATGGAGGAGAAACACTACGGACCTGGTTGGATATGGGTGAGATGATCTGATTGTGATGGTACTTGGTGGTAGATTTGAGTTGTTAGTGGCTAATTTGGATGCTCAAGTGGTGGTATGCAGTAGGTCAAAGGAGGAGAGACAAACCTCCCCCCCACTGAGAGAGAGAGAGAGAGAGAGAGAGAGAGAGAGAGAGAGAGAGAGAGAGAGATTGGAGGCAACATGGCGGTGTTGACGATAGCAGATCTGAGTGGAACACATGAATTTTCTTTGCTTTTGGGTGGTTGGCCTGGGCTTCTAGTGCCTTGCTATGTGAAAAGGCCAATTGTCGGTGGTTGGATCCTATGGCAATGCAGCCTCACGGTGGCCGATTATAGGTTGTGACTATTTCTGTTAGTAGCTTGGGTGTTCCTCGGCTTACATGGATGGTTCCGTGGTAACTAGCCCTTGGTAGCCGTAGATGGGTTACAACTGAAAGGGATAGATGGCTTGGGGTGTTTCCATGGGCGTGGACAAATGAAAGCACAATCAGTACTTCAATCAATACCAGAAATTAAAACTACATCACCAAAGCAATTATCTAGAAGCCACATGCCTTCCAAACTCCTATGAAAGAATATAATAGTCATCCAACAAAATTAAAAAATCCAGATATTAATAACTCTTATTAAAAAAGGGGGAGAACCCCTATCTTCACTCTCCAGACTTCCATGCTTGCAATAGTCCTTTGTATCAAAGTTTATGATTTCGAGAAGAGTGGAACCGCACATGTGGACACCACAATGAGATTTCAATAAATCTCAATAAGTGAAACCAAAATTAATAATTAAAATACAAGCTGGGGAAAAAAATATGAAGTCATGCAGAATGGGAAATTTTAGAGAATTAAAACATTTGTAATTCTCCACACACCATTATACAAATTTCTTATACAAGAGAGCACACACTCAACATCCCATTTTCATTAGAAAGCATCCATTCAATTAAGGTGTGGACTATGATCTCCTGTATGCCCCATCCGTACACTCTGGATTCTTTCATCACACCACGAGTAATTACTGTGTGTGTGACATCGTAACAAGCGATGCCAAGCTTTGTGCCTGGCGCATACTTGACCAAGCATCTTTTAGCCTCTGCCAGTAGAGAGGCAAAGGAGTTGACCTAGTGCGTTACCATCTCGCTCAAGAAAGTTTTTGCCTGGCAACATCCTATGGGATGTCAGTCAGGTTTATACGTTCATGAGTGATCAGAGGAGCTCCACTGAGATAATTTCCAATCTCGAGTTAGAGTCATGATATGCACACATAGACAAAACTATTTGACCCAAAGCCGACAGTTTATTCCAATCTAGGATATCAAAAAGTCATAGCAATATTACAGGAATGACAGATAAAAAATATAATGCAAGAAAAAAGGCAACAATTAATTAACAAATGAATGACATAATAGCAACATTTATTATGAATTGAAATAAAACAAACAATATCACGACAAGTCAAACCACAATATCACTGCAATTTAGAAGTTTGTTTCGAACGCTTCACGAGACCCTCGGCCATATAATCACAACAATTTCAATTTATTCCCAATGCTCTACAAGGCCCTCGACCACAATCCAAATCCACAACCAACACTACAGTACAACACTAACGCTTCTCATCGTTTGTTCAATCACTGTTCACAACTAGAATGTACAAATCACATTTTCACAAATCTTCAACTAAAAGTATTTTAATTTTAGTGTGAGAACAACTTACTGTGGAGATAGGAAATTCTAGATGATCATGGTACACGGAATATGGCTGTTCCTCTCAGAGTGAGAGAAAAAAAGTGTACATGTTGTGCCGTGTGGTGTTGTGGCGATGCTCAGTCAACCTTTGATGTGGTATTTGAGTTTGGTGGATCATGGTGGCAGTAGAAGAGCTACTTCCACACGGTGCTATATAGTGAGAGAGTTAGTTTTCGGTGTGGTTAAACGAAGATAAACAGAGTAGAGGGTGAAGACCTTACAATAGAGACGTGTTGAGAAGGAATGGATGTGGCAGATCTGGGTGGATGTATTGAAGTTGGTGCAAATGGAGTTGGCCTTTGATGGAGTACAGAAAGAGTGAGTTATCCTGGAGGAAGAAAAAAAGGAAAACCGAGAGAGAGAGAGAGAGAGAGAGAGAGAGAGAGAGAGAGAGAGAGAGAGAGAGAGAGAGAGAGAGAGAGAGAGAGAGAGAGAGAGAGAGAGAGAGAGAGAGAGAGATCCTTACCAATCTGTGCGTTTTGTGAAAGTGCCTGGGTGATTTTTAGTGCAATGGCTTCATTTCAAGTGTGGTTGCAGAGCATATTTGTAGACTTGTTAGCTGTGATATGGTGAGGGAAAGGATTTGGGTTAGACTGGCACAATTACTGTACGGTGGGAGAGCGGATATAAGGAGGGGTGGTGGAGCTCTAGATGAAGGAGAAACACTATAGGTGTGATGGATATAGGTGTGATGATCCAATTGTGATGGTTCTCGGTGGCAGATTTGAGTTGTTCATGGCTAATCTTGGTTCTCAAGTGCTTACATGGTAGTTCAAAGGAGGAGAGACAACCCCATCTCACTGAAATAGAGAGTGAGAGAGAGAGAGAGAGAGAGATTCATGGAGGTATGGAGGTGTTGATGGTGGCAAATTTGAGTGGAGCACATGAATTTTCTTTGCTTTCGGGAGGTTGGGTTGGGCTTCCAAGACATTGTTGTGACAAGGGGCCAAGATGTTGGCCGCTAGATCCTATGGAACATTGCCTCACGGTGGCCGATTGTTGGTCATGACTGTTTTCGTCCCTAGTTTGGGTGTTTCTCTGCTTATGAGGATGGATTTGTGGTAACCAGCCCTGGGTTGCCGCAAATGGGTAACGACAAAAAGGGATCAACAGCTTGGGGCATTTCCATGGTGGTGCCATGGGCGTGGATGAATGAAAGTTCAATGAGTAATTCAAACAGTACCATAAATTAAAACTACATCACCAAACAATTACCCACAAGCCACAAGTCTTCCAAACTCCCATGAAAGAATATTATAGTCATCTAGCAAAATTAAAAGATCCAAAAATGAGTAACTCTTATTATGAAAGGGGGATAAACCTAATATTCACTCTCCGGACCTCAATGCTTGTAATAGCCCTCTGCTTCAAAGTCCACGATTACGCAAAGTGAAACTGCACATGGGGACAAGACAATAAGACTTCGCAAAATCTCAATAAGCCAAACCAATACTCAAAATACTATCACATGGAAAAATATGAAATCATGCAAAATGGGAAATTTTAGATAATTAAAACATTTGTAATTATCCAAAAACGAGTGTACCAATTTCTTATAAAAGACACCACACACTCAACATCCCATTTTCATTAGAAAGCATCCATTTGATTAAGGTATGCACCATGATCTCCTTTATGGCCCATCCACACACTCTGGATCCCTTTGTCATACCATTTTTAATGATTGTGTATGTGACTTCGTAGATACTGATGCCGAGCTCCACCCTCAGTGCATACGTGACAATCCTCTAACCTCTGCTAGCAGAGAGGCAACAGAGTAGACCCTAGAATGTTACTGTCATGCCCGACCCTGTTGCCACCTGGCTACAACATAGGGGAATTCACTTTGTTTTATATGCTCTCGAGTGACCAAAGTAGCTCCAGCGAGATAATGGTCCAACTCATTTTGGGGTCATGATATGCACAGTTTACTTCAATTCCAGTTTATGCAAAAATCAAAGCACAATTATATGAATTACATATATCAAATATAATGCAAAGAAACATGCAATATTTAATTAATAAATGAATGACATAATAGAAAAAATAATTATGAATTTAAATAAAACAACCAATATCACGACAAGTTAAGCCACAATATTACTGTAGTTTAGAAGTTTGTTCCCAACGCTTCACGGGACCCTCAAATGCATATTCACAACCACTTGAATTTATTCCCAATACTCAACAAGGACCTCGGCCACAATCCAAATCCATGACCAAAATGACAGTCCAACCCCAATGCTTCTCATTGTTTATTCAATCACCGTTCCTACCAAACTGCATAAATCACATTTTCACAAATTTTTGACTACAAGTATTTTAATTTTAGTTTGAGATCCACTACTATAGAGATAGGAAATTTTAGATGATCATGATGCATAGAATATGGCTGTTCCTCTCAAAGTGAGAGAAAAATAGTGTACGTGTTGTGCTGGTGGTCAGTTGACCTTTGATGTGGTATTTGAGTTCGCTGGATCGTGGTGGCAGCAGAAGAGCCACTTCCACATGGTCTAGTATTGTGAGAGAGTGAGTTTTCAGTGTTTTTATAAAGAAGAGAAACAAAGCAGAGGGTGAGAAGCTTACAATAGAGACGTGCCAAGCAGGAACAAATTCAATAAAGTGGCTGAATCAACGTCGGTACCGATGGAGGCATCCTTTGATTGTGATGGAGCACAGAAAGAGTGAGTTTTCTTGGAGTAAGGAAAACAAGGAAAATCAAGATAGGCTTAATGTGAGAGAGAGAGAGAGAGAGAGAGAGAGAGAGAGAGAGAGAGAGAGAGAGAGAGAGAGAGAGAGAGAGAGAGAGAGAGAGAGAGAGAGAGAGAGAGAGAGAGAGAGAGAGAGAGAGAGAGATCCTTACCAATCGATGTGCTCTTTGAAGGTGCCTGAGTGATTTTCAGTGCAGTGGCTTGATTTTAGGCTTGGTTGCAGAGAACAGTGGTAGACCTGTTAGCTGTGATACAGTGAGGGATAAGATCTTGGTTAGATTGGCATGATTACTATAAGGTGGGATAGCAGATATAAAGGGAGGTGGACCTCAAGATGGTGGAGAAACACTACAAACTTGGATGTATATGGTGGGATGATCCAATTGTGATGGTTCTCAGTGGTAGATCTGAGTTGTTCGTGGTTGATATGGGTTCTAAAGTGGCGGTTTCTGAAGGTTCAAAGGAGGAGTGACAACCCCTCCCCCCACCCTCACTGAAATAGAGAGTGAGGGAGAGAGATTGTGGTGATATGGAGGTGTTGATGGTGGCGGCTCTGAATGGAGGACAAAAATTTGATTTGCTTTCAGGTGGTTAGGTTGGGCTTCCCCCACGACCTTGCAGTGAGAAGGGGCCAAGTGTCGGTGGCTGGATCCTATGGTAATGTTGCCACATGGTGGCTGATTACTGGTCGTGACTGCAATAGCTTAGGTGTTCCGCAACTTACATGGATGGTTTTGTTGTAACCATCCCTTGATAGCCATAGATGGGTCACGACATAAAGGGATCAACAACTTGGGGCTTTTCCATGGTGGTGCTATGGGCATGGAAGAATGAAAACTTCAGTTAGTAATTTGAACAATAACATAAATTAAAACTACACCTCCAAAACAATTACCCATAAGGCATAAGTCTTTCAAACTCCCATGAAAGAATATTATAGTCATCCAGGAAAATTAAAAGATCCAAATATAAATAACTCTTATTACAAAAGAAGGAGAACCCCGATCTTCACTCTCCATACCTCCATGCTTTTAATAGTCCTCTGCTTGAAAGTTGACGATTACTCAAAGCAAAACTGCATGTGGGGACAAGACAATGAGACTTCGCAAAATCTCAGTAAGTGAAACTAAGACTCAAAATACTATCACATGGAAAAATTATGAAATCATGCAAAATGGAAAATTTTAGAGAATTAAAACATTTGTAATTATCCAAAAACGAGTATACCAATTTCTCATACACGACACTACACACTCAACATCCCATTTTCATTAGAAAGCATCCATTTGATTAAGGTATACACCATGATCCTATAAGTTTTCACGAATCAACCGATCGCATAGGTTTTAGTCTGTCGACGTAGTCAATGTTATCACTCATTATAGTCATAGAAATGCAATTTTAATTATTTGAAGTAGTTAAAAGTGTCAGAATACGTTATGGTGTATGCCATTAAACTCATTTGATTATTTAAGATCTTATGGCACAATAACCTAATTTCATATTTTCGGACGAACCATTTGTTTGAAATTGTGAATTTATTTTTAGGGGCACTTCGGAGTTGAATTTCGGTAAACAATTTTCACTAGAGGTTCATGTGAGTATTTAGAATTTTTCGGTGCTAAATTTATCATGCATTTTTTTGGAGTGAATAGTAATCTCGATAAGCGCACCAGATGCAGTGTTTTCAAAATCATAGCATGAAATGTCAAAATTAGGTTAGAGAAGTTTTATTTAGATACTTGGCAAGATCTTAGCCACACTTGATGAATAGTATTAGACACTTGGCACCATGAGGGGCGTTGATGGATTTGAATGAATCAATGTGTGAGATTGTGCCACTTAAGCAAAAACCCTATTCCATCCGACCAATCAAATTGTTCCAAACCAAAGAGAATTTATACCATAGTAAAACCCTATATGGTGGAAATCTAACTGGGAACCCAAAAGCATGGTTAAAACCGAAATCCTAAATAGTTTTATCCAAATTCTAAACTTGACCTCAAAATCCTAACTGAATCAGTTTTTAGCATTGTGTTTAATTAAATTACTTTCAGATTCTATTAATCCTTCAAATTTATGTTAGAACATCATTATCCAAATTTTTTAACCTTGGATATTTTATTGAGCCAAGAGAAATTGGATTTGACCTTGATAGCAATCCAAACTCTCTTAAAACCCCAAATTGAGTCCCATTTAGGTTAGGCCCATTAAGGCCCACGAATTTGGCCTCATTAACATTGCTTCTTGGCTAAGTTTTGTGCCCCTACTTGGCTGACCAGATGTTTCAAAAAGGTTCCTAGAAGGTTCTAGAAGGGATAAGGTAAAGGGGCCACCAAACTATTTCAACTCAATACTTCACCATGAGGAAAAATCTTGAGATAGTTTTGTCCAATTTTTTTGGGTTGTCAAGAGTAACACTCAAGCTCACTCTCAGCCCTCTCTTCATCCCTTACTTATCTAAGAAGTAGTCCAGCCCATTTCACAATCATCCCGCCTCTTTTTCTTACATTCCTTAGAAAGAAAACAAAAGACTCTCTCGGATAGCTTTTAGGAGTTCTTTTGCATACCCATTTTGAAGCTTTTTTAAGTGTTTTCTCACAAAGTTTTCTACACAAATGTTTTTTATGTTTTAGTCTAGTTTACGTGAATATCTTATTTTTTTCATTTGAAGATCATTTGGTCACTGAAATGTTGTTTAAATCATAGAAGGTCATTCTGGGCGATAGACTGGAGAGTATGTTATTTTTTGAAGTTTTTGACCAAGCTAATGGATAGATCTTGGTCCGAAATTTTTATAGAGTATTTTTAACATGTGTATATAATTATTAGTTGAGGATTTATTGCATGATTAAATATTTTGATAAAACATTTTCTTAGATCTAGAAACTCAGAAACTGAAAGAGGAAAAACCATATCTGTTTTAAGAAAGTTTAAATCTTTGGTTGTTTAAACCTATTACAATGGCTTTGATAATTTTATTGGATAATCCTAAGTCTCTTATATACATTTTAGAATGTTATTCTGATGATATTTGATGATAGTTTTAGAGATATGAAATTTTGTGTAAAGAGATATTCGGATAGGCCAAAGTGTTGATGTTCTTGCTAAATTTATGTTTTGTTTGATTTTTAACCATGTGATCTTGAATTTAAAGCTTATATCTATTTTAGGACATAGATTTAAATCATGTGATTTTTATTTTTGAAGATTACATCTTTATAAGTCATGGATCAAAAGGTTGATCAAAACAAGTTAGAAACAAACATCTGTTTTTGAACTTAGAGAGAAACCAAAAAGTTCAAGTATGGTTTGAGTGATTTTGATGACTTTTATTCATGATTCAAAATATGTTTGTTTTTAAGAATATGTTATGAATAGTTTAGAAGTAAGAGTTGGATTTTTTGAAGTTCTTGGAGATTCTTTGAAATAGATCAAATCATTTGATTCAAGGGTTTGCCTTTTTAGTTAGAAAGTTTGAATCCTTTTTTTAAATAAATTTGGTGGTGATGATTAGCATATTTTTTAGTGGATGTTTTAATTTTGTTTTTAAACTTAGGATAGGAAGATCTTTGTTGTAAAAGTTTGGTTCGATCATGAGTTTTGAAATTGGAAGAATTACAACAAAAGTCAAGGAACTAGAGTTTTTGTGGTTGTGTTTAGTTTTCAATTTTTCTAATCTGATATTTAAGTTTAGGACAATTTACTTGAGGTATGTAAATTTCGGTGATTTTTGAAGCTAGGATGTAAAATTCTTAAGTTAGGTAAAATGGTCATTTTTCCACAAGTAGAGGTTAAAATGGTAATTTTGCTCTAAGTTAGTATTTTTCCATATTTCTAATTTTTAGTGATTAATTTATAAATTTTAGAGATCAATATTTTCTATACCTCATGATTGCACTTGAATTTGCTTAGAATACGTGAAGACCGATGTAAGTTAGCTTTTAACTTACTAGCAGTTTACTGTGTATAGGTGATAAGTAAAAGAACTATAGTGTATGTATGTATGTTATCATTTATGCCATGTCATGACAGAATTTATTCTGTCATGAATTATTTATCTGTTACACAAGATATTCTATCACATATTGTTAATTTGGTGAATTAATAGACCATGTGAAAGCGATTTAGGCCCTGTTCATTTTCACAAAACTTTAATCTCATCTCATCTCATCTCATCTTAATCATTATAATTTTTTTAAATCTCCATACAAAATAAAATTCCAATACAACTTTTTTAAATCCCAATACAACTTTTTCAAATCCCAATACAACTTTTTCAAATTCTAATATAAAAATAATATATTCTAATAATATTTTATTTATTCTAATAATATTTTATTTAACTTATCTCAACTCATCTCATCTCTAAAAACAAACTAGGCCTTAATCAAGTGATTAAACACAATGCTAGAAATTGGATAAAAAAGAGTTTGAAGGCCAATTTTTGGGTTTGGAGAAACCATATAGGGTTTCGGTTTCAACCAAGTTTTTGGGATTTCAATTGGATTCCAACCATTTAGGGTTTTACTAGGGTTGAAACCCTCTTTGATCTGGCTCAATTTGGTTGATCAAATGAAAAAATAGTGTTTTGCTTAGGTGGCATGATCTCACACCTTGATTCCTTCACAATCCATCTCATGGCTCCTCTTTGTGCCAAGTGTCTGATACTATTCACTATGTGTGACTAAGATCTTACCAAGTGTCTAAATAAAACTTCTCTAAACTAACTTGGACATTCCACACTGTGATTTTGAAAACACTGCACTTAGTATGCTTATTGAGGTTACTATTCACTCCAAAAAATGCGTAATAAACTTAGTATTGAAAATCCTAAATATTCATATTAACCTACAGTGAAAATCGTTTACCAAGACTCAACCCCAAAGTGCCCCTAAAAATAATTTCATAGTTTCGAATTGGCAGTTTGTTCGAAATTATGAAAATTTGTTATTACGTTATAAAATCTTAAATAATCAACTGAATCTAGTGGCGTGGACCATAATGTATTCTAACACTTCTAACTATCTCAAATAAATAAAATCATACTTCTGGCACCATGGTGAGTGATAACACTAACTGTGCTAACAGACTAAAACCTATTCGATTAGTTGATTCGTGAAAACTTACGGAGTCTTCACGAGGTTCCTAAAGTCTATAAAAATTCTACTATTGAATTTATAGTGGGCTATTATAGAAAGAGATGGAGAGAAATAAGAAAGATGGTGAGGGTGAGAAAAATGATGATGAGCATGATTTGCGTTTGAATAATTCTAATGGAAATTTAGGCCTGAGTACCTCTTTTGCAGAGGTGAGAGTGGATCCAGTGCAATTGCCTCTAATGGGGGAGAGTGGTGTTTTGCATTTACAAGTGGTAGACTCAGAGGTTGTGGCAAAGGATGTTGTTGAAAGGGGAGAGGTAGTTGGTGGTTTAACTTGTGGTGATAAGGGAGTGGTTAATGAATGCCAAGATTTTTTATTGGTGGAGGAGGTTAACATGATGGAGGCCCAAATAAATGGTGCTGGTTCTAGTGGCTTGATTGTTTCGGGTTTTGATGTTGAGCATAATGATGTATCTCATATAGAGAAGGGTGGTGATATTGAGTGTGTGTAGCCCAATTATGAGAGGGCCACTTTGCAATGGAGTGTTGTGGAGGTAGGCCTCGATTGAGGGTAGCAATGGAGGAATTTAATGATTTTATTGAGCAAAGTGGTCTATGTGATATGAAGTCAGATGGTAGCAACTTTTCTTAGTGTAATGGCCAAGAGGATTTGGCTTGGAGTTGGTCGAAACTTGACTGTTGCTTGATGAATTTTGGGGCTGTTGAGTTCTTACCTTCTAAGGACTACTTATGATCATGCTCCGCTAGGTTTTGATTTGAAACCTCTTGTACTACATTATGGTCCTTCCTCCTTTAAGTTCTAACAAATGTGAGTCTCTCATGTTGATTTTGATAAGGCTGTTTGGGTAAGCTGGGTTTGTTTTCTTTAGCAGGCCTGGAATGTGCCATCGGGTGAGCTGGGCTTGTCTTGTTTTGTAGGAAAATTAAAAAAACTGAAGGTTGTTCTTAAAGAAAGGAATACTTGGGTCTTTGGTAGAATAGGTGTTCACATCTCGAATTTGGAAAAATGAATTGAGAGCTTGGAAGTTCAGCTTCAAAACCAATTTTCAAAGAAAATTGAGCTCAACTTTTTGGTTTGACATGAGGAGTTAGCATTATGGAATCAATAGGAGGAAACTAGATTGGCTCAATAGGTGAAAATCAGCTGGATGGACAAAGGCGAAGCATCGGCCCAGTTCTTTAAATCTTTTGCTTCAATATTGAAAATGATTGTGCATGAAATGAGATTGCGGGATGACAACATTCTCAAGTCTTGGGAGGATATTCACTTGCATGTAGTTGATTTTTTTCAAGAGTTTCATAAAGCTAGACCAAGGAGGGAGTTACTGAACTTGTCTGAATTGGTGAGCAATGATGTTTTGGAACATGAAAATTGGATGCTATTGATGCTCCCTTCAATCCAAGAAGTAAAAGAGGCTATGTTTTCAAACCCGATAGATAGTAGTCTGGGCCAAAATGGATTTGGATCGGGTTTTTTTCAATTATGTTGGGATATGGTGGAGGTGGACGTGGTCGAGGCTGTTAGAGACTTTTCCCGAGGTACTTCTTTGCAAGGTTCTATTTGGTCTCTCTTGTGGTTTTAATTATGAAAGTTTCAAATCCTTCTGGGTTTGATAAGTTTAGGCCCATCAGTTTGTGTTCAATGATTTATAAAGTATGCTAAAAAATTCTTGTCAAGAGGTTGGCCCCTATTTTGAGTAGATTGGTGTCCCCGGAACAAGGTGCTTTTGCCGAAGCATTTTTCAGCACATTTCTTGGGCTCAAGAAATGTTTCATCAAATTAATGAGTTAGTATGGGGTGGTAATGTGATGATTAAAGTGGATATGGAAAAATCATATGATAGCATCAATTGGGATTTCTTGTTGCATGTTATGAGCTCCTTTGGTTTTCGGTGGGATTATTCGGCAGTGTATTACAACTCCCTGGTTTTTGGTGGTTATGAATGGTACTACTATGGGCTTTTTTCCAGGTGGTCATGTTCTGTGACAAGGTGATCCCTTGTCACCTTACTTATTTATCTTGGTCAAAGAAATATTATCCAAGTTGCTGAAAAACAATTTTAATTCTGGAAATATAGAGGCTTTTAGTCATCCTCGAGGAGCTCCACTTGTGTCACATTTATCATATGCTGATTATGTTATAGTTTTTTTTAATGGTGGTTGGTCTTCAGTAAAACAAATTAGGGACATTTTCTAAAAATATGGGGACTGGTCAGGATAGGTTGTTAGCAGTGAAAAGTCCTATATTTTTTTTTCTCAAAGCATATCTCTTTTGCCAGACAAAGAAGGATTCTTGATTTAACTAGTTTTTCGGAAGGTGCATTCCTAGTGAAATACTTGGGCGCTCCATTAATCTTTGGGCATCTTAAGGTGGCTCACTAGGGGGTTGGCAGCATCGCATTATGTCGAATGGTGCTCGGATTCTACTATTGTGACATGTTGTTGCTATTATGACCGTGCATTGGTTCATGCACTAAAGACGATACTGACTAGAATAAATTGGCTCATGAGTAATTTCTTTTTGGGGTCGTCTGACAGAAAACCGGAAAGAAAATGGAAATCTTGGAATTTTTTGTGTAAATCTACAGGGGAAGTGTAGGCCTGAGGTGTTTGGAGGAAGTACAAACAATTTTTTTTTTTTAAATAAAGATTGGGCAATCACCTATCCAATGATACCCTCACGAATTTATTAATAAAACCCTCACTTATGGCGAACGCAAACCGTGGAAACAAAACAACGCCCTTGAGAAAAAACCTCAAAAAGCTCAAGCCCAGAAAAAACCCTAGACAGGCCTATGAGCATAATGAAAGAACATGGCAATGAAAAACATAAAATAGAAAGAAAATTAATGACATTTTAAGGAAGGAAGACTAGATAAATCCAACCAGTGCAAACCTCTAAGGACCCAAGGCAATATAGAATTATTTGTGTAGACCAAAGCAGCACTATTGGCACCATCCTTAGCCAACCAATCTGCCACCTTATTTCCTTCACGTAATACATGCTGAAAAGGACAATTAATAAATTGAGCCAAACCAACAATCTCTTCCCAAAAATCCTCTAGGTACCAAACCCCACACCACCCTTTATGCCACCAAGACATAATCACCAACGAGTCAACCTCAACAATCACATTGAAGAGCTGAAGTGCCTTGCACAGCCGCATGCCATTAAGAAGCGCAAGAAGCTATGCTTTATTATTTGAACCAAAACCAATGGGAGAGGTGAACGCTTGCACAAGCCGTCCTAGGTCATTTCAAATAACACCACCAATACCACTAGAACCCGAGTTATCAAGACTGCTACCATCCGTATTCAATTTAAACCACCCTGATGGAGGTTTATGCCACTTGACTACTTCGCATTGCCTCTCTTTTAAAGGAGCGGGTTTGATCTATAAGGTCTCAAGAATCATGCCATCAAAACAGGACAAGCTGTAAGACTTATCAATCGCCTGACAAAGGGAATACACAAATAGATTTGACAACAGCTTCATGCGATTCCAAGGTGCCCTCCATTCAAGCTAGATATCTTCTCCTCCAAAGTCTCCAAGTAACCATGACAGGCATGAGGCCAATTATAACACCCACTTGAGAATAGGACATAGCAAGCCGGAAACATGAGGAAACTTGGTGTTTCCAATTACTACCAAGTGGAAGTCCAAAGAGATTGCCAAAAAATGACCAGATTGTTTTAGGAAAATCTCTCTCAAAGAGAACATGATTCATATCTTCATATTGACCTGCAATACAGCACTCACATTTGGAAACAATTTGAATGTCAATACAACGCAATCGATCATCCACACTCAAAGCCCTGTGCCAAGCCTTCCAAAACTAAATATACATTTTTAAGGGAAGACTTTTATGCCAAATCCAAGAATGCCAATAAAGAGAGGAGCCTCGGACTCTAATACAATGCCATGCAGATTTAGTGGAAAACATACCTGCCTCTGTTTGGGTCTAGACAAGAACACCCTTACCTGAATTATGCCCAGATAAAGAGACCAAAATATCATCAACATTCTCCAAATCAACCAAGTTCTCTAGCAGATTCATATCCCAACTGT
Source organism: Carya illinoinensis (assembly GCF_018687715.1). Lineage (NCBI taxonomy): Eukaryota > Viridiplantae > Streptophyta > Magnoliopsida > Fagales > Juglandaceae > Carya > Carya illinoinensis. Next base: position 16,642,175 of record NC_056766.1, on the reverse strand, counting down.
CTGACAACTGACACTCTTTAATTTTCAATAAAGGCTGACCCACAACTAGCAAATCATTAATCAAGGGGCCACTCTCCCTCCATTTGTCATTCTAGAAAACAATTCTCCTTCTTTATCTCTCCATTTGGAATTATTCAACATCAAAGGGATACAATGAGCAACCATTTTTCAAAATCTCAAGCCTTTATCAACATCTATTAGGAACCAAGGTTTCGGTCCCACATATTTAGCCCTAAAAAAAATTTTTCCCAGAGAGAGTTACCTTGTAGAAGATTCCAAGCAAACCTTATGTGCAAGGCTATCTGAGTGTCCTGGAGATGCCTCAACCTGAGACCTCCTTCTGCCACATGCCTACAAATATGTTTCCAAGCCACCCATTTCTTTTTATCTTTTCCATTTGACTCACCCCAAAAGAAGGAGCTTATCAACTGATGGATCTCATTGATTACTACTTGAGGGACCTGTGAAATAGCAAATAGGTGAAGGGCCATACTCGAAATAACATGACATAAAAGAACCATTTTCCCTCCAGAAGACAATAGCCTCATTTTCCAACCACTGAGTTTTTGCCTCACTCTATTCACCATGCCTTCAAGATCTAATTGCTTAAGACGACCGAGGATAATGGGCACTCCAAGGTATTGGAACAAAAAATGTCCCTCTATGAAACTGGTGCTACGGAGAAGACGCCACTTATGAGTAGGGGAGATTATGTTTGAACAATACAATGCTAACTTTTGTTTATTAATTGCATGTCCTGACCATCTTTCATATTGGCCCAGAATACTTAGAAGCAACCAAACCTCAACATGACTTTTATCAGAAAATTCCAATCCACACGATCATATGTTTTTGCCATATCTGCTTTTAACATAATGTTGCCACCATGATTCCTTTTTTTAATAGAATGAACCATTTCCTGAGTAAGGCTTATATTCTCAAAAATACTTCTACCTGGGATAAAGGTGCGTTGCTCCAACGAAACCAGTCGAGTCAAGAGACTAATTAATTGATTCACAATTATCTTGGAGCAAAGTTTATAAAAAACCGAACAAAGACTGATGGGACGGAACTTTTCAAACCCTGTTGGAGAATCCACCTTTGGAATTAAAACCAAATAAGAAGCTGTAAAAAACTTGGGAAGAAACTTAGACGCAAAGAATTCCAACATTACATTCCACAAATCATTTTTAACCACCTCCCAGCAACTCTTATAAAAACCAAAGCCAAAACCATCAAGGCCAGGAGCACTATTAATCAGAAATGAGGACAAAGCAGCAAATACTTCCTCCAATGAGGGCACACTAACAAGGGAGGCATTCTCCTCTATAGAAATAACCGGATCTATAAGACCCTTAAAAATTGGTTGCTCAACTAGTTATTCACCCTAGAGAAAAGATGAAAAATAATCTACTACACCTTGGTGAATGCTCTCTGGAGACTCAAATACCACATCAGTTGACCGCATATCTAGTACCCACTTACACCTTTTATTGGCTAAGAAAGCATGAAAAAATTTGGAATTCCAATCACCATTCAACACCCATTTTAGCTTTGCCATTTGATTCAATCGAATTTCTTCCTGACGCCGCCAAGTTGCCAAATCTGCATTTGCCACCTATAACTCTCAACCTAGATTTTCATCCTAGTTTAATTGAAGCTGTAGTTCAAGCTCCTCAACCTGATTTTCAAGAGTAGCAATCCGGCCCAATGTATGATTGAAGACCCTTTTATTCCATTCTTGTAAGGTGACCTTAGTCTGTTTTAACTTCATAACCAAATTCTGAATGGCTGAACCACCCTCTCAAGATGACCAAGCATGCCAAACACAATACAAAAAATTATGATGTTCCACCCACATCTGGTGGAAATGAAAAGGGGTTGGACCATAAGAGAAAGGGTCTTGTTTGGACTCTATAAAACATAGGACAATGATCTAAAGTAGATCGTGGAAAATAAGAACAAATAACATTAGGAAATACTGAAAGACAAGAGACATCCATCAGAACACGGTCCAACCATGCCCAAGAACAAGCAAAACCACATTGCCCATTGCACCAAGAAAAAGTACTCCCTTTCAATGCCATTTCAATCAAACCCCCTGTTGAATCCAATTATTACAATCCTCCATAGCTGTAAGAGGTCAAGGCCTACCTCTTCATCTCTCTGAATCATTCCAAATAATATTAAAATCACCAACAAAAATACATAGGTTTGAGCCCAGATTCTAAATACTAAGAGCATCACACAATATATGTCGTTTAGCCATGGTACATTTTGCATAAATAACTATCTTTTCAGCCCTTTCACCTACTTGGAGAGAAACATATTGCCCTCCCATTCGAACCAAACTCACCTTCAAAATACTATCTCAAAGAATCCAAAATTTCCCCCCCTCAACCTCATTTGAAATGAAGTTATCAAATTTCAAAACATGTCCCCATCTCCTAGCAACATCAAGAGTTTGAAAATGCTCCAAAAAGCAACAATTTTCAGCCTCAACTTACCAAGCAACTTTTAATCTACCTTTTGAGGTCCCAACTCCCCTAACGTTCCATACTAAATGGGATCAATCATTGAGAAGGATTAGAAGCTCGAGCAAGAACTCGAGAAGAACTTCTCATTTTAACAAACATCTTTTTCTTATATTTTCTTTTACCTTTATTGGCCTCAAATTCTGTCAAGTACTCTTTATTTTGTGAAAAACTTCAGGGCGTAAATCTGGCTCTGGTTCGAAAGTAATGTCAACCAAAATCGGCTACTCCTTAGCTGGTTCATCTTTCGGTTCCATGATAGCCAACTCATTCTCTTGGACTACAAACGGGACAGCAGGCATAGTCTCCCTCTCAAAGACCAACATCACTGATTCAAGAACAACCCCAAGAGGTTGTCCCAGCACGGTTTGATTTTCTGTAATCGAAATCACAATAGTATCCATAACTCGTGGTTCAGCATCATTATCCCTAGCAACCTCTGTTTCAGGAATTATCAGATCCTCTTCAATAGCATATACCTAAACCATAGACAAGATAGGCGCCAAAACCTCTTTTTTTTGTGATTTACCCCCCGCTGGATCAGTCAAAGAATCATCCACAACTGTATTCGGAACCACAACTGCACTCGAAACTACAGCAGGTTCCCCATTCACATCCATCTCTTTCTACCCTTTCTTCCCTGCCCGAGCCTTCCCCAACTTCTCAATTTGATTAGCTCGACAAGTCTGTGAATTATGGCCTTGCATACGACACTTACAACAATAAGCAGGGAGTGTTTAATAAACAACTTCTTGTTTCCTACTAGATGGCAAACCCGGTGCTCCAATCCAGAAATGAGAGAGAGGCTCTTTGGCAGCATCAACCTCAATACACAACCTCGCCCCACCTGTTCTCGTGGCGCAACACGTCGGATTATCCAGAAAAATGAATGTACCAATAGGGGCCATAAGAATACTAAAAAAAGCTTCACTATAAAAATTAGGAGGAAGTCCCGGAAGAGAGATCCATACCGGTACTCAAGATGTTTCATCATCCTCCATGAATTTCGGTGTCCAACGAAATGCCCAATAGAAAATCCTATTGACATCGCGAACATCCCGCGACAAAAGCTTTTGTTAAATCAACCTAATTTGTCATACCAACAAAGACATTCCTTGGCCTACGTAAAGAAGATACAACCAGAGTGGATGAAAGGCCCCAACGATTATGTATGAACGCACGGACAACATCTAAAGACTGACGTTGCTTCAGAAACTTGACTTAGTAATCTCTTCACATGAAAACTGAAAATAGATTTCACCATCAGCACCTTCAGAGGTCTAGTCAGCAGCACCATCTCAGGGATGGCCGAGGGGCAGCGGCCACTAGATCAGCAAAGGAAGGCCGACCGGTGCCACCATCTGCGGCCACCATGTAGCCAGCCGTGAAAGCCCACACAAGAAGCAAACGGCAACCCTAAAACTCACATAGAGAGAAAAAGGGAAAAAATGTCACTCATCCAGAAATTCCTCTCAAACTATGAGGAAGTACAAACTTCACTCTTCATGAAGTTTACTTGAAAAATTTTGACTGAAAATTCTTTATGGTCTCAATTTTTTAGAGCCAAGTACATTGAAGGCAAACATATTTCTCTGGTTGATGCACATAAAGGATCTCAATTTTGAAAGGACATCATGCTTTGTTTACCACAAGTTCTTAGTAATGCGAGATGGTGGATTCGTGATGGGAATATATTTTTTGGTGAGATAAGTGGTTGGAGAGTGGTCCTCTTGTGAATGAGGTCCCTGTCATTGATCGACCATGGCTAAAAGTGTGTGAATGCATGATCAAAAATGGATGGGATGTAGTGCTATTAAGGAGTCTAGTGGGGGATAGAAAGTTGAAAGAGATTTTAGATTGCCTTGGTGAGTGTAAGGAAGGTGCCGACTTGCTGGTTTGGACTCCAAACTTGAATAGTGAATTTTCCTCAAAAAGTGTTCAGGAGTGTGTAAGAGTTAAAGCTCCAAAAATGAATTGAGCCAATTGGTTTTGGAATGCTGCTCTTCCAAAAAACTATTTGGTAACAATGTGAATTGTGATGAATGCTTGTCTTAGTGTTGATGAAAGAGTGCACAAGCTAGGTATTCCATTGGTCTCAAAATGTGAATGTTGTGCAGGAGGAAACTTGGAAGATTAGGATCATGTGCTTGCTATTGGTAGAGTAGCTAAGCAGCTTTGGCATTGAATCTCTATGCAAGTGGGAATGTTGTTTGTCCCAAACAAACCATGGAAAGATAAAGTTGAGGCTTGGTTCAAACATGCTTCACATTCTTCACAAAAAGGTTGCTTAGTTGGCCTCATCCTATCTATACTAGCTTGGTCACTATGGTTGTGGCACTGCAAAGCTCGTATGGAAGGAAATTCAACTTCGATGGAGGCTTTATGGCATTCAGTGAAAGCTAATATTTCCTGGGTGGGGTTGCATCTTAAAACTAGGAATAAGTTGATGGTGGGGGATGCGAGAGTCTTGGCAGCCTTGTCTATACCATTCAAAGACCCCAAACAAAAATAGCTGTGTATTGTTAAATAGCGAAAACCGACCAATGGTTGATTCAAATTGAATGTTGATGGAAGTTGCCTCGAAAATCCTAGACGTATGGGGGTGGGTGGCTTAATAAGAGATGATAAGGGGAAGTTGAAGTTGGCATTTTCCACTAGCTTGGGTCATGGAACAAACAATGCAGCGGAACTTATGGCTCTTCTTCATGGCTTAAGATATTGTAGGGAGCTTGAAGTACGGAAGGTGGAAGTGGAGTTGGATTCCAAGTTAGTAGTACACTAGTTGGAGAAAAAAAGTTGTGGTATCTAGTATCTTGAGGCTTACTAGGAAGAAATTCAAGACATTCTTTCATCCAGACAATTTGTCGTTCATCATATTTTTAGGGAATGCAATGCAGGCACTGATTTTCTTGCTTGTATGGTTCTAAGTTTGCCTTCCACTTGGATGATATATGCTGATATTCTCATCAACTTAAGGATATCTTGAAATTAGACAAGTTAGGCCTTCCTTTTTTGAGATGCTAGTTCTTTATTTTTGTAGTTTGTTGGCATTAATTAGTTCCTTGTTGAGTTGTTTGTTCTTTATTAAGCATTGAGATGATGTTATCACCATTTTCCTCTGCCAATAGTGAAGTTTTCTAATATAGTTTTCAAAGGAGCCACCCTTCTTTAAAAAAAAAAAAAAAAAAAGAAGCTCAGTCAGAGATGCTAGGGCCAAGGAGTTTGCCCACTTAGCACAGGGGACTATGACAATGCACTAGTATGCAGCCAAATTTGTTGAGTTGTCACACTTTGCCTCATATCTGATCCTCGATGAGGAGAAGAAGACCCAAAAGTTCTAGGAGGGATTGAATAATAGGATATATGAACGAGTGGTGGGCTTTCAGATCAAAAGTTTCTCAGAGTTAGTGAATAAGGCCATGGTATTCGAACAAAGCCTCCAGAGAAGTGGTCCACTACAAGATCAGAGGAAGAGGTCTACACGACAAGGGTCTTATTCTGGCATAGACCAAGGCCCATGGAAAAGAGGAATGAAGGCAGTAGTTTTGGCTAGAGTCAGGGCAAGAACAACCAACAAACCTATCAATGCAAGACATGTAACCAAGTGCACTCTAGGAAGTGTAGGAGAGGGGCAGGACTGTGTTTCCAATGTGGCAAGCTGGACCACTACATCAGGGACTACCTGTTGCAATTGGACAACAACAAGACAGTCAGATTGCCACCACCAAGGACCGAAGTGATAGTGCGAGGCAACAACCAGTGCACGACTAAGCCAGCTCGAGTCTTTGCATTGACAACTGGAGAGGCTAAGGAAAGAAATGACGTGATCACAAATATTATCTCTCTCGTTTCCAATAAATTAACATTGAGTTAAATACAAGCATGCACCCACTTAAATCAATGGATTATTCCAAACATGATCACAAGTACCCTTCCCCTATTTTCCAATAATGCTACGGTGTTGTTTGGTTTTGGAGCTACAAATTCATTTATTTCTATGGATTATGCTAAGTTCTGTACCTTAGAAACTAAAAATCTAAATTACAAGTTAGTAGTCTCAATCCCAATGGAAAATTCTGTAATGTGTAACGAGATTATCCATGGGTGTCCAATATCCATTGAAGGGAGAGCAATGCCAAATAACTTAATAGTATTCCACATGGTCGAGTTTGATGTAATATTGGGTATGGACTGGTTGTCTTCTTACCACTCTAGTATTGACCATTTTAAAAAGAGGTGGTATTTAGGCCTCCTGAGGAAGGTGAATTTCGGTTTGCAAGGTCAAAAGGGTGCTTGCTCCACCAATTATATATGTTGTTCAGGTTGGAAAGTTATTGCATAAAGGTTTCCAGGGATTCTTAGCGTGTGGTAGATTCACCAAAGGAAGAGTTGAAATTGGGGGAGATCCCTATTGTGAGGGAATATCCGAAGATATTCCCTAAAGACTTGTCTGGATTACAACCCGAGTGAGAAGTGGAGTTTGCCATTGACTTAGTTCCAGGCTCGACACCACTTTCAAAGGCTTCTTATTGAATGGCACCATCCCAACTCATAGAACTCAAAGAATAGTTTAAGACTTATTATCCAAGGGTTTTATCAGGACTAGTGTGTCAACATGGGGAACTCTAGTTTATTTGTGAAAAAGAAGGATGAGACTATAAGGATGAAAATTGACTATAGAAAACTTAATCGAGTAACCATAAATAATAAATATCCGCCCGCTATCCTTCATAGAGGATCTGTTTGATCAACTCCATGGTGCTCATGTATTTTCAAAGATTGATCTTCGGTTGGGATATCATCAATTGAAGATCAAGGCAAGGAATGTGTCCAAGATAGCTTTGAAGACCAGATACAGTCATTAAAAATTTCTAGGCATACATTTTGGCCTGACCAACCCCCAGTGGTATTCATGGACTTGATGAACAAAGTATTTCATGACTTTTTAGATAAGCTTATGGTTGTATTTATTGATGAGGTATTGATATACTCTAAGACCAAAGGTGAGCATGAAGAGCATTTGAGATTGGTATTTGGGACACTCAGGGATAAGAAGTTGTTCACTAAGTTGAAAAAGTGTGAATTCTAGCTAGGGTCAATTGGGTTTCTAGGTCATGTAGTTTCAAAAGAGGGCATTTTAGTAGACCTGGGAAAAGTTGAAGCAGTGGTTAATAGATTATCACCAAAGAATGTGCATGAAGTTAGAAGTTTCTTAGGATTGGCAGGATATTACCGTTGATTCATTGATGGTGCCTCTAGAATAGCAGTTCCTCTCACCAAGAAGAATAACAAGTTTGTGTGGACAACAAAATGTGAAGAAAATTTTCAAGAGTTGAAACAAAGGTTAGTGACAGCCCCTGGTTTGACAGTCACCACTGATAGGAGAGGATTTATGGTTTAGAATGACATGTCAAAATTTGTTTTGCGGTGTGTATTAATGCAACAAGGGAAGGTTATAGCATATGCTTCATGCCAACTAAAGTCATATGAACAAAATTATCCCATGCATGATTTGGAACTAGTGATCATCATTTTTGCAACTCTTAGTACTCAACATCAGTTATTGATGGACTAGGAAAGAGTAGGAATTGAGGTTGTCACTAGTGATAAACATGCTTTCGTGGCCAGTTTGGTGGTTCAACCAACTTTGGTAGATAGAATTAAAGCTGCCCAAAAAGAGGATTTGGGGTTAGTGAGACTTGTAAAGGAAGTAGAGAAAGGGAATAAATCCGAGTTCAGTGTGTCAGGGGATGGAGTATTGAGATTTAGAAGTAGATTGTGTGTGCATGATAATGATGAAATAAAAAGGATAATTCTCAAGGAAACATATTGTTCTCTTTACAGTTCACCCAGGGAGTACCAAAATGTATAGGGACTTGAGAGAGTCTTTCTGGTGGAATGGTATGAAAAGAGAAATTTCAAATTTGTAAAACAGTGCCTAACTTGCCTATAGGTGAATGCGGAACATTAGAGACCAGCAGGTTTGTTGAAATCATATCAAATTCTAGAATGGAAGTAGCAGCATATCTCCATTTGTGACAGGATTACCAAGGACATTGAGTGGGCAAGTGATCATGGATCGCTTAACAAAGACTGCTCACTTCATACCCATTAAAGTTTCCTATAAGATGGAAAAACTGGCTGAATTGTATATGCAAGATATAGTGAGATTGCATGGGGTATCGGTATCTATCGTGTTAGATAGATATCCTCGATTCACTTTCAAGTTTTGGCGAAGCTGGCAAGAGGCCATGGGCAATAGGTTAAGCTTCAGTACTACTTTTTACCCCCAGATGAGCGAACAGTCGGAAATGACAATTCAAATCCTAGAAGACATGTTGAGGGCGTGTTGTGACACCCCCAAATTCCACTTGGGATCAAACAGACATTTGAAGTGTTGAGACATACAACACAAGGTTACCTGCCCCCATTCATGATATATAAGATGCAATATTCTTAATATGCATATAGTATTATGCATTATTCATAGCAGATAATGTTTTTATTTAGCAATACTATGCACCAAACTGAAAATATCCCAAAAACATACTTCATACATAATGACATACTACACAATTGAGATCACAATACTAGTCTAGATCAGTTGTTATCAAAAGAATACTGGAGATTCAACTCCATAGGTATATGTAGTAATTTAAGTTAACTACTATACTATTATCGACTTCGCATCGTTGCTTAGTCGATAGTCTCCAGTTGGTTGATTCCCGGCTCTCCTTCAGATCCTGTAACAAGATCTACCATTCATTGGGAATGGTAGTTGGGACTACCATAGTGAAATTTGATTGCAAATCTCAACAAGTTTCAGAAAACATCCACACAGGTTAATGATGCATGCATGGCAGTAAAAACATGATTTCAGAATCACAGTCATAAGCAAGTATATCATAACTTAACATAAAGCATAGCATAATTTCACATCTAAAATAGCATAACATAATATAACTTGACATAAAGCATAACATAACTTCACATATGACATACCATAACTGACGTAACTTAAACTGAAACGTGAATTAAACTTGACTTGCTTGACATGAATTTGATCTGAAACTTAACATGAACTTGATCTAAAACTTGACTTAACATACACTTGATCTGAAACTTGACTTAACATGAACTTGATCTGAAACTTTTTCTTATCTCATGGGGTCATCATGATTGCTTATTCTTATCTCATGGGGTTACCATGATAGTGTATTTTTATCTCATGGGGTTACCATGATTGCTTATTCCTATCTAATGGATTCACCATGATTATTTATTCTTATCTCATGGGGTTACTATGATGGTGTATTCTTATCTTATAGGGTCACTATGATTGCTTTTTCTTATCTCATGGGATTACCATGGTGGTATATTCTTATCTCATAAGATTACCATAATGGTGTATTTTTTTCTCATAGGGTCAGCACGATTGCTTATTCTTATTTCATGGGTTCATTATTATTACTTATTCTTATCTCAAGGGTTCATCATGATGGTGTATTCTTATCTCATAGGGTCACCATGATTGCTTATTCTTATCTCATGGGGTTACCATGATTGTGTATTCTTATCTCATGGATTTACTTTGAAGGTATATTCTTATCTCATAGGGTCATCATGATTGCTTATTTTTATCCCATGGGTTCACCATGATTGCTTATTCTTATCTCATGAGATTACCATGATGGTGTAGTCACAATAAACTAAACAATAACTTAACTACAAGAGGACATACATGGGATAGAAACATTTCATAACTTGACATGGCATGCACAGACAACATTTCATAACATAGCAAACTTGCAATAGTGAACTTTACGTGTGTAATGCCCTAGTCCCGCACGGGATAAGAGAGTTACTTCCCATAACTTAAAACTCACATTTCATCAGGATATTTATGGACTCCAAATTATAAAATCATTAGAAATACTACAAAATCTCTTAATAAAATTGGTCAATCCTCGAAGATCTTCTATGAGTAATCCACTATACTAAATAATCGTCACACCCATGCTCCATAATCCTGATTCTTAGCTGAACTATTCCAAGATCAATTGTGAGTTATCAATAACTCAGTAAGCAAAAGACATATGCTAGTATGTAAACATGAGCATTTATAGAAATCAGAGAATTCAGAACAAAATATTCTCCTTTTCATTCTCAGAGTGTGGAAGCATAAACATGTTCACCAAAAATCAAAGCGAAGATTCAAAAATAATTCCATTCAAAGGTATCCTTTGACATGGCATAAATGATCATCATCATCATCATATCAGAACAAAGACCATGTATAACCCTCATGGTAGGATTGTGCATCTACGGATAACCAAGTAGAACATAAATCACTCTGTCACCAAGGTGTGCACTTAAACAGAGACTACTACTATAACCTGTGGCAGGGCCATATCCACTATTATAAGCTGTGGTTGGGCCGTATCCACTATTATTAGCCATAGTTGGACTGTATCCACTATTATAACCCATGGTAGGGACGTATATACTATTATTACCCATGGTTGGGCCGTATCCACTATTATAACCCATGGTTGGGCCGTATGCCACAATTATCACCCATGGCTAGGCCATAACTGAACAGAGCAAAAACATAATCAAATTCATAATTAGAAAGTCATGTCAAAGGTTTTTCAGAAGTCACATTTTATCAAAACATAGTACTAAACAAAATCATATCATCTTCAGAATCAAAACAGATCTAGAGCATATTCATATAATCATGCACAAATTTTATATTCTCTCTTTTTGCATAGTTCAGAAAACTGCATGTTAAAAATAAGCTCATATCTATACTGGTCATGATAAAAATGCTTTCTCTTTCATCAAAGTTCATGAGTAATGCCGAACAAATATCTGAGGTTGTTTTCACAATTCTTTTCAAAAATCAAAATGCATATTTTCCAAAGTTCATTTCATTTTTTTTTTTTTTTTATGCAAAATCTAGTATAGGAACCCTGCTTACCTGAACTTCTTAGCTTTTCAGGATTTCTCCACAACATCAGTGAACTAGAATCAATCATCACCTATAAAATTGTCACTTACTCATAAATTTCCAATCGAACACATATATCAATGCTTAAACCTGAAATGCGAAGTAATCTATTTTTTTCCTTAAAAATAATCTACAACTCTCATAACCCTAAAATATCGTCACTTCCCAAATTCATCGATGTCCACTTATTATTCACTTGACCTAATTTCCACTTATTTACAAGTTTATTTTAAGCAAAAAAATAAAAACCGAACCTGTTTAAAGAAAATGAAAAGTCGCTGAAATAAAAATATTACTTGACCCAAGATAATTTGGAACCCGAACTCAACCCAAAAACATTTTACTTCAAAATAACTTCACATAACACACTAAGAAAAGAACCAAGTAGAAACAAGCCCACTGAAATAAATCCTTAAAACACCATGTTATAAAACTGAGGGAAAAAAAAATGTCATCTCATAGAAATTCATACTTCAAGAGAAACCTTACGGGAAGGCAACAAAATTGTTTCTATTTGAAAACTACATTTAATATAAACTCACCTAAAGGGTGTTTTAGTAAAAACCATAACATGCAAGGGTTGAAGCTGAACTTTAAAAACAAATTTCTAAAATTACAACCATCCCAGACCCAAACTGTGCGACGGAGACTACAATCACCTAGGGAGCAAACAACTTGTGATAGAGAGGGAGCAGTGATGGTCGTGGCATTCTCGGCAGCTCCTCTGCACAGGTGGTGAAGATGGCACTTTGCCGAGTTCAACTCGAGAAGCCAGCGGGGAGAACTAAAATAGAGGTTGAAAACCTCTTGTAAGTGGTGGCTGAGTGAGTTCGGAAGGATGTTTGGTGGTAGAGGGCCAACTACGGGGCTGCACGATGGTGGTTTCCGTGATAGTTTCTGTGCGTGGAGGGGCTGTTGCACAACTGACTCCATTTGGTTTTCGTGGCTGACTAGGTAGTCACTAGCAAGATGGCTTTCGGTGTGCTATGTGTTGGTGGTTTATAGAGTAGCACTGGGTGGTTTGTGGATGGATATGGCTGGCTTCTATGTGTGGGTGAAGATTGCCGTGAGAGGTTTACAAAGACCAGCTTCTGAACATGGGCATGGCAGATATGGTTGTACATGGAAGAGATAGAGCATATGAAACTAAAGGAATCTAGGATACACGACAACCCTAGTTGAGAGAGATTTCTCCATACATGTGGGTTATACATGTATATATATAGGTGATTGGAAAACCCTAGAGGAAAAAGGGAGGGAGAAGAATTGCACAACATGAATGTATATCTCCTAAGCAAGCTGTTATCGTGTAACGTGATCAATGCCATGTGTGGAGGGAAGTCTAGTAGGGTTCTTATGGTTTGGGCTTTCTCTCTGAAATTCTTAGGCAGGTTTCTTATGTGCGTAATGAGTCTTCTATATATAGATCAATGAAAACTAGTGATGAAGAAAAAGAAACATGTATGAAGAGAGAAACAGACGTGATCGAAGCATGCATGAAGTGGAGCCTATAGGGGCTGTGCGTGAACTTGTGCCATACATGAAAATAAAGAGGTGAAATTAAACAAATAAATGAATGGACTCTTTCATGAATTTTTGACCTCGACTCAAACTAAAAAAAACAACTTGTCCAAAAATCATCTTGGCTGATAAAAGATTTTTAACTTTAAAAAAAAAAAACAAAGCTGAAGGAAATCTTAGTTTACCAAAAGAGAGATTTTTGACCCGTAGTCTATTTGAAAAAAAATTAAAAAATATATATTTGAAAACTCAAATGGGCTTTCCGCACATATAAATCCAAAAAAATTCTTTAAAACAACTTGGCACTTGACCTGGGTATTACAACGTGACATGACTTACATGTAACAAATGACATATTTAACATGACATGCTTGTACTTCAATAATTTCTATCATATCTTTCAAATCTAAAATAGATTTGCAAAGAATCCAAAATCAACATAAATTCCTCTAAGATAATTAACTGAACATATCAATCCATCAATTCCTAAATACAATAATCCAAATAAAATAAATAAACTTTTCCACATGTCTTTAACATAATGAACTGAAATAATACTTAAGTCTCCATAATAATCTAAACATACTAAAATCAAATTACTTAATAATTAAATCTTCCGATAGCCCTAGGACTCCAACATACTCAACCGCCACTCTTAATTATTTATACCTCACACTCTATTATTGTCCTTAGTTGTATCATCAAAGTCATCTAAAAAATGTTATGGAGATAAGGGGGTGAGTTATTAACAACTCAGTAAGCAAAAAAATTATACTAATATGTAAGCATGAGCATTTACAGAGTTCAGAATGTATAACAAAACTTTTACTTTCAAAATGCAAAAAACAAAACATATTCCAAAATATCAGAGCGAAGTTTTAAGAAAAGTTTTCTTATTCCAAAAATCGTTTGGCATATCGTAAACTGAAACATCATCTTCATATTTCGTTGGAGCATCATATTGAGATAGATACCATGTTTAACCCTCGTGATAAGGTTATAAACCACCATTATAACTGTGGCTGGGCCATATACCATGTTTCATTCATGTGGTAGGGTTATAAACTATCATTATACTCATGGTTGGGCTGTATTTCATGTTTCACCTCCGTGGTAAGGTTGTGCCACATTATGCCCCTGGTGAGGCCATATCCTATGTTTCACCCCCGTGGTAGGATTGTGCCACATTGTACCCGTGGGGATGCCGTATGCCACTATTATATTCATGGTAAGGCCGGATGCCACTATTATACCCATGGCAAGGCCGGATGCCACTATTATATCCATGGTGGGGCCTTGTGCTACTATTATATCCATGGCGGGGCCTTAACAGAAAGAAAATAGATATATTATCTTAAACATATCATATTCAGATGCAAAATCAGAAACTCATGCCAAAGTTTTTTAGCTTAGACATCATATCAGAATAGAATACTGAGTAGCTTCATATCCTTTCATATATTCAACAGAGCAAAATCAAAGTATCTTCATTTTAACCACAACAAAACTTTAAGAATCTCATTTTTGCTCTTTTTACAAAGTTTAGAAACAATATACAAAATAAGCTCATATCTGCACCATTCATGACAAAAGTATTTTCTCTTTCATAAAGATCACTTACCTAACTTCTGTGTAATATCTACGCCTTGGGTCTAAACTCTAATAACAGTATCACCACCTAGCCAAAACATAAACCAAAATTTTAAATAAACCAACCCAAAAAGCTACTAATTATTTGATAACAACCCAAATCAGCCCCTATTAACTCAAAATCCATCATAAAAAATAAAAATAAACTCGAATAGTCCCCTAAAAACCCAAATATATTCGTAATATTCCACCTCACAACATGACAACAACCTATAAAAATTGACTCAAACAACCATCAAATACTCCCAGCCCGCAACACACAAAAAATACAACATCTTCTATTGATTTCATCATTACAACATAACCCATAGAAAATTTCCAACAACTTCCATCATTCTTATTTCTCACTTAACAACACCCAACAATCACATCAAACTCCAATAAAGCAACATATATAGCGTATAACTACAATCCTCACAACCCACATTAATTCACAAACCATCCACCTTTTATCACAAAATCGCAATTATGTTAAGGACGTGTCCCACTTCCCCTCTGCAACCATTTACCTGTGTTACCTGCATGATGTCAAGAGGCTCCGGTGAGATCTGCCTGGGAAAACTTCAATGCTTAAGTCAGTAAAGTGTAACAAAATGATTCAGAATTCAAAAGAAAGTTCGATCCCTTACTATCAAGGATTACCTGGTATATATAGGTTCAAACGTGATGCTTATCTTGTTCAGAATTTATCAGTGTGGATCATCACTCGGTAACCAAAATGATCACGTATCTACATGAAATCTCTATCTTTCCTTGAAAGATGGCATGGTGTGTGTGTAACTTTGCTGAGCTTTGGACTCACTAATTCCCTTCAGTCAGCAAAGGGCCTCTTCTAGTGGGCTTCTTTCATATTGGGCTTTTAAGATGGAATGGGTCCTTGGCTAAAATAGGCCCTCCACGCAACACAATATATATATATAAAATCAACATCTTCCGAAGATACATATATACAAAAGAATACGCACTTAAAAATTAATTACTTGAATTTTGGAAAAAAAAATGAACATCAAGGAATTAAAAAAAAAATCAGAAATTTGGATTTATTGAGCGAGAAGTCCGCCTTACCAGTATTTACACAAGGTGTGCTCACAGTGGTAGGACTCAAAAGGAAAGAAGAGCACAAACTGAAATTGGTTAAAGTCTCAAGTTACGAAGAGAGATAGGGCATGTGAGTGAAAATAAAATAGAGGTTGTGTGAAAACAGAGGGGGAAAGTGAATATCTGTGTACGAGAGTGGGAGTGAAGATGAGAACAAAGAGTAGAAGATTGAGGGGAAAGAGCTCACCTGTGCGAAGAGAAAAAATGCTAGAGACAGCATTACACGGCTTCAGTCCAATGGAGATAAAAGGAAACGTTCTAGGGTTTGATTTAACACGAACCCAAAATTAAAATTAAAATTCATATTGAATATAGAAACAATAGAAAGAGAAGAAGAGAGTGATACGATGAGAGAAGTGACTCACCAATGAAGATCAACCGACGGCGATGAGAGTGCAAGGTTCGTGAAAAACACAGTAGTAACGAGAGATGAACCAAAAACAAATTTCGGGGAAGAAGGAGAGCCTAAGTATCTTGGTATGATGAGGGGAAACACTTTATGTGAGAGAAAAAAAAAAGTACAGAAACCATATGGGAGTTAGAATTTGAGGAGAGAAAAATGGTGTAGGATGATGGAGGGAAGATGGGCTTTGGACGTGGGGGGTGATAGAGGATAACAGAAAAAGAAAAAAAAAAAGAAGCTGTAGAGGAAAGAGTCAACTTACCAAAACAACACCATGTAGAGTCTTCATGGGTCTGGCCTATGGTGCAGCTTGGACTTGGCCCGACTTGGATATTACAATACAGGTCTATCATCTTGGAGTTTGGGTAGAAAACTTTGCAGGATCTCTTAAGTATTGAAAAAATTTTGAATCTCCATGCATGTACATGTCGTTATACTACAAAAAAAAAAGGGTATTTGCGGCTAGTTTTATTTCCGGCCGTATAATTATGGTCGTAAAAACCACGGTTTTTAATTTCGGGCAAATCTTTATGTCAATTTGGAAATTAGCCTGAAAAGTTAACTATTTATAGTGATTTTTGTGCATCGAAAATATTATGGATGCAAATAATGCCGCTGCGATAATAATATTTCATCCTAATAACATTTTTGTCGTTCCATATATTTGTTACGACAACTATTTTCACTTATAATTTATATGTTTGGGGTTGGCAACTATATATAATATGGTCAATATATATATGTATAACAACTATATATAATATGGTCAATATATATATATATGTTATACCCAAGCAGACCCACTTATTGAAGAACATAATCCAAGTCAGTCCAATCCTTATCTTGTGTGAGTTGTCACTCGTCAATGCATAGTTGTGATATAAAGGTTCTTTACTACTTTATCTGAACTAAATATAAAGTGATGGTCTTTCCTAATCTCATTTTGTTTATGGTGGTTAATGTAAATCCAAAACCTCATGATCTATTTTATGTTCTTATTTGTCACAAGATTGAACCAAGATATCAAGAAATACAGAGCAAAAACATTTCAGAAGCTATCAAAGATTAAATCAAAGTTAAACCCATGTAGAAATAATTCCACTTGTAAATTTATATTCCATTGTGATATGTTGGATGGTATTGTGTAAAACTTAAAACAATGGTAATAGTGAATTTCAAATATGTACTTTGAGGTTATATGGATGATGTTGGCAAGCAAATATAAATTTCTCCAAATCTAGTATTTTTTAATTTATTAATAAGCAAGTATCTATCATAAAGGAAATAAATATCAGGAAAAAAAACAACGTATGACGAAAGCAAACATGTTGAGATGTCAAGCATTTCCGACGAAAATAATCCGCCAGAATAAAAATTTGGCCAATTCCAAAAAACCGGCACCTATTTCCGGCTAAGAAAATGTAGACACAAACAACTATTTCCAGTGAAAGATAATAGCCACAAATAGTTTGGCGATGGATCATGGATCTTGACAAAACTTTTTGCGACATAATTTTATGACATTTGAGGCTATTATTGTTGCCTCAAATATTGTGTATTTTTGGCAACTTTCAAAGTAATCGGAAAATTTTTTATTTGCTCTTTAATAGCAGCTATTCTTTGGCAACTAAAAATAACCGGAAATAAGTAATAGCGGCTATTACTTATGGAATTACATATAATAAAACATATGGAATTCGTGGATGAATGCGACGCACAATTTTCAGCACTGTATTGTGTATATAAAAACAATTTTCTTGAGATAAAATCGAGTGCCAGACTGCGAAAAACTTAATTTATTCATTGTCGTGTATTGACTAACAGAATGGCGGCCATCGAGCATAGATCAGGTGCATGGTTTGCCATACCAGGTTCCAATATTAATGTTCAATCATGTAGGCATATTGTAATTGCCAATCTATTACAATAATTACGTACCAATTTTACGTGCATGGTGCAAAGCGGCAGTAATAATTAATTTATTGGAAAACTAAATTAAGCAAAGTTGTGGAAATCTTGATCATGAAACCACAGTTCTGAGACCCATACTGCATGCATGCGTGCATGAATTCTATTTGATGGTCTTCGATGCATAAAGCTTGGAAGGTAGGCGGGGTGCGATGAGAATCTCGAGGGGAGTGGCTTTCATGTTTGTCAGTCCAAAGCTCTCAGTCATATCAACCTGTGCATTCGAGGGAGTTGAGATCTCAAACATGTGCAAAATACGAGCCAGTGTCAAATGTACCACTTGAAGAGCTAAAGTTGCTCCGGGGCACACTCTTCGACCACTTCCGAATGGGATCAATTCAAAATTTCTACCCCTGACATCAAAATCCTTGTACGTTGATAAAAATCTTTCCGGCTTAAACTCCAAAGGGTCTGACCATATTAGTGGATCCGTTTGAATTTTCCAAATGTTGGTAATGAGTCGGGTGCCTTTAGGGACATGGTATCCGCCTATGGTGCAGTCCCCACTGAATTCTCTCGGCGATCCTAATGGAGCTGCTGGATATAAACGTAATGTCTCTTTGACAATGGCTCGGAGATAGACCAATTTACTGATATCTGAGTCCTCAACAAGTCTTTCCTTTCCCACCTGGATGTCAAGCTCATCTTGGGCCTTTTTAAGCACATGCCGGTTGTTTAGCAAGAGCGATATTGCCCAAGTTAGGGTAACGGTGTTGGTGTCACCGGCCCCTGCGATCAGATTCTACAAGGTGCAATTTTGTTGAAAATTCATAACTCATTACCTTGAAGGTGGAATTGCAACAACTCAATCATTCTTCTTAAAAATAATCATAGCTGAACAAACGATCTTTGTTTTATTTTTCTATTTTATTATAATAATTTCTTGCGCACACAAAACAGAAATCAAGAGATTGTTATATACATCGGGTTCTTATGCAGGATTAACCCATGCAAGTTCAAACCTTGTGAAGCAAAAATTGAGGAAAATAAAATACAGCAATCATTTTTCTGCAAACTTGAGGGATATATATTTTTCCCTTACATTCAAGCCCAATAAACCTTATTAGCAATTAGATTCTTATTTTAATTCCTTATTTTTTTTTATTGAAATAAACCCTTAAATAGGAGAAAAAGTTTTGTAACTAAGGTTTTAGTAAGGGACTGAGCTATGATCATTTTGATTGTTTGGTGTTGGAGATACTATCCTATCAATAATTTGATTTGATATTATCTTGATTTGGTTTTCATAATGTTGAAAAGATTTAACTTATCGTATCTCAATGTAATTTAGCTATAAATATGGATCTATACATTGTAACGATCAAAAAAGAAAAAGTATATATAGGTATCGAATTCTCTCTCGCCGGCCTCCTTCTCTTTTCTCCATCTCAATCCTTTTCTATTTTTTTATATTCTATCATTTGGATAATGGGCTGTGGGATTTTCAGTCTTAGAAGTGAATTGTTAGTCTAATGACGAATTGTTAATTTGAGTCATCAAAAGCTTTGAAAACTATGGTTGGGAAATTGAGTTTTTGGGTAACATGATATTAATCAATTGGCACAAATATTGCAGAATATATAGAAGAGAAAAGCGAATGCCTACCGAACATGTGGCTTTGTTGATTGTATCCGCATCATTGCCTGCAAGCTGGTCTGAACCATCGAGGATAGAAAGCATTAAGTCCATTAAATCTTGCTCCCCTTTAACCTCACCTAAAGCCCTCTTACGCTTATGATCTTCCAGCCATTCTCCAATCATACAGTCCAATTCTTTGGCAGTTCTCTTCATGGCCTTCTCATGTCCACCCAAATCCAACCAACCAAGGCAAGGAACGGTATCCGACACCACGAACAACCCAAGCAAACGAAAAAACTCCCTAAATGCTTTTTGAAAACTACGTGCCTTTTCTTTGTTATGATCCCCTATACTAGTAGAAAAGTCGTAGCGCTTTCCAGCAACTATCCTAACAATCAAGTTAAGATTCATGTCCCCAATCCACTGCTTCAGTTCCACCATAACCTGGCCTGAGTTGTCCCTTTGCTTGGTCCAAAGTTTGTATAGCTGTTCCAAGGAGGTCTCAACTTCGGAGACTCGAACGTGAGAAAGAAGTTCAAGCCGACGATTAGAGAGTAGCTCTACGGTGACTATTTTACGCAATTCACGCCAATAGGAACCATAGGTTGCGAGGCCGAACATGGCATAGTTATAGCCCAAGTGCTTTGAAGCAACAAGTTTGGGTCGAGAGGAAACAGCGACATCGTTGGTTGTGAAGCACTCCTTAGCCACCTCCCAATTGCTCAACACCAAGGCTCGGTGCAACCCTATCTGGATAGTGAAAGCCGGACCGTATTTGTCCGCCATGGCTCCCAAAGTTTTGTGGGGAAGTTGGCTTCCTCCCAATAGAGGCAGGTGACCCACTATAGGCCATGCACCCGTTGGACTTGGTGGGGTTTTGAGCAAGCCATCTTTAGACCTCCTTAAAAGATGAAAGAACAACAGAGCTATGGCAAGTGCTCCAACTGCAACAGAATTTAGGCAAGGGGAAAGAAGGGAAAGAAGATCCATTATTGGCGACAATATTTTGCAAGAGGCAGCTTGGAGGATATCTTTTGGTGAACTTATAATGCTTTTATTACCATATGTTCCAACTGTACGTTCACGAGATTTTTTGGGGGTGATATAATGTAAAGTCAAATTATCATAATTTAATACATAAGTTCTTCTTTAACAACCATAGATTTCAGAACTTGCTGACGCTAACAAGTGATCTACCAAGTGTCAGCAGATCACTAAAAACAAATTTGTATTAGTTTTTGTGTTTTATTTTGAAGTTTAGAAAAATTATAATGATAAAATGGAAAAGTTGAGGATTTGAAATTGAAACTATTTGTGTTTGAGTCATGTTTGGGGAATGAATATTAGTGAAATTTTGAGATCATTTGAGATGTTTTGTGTTTCCAAACAAGCCCTAAGTGATATTGAGGAATTAAATTACAAGAAACTCAAGAGAATTTCAAATTTCATCTTTGCGTACAAACGTCCTACTTTACTTAAAAATGACAATAGTTATCCCTTTCGTGATACCTTATTTTTTCATTTTACATGATTTATCTGCTCATATGCATGTTGATCAATTTGTCTTTGTGTGGCAATCTTTTGAACGAAGCTATTGTAGATGGGATTAATCAACATGGAACTAGAGCTTTCATGTTTTTTTTTTTTTTTTTTTTTTTTTTTTTTTTTTTTTTTTTTTTTTTTAATGCAAATGCAAGGGCTTGAGCTGTAATATTTAAGATTTGTTTGGAAAGTGAGATGAGATGAGAATTCTGTAAATAAAAGCCAAATGGCTCGTGAATAATAGTGAAAAAATTTGAGTTAAGATGTTGTATTAAGTTTTGGAAAAGGAAAAAAAACCAATTAATAAAAGTTATATAAAGTTAAAATATTATTAGAATATAATTGTTTAATATTATTCTTGCTTTGAAAATTTGAAAATTTTGTTTTATTTTGAAGTTTGGGGAATTTGTAAATGTTAGGTAATGATTAGATTAAAAAGTTGAAGATTTAAAATTGAAATATATTTGTGTTTTCAATGTTTCGGGGATTGAGTAGTTATGTTTCATCTTTGTGTCCAAACATCCTGTTATGCAATGAAGATGGTTATCCATTTTGTGCTATCTTATTTATCTCAATATACAAAATTTATCTGCACTTGCGTATGCTGAATTTGTCTCTTTGCGTGGAAATCTTTCCAATGAAGCTAATAGAGACTGGATTAATCAACATGGAACCAGAGCTTCGATGCTCCTTTGTTGAATACAAATGTAAGGGTTTGAGCTATAATATTATAAACAATTCATCTCATCTCATCTCTTTTGGATAATGAGTTGATCTCATCTTATGATCTAATTATTACAACTTTTTTAAACTTTCAAACAAAATAATTATAATAAACAATTCAAAATTTTCAAATCTCAAAACAAAAATAATATTAAAAAACTATACTCTAACAATATTTTATTTAACTTTCAACTCTCAGCTCAATTCAGCTCAACTCAACTCATTATGCAAACCTTCCCTTAGTACTAGTATGAGAAGTGAGATGAGAAGAAAAGTTGTATTATTTTTTGTGTTTTGTTTGAAAATTTGAGAGTATTGTAACTATTAGATAATCATTAGATGAAAAAATTGAAAATGAAAAATATTCATATTTAACTGATATTTTTTTTTTGGGGGGGGGGGATACTAATACAATTCTGAGATTTGATGAGATGCTTCGTGTTTCCAAACAAGCCAAAAAGTAGACTCCAATCCCACTAAACAAACACACACCAAAAATAAAAAATAAAATAAGGCCCACACAGCAATCCCATTCGGAGGCTAAAAGCCATGGCTCCCAAAAATTTCGTGGGGAGGTTGGGTTCCTCCCAACAGAGGGAGGTGACCTACAATGGGCCATGCACCCCTTGGAGTTGGGGCTATTTTGAGCGAGCTAACTCTAGATCTCTATCAAATATGAAAGAAAAATAGAACTATGACAAGTACTCCAATTACAATAGAATTTTGTTTGGATTTAGAAAATATCTTATCTCATCTCATCTTATTTTATTATTATAATTTTTTTAAATTTTTACATGAAATATAATAAACAATTTTAATTTTTTTAAATTTCAATTTAACTTTTTTAAATATCAAAATAATAATGATATTGAAAAATAATATTCTAACTATATTTTATTTAACTTTTATCTTTCATCTGAAACTATCTTATCTCATCTCATCTTATTTCTGAATCCAAAAAAATAAAAGAAGAAGAAGAAGAAGAAGAAGGAGAAGAAGAAGAAGAAAATCCATTCTAGGCTTCTAGCTTATCAGCAAATTTTGGACAGATGCAGCTTAGTGCTGGATATCTTTAGATCATGTCCTAATTTTTCTTTATTGGATTCTCCATGAAGGATGACCTGCTTGGCCTCACACAACCAGCTTATAGTGCACTAAGCTGGTTAGTTGGCCTAGATTCCCACGATTCCTCCGCTTGATCACGACGAAATTATTTTCTTCTTGGATAGGGACATGCATTGGCCTATTCAAAAACAAGTAAATCCGTGAGAATAACGCTAGATATTGTTTGAAGTGTGCACACTAGAATAGTGAGACAATAACACTAGAATAACGCACTCCTTTTAAGAAAAGTAGCTAACTTTAACAACGATTGATTGATTGATTTATTGATGTTAGATCCGACTTTTACTCAAATGGAATGTGTAAGCTATCTTGCACACTTAAGACTGTATAGCATTGCTCAAATAGGTGGTTAATGGCATAACTAATAGGGCTGAGAATTGGAGTATTGTTGGCCTGATCTTTCTAGATATAAAGAAATTACTAGCTTCTTATCAAACATGGTTCTTTCGACATGTACCAAGACAAGTCAATGTGGTAGCTCACTCTTTGGCTAAGAGTTCACTAGACTTGTATGAGGAATCAGTTCATGTAGAGGATTATCCTCATTGTATTCGCAATCATCTCCTTTGAGATCTTAATATCAAGTTACCATTTTCTCAAAAAAAAAAAAAAAGACTATAGCATTGCTCAATCGGTAATATTAATTTATTTTGTACGGCCTTATGGCTTTGAATTCTGCAAATTGGGTTGACCGTAAAGATCATGCATGCAGTCATGGATTACACCAAAATTAAAATTAGTCCGGAGAACATGGAGTATTAATAAGAGGGATTTGTTATTCATCTTTCATACACAATAGATTATATTAATTTTATTTTATTTTATTTTTTATTTATTTTATTCTTACTAAACTAATTAAATTCTCATATTCATGATTATAATTACCACGGCACATACTTATTAAAGGATAAAAATAAAAAGATAAAAAATCACGTGTAGGGCAGATGTATGACAAGTATATATAATAAGAAAAACGACTTTTTGCGTCTAAAATATTTCCGTCTATTTGAAAATTGACGCAAAAAGAAAACATTTGCATCATTTTTAAACTGTTTGCTATGTATACTGTTTTTATGTATTTGTTTTTTAATATTGTTTTCTTTTTTTATTTGATAACATTTGTGGCAATAAAATTGTCGCATAAAATTATTTGTGGCTAAAAATCGTGTTATAAATGACCTTCTTCTGACAAGAAAAAATCATCAAAAAAATTTCTACCTACAATAATTAACCATGGTTAGTGCTTTTTTGCAACGACAATTGACACTATTTGCGGTGATGTTGTTCGACACAAAAATGACTTCTCTTACCATTTGGATTGCCTTTTGCATCGCTGCTATCCTCCATTAGCAGCAACAAATTTCGTCGCAAATTGATGTGTTTTTGCGTTAATATTTCATTTTGACACGAAAGACTTTTTGGGTGACAATTTTAGGCGACGCTATTTGTGTTTTTTGCGACAATTTTAGGTGATACAAAAAGCCATATTTATTGTAGATATATAATTTTTGTTAATAGTAATTGGAGGTTGTAGCCTATAAAATAACCTCTGAACAATCGGTACGTAATTTTCATTAGGTACTATAAATAAGAGGTTGCAGCTAGCTTAAGAATAACTACGCCCGTCCGACAATCAAATGCATGTGATCATTCAGCATGATGAATTATTTGGAAACTCCAACCACTTCAATTTCATTTCATGTGGAAGATCATGACATGAACACAACGACATGACACAACTAGCTGAACAACTAGATCATGCTCCATTTCTTCAACACATGGAAGGAATTATTGCTCCGTAGGTGGCATGGAAGCTTTGAGTGAATGATTGATGGTTCTAAATATTGAACAACGACGACACATTTCCAGAACTAGCCTTCTTGTGAGATGACTAGGATCAGGATAGTAACGATGATATTATCAATGAAGAATCCATCAATTTGATGTAACGTGACCACATTCGAGTAGTCATTCATGGAGTTCTGAATTAAATTAAGATGAATTGAAAGAACAGGTGAAGGGACCTCGTAGAAAAGTCTGCTTTATGTCGTGATTTGTGACTGATCATGGATATGGACTACGGATTTGCATTGCATCATGACATGATCAAAGACCGTACGTTATATAATTTCTAAAATAATGAAATTTTTAATTCGAGTCAATTCCAATAAAGATTTAGTCACTAGTATTAATTGAAATTTTAATCTACCCATGTATATATGCACAGAAATATTCACCAATTCACTTGAACAAATTAGTTAGTTGTCAAGCATGCAATTATATAATCAATCAATTGCATATAAAGTAAATAAATAAATTGCATAACACAATGATTGATGACGAAGGAAAACTTTTTAAAGAGCTCTTTAAAAATAAAACTATACGGCTCCAAGGTAGCTAAACACAAAAAAGTCAATTTTATTATTTAAAAATCAAATTATAAGCAAGTTCTCAATTACAAAACCTTTATCAATTTACTCTCTTACTTGACCAGACAAACGACCTATTTGCCTCTACCGTAATAGTAGCCAAAACCTTGGATGATCTTCAAATATTGGCCTTTCTCTTAGAACTCCAGGGGCTGAAAATCGACCAATCAATTTTTTAACATCAAGCACGATTACACTCAAAGAGAGATAAAAATATAAAAAGTCTCTAAGGAATTTTCTCACTAAAATATGCAATATAAAGTACTCTAGAAAATATCTATATTTGAATCTCGACAAATACTTACGAGAAGAATCCCTAAAATAAATAATTGGAAAGTAGTTTTAGTTTCAATAGAAGTACTCTATTGATGGGCCGAGTCTGTCGTGAATATGTATCCTGACAACATGCTAACACCCAGAATAAATTCTCTCTACAGAAATAGATTTTAGTTCAACCTCTTCTCTGGATAAGTGAAGATTCCTTGGGACTTGATTTTCACACTTATCACTTATCTAAACAACATCTAATACCTCTTAGATAAACTTAATATTATTATAGATAAAGTCAATAAATAATTTATATTCATCCAAAATTACAAACTTAATGATAGGATATCGTTTTAGTCACCTAGTCCTATCCAAATTTATCAACTTAATCACCTAGGCCTAGCCTAACTCTTGCATCTACAATCCCCCCCTTTAGTGGATTGGTGACAAAATCGACTTTCAAGAATGTAATATAGACCCGTCAAAACAAAACTAACAAAACTAGTAGACCAAGAAACCGAGTAAAAATTCCAAGAGAATAATCAACAGTAAAAAATACTGACAAAGAATGCTGACTAAGATTAGCACTATCAAAATTCACAAGATTTAAAATCTAATTCAAAGTCTATGCATTTTCTGTCTGGTCATAAAAAATTATGTCTAGCAAAAGTAAATTTAAATGAAATTAACCATCAACTAAAAGTTACTTTACCAGAATTTAGTTTTCCTCATCAATATTAAAGTTAGATCTCCCACTCAATATTAAACTATCTTAAATAATAATAATAATAATAATAATAATAATAATAATAATAATAATAATAATAATAATCAACTCCCCCTAAATTTCACAATAACAAAAATAGTCAAAGCTCTTCTCCCCACCACCCCCCCCCCCCCCCCCCGCGCCTTTTGTCACTAATCTAACAAGAATCACTATATTTCCAATGATAGCTATCATATGTGAATCTCAAATGTGAAAGGTCAGTGATTGTAACAGTATATTTCTTCCTCTTTGCTCTTTCTGGAATCTCATCTGGATAATCAAGTCAATAAGATTAGAGTAAAAGTAACCAAGATCATAATTGAATGAGTCTACAGAAAATGAAGAACATGACATTGTTAACCACTTAGACTTGGATCAACTTTCCACATGGACCAATCACACATATATTCTAGATATATGGGTAAGATAACCATAACAAATATGCATAAATAAGTAGTGTGACTTGGTTGAGGAATAAACACAAACACTTGGGTGGGCACTTAGTTAAAACTGAAATATATAATCACATAACTCACCAAAAATCAACCTCAATACATGAATAATATAGACCCATTTGAACAAATATTCAAGTATTCAAGGTATTCTAACCCTAACATCAGAGAACAACAACCAAAATCCCAATCTCCATATATGTATGTGCTGAACTCTAGAACTTGAGAGAGAGAGAGAGAGAGAGAGAGAGAGAGAGAGAGAGAGAGAGAGAGAGAGAGAGAGAGAGAGAGAGAGAGAGATGGATTCGAATAAAATTAAGTCTTACCGTGATGGATTCGGGAATCAAGCTACTCGGAACTAGTGCTTTATCACAAAAAAATTGAAAGAGATAAGACTGATTAGTGTACTTGTGACTAGGGCTCTTGCAATGTGAATGTCGTGAGCCATGTATCGTGGGGACTTAGAGAAATAAACTCGGGGGCTAGGCGTGTTTGAAGTAACTAAGAGCATACGCCAGATAGGCCTGTTCATCCGGGTTCCAACCCGGGAATCCGGGTAGACCCAAACCGGAACCCGGATTTCAAATCCGGGCCGGAACCCGGACCGGGTTAATCCAGGTCAGAAACGGGCCGGAACCCGGATGAATCCGGGTTTTTCAAAACCCGGATTCCGGGTTCCGGATTGAACCCGGTTCTTTTTTTTTTTTTTTTTTTTTTTTTTTTTTAGCCCATATAAAAGCCTAAATGCATCCAATATTTTCACACATAGCTCTAATTTTTTTTATAAAAAACAAAAGAAAAAATTTGATTGTGCACTTTAGAAGTTGAAAAATATCAACTCCTATATCAAAATTCAATAAAAATGCATGTAAAACTAAAAAATATTTCAATATTCATCTATGCAAGTATGCATGCATTACAATACAATCCACTATATATTATATTATTTGTTATTTATACATTACATTGCAAAATACCAAATTACAATATATAAAAGGGACATTTTAACACATTTTCTTCGCGTCATTTAAAGCATCACTTGAAGAGGCACAAGCCTCACATTTCATTCCATGAAAATACATCCAATACTTACTATGTATAATATCCATTAACATGCATACACTTAATACTTTGGGGTGCCTAAAAAGGGGCTGCTAAGAAGGGCCGTTACATATATATATATATATACTTGAAAACTTATACTTAGCATTCTTTCATAACATTGTCCATGTCATTTTGTAAAGGAAAAGCCTTTTATTTTCATTTTCATTTCATCCATTTATTTAGGGAACTCTAGAAGAGTATGAATGGAATGCTTACCTGGACTCCATGGCATACTCATTTCATTTAGTCCATTCATGTGCGTGTCAGATGGCAACCTACATGCATACACAACCTTAACATCATTCTCTATCTAGTACGCAAGCAACTAACTAGAAATAGAACTACACCTCACTTGGAAACACTCTCCTTCTATCCCGTGTCCCTTACTATGCTAAAACCTTCGGAACCCACTTACAGTCACTACCTCTATCAAACTCCACGTTCTACCTCAAGTGCTTATCCACTAAAGTGAACTTCCACGATTCACCTTAGGGTTAAGACACTAAGACTTTCATCTTACTCTTCTGTTAAACACATTTCAATGCATGACTCAGATTGACTAAGTCACGCATCCCAATCATAGATGGTACAACCTTCACTTCTTTCACTCATCCTTGCAAACACTAAATCCTCATTCCCATCCATACATGCCAAATGGCTTTAAGTCAATTCTAAGGCTTAAACATCGTGTAACCATGCTTAGGACAGATTACCCATTACATATGGTAAATCCATCCAGCACATGTGTCTCACCAGATGCACATGTACCTTTCCCTTTATCACCTAAGATCAACTTATAATTCGTTGAACGCCAGCTTGTATAAACAACCTCCATACTCTGATACCAACTTCTACTCAAATCCAGTCAGCAGGACTGTCATACTTCACAGCCCTTTACAAGTTCATCTCAACACTTAACACGACAAGGTTTCATTCACACTACACCTCCATCACGTCACGTAGTTCGAGGCTAATCCCAAGTTACATCGTGACACCCATCACTATAATAGGGTCACCTCACAACTACTCCTAGACACTGCTCAATAGTTTCCAACATTATACCACACACTCTATGCTCCTCAACTACGCCATCCGATGCATCACGACACCACCTAGAGTACATTCCACATTAACTCCCTTCCACCCACTCTATGCCATACGTCATTACGATGCACACCACACAATGCATCACTACACTACATGGAGTACGCACCACATGTACTCCCTTCAAACACTACACCACATACTTCACACTCACACTTCACAGCACACTACACAACTACACCCAACACTTCAGTACATAGCAAACTCCAAAACAACCAAATAACATCTAACATAAATAACGAGGGAGAGAGAGTTATACCATCATCGGGAATTAACCCGTGCACTGCTCGCTACCCATCCAGGCCAATGGCATCGAAAGCCACTAGCTTGGGTGGTAACTGCTCCATCGTGGTCACTGCCATGACCTTGGAATGAGGCTACATCGGAAGGCCAGATCTAGGGTTTCTCAACTAGATCTAGGCTTTGGCAGGTGGATCAAGGCTGTGTAAGGTGGTTGAGGTCATGGGGTGGTGGAGGCTATGGGTTTCAAGGGGAATCCGTGGGTCTCAGGTAAGGGATTTTGGAGGGGGCTTGGTTGGTTGTTGGCTGGCCATGGAGGGATTGAGAGAGGTGCAGTGGAGCTATGGTGGTGAGGTGGAGATGGCATGGTGGTTGGAGGGTGGCAGATCTAGCCAAATGGGTGGAGAAACCCATGGGAGAGTAAGGGGGAGTGAGAGAGGTGGAGGTTGGCTAGCATAGAGGAGCTCGAGCAGTCGTGGTGACAAGGGGAGGTTCTTGGTGGGGCTAGAATCGACGTGCAACAGCGCTAAGGCCGTCGGTGGAGGTCGAACTGTGTGGGTAAACCCATTTCTAGGTTGTGTGTGTGCATGCAGTGGAGAGGGAAGAGGGAGATTGGGTTCAGTGGCTGAGTGGTCTCTAACGAAGAGAGTTGCTGGAGGCGTGAGGCTGAGGCACTGTGGCATTGGGTGGAGAAAAATTGAGGGAGACAAGAGAGGGTCTTTGGGCTTTGGTTTCGAGAAGAGAGTGAGAGAGGGGTTTGTGAGGTGGGGCCATGAGGTAGCCAATAAGGCTCGTGGGAGGGGCTCCTTGGTGTGATGGAGGTGGAGCAGTGCGACAGTCGGCTACTTGGGGCAAGGTTGTGTGGGAAGGAGAGGAAATCGATGAGGGAAAAAGAGAAGAAATGGGGTCTGTACGTGGGCTGGGGAAGGGGATATGAGAGAGAGGGGAAAGGGAAAAATGAGGAAAAAATGTTAGGGGCTTGGGTATTTAATCTATGCCCTACAAGTTTGGATCTCCAAAACGATCTAACGATGATGGAACTAAAACACTAATTTGAAAAAACGTAAACATTAATTTACTGAAAACATAAAGAGGAGTTAAAATAAAATATTATTTTTAATAAACTTTAATTTATAAAATATAATCTTCATCCTTAATTAAATGATGAAGTTTTGATAATTAATTTTAAGAGAATAAAACTATTTAAATAAATTTAGAGTTTTCAACATAATTTAAACTCATAATATTTTTAAGATTTTCTATAATTATAATATTTTTGAAACTCTTCAATAACACTGGAAATATCTCATATAGATATTTCTTGGACATTTAAAATATTCAAATACTTTAAAACATTGGGCTTACTTTAAAAATCACTTGATATCTTAAAGAAAACACACCATCAAGGTCCTGCACGCAGAATGAGACTTGTGACAATAAGAGAAAGAATGAGCGGGATGTTACAGTTCCTGTCGGCATAAACTTTCATCCTATTCTAGGCTTTACTCAAATGCTCTTTTAACAACAGCAACAGTTGTTCTCGAGTTTGCAAATGCTGATCTACTTCAACATTAGCTGTAGTGCCTTGTTGTGCCTAAACTTTGACTCAAACTAACGAACCAAAAATTTAGTGTAGTTTTATCTGCAAGTATACAGGTGTTGTAATACTTCACAGGGTCGAATCCATAGGGATTGACTTATGTGATGAAGAAAATAAACTCAAACAAATAAAATAAATTACTAAAATGAATTGATATGGAGAAAGACTAAGGTTTCGAGGATCCGTCTAATAATTTATAATATTATTTTCGATCGATTTACTTCAATTGAACTAGAATAATGATTCTGTTTAATTAGAAGATTTAGCATTTAAGGTCAAGAAAATAGTCGCTAATGATTGAGCGTGAACGATTGATGATTAAAACATTCACAAATCTATTTGAATATCACAGGGATTCTTCAAGCATTCATTGTATTCAGAAATCAGAATGAATCAAGATAAAAATATCCAATAATAAAATCTTTCAATCGATCAAGCTCACAAAATAAATTTTACGTTGATTCGAAAACAATATTTAAATCATTAGACTTCACCTCTAACTTTAGTATGAAAATTTAGCCAACCATGTTTATCATAAGTGTTATAGAAATCACATAAATATTCTCCATTAGAAAACTAAAATAAAATGCAAGAAATACTAGAAAACAAATTAGAAGTAATAAAATCTGGAAACCAGGCGAAAACCAACTCCCATAAACGTAAAACGTAAAAAGTAACAAAAGTAAAATGAAGCAAGCTGCCGAACGGAAAAGTCTGGATGAAAACTCCCCTTCATCGTTCAGTTGAAATCCACAGCAGAAAAGAACCAGCCTCTCACGTTCCCACCGATTGAACAATGTAAAATCAATCCAAATCCCAGATCGACACTCTCAACTCCAAACGCCCTTCTCTACTCAGCCAAATAAATCTAACCGACCGACTCTCCTCTCTCAAATCCCAACTTCACGTCCCTCACGTCTCTCCATAAATGAAAAACACCAAGTAGAAAATTAAAATCATGCACCGACTCTCTCTTCCCTCTCATTCAGCACCGACTCTCTCTTCAAAAGCAGCAAGACACCTCTCCTTCTTCAATTCCAACCTCACGTTCACTACTCCCTTTTTTCACAACCCACCTCCGTCTCTCCACGTTTCCAACCGGTTGTCACCTTACTTTCTCTCCCGCCAAGAAAATTAATTCTGACCAACTCTCTCTTCTTTCCCTCACACGTCCCTACCTACGTCCCTCTCTCCGTCCCTCTTTACTGACACCTCAACTCCAACGTCCCTCTCATTCAACCTCCTCCTCTCTACCGTCTGTCCGTCCGTCCCTTATAGAGCAAGGAATATGAAATTAATAGCTGCCTCAAGTCAAGTCGAAGACGCCTCTCCTTTTCTCTCCCCACCATCAAAGAATAGAGCCAGCAATAAACAATTCAATAGCACCTCCAGCTCCAACGTAAAAATTCTAAATAAATCATCCAATCAGTCCGCTTTAGCTGCACCAACCGACACAAACTTTACTTTCCCTCACCGCCTAATAAATCACTGCCAATCAAACTCCCCTCAACTCCTTACGTTCACACTCCCACCAAAATCTCTCATTTGAAACGTAAAAGAGTAAGCAATATATATATACATAGCCGCCTCAAGTAGACGCCAAACGTGAAGACGTGAAGACTTTTTCTTTCCATATACGTCCTGAATTCCTTTTCACTTTTCATAAATTCTGAAAATCCAGGCGTGCTTCTTTTTCTTCCGTCAATCCCACTACGTTCTTTTTTTCTTTTTCAACGTACGTGCCTCCATTTGATTTCAGCTCCCTTCTTAGACTTTGACATTGCGTGTTTCTTTATATTTCCTCTCAATTAGCATGTGCTTTTGATCAAATGTTTCAACCGGATCCCATGTGAATTTTATTTAAGCTGAAAATAAAGAGGAAAAAATAACATTCAAAAATAAATTAAAAGAAAAATAGATTATATATGTGAGGAAATATTGTCCAATTAAATCATAGTTATAAAATTAAGCATAAACATGATATTAATCAATCAAAACTCACAACTCATATTTATGCTTATTAACCATTTTTCCATCTAAAACTAATAATAATGTCACGAAGCATTTAAAATACATTGGTTTTAAATAGCTAAAATACGCAATATTTCAGCTCAATCATGCCTGCTACATAAGACAACAATTTTGGTGGTGGCATTCCATACAAAGCCTAAAATGGAGACTTTCCTGTAGAAGCATGCATTGTGGTATTATAATGCCATTCAGCCAAGGGAAGTCAAGTAGTCCAGTTTTTTGGTTTAGAGCCACTATATGCTTTCAAATAGGCCTCAACAGCCTTATTTAAGGACTCAGCTTGACCATTTGATTGAGGATGATAAGCTAAACTCATAGTCAAAATGGTACCTTGCATTCTAAAAAGCTTCTGCCAAAACAAACTAGTGAAGATAACATCACGATCTAATACAATGGTCCTAGGAAGACCATGAAGCTTATAGCAATGTTTCTAACATGCATATAGCATTATACAATATTCGCAATGGATAATTTTTTTTTGAGCAATATTATGCATCAAACTTATAATATTCTAAATAGTTAAATCGTAATCCAATCATACTTAACAAAATAAACATCCACGATTTTAGTACGAGTCTCAGAAGACTGTAATCTCAAAAACATGGGAGACTAGACTCCATATTTACATTACCAAAATACACAATTGAGGAAGTTTGTCGAGTAACTCGACTAACGAGGCTAGAATACTGTCCAAAAACTAACTATGGAAGCTGTAAGCTCCGCGTCTTGTTTGCAGTGTCTGGTCAACCTCCTCCATTCTACCAGTGTCTGCTCCCTGCTTTGATCCTAACACATCGCCTACCATTCATGGGGAATGGTAGTTAGGACTACCACGGTGAGATTTGATTACAAATCTCAGTAAGTTAACAGGAAACTCCTACACATGTTAATGATGCATGCATGGTAGTAAAACCATTAATGCATAATTAAAGTCGTACGTAAGCATAACATAACTTGACATATAGTATGGCATAACTGACATACCCTGAATAGAAACGTGAACCAAACTTGACTTGATGTGACATGAAGTTGAACTTAAAACATAACATGGACTAGCAACATAACAAGAACGTGAACTTGAAACACATGGACTAGAAACATAACATGAACGTGAACATACATAACATAAACATGAACTTGAACTTAACGTAAACCCGAGCATAACATGGCATAAACATGAACTTGAGACATAATGTGAATGTGAATATAACATAACATGAACGTAAGCTTGACCATAACATAAATGTGAACATAATATGATATGAACATGAACTTGAAACTTAATGTGAACATGCACATAACATACCATGAACGTAAACTTGAACATAACATGATTTAAACATGAACTTGAAACTTAATGTGAACATGAACATAACATAATATGAACGTGAGATTGAACATAACATAAACGTGAACATAACATGATATGAACATGAACTTGAAACTTAACATGAACATGAACATAACATGTACGTGAACATAACATAACATAACGGCAGATTATACTCCTTCACTATAGTACTCGGCAGCGCATAGCCTTGACCACAGTACCAGGCAGCGCGTATTATCCTTGACCGTAACATAACTTAACATAACAGTAGATTATACTCCTTCGCTGTAGTACTCAACAACACATAACTTTGACCGCAGTACCAGGTAGCGCGTATTATCCTTGATTGTAATATAACTTAATATAATGGTAGATTATACTCATTTACCATAGTACTCGGCAGTGCATAGCCTTGACCGCAGTACCAGGCAACGCGTATTATCCTTGACAGTAACATAACTTAACTGATTTAACCATCTGTAGTACGGTAGATTATACTCTTTCACCTTAGTACTCGGTAGCGCATAGCCTTGACTGCAATACCAGGTAGTGCATATCATTCTTGACCGTAGTACAACTTAATTGATAACTAAAACTTAACTATTCTCAAAATACACAACTGTATTCGAGATGAAACGTGACTGGAAGATAAAAGAACAAAAGTCTTGACGCCACATAACATGACTTGACCGTAACTTGAGAGACATGACTTGCTTGAGATAGAAATATTTTGTAGTATGACATAACATGTAATAGACAACATTTCATAGCATGTCATAACATGTAACAGTGAATATTACGTGACATGGCATACATGTAATAGTGAATATTACGTGAAATGGCATACATGTAATAGATGACTAACATAATATGACATACTTATAACATATAGCAATACATGACAGAATAGATTGTGTAACAAATAGGCATTCGTGACAGAATAAATGATGCATAACAGATAAACATGTAATTACTTGGAATGGCATGACATATAGGATAACATACATACATAAATTGTAGTTCTCTTACCCATCATACATACACAATAAACTAATAGTAAGTTAGAAGTTAACTTACCTCGATTGTCTCGTTCTACGAGAATAAAGTGCGAAACACGAGGAACTGCCATAAGGTATTCTAAAAGATAGAAATTTAATTACTAGCAATTAGAAATGTGTAAAAGAGACAACTTAGAGTAAAATGACCATTTTACCCTCTACATGTAGAAAAATGACCATTTTATCCCTAACTTAAGGATTTCATATCCTAATTCCAAAAATTTCCAAAATTTACATTCCTCATGTAAATTTTTTCCTAAACTCAAATATCAACTCAGAAAAATTTAAAACAAATCAAAACAATGTAAAATAAACTATGGCTGAAACATCCATAAGCCATTTCTCTTGATTTTTGTTGCAATTCTTTCCAATTTCAAAACTCATGCTTAAACCAAAATTTTGCAACAAGGATCTTCCTATCCTAAGTTTAAAACCATACTTAAAACATCCATTTAGAAAAAGCTAATAATCAATACCAAGCTTTTTTGTAAAAAGATACAAACACTAGAATCACAAGCATTGACCCTAAATCAAAACATCTCCAAGAATTCCAAAAAAATCAAATCTTACTTCTAACGTTTTCATAACGTAATCCTAAGATCAAACATGCTTTAAATAATCAAACTAAAGTCACCAAAATCACAAAATAACACTTGGAGTTTTTTGGTTTTACACTTAATCCAAAAATAGAAACTTTTTCCTTAACTAGCTTTGATAAATCTCTTGATCAATGGCTTAAGAATGTGAGATCTTTGAAATAAAGCATCACATGGTTTAAAAATGTGTCCTAAATAATATCCAACCATAAAACTTAAAATCAAATGGCTAAAAATCAATAAAACATGGATCTAATCCAAAAACATCAAATGTTAGGCCTAACCGAAATCCAAAAACATGGACATCATTTGCCTAACTTGCTCAAATGATGCATCTTAAAGCTACATAAATGATTCAATAAGTCACTTTTCTATGCAAAAAAAAAAAAAGAAAAAAAAAAAAAGACTTGTCTTGACAGATCTGGAGTGAGTGGTAGAGCATCCACCCACCATTCACATGGAATCTCTTTCCTTTTAGGGAAAGATCTTTCACCTTTATTATGACTATTCATTTGAACCCATCTAAGCAACTAAGGATTCAATAATACTGATGCTTTCCAACGCGTATTTAAATTTTGGTTGTGCTCAAGTTTGAGAGAACATTTGCCCATTACTCTTGAAATCTCTATTGTGTCTTAAGGGAGGCACCATACTCATTTTATAACTCCTATTAATTTAAGACAATTGCAACAAAAAGAAGAAAACCATCTCTTTCGAGAGAACCTTGCCACATCTCCCCCGATACACCAAGAGTTTTGAGCAATGTATGGATAGCCAAGTGTGTGAGCAACAGTTGCTGCCTATGGCAAAAGTGAAAACTTTATACAAAGTGCGAAGGATTGATTGCAGTCAACCTTGTTTTTCTAGTTGAAGTAGTAGTTATTCCTTTCTTTTCTCCCTACTCTATAATTATTCTAACAAAAAAAAAATGAAGAGAGAGAGAGAGAGAGAGAGAGAGAGAAAGAGAGAGAGAGAGAGAGAGAGAGAGGAGACACGTATGACATTATATATTCATAAATATGTAAGTTATATGAGAAATGCTTTAATTACAAAGAGATCTCACAAAAGTAAAACCACAAACTGACGTGGCTTGATGTGATACGTTAGACTATAAAGTTACTTTTGTTGTAAACTAAATATAACGTATCATTTGAAACTATATTAATATGTATATTTACTTTTGTAGAATTTTTTTGTGGCTGTAAAACTTCTCATGTTATATATATGTTGTTTATTATTCATATCCCTTGTTGTTTTAACGATAATTCGTTTTTTTATTTTTATTTTTCTTACTAGTTGTAACTCTGATAGGTGGCTTCGTGTGGGTCAAAAACCATGGGGATACATGGTTTATAATTTCCATGTGTCACAATCATTGGCTAAATATGAATTAATCGAAGTCAATCCTAACCGTCAGATTAATAATTTGTACACATCTTAAACATTGTCCTGGCACATTTTAATATATTTTGTGGCCTAAGGCAAAGATGCTAAAACTTAATAATTTCTATAAGCAACATAACAAATTGAAAACCAAAGAAAATCCAATAATATTTCTATAAATGGAGTATTATCCCTTATCCATAATACTTCTTTTAATGCTTAATTTTAAAAACCAATCAAGGCCATCATATTCGAGAGTAATATATCATCATTTTGCTACTTCTATTCTAGTTTCACCCTTGTTTGAATTTTTTTTTTTTTTTTTTTAATTTGTGCTAAGCTATATATATATTTAATTTGTTTTTCATTGTGGGGGCCTCGGCAACTCAAGGTGGGGTATACGGCCCTATATAGCATTGTCCCATACCGACTATATATATCTATACGGCCCTGCTAACAGTGAAAGAAAGAAAACGGCTTTATATACAGTTTCACGTACTATATGACATATGTATTGCCCATCTGCAGCGAGGCACGGAGAATTGGGGATAACGCGTCAGTGCGTCTAATTATCGCCAATAGTCCAAGCCAAGACTATCAGATCTGGCTCTCGTTCTCGCTTCAGAGAACGTGCGTCTCACGGTGCAAAGAAATCTTTCCCTTCTCGACGCTGGTAGAAGGTCAACAAGCAGGGCTGCTCTGCTCGTCCGTGGAAGAAGGTCAGCGCTTTTTTAAGAAAAGCTTCCGCATCTTTCTAAACTATTTTTCTCATTCTTGAAGGTATTTCCGCAAAGTTTAATGAAAAAGAACATATCTTTTTTATGATATTTGGTGTTTGTGATGTTTTGTAAAATTGCCAGCGACTTATGGGGAAATTGCCGCCATTGTTCCAAGAAAAGACTAGTTAAACATACTCTGCCTTGCCCATTTGTGGAACTTGATGAACTTTTTGAGCGAAAATACATGCTATATGCACTTTTGATTTCTCTATGTTTTCCTCTTCTTTTATTTATACAATAATGTGGTCTAGCAGACTATCCTCTCGATAATACAGGGCTTTGCATTGTTCTATAATTATGCTTTTCCAATACATGCCTGTAAAACATAAGCTACATAATGCACTTTTTTCAATACAAGTATGTTAAAAAGTGACACACCTCTATCTTCTCATAAGCTACATAATGCACTAACGATGTGGTAAGATCTCTTATAAATCATGTGCTTCGGCTATGAAAACCTCTTTACTCTCTTGATTTTTTTTTTTTCCTCTTATTTCGTTTTTTTTTTTTTTTTTTCTTTCTTTTCAATTCTTTGGCCGTGGAGTGGAAGGGAGGGGGTGGAATGGCTAACAGTAACAATGGAGTTGAGCTAAAATTTGGCGTTCCAAATACTCTTAGTGTAATTCTGCTGCTGTCAAAATTTTATCCTTTCATGCTGATTTTATTTTAGGTAAGAGTTGATTTTAACGTTGATCTTTAGCTAAGCTATTTTTTATTTTTTATTTTTTATAATTTATTCCTCATTGTGGGGGCCTTGGTCTACTCAAGGTGGGCTGAACCACCGGGTACCTTTTATTTCCTACAGATGTCCAGGCAGTCGGTGGTGTGAAACACATCTTTAACAAATGTGTTTCTACAAGTTTATTGAAAACGAAAGGATCTGTTTTATGTTCTCTGGTGTTTGTGATGATTTATGGCCTTATGTGATTTCCCTAGTTAGTTAGGTGGGGATTGTCGCCCTTGTTCAAACAAAAGACCAGCAAAATAAACTCTACCCTTGCCCACTTGCAGAACTTGATAAGCTTCTTGAGCAAAAATGCGAGTTGTATGCATTGTTGCTTTCTCTTTATTTTTGTCTTGTTTAATTAAAACAATTATGTGGTCTTGCGTTAGGTTCAAAAGGTTGATAAATAATCTATGCTAACCCGCCAATATTCCAAGCCGAGACTGGGTTAGATCTAGCTCTTGGGTTAGGTCTCGCATTAGAGAAGATGTCAACAAGCATCTCACGGAAACTCTCCGTTCTCGACGGTGGAAGAAGGGTAAAGGGTATATCTACACTTTTATGAACCCAAATCTTTCTTTACATTTCTTGCAGATTGATATGGTATCAGCGTTTCTGCAATTTTCCATCCTATTTTTCTCATTCTTGATGTTGATGGTTGCAATGGATATTTAGTACTTATAGGTCCATCGTAGTGAATGCCAAAGAACGCATAATGGATTTGACAAGTCATATAGAGACAACAATCTATGGTAGGTAAAGCCTCCGAGTTATTAGGGAGAGAATCACTCCAATTAATGCACAAAATCGAAAAAGATATATCCATCTGTATCGATTATCTTCACGACCATAGCCCTATAAACAACACATATAGGTAAATCTAACAATTCAATTTGGCCATTTATATGTACATACTAAAAGAATGAATCTTTTTTACGATCTTTGGCATTTGTGATGCTTTATGGCCTCACGTGATTGCTCTGGTGATTTTAGTAGTGATTGCTACCATTGTTGCAAGAAAAAATTAGTAAAATATAATCTAGCCCTTCCCACCTGCTGAACTTGATAAGCTTCTTGAGCAAAAATGCGAGCTGTAAGCACTCTTGATTACTCTTTATTTCTCTTATTTTATTAAAACAGTTATGTGCTCTTGCATTGGGTTCAAAATGTCGACAAATAATCCATGCTAAGCCCCCCAATATTCCAAGCCGAGACTGGGTCAGATCTGGCTCTTGGGTCAGGTCTCGCATCACAGAAGATGTCAACGAGCACCTCACGGAAACTCTCCGTTCTCGATGGTGGAAGACGGGTTAGCGGTACATCTACACTTTTATGAACCCAACGCTTTCTTAATCTTTATTGAGGATTGATATGGTATCAGCATTTTTTTAGAAACAATTCTGCACTTTTGCATCCTATTTTTCTCATTCTTGATCTTGATGGTTGCATTGGATATTTAGTACTTATAGGTCCACCGTAGTGAATACCAAAGCACCCGTAATGGTTCTAATAAGTCCTACAGAGGCACAAAACAATATTTGCTATGTAAAGCCTCTGAGTTATTAGGGAGAGAATCACCCCAATGAATGCAGAAAATCGAAAAAGATATATCCATCTGGATTGATTATCTTCATGACTATACCCCTATAAACAACAAATATAGGTAAATCTAACAATTCAATTCGGCCATTTATATGTACATACTAAAAGAATGAATCTTTATTACGATCATTGGCATTTGTGATGCATTATGGCCTCACCTGATTGCACTGGTGAGTTCAGTAGTGACTGCTACCATTGTTGCAAGAAAAAACTAGCAAAATATAATCTAGCCCTTCCCACCTGCTGAACTTGGTAAACATCTTGAGCAAAAATGCGAGCTGTATGCACTTTTGCGTCCTCTTTTATTTTTGTCTTACTTTATTCAAATAATTATATCCTCTTGCGTTGGGTTCAAAAGGTCGATAACCAATCCATTCTGACCCCCCCAATTTTCCAAGCCGAGACTAGGTCAGATCTGCCTCTTAGGCCAGGTCTCGCATCAGAGAAGATGTCAACGAGCATCTCACGGAAACTCTCCGTTCTCGACGGTGGAAGAAGGGTAAGGGGTACATCTACACTTTTATGAACCCAACGCTTTCTTTATCATTCTTGCAGACTGGTTGGTATCATCTTTTTTTTTTAGGAAAAATTATGCAATTTTCCATCCTATTTTTCTCATTCTTGATGTTGATGGTTGGAATGGATATTTAGTACTTATAGGTCCATCGTAGTGAATGCCAAAGAACCCATAATAGATTTGATAAGTCATATAGAGGCACACAACAATGTATGCTAGGTAAATCGTCCGAGTTATTAGGGAGAGAATCACTCCAATAATTGTGGAAAATCGAAAAAGATATATCCATCTGTATTGATTATCTTCATGATTATACCCCTATAAACAACACATATAAGTAAATCTAACAATTCAATTCGGCCATTTATATGTACATACTAAAAGAATGAATCTTTTTTACGATCTTTGGTGTTTGTGATGCTTTATGGCCTCACCTGATTGCTTTGGTGAGTTCAGAAGTGATTGCTACCATTGTTGGAAGAAAAAACTAGTTGAATATAATATAGCCCTTCCCACCTGCTGAACTTGGTAAACTTCTAGAGCAAAAATGTGAGCTGTATGCACTCTTGCTTGCTCTTTATTTTTGTCTTACTTTATTAAAACGATTATATCCTCTTGTGTTGGGTTCATAAGGTCGATAAACAATCCATTCTAACCCCCCCCCCCCCAATATTCGAAGCTGAGACTGGGTCAAATCTGGCTCTTGGGTCAAGTCTCTCATCAAAGAAGATGTCAACGAGCATCTCATGGAAACTCTCGGTTCTCGATGGTGGAAGAAGGGTAAGGGGTACATCTACACTTTTATGAACCCAATGCTTTCTTTATCTTTCTTGCTGATTGATATGTTTTCCACAATTTTTTTAGAAAAAATTCTACAATTTTCCATCCTATTTTTCTCATTCTTGATGTTGATGGTTGGAATGGATATTTAGTACTTATAGGTCCATCGTAGTGAATGTCAAAGAACGCATAATGGATCTTATAAGTCTTAAAGAGGCACACAACAATGTATGCTAGTTAAAACCTCTGAGTTATTAGGGAGAGAATCACTCCAATTAATACAGAAAATCGAAAAAGATATATCCATCTATATTGATTATCTTCACGACTATCCCCCTATAAACAACACATATAGGTAAATCTAACGATTCAATTCGGCCATTTATATATACATACTAAAAGAATGAATCTTTTTTACGGTCTTTAGCGTTTGTGATGCTTTATGGCCTCACGTGATTGCTCTAGTGAGTTCAGTAGTGATTGTTACCATTGTTGCAAGAAAAAACTAGTAAAATATAATCTAGCCCTTCCCACCTGTTGAACTTGGTAAACTTCTTGAGCAAAAATTCGAGTTGTATGCACTCTTGCTTACTCTTTATTTTTGTCTTACTTTATTAAAACAATTATATACTCTTGCGTTGGGTTCAAAAGGTCGATAAATAATCCATTCTAACCAAACCCCCCCCCCCCCCCTCAAAAAATATTCCAAGCCAAACCTGGGTCAGATCTGGCTCTTGGGTCAGGTCTCGCATCCAAGAAGATGTCAACGAGCATCTCACGGAAACTCTCCATTCTCGACAGTGGGAGAAGGGTAAGGGGTACATCTACACTTTTATGAACCCAACGCTTTTTTTTATCTTTCGTCTAGATTGATATGGTATCTGCGCTTTTTTTAGAAGAAAATATGCAATGTTCCAACCTATTTTTCTCATTCTTCATGTTGATGGTTGGAA
Source organism: Carya illinoinensis (assembly GCF_018687715.1). NCBI lineage: Eukaryota > Viridiplantae > Streptophyta > Magnoliopsida > Fagales > Juglandaceae > Carya > Carya illinoinensis. The sequence continues at coordinate 16,599,305 of NC_056766.1, read as the reverse complement.
TGGATATTCTGTACTTATAGGTCCAAAGTAGTGAATGCCAAAGAACCCATAATGGATCTGATAAGTCATACAGAGGTACACGATAATGTATGCTAGGTAAAGCCTCTAAGTTATTAGGAAGAGAGTCACTATAATTATTGCAGATAATCAAAAAAAGATATATCTATCTGTATTGATTATCTTCAAGACTGTACCCCAATAAACATCATATATAGGTAAATCTTACAATTCAATTCAACCATTTATATATACATAATAAAAGAATGAATCTTTTTTATGATCTTTGGCGTTTGTGATGCTTTATGGCCTCACGTGATTGCTCTGGTTATTCCAGTAGCGATTGCTACCATTGTTGCAAGAAAAAGCCAGTAAAAAATAATCTAGCCCTTCCCACCTGCTAAACTTGATAAGCTTCTTGAGCAAAAATGTGAGCTGTAAGCACTCTTGATTACTCTTTATTTCTCTTATTTTATTAAAACAATTATGCACTCTTGCATTGGGTTCAAAATGTTGACAAATAATCCATGCTAACCCCCCCAATATTCCAAGCCGAGACTGGGTCAGATCTGGCTCTTGGGTTAGGTTTCACATCATAGAAGATGTCAACGAGCACCTCATGGAAACTCTCCGTTCTCGACAATGGAAGACAGGTAAGCGGTACATCCACACTTTTATGAACCCAATGCTTTCTTTATCTTTCTTGAGGATTGATATGATATCAACATTTTTTTTAGAAACAATTCTGCACTTTTCCATCCTATTTTTCTCATTCTTGATCTTGATGGTTGCATTGGATATTTAGTACTTATAGCTCCATCATAGTGAATGCCAAAGTACCTGTAATGGTTCTGATAAGACCTACAGAGACACAAATCAATGTTTGCTAGGTAAAGCCTCTAAGTTATTAGGGAGAGAATCACTCCAATCAATGCAGAAAATCGAAAAGGATATATCCATCTATATTGATTATCTTCACGACTATACCCCTATAAACAATAGATATAGGTAAATCTAACAATTCAATTCGGCAATTTATATGTACATACTAAAAGAATGAATCTTTTTTAGGATCTTTGGCATTTGTGATGCATTATGGCCTCGCCTAATTGCTCTGGGGAGTTTAGTAGTGATTGCTACCACTATTGCAAGAAAAAACTTGTAAAATATAATCTAGCCCTTCCCACCTACTGAGCTTGGTAAAGTTCTTGAGAAAAAATGCGAGCTGTATGCATTCTTGCATCCTCTTTATTTTTGTCTTACTTTATTCAAACAATTATATCCTCTTGCGTTGGGTTCAAAAGGTCGATAAATAATCCATTCTAACCCTCCAATATTCCAAGCTGAGACTGTGTCAAATCTGTCTCTTAGGCCAGGTCTCGCATCAAAGAAGATGTCAATGAGCATCTCACGGAAACTCTCTGTTCTCGACGGTGGAAGAAGGGTAAGGGGTACATCTACACTTTTATGAACCCAATGCTTTCTTTTTCATTCTTGCGGACTGGTATGGTATCATCCTTTTTTTAGAAAAAATTCTGCAATTTTCCATCCTATTTTTCTCATTCTTGATGTTGATGGTTGGAATGGATATTTAGTACTTATAGGTCCATCGTAGTGAATGCCAAAGAACCCATAATGGATCTAATAAGTCATAGAGGGGCACACAACAATGTATGCTAGGTAAATCCTCCGAGTTATTCGGGAGAGAATCACTCCAATCAATGCGGAGAATCGAAAAAGATATATCCATCTGTATTGATTATCTTCATGACTATACCCCTATAAACAACACATATAAGTAAATCTAACCATTCAATTCGGCCATTTATATGTACATACTAAAAGAACGAATCTTTTTTACGATCTTTGGCATTTGTGACGCTTTATGGCCTCACCTGATTGCTCTGGTGAGTTCAGAAGTGATTGCTACCATTGTTGCAAGAAAAAACTAGTAAAATATAATATAGCTCTTCCCACCTGCTGAACTTGGTAAACTTCTTGTGCAAAAATGCGAGCTGTATGCACTCTTGCTTACTCTTTATTTTTGTCTTACTTTATTAAGATGATTATATCCTCTTGCGTTGGGTTCATAAGGTCGATAAATAATCCATTCTAACCCCCCAATATTCCAAGCCGAGACTGGGTCAAATTTGGGTCGTGGGTCAGGTATCTCATTATAGAACATGTCAATGAGCATCTCACAGAAACTCTTGGTTCTCGATGGTGGAAGAAGAGTAAAGGGTACATCTATACTTTTATGAACCCAATGCTTTCTTTATCTTTCTTGCCGATTGACATGTTATTCGCGTTTTCTTTAGAAAAAATTCTACAATTTTCCATCTTATTTTTCTCATTCTTGATGTTGATGGTTGGAATGGATATTTAGTACTTATAGGTCCATCGTAGTGAATGCCAAAGAACGCATAATGGATCTAATAAGTCTTTCAGAGGCACACAACAATATATGCTAGATAAAACCTCCAAGTTATTAGGGAGAGAATCACTCCAATTAATGCAGAAAATTGAAAAAGATATATCCATCTATATTGATTATCTTCACGACTATCCCCTTATAAACAACATATATAGGTAAATCTAACGATTCAATTCGGCCATTTTTATGTATATACTAAAAGAATGAATAATTTTTAAGATATTTGGTGTTTGTAATGCTTTATGGCCTCACGTGATTGCTCTGGTGAGTTTAGTAGTGATTGTTACCATTGTTGCAAGAAAAAACTTGTAAAATATAATCTAGCCCTTCCCACCTACTGGACTTGGTAAACTTCTTGAGCAAAAATTTGAGCTATATGCACTATTGCTTACTCGTTATTTTTGTCTTACTTTATTAAAACAATTATATACTCTTGCGTTGGGTTCAAAAGATCGATAAATAATCCATTCTAACCCCCCCCCCCCCCCCCCCGCCAATATTCCAAGCCAAGCCTGGGTCAGATCTGGCTCTTAGGTCAGGTCTCGCATCAGAGAAGATGTCAATGGGCGTCTCACGGAAACTCTCCACTCTCGATGGTGGGAGAAGGGTAAGGGGTACATCTACACTTTTATGAACCCAACGCTTTCTTTATCTTTCTTGTGGATTGATATGTTATTGGTGTTTTTTTAAGAAAAAATTCAGCAATTTTCCATCCTATTTTTCTTATTCTTGATGTTGATGGTTGGAATGGATATTTAGTACTTATAGGTCCATTGTAGTGTATGCCAAAGAACCCATAATGGATCTGATAAGTCATAGAGAGGCACACAACAATGTATGCTAGGTAAATCCTCCGAGTTATTAGGGAGAGAATCACTCCAATCAATGCTGAAAATCGAAAAAGATATATCCATCTACATTGATTATCTTCATGACTATACCCCTATAAACAACACATATAAGTAAAGCTAACAATTCAATTCGGTCATTTATATGTACATACTAAAAGAATGAATCTTTTTTACGATCTTTGGCATTTGTGATGCTTTATGGCCTCACTTGATTGCTCTGGTGGGTTCAGAAGTGACTACTACCATTGTTACAAGAAAAAACTAGTAAAATATAATATAGCCCTTCCCACATGCTGAACTTGGTAAACTTCTTCAGCAAAAATGCGAGCTGTATGCAGTCTTGCTTACTCTTTATTTTTGTCTTATTTTATTAAAACGATTATATCCTCTTGCGTTGGGTTCATAGGGTCGATAAATAATCCATTCTAACCCCCGCAATATTCCGAGTCGAGACTGGGTCAAATCTGGGTCGTGGGTCAGGTCTCGCATCAAAATGCAAAAAACAAAACATATTACAAAATATCAGAGCGAAGTTTTCAGAAAAGTTTTCTTATTCCAAAAATCTTTTGGCATATCATAAACTGAAACATAATCTTCATATTTTCTTGGGGCATCATATCGAGATAGATACCACCTTTAATCCTCGTGATAAAGTTATAAACCACCATTATACCCATGGCTAAGCCATATACCATGTTTCACACTCGTGGTAGGGTTATAAACCACCATTATTCCCATGCTATGTTTCACCCCCATGGTAGGTTTATAAACCACCATTATACCCGTGGTTGGGCTGTATTCGATATTTTATTCTCGTGGTAGGTTTGTGCCACATTATACCCATGGTGAGGCTGTATTCCATGTTTCATCACCGTGGTAGGGTTTTGCCACATTATACCCGTGGTGAGGCCGTATGCCACTATTATATCCATGACGGGGTCGTATGTCACTATTATACCTATAGCAAGGCCGTATGCCACTATTATATCCATGGCGGAGCCTTATGCTACTATTATGCGCATGGCGAGGCCTTAACATAAACAAAACAAACATATCATTAGAAATAGATTATATTCAGATGTAAAATCAGAAACTCATGCCAAAGTTTTTTAGCTTACACATCATATCAGAACAGAATACTTAGTAGCTTCAGATCATTTCATATATTCAATAGAGCAAAATCAAAGTATCTTCATTTTAACCACGACAAAACTTTAAGAATCTCATTTTCGCTCTGTTTACAAAGTTCAGAAATAATATGCAAAATAAACTCATGTCTATACCATTCATGACAAAAGTATTTTCTCTTCCATACAGAGTTCATAAGTAATGCCAGAACAAATAATTGAGGTTGTCTTTCAGATTTATTTTCAAAAACAAACATGCATATTTTTAAAAGTCAACCTCATTTTATTTTCTTTTTATGCAAAATCTAATATAGAAATCCCGTTTACCTGACTTTCGTGTAGTATCTACTCCTTCGGTCTAAACTCTAATAACAGTATCACCACCTAGTCAAAACATAAACCAAAATTTTAAATAAACCAACCCAGAAAGCTACTAATTATTTGACAACAACCCAAACCATCCCCTATTAACTCAAAATCCATCATAAAAAATAAAAATAAACTTGAATAGTCCCCTAACCGAATAGCTTCGTAATATTCCACCTCACAACATCACAACAACTGAACAACGTATAAAAATTGACTCAAACAGCCATCAAATACTCCCAGCCCTCAACACACAAAAAATACAACATCGTCTATTAATTTCATCATTCCAACATAACCCACAGAAAATTTCCAGCAACTTTCATCAATCTTATTTCTCACTTAACAACACCCAACAATCACTTCAAACTCCAACAAAACAACATATACAGCCTGTAACTACAATCCTCACAACCCACATCAATTCACAAACCATCCACCTTTCATCACAAAACCGCAATTCCCAACACAATATATATATATATATATATATATATATATATATATATAAATCACCATCTTCCGAAGATACATATATACAAAAGAATATGCACTTAAAAATTAATTACTTGAATTTTGGAAAAACAAAAGGATTTAGAGAGCAAGAAGTCCGCCTTACCAGTATTTACACAAGGTGTGCTCACGGTAGTAGGACTCAAAAGGAAAGAAAAGCACAAACTAAAATTGGTTAAAGTCTCAAGTTACGAAGAGAGATACGGGCATGTGAGTGAAAATAAAACAGAGGTTGTGTGAAAACAGAGGGGGAAAGTGAATCTGTGTGTACGAGAGTGAGAGTGAGGATGAGAACAGAAAGTAGAAGATTGAGGGGAAAGAGCTCACCTGCGCGAAGAGAAGAAATGCCAGAGACAGCGTTAGCTTCGGTCCAACGGAGATAAAAGGAAACGTTCTTGGGTTCAATTTAACACAAACCTAAAATGGAAATTAGGATTCATATTGAATACAGAAACAATAGAAAGAGAAGAAGAGAGAGATAAGATGAGAGAAAGTGACTCACCAGTGAAGATCAACCAAAGGCGACGAGAGTGCAAGGTTCGTGAAAAACACAGCAGCAACGAGAGATGAACCAAAAACAAATTTCAGGAGAGAGCGAGAGCCTGAGTATCTTGGTATGATGAGTGGAAAAACTTTATGTGAGAGAAAAAAATAAAAGTGCAGAAACCGTGCGGGAGTTGGAATATGAGGAGAGAAAAACGGTGTAGGGATGATGGAGGGAAGAGGGGCTTCGGGCGTGGGGGTGATAGAGGATAACGGAAAAAGAAAAAAAAGAAACTGAATAGGAAAGACTCAACTTACCAAAACAACACCATGTCATGGGTCTGGCCTATGGTACGGCTTGGACTTGGCCCGACCTAGATATTACAATACAGGTCTATCACCTTGGAGTTTGGGTAGAAAACTCTGCAGGATCTGATCATAAGTATTGCAAAAATTTTGAATCTCCATGCATCATGTACCTGTCGTTAGCACTCATCACATATAAAACATATGGAATTCGTGGATGAATGCGACGCACAATTTTCAGCACTGTATTGTGTATATAAATGTCACTACAAGAAAAATGGTCAAAATTAATTGTTAATAGTCTTTTCGTTACTATAAATTAGTCGCAATTGACCGTTTTTCTTGTAGTGTGTGTATTCATTATCATGTATTGACTAACATTATGGAGGCCATCGAGCATAGATCAGGTACATGGTTTTCCATACCAGGTTCCAATATATATTAATGTTCAATCATGTAGGCATATTGTAATTGCCAATCTATTACAATAATAACGTACCAACTTTTACGTGCATGGTGCAAAGCGGCACTGCTAATTAATTTATTGGACAACTAAATTAAGCAAAGTTTTGGAAATCTTGATCAAACCACAATTCTGAGACCCATACTGAATGCAAGCATGCATGAATTCTATTTGATGGTCTTCAATGCATAAAGCTTGGAAGGTAGGCGAGGTGCGATGAGAATCTCGAGGGGAGTGGCTTTCATGTTTGTCAGTCCAAAGCTCTCAGTCATATCAACCTGTGCATTCGAGGGAGTTGAGATCTCAAACATGTGCAAAATACGAGCCAGTGTCAAATGTACCACTTGAAGGGCTAAAGTTGCTCCGGGGCACACTCTTCGACCACTTCCGAATGGGATCAATTCAAAATTTTTACCCCTGACATCAAAATCCTTGTGGGTTGATAAAAAGCTTTCCGGCTTAAACTCCAGAGGGTCTGACCATATCAGTGGATCCGTTTGAATTTTCCAAATGTTGGTAATGAGTCGGGTGCCTTTAGTGACATGGTATCCGCCTATGATGCAGTCCTCACTGAATTCTCTCGGCGATCCTAATGGAGCTGCTGGATATAAACGGAATGTCTCTTTCACAATGGCTTGGAGATAGACCAATTTACTGATATCTGAGTCCTCAACAAGTCTTTCCTTTCCCACTTGGATGTCAAGCTCATCTTGGGCCTTTCTAAGCACATGCCGGTTGTTTAGCAAGAGCGATATTGCCCAAGTTAGGGTAACCGTGCTGGTGTCACCGGCCCCTGCGATCAGATTCTGCAAGGTGCATTTTTGTTGAAAATTCATAACTCATTACCTTGAAGGTGGAATTGGAACAACTCAATCATTCTTCTTAAAAATAATCATAGCTGAAAAGACGATCTCTGTTTTATTTTCCTATTTTATTATAATAACTTCTTGCGCACACAAAACAGAAATCAAAAGATTGTTTTATACATCGGGTTATTATGCAGGATTAACCCATGCAAGTTCTTTTTTTTTTTTTTTTTGATGGAAAATGCTTCAATACATTCATTCATAAACGAAGTTACAACTGTGACTTATCAATACAGGAAAACCAGACTATAAGTCAACTAACGCAACTGCTCAGGAGCTTCCCCGTCAACAAATTTCTTTGTGACGGACATTGTCTAAACTTCTATACCTCCTCTCTTGACAGCAGTCAAAAGAGAAAGCTCTCTGTTAAAACAGAGATAAAACGACCTTTCTTCCAAAGAAGAAAGGTACACCCACGCTCCATCCTCCCAAGGAGGAGTACAACCACACTCTCTCCTCCCAAAGAGGAAGAGTACCAAACCTACATTCCTCCAAAAGAGGAGTAGGACAAACACCCACATTCCTTTAAAAAGGAGTGGGACTAATCTATTTTTTTATTTATAAAAGCTAAACCAACTCCACAATCACCAATACAAAACACAAAAACTGAAAAGGGCTGTAAAAAACAACAAACCCAGACACTGTAAACACATTAGGCCCAGCCTAACTGAAAGCCCAGCTTCGTTAGGCCCAAACCGTTAGGATTCATCCCAACCCGTTAGGCCCAACCCGTTAGGGATTCATCCCTTTCTTCTGCCGCCGCCTCCATCTACAACACTGAAGGATCGACCCCGTGCCTCGCGCTGTGCTGGATCTACCACACTGCTCTCACCAAAGCAGGTTTTCAGGTCAGCCCACGCTGCATCCTCCACACCACGCCTTGTGTTCCGGTCGTCCCTCGCTTCCGCCCCTCTGATATACCTCCCCCTCGATCCTGCAGCACCAGAACCACCCCAACTGTAGCACCAGAACCCTTTGTGCTACAAACCCATCCCATGCCACCCTTGTTCCCGAAAGACAGAGTAGCTGCCAACCACCTAACCACCCCCACAACGGGTTGAACGACCGCGAAAGACCACCTCGAAAGACCAGAGCCACCGCTCGGCCACTCACCCCAAAAAACCAGAGGCCAACTGACCACCGTGTCTTCTCTGCCTCAAGACGCCAAACAACCGGGGAGAAGGTTTTTGGGATGAACCGAGTACCTGGCCATGGCGCTGAGTCACAACGATACAGCTCCCTTCAGACCTCCACCAAGAGCTTATTTAAACACCAAAACCAGAGATTTAAACCAAAACTAAAAAAACGCCACATAAAAGGATAGGAAAGGGGAGGGAGGAAAGGAGGATGGAGCTGAGGCCCCCGTCCCCCCCACCCCCTGCCCGGTCTGGTTGCTAGGTTTGCTGGGTTTCTAGGGATAGGCTCCAACCCATGCAAGTTCAAACCTTGTGAAGCAAAAATTGTGGAAAATAAAATACAGCAATTATTTTTCTGCAAACTTGGGTGATATATATTTTGAAAAAATCTAATTATAAGCACAATTGCGGACTAATATGTGCACCAATATAATGTGATTGGTCAAAAAGTAGATTTTATTAAAAATAATACTAATTTAAATTTTGAATATGAATGAATCAATATTAATACTAATTTACTTGTACGTAGCCAAATTCATTCAAGCCCAAGAAACGTTAATAGCAATTAGATTCTTATATTTATCAAGTTCTCTCGCCGGCCTCCTTCTCTTTAATTTCTCCATCTCAATCCTTTTCTATTTTATTATATTCTCTATCATTTGGATAATAGGCTGTGGGATTTTCAGTCTTAGAAGTGAATTGTTAGTCTAATGACGAATTGTTAATTTGAGTCATCTAAAGGTTTGAAAACTATGGTTGGGAAATTGAGCTTTTGGGTAACATGATATTAATCAATTGGCACAAATATTGCAGAATATATAGAAGAGAAAAGCGAATGCCTACCAAACATGTGGCTTTGTTGATTGTATCCGCATCATTGCCTGCAAGCTGGTCTGCACCATCGAGGATAGAAAGCATTACATCCATGAAATCTTGCTCACCTTTACCCTCACCTAAAGTCCTCTTACGCTTATGATCTTCCAGCCATTCCCCAATCATACTGTCCAATTCTTTGGCAGTTCTCTTCATGGCCTTCTCATGTCCACCATAATCCAACCAACCAAGGCAAGGAATGGCATCCGACACCAAGAACAACCCAAGCAAACGAAAAAACTCCCTCAATGCTTTTTGAAAACTACGTGCCTTTTCTTTGTTATGATCCCCTATACTAGTAGAAAAGTCGTACCGCTTTCCAGCAACCATCCTAACAATCAAGTTAAGATTCATGTCCCCAATCCACTGCTTCAGATCCACCATAACCTGGCCTGAGTTGTCCCTTTGCTTGGTCCAAAGTTTGTATAGCTGTGCTAAGGAGGTCTCAACTTCGGAGACTCGAACGTGAGAAAGAAGTTCAAGCCGACGATTAGAGAGTAGCTCTACGGTGACTATTTTACGCAATTCACGCCAATAGGAACCATAGGCTGCGTGGCTGAACATGGCAGAGTTATATCCCAAGTGCTTTGAAGCAACAAGTTTGGGTCGAGAGGAAACAGCGACATCGTTGGTTGTGAAGCACTCCTTAGCCACCTCCCAATTGCTCAACACCAAGGTTCGGTGCAACCCTATCTGGATAGTGAAAGCCGGACCGTATTTGTCTGCCATGGCTCCCAAAGTTTTGTGGGGAAGTTGGCTTCCTCCCAATAGAGGCAGGTGACCCACTATAGGCCATGCACCTGGTGGACTTGGTGGGGTTTTGAGCAAGCCATCTTTAGACCTCCTTAAAAGATGAAATAACAACAGAGCTATGGCAAGTGCTCCAACTACAACAGAGTTTAGGCAAGGGGAAAGAAGGGAAAGAAGATCCATTATTGGCGACAATATTTTGCAAGAGGCAGCTTGGAGGATATCTTTTGGTGAACTTATAATAATGCTTTTATTACCATATGTTCCAACTGTTCACGAGTATTTTTGGGGGTGATATAATGTAAAGTCAAATTATCATAATTTAATACATAAAGTGGCCTTCTTATCTTCTTTAACAAGAGATCTACCAAGTGTCAGCAGATCTCTTAAATAGTTGTAGGATAGTGATGTACTTTTAGGATTCTTCTCATTTATAAGGACTCAAAAGGGTACAAAAGTATCGAAAAACAAATTAATAAGTCTTCTCTGGCTTAATTCATAGAAACTTTATCCTTCATAAAGTTACATTTTACCCTTTCAAACCATTCATTCTCTTTAGAATTTGAAACATATATAAGTGGCCAGCATTTTACATATTACCCTTTTCAAAAATACCGTCCACAATGTTAACTTATTATTGGGTTATTTTATTCTCAAGTCTGTGTGTAGAATACACCATGTATACATCAGTTAAATGGTAACATTTGATTTGTAAGATTATCAGTTTTTCAAATTTATCTTCTAAATCAAATTATAACATATAAGTATTCTACTAGATGTGTTCTATACCAATTTGAGAATAAATTTTTTCATTCTAAAATATGTGGATGGTTATCAAAGAAATAATGACAGTATTGCAAATGTTGTAATCTCCCCCAGTATCGAGTGGAGTAATTGTATTCATGTATATATAGAATTACAAGAGTTGGACAGTAATAACAGAGAGACACGAAAGCAGCAATCACAAGAGTTGGTTTGGCATAGGAGGAGGATAAGGCATATAAGTAGCTGAATCCTTAGTTGCCTTATTATCCCCCCCTAAAGCTGAGTAGAAGGAATCGGATGCACAGCTTGGCACAAAGAGCCTGTCATTGCATAGTGACTAAAGGTTTCGTCAGTGCAACCGCAAGTTGGGACTTGCTAGGTGGGAACTGAACATTGAGAGCCCGTCTCTGAACTTGTTCATGGACAAAGTGTAATCGATCTCAACATACTTGGTGTCAACATACTTGGTGCCGACTTGCTGTTATTCAGAATATATGTTAAGAATTCATAATCACGAAGTAGTTCACCAACTTTTGCCAATATATCAGTAGAGATCTTCACTCGCTGGTAGTATTCGGACATGAACATGTTGCCCTTCTTGAGAGTGGATAAGTCAAGACATATGCCTACCACTCGTCCTTGTGCATGGTTGGAAAACATGCGCTCAAGAGCACACCAAACATCCTTGGATGTTTCAAGGTCCACCATGTGGGTGGTAATTGATTATGAAAGAGAAGACATAAGGGCACCAAGGATTACCTGATCTTGGTTGTACTATTGAGAAAATTCTAGATTGGGAATAGTTTGGATTTTGTCATCTTTTAGAACTAATATTAATTGTTGGTGGAGGACATGGGATTGTTCCATCAACATAGCCAATCAATTGTTGGCCTCTACTGAGATAGGAGGAAGTTATCCTTAGTGAGTTTAATGGTGACAAGGTTTTATAGGATAAGTGGGGCACAAAGAGACATTGTTTGAAAAAAAAAAGTAAAAAAAAAAAAAAAAGAGTGAGTGACTAGCCAAAATGATAGTTGATGCCATGGGAGTAGGATTCTCTTAAACGTTGGTCTTTTGGTTCTGTGATACCATAAAGAAATAATGACAGTATTGCAAAAGTTATATTAATCTTCCTCAATATCGAGTGGAGTAATTGTATTCATGTATATATATATATAGAATTACAAAAGTTAACTATATAGATGTAGCTTAAGATTTATACAAGAAAAGTAATAACAGAGAGATATGAAAGCAGCAATCACGTGAGTTGGTCGGGTGCAAGAGGATGAGGCATATCAGTAGCAAATCCATAGTTGCCTTATTATCTATTATGAACTATTATTTTTCTCATTTTACTTAATTTAGCTACTCATATGCATGTTGAGTTTGTCTCTTTGTGTCGCACTCATTTCAATGAAGCTGTTAGAGACGGGATTAATCAACATGGAATTAGAGCTTTGATGCTCTTTTGTTGAATGCAAATGCAAGGGTTTGAGTTGTAATATTTAGGGCTTGTTTGGGAAATGAGAAAAAATGAGAACTCTGTAAATAATAGTTAAATAGTTTGTGAATAGTAGTGAAAGGATTTGAGTTACGATGTTCTATTGAGTTTTAAAAAATGAGAGAGAAAAAGTTAAATAAAAATATTATTTTTATTTTGTAATTTTAGAAATTTGTATTGTATGTTTTTTGTGTTTTATGTGGAAGTTTGTAAAATTTTTAATGATCAGATAATAGTTAGATAAAAAAGTTAAAAATTTGAAATTGAAAAATATTTGTGTTTGAGTGACGTTTGGAGAGTAAATAGTAGTGAAATTTTGACAATAGATGAGATATTTTATGTTCCAAATGAGCATTAAGTGATGTTTGTAAATGAAATTATGAGAAGTTTTGAGAATTTTATGGTTCCTCTTTGTGTCCAAACACCCACTTTTTCTTAAAAATGAGGATAGTTATCCCTTTTGTGCTATCTTATTTTTCTCATTTTACATGATTTATCTGCTCATATGCATGTTAAATTTATCTCGTTGTGTGGCAATCTTTTCAAGGAAACTAATAGAGACGGGACTATTGAACATGGAACTAAAGCTTTGATGCTCTTTTGTTGAATGCAAATGCAAGAGTTTGAGCTATACTATTTAAGTGCTTGTTTGGGAAATAAGATAAGATGAGAATTCTATAAATAATAGTTAAATGATTTGTGAATAGTAGTGGAATTGTTTGAGTGAAATGTTATATTAAGTTTTAAGAAATGAGAGAAAAAGTTGAATGAAAATATTATAAAGTTACAATATTATTATAATATGATTTTTTTAATATTACTTTTGTTTTGAAAAATGAAAATTTTGTATTATTTGGTATGTTTTATTTTGGGAAATTGGTAAAATTTTAATGAATGGGTAATTATTAAATGAAAATTTTGAAAATTTAAGATTAAAAGATGTTTCTGTTTTAGAAATGTTTAGGGAGTGACTAGTAGTGAAATCTTGAGATTACATGAGATGGTTTGTGTTTTCAAACAAGTCTTATGTAATGTTCAGGAATGAAATTATGAAAAATTAAAATAATTTCAAGTTTCATTTTTGTGTCCAAACGTCCCCTTATTCTTAAAACTGAGGATAGTTATCCCTTTTGTGTTATCTTATTTTTCTCATTTTATATGATTTATCCACACATATCCGTGTTAAATTTGTCTCTTTGTGTGACAATCTTTTCAACTAATCTAATAGAAATGAGATTAATCAACATGGAACTAGAGGTTTGATGCTCTTTTCTTAAATGCAATTGTAAGGGTTTGCATTGTAATAACTAGGGATTGTTTGGAAAGTAAAATGAGATAAAAGAAATTTGTAAATAATGGTAAAATGGTCTGAGTTAAAATATTTAATTGGATTTTGGGAAAGGAGAGTGGAGAAGTTGAATAAAAATATTATGAAGTTAAAATATTATTAGCATGTGATTTTTAATATTATTCTTGTTTTGAAGTTTGGAAAATTTGTATTGGTTTTTGTGTTTTAGTTTGAAGTTAAGAAAAAATTTTAAAGATAAAATGGAAAAGTTGAGAATTTGAAATTGAAACTATTTGTGTTTGAGTGATGTTTAGGGAATGAATATTAGTGAAATTTTGAGATCATTTGAGATGTTTTGTGTTTCCAAACAAGCCCTAAGTTATATTGAGGAATTAAGTTACAAGAAACTCAGAGAATTTCAAGTTTCATCTTTGTGTACAAACGTCCTACTTTGCTAAAATATGACAATAGTTATACCTTTCGTGATATCTTATTTTTTCATTTTACATGATTTATCTGCTCATATGCATGTTGATCAATTTGTCTCTTTGTGTGGCAATCTTTTCAACAAAGCTATTGTAGGTGGGATTAATCAACATTTCAACAAAGCTATTGTAGGTGGGATTAATCAACATGGAACTAGAGCTTTCATGTTCTTTTTTTGAATGCAAATGCAAGGGCTTGAGCTGTAATATTTAAGATTTGTTTGAAAAGTGAGATGAGATGGGAATTCTATAAACAAAAGCCAAATGGCTTGTGAATAATAATGAAAAAAAAGTTGATTTAAGTTGTTGTATTAAGTTTTGGAAAATGAAAGAAAACTAATTGAATAAAAGTTATATAAAGTTAAAATATTATTAGAATATAATTGTTTAATATTATTCTTGCTTCGAAAATTTGAAAATTTTGTTTTATTTTAAAGTTTGGGGAATTTGTAAATGTTAGGTAATGATTAGATTAAAAAGTTGAAAATTTAAAATTGAAATGTATCTATGTTTTTAATGTTTTGGGGACTGAGTAGTTGTGAAATTTTGAGATAAGATAAGATGATACCTATTTTGTGCCATCTTATTTATCTCAGTATACAAAATTTATTTGCTCATGCGTATGTTGAATTTGTCTCTTTGTGTGGAAATCTTTCCAACGAAGCTAATAGAGACTGGATTAATCAACATGGAACTAGAGCTTCGATGCTTTTTTGTTGAGTACAAATGCAAGGGTTTGAGCTGTAATATTATAAACAATTCATCTCATCTCATCTCTTTTGGATAATGAGTTGATCTCATCTTATAATCTAATTATTACAATTTTTTTAAACTTTCAAACAAAATATAATAAATAATTCAATTTTTTCAAATGTCAAAACAAAAATAATATTAAAAAATTATACTCTAAAAATGTTTTATTCAACTTTCACCTCAATTCAGCTAAACTTAACTCATTATGCAAACTTTCCCTTAGTACTAGTATAAGAAGTGAGATGAGATGAAAAGTTGTATTATTTTGTTTAAAAATTTGGGAATGTTGTAATTATTAGATAATTATTAGATGAAAAAATTAAAAATTTGAAATTAAAAAATGTTTATATTTAAGTGATATTTGGGGAGGGAATGGTAATAAAATTATGAGATTTGATAAGATGTTTTGTGTTTCCAAACAAGCCATTTATTAGTCTCCGATCCCACTAAACAAACACACACCAAAAATACAAAATAAAAATAAAAATAAAAAAAATATAATAAGGCCACACGTACAGCAATCCTATTCGGAGGATAAAAGCCGTGGCTCCCAAAAATTTTGTGATGACCCGTTTTTTAGTGTATTTTTGCTGATATGGGTGTTTTTATTTTAATTATTATATTAGTTATTTATTTTAATTTATTTGCGTTTTAAAATGGGTTTTTAATTTAATTGATGTTGTGTTTTATTTCTTTAAGTTGTTTTGTGGTTTTTAATCTTTTTTTTGGCGGTTTAGTTTTGTTTCTCGGAATGAGGAATAGATCTCATCTTTTCCCTACATCTCTTTTCCTTTTTCTCTTCTTTTTCCTTTTTCTTTTTTTTTTCTTTTTCCTTCTTTCTTTTTCCTTCCTTTTTCTTTTTTCTTTCTTTTCTTTTTTTCTTTTCTCTCTTCCCGCTTGAGCCCCCCCGGCCTCTCTCTCTCTTCTCTCTCCCTCACGCCGGATCGTTCCTCAGCCCAGCCCCACCGCCGCCGGCCACCGTGTGGCACACCACCCCCACCATCCTCTTCGTCTCCCTCCGGCGCACCTCCCCACCGGTTTCCACCCCCATCCGGCCGGCCGTTTGGCCGGAAAAGCTCTCCAAAGGCTGCACGGTTTTGGCTCTGATCCGCCGCCGTCGCTCCACCTCCGGCCACCATTTCTTCACCACTTCATCACCGGTCCCTTGCCGTCCTAACCCACCCATTTCCGGCCTCCAACGACCACCGGAACAGCTCCTACGAGCTAGCTTTCCTTTTTGGGAAATCCGGCCTATTTCCGGCGATTCCGCCGCCACCCACGGCCAACCACCACTTCCAATAGCTTCACAACCATCCCTAGACCATTCCCTATCAATCCCAAGCCCTAGTTTGTCCCCGTTCAAAAGTGGGTTTTTCACAACCCACGGCCACAGTGAATTTTCACTGTGACGTTGCTTTTTCGCCGCCATTTGCAACGCCTCGTGTTTTCTAAAATTGCCATATAGCGCTGTAAGTATTTTCCAAACCCTATTTTCAGATTTAAATATATATTGCTCTTTCAATTAATTAATCTGCTGGTTGGTTGATTCCGGACTGAGTCCGAGGAGTTCGGGGGTCGGATGGATGGAGGAGGGAGTTGCTTGTTTTGTTGTTTTATGTTGTTGGATTATTTTATTATGCATTGATATTGTAACAGCCTGCTAGAAATTCAATTAAGGAATTTCTATTGACTTTAGGAATCTCGTGAAAACTCTGTAAGTTTACACGAATCGACTAATCGCATAAATTTTAGCCTGTCAACATAGTTAGTGTTATCACTCACTATGGTGCTAGAAATGCGTTTTTAATTATTTGAGATAGTTAAAAGTGTCAGAATACATTATAGTCTACACCACTAGGCTTAATTAAATATTTAGAATTTTTCAGTACTAAGTTTATTACGTTTATTTTTGGAGTGAATAGTAACCTCGGTAAATGTACTGAGCGCAGTGTTTTCAAAATCATAGTGTGAAATGTCCAAATTAGGATAGCGATATTTTATTTGGACACTTGGCAAGATCTTAACCACACATAATGAATAGTATTAGATACTTGGCACAAAGAGAAACCATTAGATGGAATTGTGAAGGAAATCAAGGTGTGAGATCATGACACCTAAGCAAAATACACATTTGGAAAATATCTTAAGAATAGAGATTTAAAATACACATAGAAAGATTTTAGCCACCTTACTCTTCCAAGTCTACTCCACATTTGGAAAATATATTGAGCTGATTTTTATAGATATTATTGGATAGAATATTTTGAGATAATATTTTATAGATATTTTGGGTAGGAGAAAACCACACTCAACTCTCAACTCCAGCCTTATCATCTCCCTTATCTCTTCCATAAGCATCTCCAGCCATCACCCACGAACTTATCTTCATTTACACGTTTCTTTAAAAGAATATCAAACATTCTCTCTCGGACAGCTTTTAGGAGTTCTTTTGCATGCCCATTTCAAAGCTGTTGTAAGTGTTTTATCATAAATTCTCCTTCATATAAGTTGTTCATTTTTGAGTCTAGTTTACATGGATATCTTATTTGCCCCATTTGAAGATCATTTGGTCAGTCAAATATTGTGTAAACTATAGAAAGGTCATTCTGGGAGATAAACTGGAGAATATGTTATAGTTTGGAGTTTTTGACCAAGCTAATGGATAGATATTGGTCCGAAATTTTTATGGAGTATTGTTAACATGTATATATGACTATTGGTTGAGGAGTTTTGCATGATTGAAGGTTTTGATGAAATATTTACTTAGATTTAGAAACTTAGAAACTGGAAGAAGAAAAACAGTTTCTATTTTGAGAAAGTTTAACTCTTTGGTGGTCTAAACCTATTCTAATGACTTTGATAATTTTATTGGAGGATCCTAAGCATCTTATATACATGTTATATTATTATTTTGAAGATATTTGATGTTAGTTTCAAAGATATGAAATTTTATACAAAGAGATATTCAGATAAGCCAAAGTGTGGATGTTCTTGGCTAAATTTATGTTTTGGTTAATTTTTAACCATGTGATCTTGAATTAGAAGCTTATATATGTTTTAGGACATCTTTTTAAACCATGTGATGGTTTGGTTTGAAGATCACATATTTATAAGTCATAGATCAAAAGGTTGATCAAAACAAGTTAGAAACAAAAATCAATAGAAATAGCATATGAGAATTTCGGCCCTATGGAGTTTTAATAGTTGTGATTAGTTTTAAATTTTTCTAAATTGATATTTGAGTTGAGGATAAAATTTACATGAGGCATGTAAATTTTGGTGACTTTTGGAGTTAGTATGCAAAATCCTTAAATTATGGGTAAAACGGTCATTTTCCTACATGTAGGAAGTAAAATGGAAATTTTACTCTTTAAGTTAGTATTTTTCCATATTTCAAATTATTAGTGATTTAGTACTAACTTTTAGAATCACTAATTACAGTTCCTCGTGATCGCGCTTGAGGTTTTATAAGAAACGCGGAGATCGAGGTAAGTTAGCTTTTAACTTACTAGCAGTCTACTGTGTATGTGTGCTAAGTAAAAGAACTATAGTGTATGTATGTGTGTTATCATATATGTCATGCCACGCCAAGTTATCACGTAATTATTTATTTTACAGAATTTATTCTGTCATCAATTTTTATCTGTTACATAATATATTCTGTTATGTATTACTGTACATTACAAGTACGTCATGCTAAGTATGCAATCTATTACATGTATGTCAAGTCATGTAATATTCACTGTTGCAAGTATGTCATGTTAAATATGTTGTCTATTATATGTTATGCCATGTTACGAAATGTTTCTATCTCAAGTTGGTCATGTATTTCAAGTTATGTTCAAATCACGTTTCATCTTGAGTACATTATGTTTGTGTAGAATACATGGGGCCACAACAACTGTGGAGTATGTATTTTACTACAATTGTGATGCGTAGAATACATGGGGCCACAACAACTGTGGAGTATGTATTTACACGTAGAATACATGGGGCCACAACAACTGTGGAGTATGTATTTTTCATGTTAAGTCAAGTTTGTGTAGAATACATAGAGCCACAACAACTGTGGAGTATGTATTTACACGTAGAATACATGGGGCCACAACAACTGTGGAGTATGTATTTTTCATGTTAAGTCAAGTTTGTGTAGAATACATGGGGCCACAACAACTGTGGAGTATGTATTTACACGTAGAATACATGGGGCCACAACAACTGTGGAGTATGTATTTTTCATGTTAAGTCAAGTTTGTGTAGAATACATGGGGCCACAACAACTGTGGAGTATGTATTTTTCATGTTAATTCAAGTTTCAGAGTAAGTTCATGCTAAGTCAAGTTTCAGATCAAGTTCATGTCAAGTCAAGTTCAGTTCATAATTCAATTTAAGCTATGTCAATTATGCTATGTTGTACGCTAAGTTATGCTTTAATTACTTATGAATTTGATTATGCATTTATGCTTTTACTGTCATACATGTATCATTAGTCTGTATGGAAGTTTTTTTGTTAACTTGCTGAGATTTGTAATCAAATCTCACTTTGGTAGTCCCAACTACCATTCCCCCCGAATGGTAGATCTTGTTACAGGACCTGAAGGAGAATCAGGAGCTGATCAACTAGACACAGTTGACTAAGTGACGGTGCAACATAAATGTTGATATAGTAATTAACGTAAATTAGTACTTGTACGATTGAGTTGCATCTCTACTACTTTTTGGATCATAACCATTTTGGACTAGTGTTGTGATCTTAGTTGTTCAATGGATTTTTATGTATGAAGTATGTTTTAAGCATTTGGGATATTTTCAATTTGGTGCATAGTATTGCTAAAGAAAAATTTTATCCGCTGCGAATATTGCATATTGTTAGATGCATGTTAGGAATATTGCATCTTATATGTCATGAACGGGGGCAGGTAACCTTGTGTTGCATGTCTCGACGCTTCAAATGTCCGTCCGATCCCAAACGGAATTTGGGGGTGTTACAGATATGGCATTACATGGTGCATGCACGTGTGTTTTTGTTTATGTGTGAAAAGCCTGTGTATTGGCGTAAGTGGTCTTATGGGTGCGTGTGTATCACGACCCCAAGTCGGGATGGGGTATTATCCCGGTGGAGCTCCTCTGGTCACTCGGGAGCGGAATAAACTGAGTGATGTCCCCTGAGTTGTCGCTAGACGACGGGAGCGGGGGCTAGGGGTTGCTTGGCTACGAACGCGCCGGGCGCGGAACCGGGCATCGCTCTACGCATCGACTCCGTGGCCCTTCGCTGGTGAGGGCTAGAGGATGCTTGGCCACGAACGTGCGGGGCACGGAACTGGGCATCGCTCGTTAGGTGTCACATGCGTGGTGGTACTTTACGGTATGGCACTGGAGCCAGGGTGTGCGGATGACCCCTAGGGGAGGTCATGGTGCATACGGATAAAATGTGGCTTTGGCGTGTTTTTCGGAAAGGATGTGTTTTTGGGCCAAATGGGTTTTTGGCATGTGTGGAAAACTGTCTTTGGATTTCGTGCCTTGGGCATGTTTCATGCATATTGTTTGAGTTCTATGTGTTTTTTTATCTGGTAGTGTTTGGGTTTTACTTACCTGTAGTACCATTTTTGGTTCCGTAGCTTTTGGTGCAGAGTTGGAGGACGAAGAGGAGGAGGCTGAGCCTGAGGATGCGGCTCCGCCGGGTTGCTGATGCTATGTTTTATATTTGTTTAAAACTGTCTTTGTGTTTTTTGTAATATTTTATCTATGTACGTTTTAAACAGCTTGTATTACGTTAAGAAAAAATTCTGGTACTTAGTTATGACTTTCGTTATCCGCTGCGTGTTCTTTCGTGCACATTTGTTGCCTTTGCACACACTTGGCACCCGTCGATGGGATGGTGACCCGGGTTGTCACCATCTGGATGTCTCGATTTCCCCGTGTTCGGGCGTGGGGATTTGGGGGCATCACAGGTGGTATCAGAGCGGTTTGGCTCTGGGTAAAACCACATGTCCCGTAGGTAGTACCAGAATGTTTTTTTTAAAAGTTGTGTTTTAAAAATTATGTTAAGTACAGTTGTTTTATTTGTTGAGCTTGTTTGTTTGTTTGTACTTATTTGGTTATGTTTTTGCAAGCTGGTTTCTTTTGTTTCTTGCTGTGTGGTGTGGTTCTGTTTTTGTTGGTTTTATGATGGTTTTAATTGTTTTCTTAAAGGAGGGTCAAGAGTGGTGTTGTGGCAGGATTATGGGGAGACCAAGGAAATCTACCCAGGAACCACGGGATAATACCTCCAGGGATGACTCCCTAGCCGAAGCAATACGGCAGATGACAGAATTTATGCAGCAGAGTGCGAGGTCTCAACAGACAGGGCCTTGGCCACAACAAGGACCTTGGCCACAACAAGGGGGTCCTTGGCCACCATCAGGAGGGCCTTGTCCACCATCAGGAGGGCCTTATCCACCGTCAGGAGAGCCTTGTCCGCAACAAGGAGGGTATTGGCCACAACCAGGAGGTCCTTGGCCATATCAGGGAGGGCCTTGGATGTATCCAGGAGGGTCCAGTAGCATGGTGCAAGCCGGATGCACCTATGAGCGCTTCCTGGCGCATAGGACTCCACACTTCACTGGAAATGAGGATCCACTTCAGGCTGGAAAATGGATCAAAGATCTGGAGAAAACTTTTGAGGTGTGTGGATGCACTGAGGCACAGCAAGTACTCTACGCCAGCTATCTCTTGCAAGGTACTGCTTCTGATTGGTGGGATACCAAGAGGGTGCTGTTGGAATCTGAACTGGGATCTTTCGCTGCGGTGACCTGGCAGCGTTTCAAGAAGGAGTTCAATGACCGCTTCTTTCCCGCATCGGTAAGGAAGCAAAAGGCAAGAGAGTTCTCCAATCTAGTCCAAGGGGGCGCGACAGTGGAACAGTACGCCCGGAGGTTCATCGAACTTGAGCGGTTTGCTCCTCACCTTGTCGCCACTGAGGAGATGCGAGCAGATCGTTTCCAGGAGGGGCTATGCCATGACATATGCCGTATGGTGGTTAGCCATCGGATATCCACTTTTCAGGAATTAGTGGATGTGGCCACCCTTGTGGAGCGGGAAAATAATCTGAGTGTGGGCTCCCCTCCAGGGCATAAGAGGCGGAGTTTTTCTGGTGAAGGAAGCAGCTCGGGTTCGCCCCAGAAGTTTGTTCAGCAGGCCGGAACTCGACCTCCAACGTCCTCAGGTGTTCGTATGGGAGGACGGGTGCCTATTTGTGGAGCTTGTAATAGAGCTCATGAGGGCGAGTGTCGGATGAGTAGCGGACCCCAGTGTTACCGGTGTGGCCAAGTGGGACATATCGTTCGGGATTGCTCCGTCAGAGTTCAAGAAAGCCGTGGAGGTAGACACGGTGGAAGAACCAACTCGAGACAAGCAGTGCAAGCCCGGGTTTATGCTGTCACACCCGGAGAGGTGGATGATGAGGCACCAGCGACCCATGATGCTGGAGTAATTACAGGTATGGTTTAATTTAATTTTAAGTTGGATTTAATTTTTGGTGTTTGTGGTTATTCTTTGCTTTTTGGATTTCATGGGTTGATGTGTTGGGTTCAGGAAGAGTCCGTTTGTATGAGTTTTATGCTTGTACTTTGTTTGATTCCGGTGCTTCACGGTCGTTTGTATCTTCTACGTTTGCTCGGGTGTGTAATTTGGTCACGGAGCCGTTGCCGAAGTCTATGGTAGTGGCTCTACCCGATGGTGAGATGGTGTGGTGTTCCAAGGTTGCTTTGGGATGCCCGTTAAATTTTGAGGGAAGATTCTTGGATGCTAATTTGGTGGTGTTCAAGCTGTTGGGTTTTGATATCATCCTCGGGATGGATTAGCTATACCGATATTCCGCGAGTATTAATTGCAGAAGTCGGATAATTAGCTTTCAGCTTCCAGATGGTGATTGTCTGGAATTTGCGGGGAGTAGATTAAAAGAAAAGCCGATGATTATATCGGCGATTCAGGCAAGAAGAGAGATTGCATGGGGAGCGGATGCATTCTTGGTTCAGATGGTGTCCACGCCGTCTGAGAAGAAGTCCTTGGCAGACATTCCAGTTGTGGAAGAGTTCCCCGATGTGTTTGTGGATGACTTGCCCGGACTACCCCCCGTGCGAGAGATGGAGTTTGTTATAGACTTGGAACCTGGAGCGGCTCCTGTGCCTAAAGCTCCTTATCGCATGGCACCGGCTGAATTGAAGGAGTTGAAGACTCAGTTGCAAGATCTAGTAGAGAAGGGATTTATTCAGCCTAGTACGTCGCCGTGGGGTGCACCAGTTTTATTTGTTAAGAAGAAAGATGGAACCCTCCGTATGTGCATTGATTATCGGGAATTGAACAAGGTGACCATCAAAAATAAATATCCTCTCCCGCGGATAGATGATTTCTTTGATCAGCTTCAAGGAGCAGCCGTGTTCTCTAAGATTGATCTGAGGTCGGGATACTACCAGCTGAGAATCAGAGACCAGATGTGCCTAAAACTGCTTTCAGGTCGAGGTATGGGCATTATGAATTTAAGGTGATGCCGTTTGGGTTAGCTAATGCCCCTGCAGCGTTCATGGATTTAATGAATCGAGTGTTTCGACCTTATCTGGATTCCTTTGTGGTAGTATTTATTGATGATATACTGATTTATTCCCGAGATGTTGAAGAGCATGTGTATCATCTTAGTCTGGTACTTGAGAGATTGAGAGAACACCAGTTGTACGCCAAGCTCAGCAAGTGTGAGTTCTGGTTGGAAGAAGTTAAATTTCTTGGGCATGTAATTTCCCGGGACGGAGTGGCTGTTGATCCTAGTAAGGTAGAAGCCATTTTGTCATGGTAGCGCCCGACTACAGTGCGCGAGGTCAGGAGTTTCTTGGGGCTCGCCGGGTACTACCGAAGATTTGTAGATGGTTTTGCTCGCCTATCCGGACCTCTCACAGCTTTGACTCGGAAGAATACAGAATTTGTTTGGTCAGAGAAATGTGAGAGAAGCTTCCAGGAATTAAAGAACAGGTTGACAACGGCACCAGTGTTAGCGCTCCCAGAACCGCATAAGCCATTCGTAGTCTTCAGTGATGCGTCTAAGTTCGGTTTGGGTTGTGTCCTTATGCAGGAAGGACGGGTTGTAGCCTATGCATCTCGTCAGCTAAAGGACCATGAAAAGAATTATCCGACGCACGATCTAGAATTGGCTGCGATTGTTTTTGCCCTTAAGATCTGGCGGCACTTCTTGTATGGGGAAGCTTGCGAGGTATTTACTGATCACAAGAGTTTGAAGCATTTGTTTTCCCAGAAAAATCTGAATATGAGGCAGAGGCGATGGCTGGAGCTAATCAGTGACTATCAGTGTGAGATCAAGTACCATCCGGGGAAGGCTAATATAGTTGCTGATGCTTTGAGCCAGAAGTCACATTTGGAAGATGAAGCCGAGCCGTCAGAATTGGAGTCGTTGCTTTGTGGGATGAGAAGACTCCTTATAGAGAGTTCGCAGCAAGTGGAGATTTTGTCTTCAGTTCTCGATATTCGGGTAACTGATTTTGAAGAATTGAAAACTCTCCAAAGAAAGGATCCGAAGCTGCTGAACATCAGGAAGAGAGTCAGAAAATCTCGAGGGCCGTTGCACTATAGCATGGATAGTGATGGGATACTTCGGTTCCGAGATCGCAGAGTGGTCCCAAAGGACTCAGATTTCAAAGAACGGATCATGGCGGAAGCTCATGCGGCCCCGTATTCAGTTCATCCCGGCAGTACAAAGATGTATCGAGACTTGAAGAAAAATTACTGGTGGGATGGAATGAAGAAAGACGTTGCCTTATATGTGGAGAAATGCCACACATGCCGTCAGGTGAAGGCCGAGCATCAGAGACCTGCAGGTATGCTCCAACCCCTCCCTATTCCTGAGTGGAAGTGGGATGACATCACGATGGACTTCGTAATGGGTTTGCCGAGAACGCCTAGTGGGAAGAATTCTGTTTGGGTGATTGTGGACCGGTTAACGAAGAGTGCTCATTTTCTGCCTGTTAATAACACCGACTCTTTGGGTAAGTTGACCCGTTTGTATGTCAAAGAGGTAGTGCGGCTACACGGCATACCAAAGAGTAAAGTGTCGGATCGAGACCCGAGGTTCACATCGCAGTTCTGGAAGAGTTTGCAGGGAGCTTTGGGTACTAAGTTGAAGTTCAGTACTGCTTATCACCCGCAGACAGACGGCCAGTCAGAGCGCACCATTCAGACCCTGGAAGACATGTTGCGAGCATGTGTCATGGAATTCCAAGGAAGTTGGGAAAACCATTTGCCGCTCATCGAGTTTGCATACAATAACAGCTTCCATGTGACCATTCAGATGGCTCCCTATGAAGCTCTTTATGGGAGAAAGTGCAGGTCGCCCTTGTGTTGGGATGAAGTTGGGGAGAGTAGGATAATTGGACCCGAAATAATTCAAGAGATGCAAAACCAAGTTCGGATCATCAGAGATAAAATGGCGGCAGCTCAGAGTCGCCAGAAGAGTTACGCTGATACCAGGAGGAGAGAGTTGTCGTTTGAAGTTGGTGATTGGGTTTACCTTAAAGTCTCTCCCATGAGAGGTGTTAAGCGTTTTGGTAAGAAGAGGAAGCTAGATCCGAGGTACGCCGGCCCTTTTCAGATTCTGGAGAGAGTAGGGTCCGTCGCCTATAGAGTTGCTTTGCCAGATTATTTTGGGGATGTTCATGATGTCTTCCACGTATCATCCCTGAAGAAGAGCTGTGGACAGCAAGAACCACGCTTCGTCGACCCAGCGGGTATTCAGTTGCAACCGGATCTCACTTATGAAGTTGTTCCTCTGCAGATTTTGGATTGGAAGGAGCAACAGTTGAGGTCCAAGACGATACCTTTGGTTAAAGTGGCTTGGGGAGATCCGTTAGCCCAAGACTTCTCTTGGGAGCGAGCAGCGGACATGAGGGAGCAGTACCCGTATTTGTTCGAATAGAGGAGGTATGTATCTTAATCTTGATCACAGTTGGTTTATGTGCTTTCTTGTGGCTTGCTTTAAGTTGGTGGTTGATTTGCAATTTCGAGGACGAAATTGTTTTTAAGGAGGGGAGGATGTGATGACCCGTTTTTGAGTGTATTTTCGCTGATATGGGTGTTTTTATTTTAATTATTATATTAGTTATTTATTTTAATTTATTTGCGTTTTAAAATGGGTTTTTAATTTAATTGATGTTGTGTTTTATTTCTTTAAGTTGTTTTGTAGTTTTTAATCTTTTTTTTGGCGGTTTAGTTTTGTTTCTCAGAATGAGGAATGAACCTCATCTTTTCCCTACATCTCTTTTCCTTTTTCTCTTCTTTTTCCTTTTTCTTTTTTTTTCTTTTTCCTTCTTTCTTTTTCCTTCCTTTTTCTTTTTTCTTTCTTTTCTTTTTTTCTTTTCTCTCTTCCCGCTCGAGCCCCCCCGGCCTCTCTCTCTCTTCTCTCTCCCTCACGCCGGATCGTTCCTCAGCCCAGCCCCACCGCCGCCGGCCACTGTGTGGCACACCACCCCCACCATCCTCTTCGTCTCCCTCCGGTGCACCTCCCCACCGGTTTCCACCCCCATCCGGCCGGCCGTTTGGCCGGAAAAGCTCTCCAAAGGCTGCACGGTTTTGGCTCCGATCCGCCGCCGTCGCTCCACCTCCGGCCACCATTTCTTCACCACTTCATCACCGGTCCCTTGCCGTCCTAACCCACCCATTTCCGGCCTCCAACGACCACCGGAACAGCTCCTACGAGCTAGCTTTCCTTTTTGGGAAATCTGGCCTATTTCAGGCGATTCCGCCGCCACCCACGGCCAACCACCACTTCCAATAGCTTCACAACCATCCTTAGACCATTCCCTATCAATCCCAAGCCCTAGTTTGTCCCCGTTCAAAAGTGGGTTTTTTACAACCCACGGCCACAGTGAATTTTCACTGTGACGTTGCTTTTTCGCCGCCGTTTGCAACGCTTCGTGTTTTCTAAAATTGCCATATAGCGCTGTAAGTATTTTCCAAACCCTATTTTCAGATTTAAATATATATTGCTCTTTCAATTAATTAATCTGTTGGTTGGTTGATTCCGGACTGAGTCCGAGGAGTTCGGGGGTCGGATGGATGGAGGAGGGAGTTGCTTGTTTTGTTGTTTTATGTTGTTGGATTATTTTATTATGCATTGATATGGCATTACATGGTGCATGCACGTGTGTTTTTGTTTATGTGTGAAAATCCTGTGTATTGGCGTAAGTGGTCTTACGGGTGCGTGTGTATCACGACCCCAAGCCGGGATGGGGTATTATCCCGGTGGAGCTCCTCTGGTCACTCGGGAGCGGAATAAACTGAGTGATGTCCCCTGAGTTGTCGCTAGACGACGGGAGCGGGGGCTAGGGGTTGCTTGGCTACGAACGCGCCGGGCGCGGAACCGGGCATCGCTCTACGCACCGACTCCGTGGCCCTTCGCTGGTGAGGGCTAGAGGATGCTTGGCTACGAACGTGCGGGGCATGGAACTGGACATCGCTCGTTAGGTGTCACATGCGTGGTGGTACTCTGCGGTGTGGCATTGGAGCCAGGGTGTGCGGATGACCCCTAGGGGAGGTCATGGTGCATACGGATAAAATGTGGCTTTGGCGTGTTTTTCGGAAAGGATGTACGTGTTTTTGGGCCAAATGGGTTTTTGGCGTGTGTGGAAAACTGTGTCTTTGGGTTTCGTGCATTGGGCATGTTTCATGCATATTGTTTGAATTCTATGTGTTTTTTTATCTGGTAGTGTTTGGGTTTTACTTATCTGCGGTACCATTTTTGGTTCCGTAGCTTTTGGTGCAGAGTTGGAGGACGAAGAGGAGGAGGCTGAGCCCGAGGATGCGGCTCCGCCGGGTTGCTGATGCTATGTTTTATATTTGTTTAAAACTGTATTTGTGTTTTTTGTAATATTTTATCTATGTACGTTTTAAACAGCTTGTATTACGTTAAGAAAAAATTCTGGTACTTAGTTATGACTTTCGTTATCCGCTGCATGTTCTTTCGTGCACATTTGTTGCCTTTGCACACACTTGGCACCCGTCGATGGGATGGCCATGCACCCGTTGGGATTGGGACTGTTTTGGGCAAGCTAACTCTAGACCTCCTTCAAATATGGAAGAAAAATAGAACTATGACAAGTACTCCAGTTACGATGGAATTTTATGTTTGGATTTGGAAAATATCTCATCTTAATATTATAAATTTTTAAAATTTTTATACAAAATATAATAAATAATTTTAACTTTTTCAAATTTCAATTTAACTTTTTTAAATTTCAAAATAATAATGATATTAAAAAATAATATTCTAATTATATTTTATTTAACTTTTATCTTTCATCTGAAACTATCTCATCTCATTTTTTTTTTTTAAAAAAAAAAAATCCATTCTAGGCTTCTAGCTGATCAGCAAATTTTGGACAAAGGTAGCTTGGTGTTGGATATCTTTAGATCATGTCCTACATTTTCTTTATTGGATTCTCCATGAAGGATGACCTGCTTGGCCTCACACAACCTGCTTATAGTGCACCAAGCTGGTTAGTTGGCCTAGATTCCCACGATTCCTCCGCTTGATCACGATGAAAGTTTTGTATTCCCAAACAAGCCCTGAGTGCTATTTGAAAATTAAACTATGAGAAATTTAGAGAATTTTATGTTTCATTTGTGTCCAAACATCCTGTTGTGCAATGAAGATGGTTATCCTTTTGTGCTATCTTATTTATCTCAATATAGAAAATTTATCTGCACATGCGTATGCTGAATTTGTCTCTTTGTGTTGAAATCTTTCCAATGAAGCTAATAGAGACTGGATTAATCAACATGGAACTAGAGCTTCGATGCTCCTTTGTTGAATACAAATGCAAGGGTTTGAGCTATAATATTATACACAATTAATCTCATCTCATCTCTTTTGGATAATGAGTTGATTTTATCTTATGATCTAATCATTACAATTTTTTTAAACTTTCAAACAAATTATAATAAATAATTCAACTTTTTTAAATCTCAAAACAAAAATAATATTAAAAAACAATACTCTAATAATATTTTATTCAACTTTCAATTCTCAGCTTAATTCAACTCAACTCAACTCATTATGCAAACCTTCCCTTAGTACTAATATGAGAAGTGAGATGAGAAGAAAAGTTGTATTATTTTTTGTGTTTTGTTTGAAAATTTGAGAGTATTGTAACTATTAGATAATCATTAGATGAAAAAATTGAAAATGAAAAATATTCATATTTAACTGATATTTTTTTTGGGGGGGGGGGGGGGGATACTAATACAATTCTGAGATTTGATGAGATACTTCGTGTTTCCAAACAAGCCAAAAAGTAGACTCCAATCCCACTAAACAAACACACACCAAAAATATAAAATAAAAAAAATAAATAAAATAAGGCCCACACAGCAATCCCATTCGGAGGCTAAAAGCCTTGGCTCCCAAAAATTTCGTGGGGAGGTTGGGTTCCTCCCAACAGAGGGAGGTGACCTACAATGGGCCATGCACCCCTTGGAGTTGGGGTTGTTTTTTTGGGGGGGGGGGGGGGGGGGGGGATACTGATACAATTCTGAGATGAGATGCTTCGTGTTTCCAAACAAGCCAAAAAGTAGACTCCAATCCCACTAAACAAACACACACCAAAAATAAAAAATAAAATAAGGCCCACACAGCAATCCCATTCGGAGGCTAAAAGCCATGGCTCCCAAAAATTTCGTGGGGAGGTTGGGTTCCTCCCAACAGAGGGAGGTGACCTACAATGGGCCATGCACCCCTTGGAGTTGGGGTTGTTTTGAGCGAGCTAACTCTAGACCTCCGTCAAATATGAAAGAAAAATAGAACTATGACAAGTACTCCAATTACAATAGAATTTTGTTTAGATTTAGAAAATATCTTATCTCATCTCATCTTATTTTATTATTATAATTTTTTTTAATTTTTACATGAAATATAATAAACAATTTTAACTTTTTTAAATTTCAATTTAACTTTTTTAAATATCAAAATAATAATGATATTGAAAAATAATATTCTAACTATATTTTATTCAACTTTTATCTTTTATCTGAAACTATCTCATCTCATCTCATCTTATTTCTGAATCCAAAAAAATAGAAGAAGAAGAAGAAGAAGAAGTAGGAGAAGAAGAAGAAGAAAATCCATTCTAGGCTTCTAGCTTATCAACAAATTTTGGACAGATGCAGCTTAGTGCTGGATATCTTCAGATCATGTCCTAATTTTTCTTTATTGGATTCTCCATGAAGGATGACCTGCTTGGCCTCACACACTACAAGAATGTAGGCCTTTTGCAGCGTTTTTATTTATGCTGCAATTAAAATCGCTGCAATAGATATTCTTTTGCAGCGAAATATTACTCCTTGCAATTTTTTTACCTCGATACACGGTTTAATGAAGCGGGGCGCATCACTTAAATTTTTACAGCGAAATTTTAGTCTATAGCGACGACAATATGCGTTGGAAAAGAAAAAAACTTCTTGCAGCGGCCTATTATCGTTGCCACTGGCTACGAGCGCGAAAACTTCCTGAGAATTTGTTTTTCCCCCCCGAAACCTCTGTTACCGAGTTCAGAGTTCTCCACTTCGCGCCTCGCCCATTTCTCGTACCTTCAGTACCCAGGAGACCAACCTCATATCTTCGGCTGGAAATCTACCCCCATTCTCGCCTACGTTCCGAACCCTAGAATCTCCACCACCTCATTTCCCTTCCGCGGAAGCCACGGGCCTCGTTTCCTCCCCATCCCGCTGTGTGGGTTTGTGATTACTGTCGGGGTGGTCTTTTGCATCCGGGTTTCTCTTTGCATCGGACGTTGCCATTGTCGAACCTAACAAGGCTTGCAGTCCTTCCGTGACCACAGGTATTGATTCTACTCATTTTCCTCTCTCTCCCCCTTCATCCGCGCTCGCTGCTTTGCATAATGGTAGATGTTGGAATCTGAAAGCTGCCATTATTTTCTTTCTTCAATTTTTTCTTTTATTTCATTTATATCTGCATTGTTACATCGCTGTAGAGTAAATAGGTTTTATGAAATTAGGCCTAAATTTACTAGGTTATAGTTGCCAAATTGCACCGTAACCGCTGATTGACATTCCCTTTTGCTTGAAATCCCTAATTTTCCAGATTTTCAGTTAGGATTTGAATAGCATCGAAAAATTGAAGTTTATGTATATCTTGTATTGGAGGAATTGGATTTTTTTTGCTTATTCCAACGTGAATGCAATAGGTACATCTTTAGGATAACTGTTTTGATCGCTAAGTTTGTTATCTTCTTGACCAAATTGTATATATATGCACCCAATATATTCATTGATGATTGCTATTATGGTCTATGATGCATTGAAATGATTTTGGTTTTTTTTTTTTTTTTGCTGTCTCATTCTAGGTGCTAAGTTGCTACATGAGGCCGAAATTTTTTATTATGTTTAATAAACCTAACAATTAGGTTTACTAAGTTCAATGCCTTGGTCAGCTGATACCATATCTGTTGTGTATGTCTAGTGCCACAAAGACGTATAAAATGATTTGCAAGTTTTAGCTAGGTGTTATCACTGAGTATGGTTTAATTTGAGATGCATGTGCACTTCAACAAGAACTTTTTTCCAATGTATGAGAAGCAGTATATGTTTAGTACATTATGGCTTTCTAACATTTGGATCAAGTAGATTGCACTATATTACATTTTGCCAAATTTGGAAGCACCCTATATTCTGCCTAACTCATGAGTTTGTCTTGCTAGTGTTTTTCTGGTCTGGTCACCATGCTTGTGCATACCCTATTTCTGTATTCTCACTTTAATTAGGCTCTTCTTGGATTTTTCTAAGATCTCTAGCTCTTTTCTTGAATTTTCCTGCATCTTGACCTCATTGAGGTAGATAAGTCTATGACCAATTTACAAGCTGCTCATGGCATGCAGCTCTCTCTCTCTCTCTCTTCGTGAACAGAGATTTTGACGCAGCTTAGCTAGGGACCGAATTATGATTGAGTTTCACGTCAGAGATCAAGTAGATCATCACATACTGTTCTTCATAATTAATGATCTTAAAGTACCATGGGGTCGTCTTAGTGTTTAATGATTCATTGATACAGAAATGTCTAAGCAAATAAATTGAAAACTACGATTAAAGCGCCATGATAAATGTAAGACTATATAATATTGTGGTTCCAAAGTTTGGTTAGGAACTGCACAGTAACAGAGGGGAGGGGAGAATTAAAAAGAATAACTTGTGGGAGTACCAAAGTAAGAAACTAGAAAGACAGGGAACCTTTTCTTTTCTTTTTCTTTTTTTAATTTTATTTTTGGCCTAGCAGCGTGCTCTAGGAAGAAAGACCAGTACTTGGGTATAATCTAGGAATTGCCACGAGAGAAATCAGGCAGCAATGTCTTACTCTTAACGCTTATTGGGTGTTGAGGATGAATCATTGATTCTTGTATGTTGGGATGCCCTTTTCAATGCTGCTGTGCTGAGTGCCGATGTTGAAAACTGAACTCAGAAAGAAGGTCATAGACCAACAGTGCCTTTGAAAATAGACTCTTTTTCTTCATCACTAATGCTGCATATTAATAATGTGAAACATTTACTCTACTGGATCAACTGGTTCTTTAGACTAATCCTGCATATTGATCATGTGACACAAACACAACTGTATACTGCTGACAACAAGGAATTCACCCACAATGATCAATTTCCTACAACTGTATCACGTTAATCATGACACAACCTCCTCATGCATGCATGTTCAGTTCTTTGAGATCTATTTCTTGGTCTCACCCCAGCCAAAATTGCAAATTAATGTTAATATAATTTGCTGGATAACTCGATGCTAAGTACATGTTCAGGATCATGACCATTCTTTTTACTTATTTTGCTTGGAAAGAAAACGAGTACATTCTAAGGATTAGTCAAGTTTTGCAATGTATCAAGAGTTTCAATGGAAAATTCTCGGAATCTGTGACTGGCAAAAAGTTTGAAAAAAAGTTCCAGAAATTTACTAAGGGCCTGGCATATCTGCAGGCCATACTGATAGTTGTTTTCATGTATATATCTATAGAATGGCTTGTTAGCTTCATGTAAAAGTAGGAATATCACTTGTTGAGGTCTTTAGCTTATGAATTCTCTGCTAACCACAAATTTGGGTGGCATGGAAGGAAGCAATATAAGTGTAGATTATGACACTGGACTAAAAAGTCCACTTTCTTCTCAAAATTCTGATGGCCAAACTGTAGTTTAAGGGAGAGAGGTTCAGGATAGGTATGTGGCTGTGATCTCTCAGTTATCCCTCAATATGTGATGGCATAATACTGGAAAAAACTAAGGTGTTCACTGAGATCGGAGAATGGGTTTAATTAAGTACGTTTACTTTATAGTTTGGATAAGTGTAATGGATATTTTGTGGCTTTACTTTATAGTTTGGATATTTTGTACGTTGCTATTTTTACTAATAGTCATATGCTTTAATATTTTATAATTAGTAAGGACACTGACATTTACAAAATATGCTCAAATTACCTCACTACCACTTATGCATATTAACCTCGTCACACTTAATTGGTATGCAGAACTTTGAGGTTTTAAATAATTAAGGGAATTGCATGGACATCCTTCATGTTTATCTATAGATAAAGTAGGAGCTGGCTTAATGCTATAATCCTTTTTCATGTCTGTGAGGCTCTAGGTCTCTCACTGGTCATAAAACAGAATCACAGTGAGAGATGCTCAGTAGCAATTTGTCATGAAGGGCTCCCTCTCCGAGACTTACCAAAAAATAAGCTAGGCAACAAAATTGCTGTGGCCTAGTCCTGAGTGGCCTAGGTGCACACAGATAACAGGAGAGAGAGAGAGAGAGAGGTGCTAAACTTTGCAGCCTAGTAAGAGGCTGAGCAGCTTGGACCTTTCCAGCCATCGCTGCTGTGGTGGTTCACATATATGGACATTGTGTCTGTTGCATAGCAGCCTGAGACTCACTTTCTCGATAGACTTCTAGACAGTGACACAGATAGTTAGTGAGAGTTCTAGATACCTACCAAACATAAAACAGACAATTAAGCTGTTATTTGTGATTAGCAGTCGAAAGCCCAGCACAGACCACAAATATGAAGTATTTGCAATATTTGCGATGGAATGATCAATTCTGAAAGAATTTAGTCTGGCTAGAAATTGCGTGACCATCAAAACCACTGAAAATAAATTCTGATGAGTTAAGTGTCGATGGGGTATATTTTTCTGATTATACCTCAGGAAAAAACAACATGTTTTTGTACACTTAGAAATTCTATACTCATTTAAACTCAAAGACAGAATTGACTAGCATTCATAAAATTGGTTGAAGATCATTTCTATGTTAGAATTGGACAAGGCATGCTTATTTGAAGTGGTTGTTGGATTGAAAATCTTTCTGTGTACATGGAGTTATTATGTTGAAAAGACGGTTATTGAAATGAATAGAAATTGTCCTAAAGCCTGAACCATGTAGGGTGAACTGTCTGGTTGCTTGAAAACATACACACACAGCCCATAACTATTAAATTTCCACGTAAACTTATCTTTTGACAAGCTCAGATTTTTGTGGCCCCTACCTTCTCTTCTTTGTGAATCATGTCCAATGTTGTGGTATGGTTGCACATGGGAATTTTGAATCAATGTGTATGCTGGGCATAGAACGCGGATTCTGAAAAATCCAGCTTCCATTCTTTCAGCATAAACTTAAATTTTGTCTCACCCTTATCATCACCACATGATCATTAACTTCTCTACTTTAAAAAAGAACAGAACCCTTAAACTCCATACTTGGGCTTTTATTGCTTGTGGCTTGGCTCTCAAAATATCTATAATTTTCAGTTATTCTAGCCACATGTGGAGGACCTTTCTGGGTTGCATCACTCCTAAACTCTATTGCTCTCTCTCAAGCACATACTAAATCTCTTGAAACGTCCATCCTGGTTCACAACCTCCCTATTAGACCAAAGTACCTAAGTTTACAAGTGCAGTTCATTGAGATATGTATGCAATCACCGGATTAAATCATTGTCTTCCTTTCAAATAATTTAAGTACTAAAGTATACCAACACCAAGCTTGTACAACCTCCATATCATTGGCCTTTCTTCTTAGCATCTTTATATGCATTCCTGCGCCATATAAAAACAAATATCCCAGATATTTGTATGTTTAACATGATCACATCTGCTGCAGCACTTCAATACTCTTGCCATAGACACACCAAAAGGGAATACACAACCTTTGTCATTCCCTTACGACAAACATGACATCCCCGGTTAGTATTTGCACCTCCATATGCTTTACCCATCTATCGTATAGCTAAATTGAACCTTAAAGGGAAACCGATTATACTAACATGCTGATTTCAACCATTTTAGATGGACAAAAGCTGGATGCACTTGCCCAATAGACTTCGATCACCTGCATATGCCGAGGGGGTTAACACTTTCCTCAACCTGGCTAGAAACCATTCCGGAGAAAGTGATCGCATTCGATGTCCATGCCGTTCATGCTGTAACACTCTCTTCTTGCCTATATCTCATGTGGAGACTCACTTGTTCTTGAATGGGATCAATCCAAATTATACCCAGTGGATCTTTCATGGGGAGGAGGAAACACGAACTTTCAATGACGACGACGACGATAGTGTTACTGATTATGCCGATGACTACATTGATGACATGGACCATATGTTAGCTGACCTTCAGGCAGGCACATTTGTTGATGTGCCCCAAGATCATAGTAATCCATTGCCAACTGGTGGATCAATACCAGGACCCTTTCCAAGTTCATCTTTTGAGCAGCTACTAGAGGATGCCCGACGTCCACTTTTTGCTGGTTGTACAAAATTCTCAAAACTATCATTCATTGTGAAGTTGTTACACATTAAGACACTCGGTGGGTGGTCAATAAGGTCGTTTGATATGCTACTTAACTTGTTACGGACTGCCTTTCCTGATGCTGAATTGCCACATTCATATGAGGAGTCAAAGTCATTGGAGCGGGGTTTGGGTATGAGTTATCACAAAATTCATGCATGTCCCAATGACTGCATCTTATTCTGGAAGGAAAATGCTAATCTTCATGAATGTCCTACCTGTAAGGCTTCAAGGTGGCTGCCTAATACACACAAGGCTCGTCTTATCCCTCAAAAAGTGTTGAGGCATTTTCCTTTGAAGCCAAGATTGCAACGTCTTTTCATGACTGCAAATATAGCCAGTGAAATGAGATGGCATAAAGAGCAACGGCCAATCGATGAGTCCAGTATGAGACATCCTGCAGACGCAGAGTCCTGGAAGAGATTTGATGACGACCATAGTTGGTTCGCACAAGATGCTCGCAATGTTAGGCTTGGCCTGGCAAGTGACGGTTTCAATCCCTTCAATAATATGGCTAAACCGTATAGCATATGGCCAGTAATCCTGGTACCGTATAACTTGCCACCTTGGTTGTGTATGAAGGACCAATTCTTCATGACATCCCTAATTATTCCTGGGCCAAAATCTGCGGGGAATGACATTGATGTTTATTTGCAACCATTAGTGGATGAATTGCTTGAATTTTGGGAACTTGGGGTACCTACGTATGATGCCTCCACAAAGGAAACCTTCATGTTGCACGCTGCTTTAATGTGGACAATCAATGACTTTCCAGCATATGGGATTCTTTCTGGGTGGTCAACAAAAGGAAGATTGGCTTGTCCATCGTGTAATGAGGGCACTGACTCCAATTGGTTGAAGTATGGTCGAAAACATTGTTATATGGGACATCGTCGTTTCTTGCCGTCTGATCACATGTGGCGAAGGAGGAAAAATTTGTTCAATGGTAAAGAAGATCATCGCATTCAACCAAGGGTTTTAGAAGGATCAGATATTTTAGCTCAACTTCTGATGCTTGGGGATGTGCACTACGGTAAATGTCATCGAAAGAGAAAACGCACTGTTGAAGAGTTGAACTGGACAAAATATAGCATTTTCTTCAAACTACCATATTGGGTAACCCTGCGTCTTCGACATAATCTAGATGTCATGCATATCGAAAAGAATATTTTCGATAACATATTGTGCACTTTAATGAACATAACTGGTAAAACTAAAGATAATATCAACACTCGACGTGACCTAGAAATTTTGGGATTCAGGAAAGAATTACATTTAAAGTATGATGGAGAACGTGTTACAATGCCACAAGCATTGTATACATTACACGGTGAAGAAAGGAAGAAGTTTTGTGAATGGCTGGCCGATGTGAAATTCCCAGATGGATTTGCTTCGAATATCTCGCATTGTGTTTCTGTACGAGATTGCAGAATCTCAGGGTTGAAAAGCCATGACTGTCATGTTTTCATGCAAAGACTACTTCCTATTGCTGTGGCGGGGTTTTTACGAACTGATATTGCATTGGCCTTGATTGAACTGTGCACTTTCTTCAAGGGGTTGTGTGCTCGAACCCTGGATGTTTACCAAATATCCCAGTTTGAAACTGATATTGCCACAATTCTATGCAAATTGGAGATGATATTTCCCCCATCTTTCTTCGATATAATGGTCCACCTAGCAGTCCACTTACCCCGTGAGGCCATACTTGGGGGTCCAGTACAATATAGGTGGATGTATCCATTTGAGAGATATCTCGGCAAGTTCAAGCGGTATGTTAAGAATAAAGCCCGACCAGAAGGCTCAATAGCAGAAGCCTACATTCACACTGAATGCCTGACATTTTGTTCACTGTATCTCCAAGATGTTGAGACGAAGTTTATTCGAAATGACCGCAACATTGATGGTGAAGCCGAGAATATAGATGGATTCAAAATTTTCAACCAGAAAGTTCGGCCCATTGGTACAGCTACCAACAGGCAATTATCGGATAAACTCCTAATGGAAGCAACATGGTACGTCCTCAACAACTGCGCTGAGGTTGGACCCTACCTAGAGTAAGTTTCCATTATCCCTCACGTGATCACAATATTTGTTGATGGCTTTTTGGGACATCTCCATTTATGTTGTATGTCCTTTGCGTATAATTCTGAGAAAAAAGCCTCATTTTGTGTTCTCCAAAATGCAGGGAGCACGCCGAGAAATGTAGGGTGCACATCCTTAATTGTATCGATCAAACACATCGTACTGAATTTCCAAATTGGTTGAAGAAACGTGTAAGTTAGCTCGCTCCCTTTATATTTAGATGAACCCGACCCTTTCTGACTACTATAAAAAATCTATAAGTGATGACTTTCCACCAAAACCTGATTGTAGGTTCAGGACCAGCGTATCACCAACCCAATTGAGGTGACCGATGATCTATATGCATTAGCCTGTGGTCCAGAACGGTGGGTTGCATCCTATAGTGCTTGCATTATAAATGGCAAAAGATTTCATACGAAACAACGTGAACTTCAGCGCCGTACACAAAATTCAGGGGTAGTGGTAACTGGGGATGAAAATACTAATAATGTAGACTTCTACGGTGTTATTAATGAGATCGTGGAGTTACACTACATGGGTTGGCGGCGGGTGTACTTGTTCATGTGTGATTGGTTTGACGTTGGTGATCCAAGACGAGGGGTACGAGTTGATAACCATATGACCAGTATCAACATGGATAGGACTTGGTACAAGGATGAACCATATGTGTTGGCATGTCAGGCTTCCCAGTGTTTTTACATCAGAGATATAAGGGCCAAAGGGAGATGGTTTGTGGTGCAGCACTACACGAACAGGAATGTATATGACATTCCATCGGTGCCAAGAGTGTTA
This sequence comes from Carya illinoinensis, assembly GCF_018687715.1. Classification (NCBI taxonomy): domain Eukaryota; kingdom Viridiplantae; phylum Streptophyta; class Magnoliopsida; order Fagales; family Juglandaceae; genus Carya; species Carya illinoinensis. The sequence continues at coordinate 16,560,585 of NC_056766.1, read as the reverse complement.
GAAGATATTGATGGCTCCTCGAGTGATGATGATGCATATCAAGAAACTGAGGAAACATATAATTATGCACCATTGCAGTGCGATGCATGTCCAGTGTCATCTCCACTTAATAGGAATGACTTAGAACCTGTCTTGATTGATGCACGAGAAGTGACAAGTACGGCTGGTCAAAACCCGAGTTCGACAGACTTTATTGACGATGGCATGATTGATTCTGGTTCAGGAGATGATTCTTGTGAAGGGGAATATTCAGATGAGGAGGACCTTTCCACAGACGATGAATCTCTATCAGCCTAGTCAACTGGAGATTTACTTGTTGCGGAACTGCTTTTGTAATTTGAGTTTACCTTTTTAGTAATGTGTAAATGTACAATATAAGGTATCAAGAAATACAGTTGTTGCTACCTTCAACTAAGTATGGATGATTTCGATACTTTTGAGTTTACCAATTGGTACAGCAAGTTATGTTGCATTTCATATTAAGTTTACATTGAAAAATCCAGTACTTCCGAAAACCTATTACCATGATCGTAGATGTAATGATGTACATAAATTGTGAAAACAGAGGAAAAATAATTTTTTTGTGCTTTTTAATTTAAATATCAATCCAATGCTATATTATCCCGGTTTGAATTACTTCTAACTTAAATGATGGCATTTTAAATAAATGCAGGTGACACGATGGAAGAAAGTTCCCGAGGAAGAGGGGCTGGACGACGTGCCCGAGGTCGGAGATTTGTACCATACTCATGTAGAGCACGCCGACCACGAGGAGTTCGTATTAGTTCATACCACAGCCCTTCACTTGAAGATAATGAGTCAGGCTCAGATGACTCAACTCAGCCTCCTAGTCATCCATGGGAGCCTTCATGTCCCATTCCGATGCCCCCACCTGAGCCGAATAGAGAACCCTCACCAGTTAGAGAACCACCACCTACCGAGAATAATATTGTTACGGTTGTGACCCCACCAAACAGAGAAAATACGGGTACTGTTGTCACCCCACCAGACGGAGACAATATCGGTACGATTTTCAGTTATGTTCTATTTTTACTACAAAACCCTCGGGACATTCTTGCAAACAACAAATGATGCTTTCCTAATAATGATCAAGTACTTTTTGTTATCTTGTAATACAGACGCGACTGCCCCCACAATGACTGCAACAAACCAGGAGCCGCCCAAACGGAAACGTGGGCCGGCTAAGTGTATTGCTTTCGAGATGTTGAGAAAGCAAGGAAAAGTGTTATTGAAGATTAATGACGGCGAAACCGCACCTTGCTGTACGAACTCATCCCTGTTTACTGCACGGCTCACGCAAATTATAAAACAACATTGCGACATGAGCTATGCGAGATGGACTGATGTGCCACAGGCACAAAAGGACGAGTTGGTCGACCGTGTGAGGGTAAGATATGTGCCTTTCATATTGACTCATGGGAGTGAGAGTACAATAGAACGTTATATTGTTTTAATGTGACGTTCTTGCATGTAGGGTGACTTCGTGTTGGATTGGGACCGGGAGAATCATAGGTTGACTGTCTTCAAGCAGCTGCGTAAGAGGTTCAATGCATTCCATCACCAATTACACAAAAAATATGAATCATACGGAAGCCACGAAGAAGCATTGGCTTCTGGTTGTTCCATGGTTGATGTGAACGTTTGGGAAACCTTGTGTCGGAGGTGGGGAAGCGACGAATTCAAGGTGATTATTGGTTACTCACAATATTAAGCTGAAGGAATTTTAACATTTGGAAACGTCTGAATTTCCGTTTATTATGCTGGTTTGGGTAAGCTGACATATGCTACTTAATTTTAGAAAATGTCAAGGCAAAATCGGGAAAATAGAAAGGCTTTAACCATCAACCACACAGCCGGCCGGAAATCATTTGTTAGGATATTGGAGGAAAAGGTATGTAATTTCAACTGATTTCAGCGAATAATGATGTCACAACCCAACGTCCATTAAATCTTTCTATCACTCTCATCATAATTATAGTGCTACTGGTCTATGATTTTCAGTTATGTTCCATGTGTGGCTATCAATTAGCTTCATGTACAATGTCTAGTGTAAGGTCTTTAGATTTGTGTTTAATATTGATGTTCTTGATTGAACAACTGGCTGACAAGATTACACACTTGTAGAGGGCTGCAAATGCCGATTTGGTGGAGTTCTATAAGGAGACGCATTGGTCAAAGAAGACCGGTAAATTTGTCACCTCAGCAACTGAAGCAACCTATGTGAGTATGATACCAATTGTAGGTTATATATTTGCATTATATGATGGTTTCCAGCTTGTTATTTGAACCTGTCTCTTTCATATGTCACTACACGACACACAACTGATTCATTCATGTTTAAATTTCCACGTGCAGAAGGAGATGGTTGGGAAGCTGGATGGTCTCGAGCCTGAGCAACGCACCGCTGAGGCAGCAGCAAGTGTATTTAGGGAGGTACTTGGCTCTAGACCAGGATATGCAAGGGGCCTAGGAGAGATGGTCATCCCGGAGTCGACAAGACAACGGGAGATCCAAAGGGAAAAAGAGTACCTAGCCTTGATTGAAAAACACAAGCAAGATGCAGACACTTACAAGAAAGATGCAGAGAATTATAGAAAAGATGCCGACAAGTACAAGACACAGCTTGATGTACTTCAGGATGAAGTAATGAAACTGCGTGAGAGGCAAAATGAAACAGATAAGATTATGAGGGAATTTTTACTCAATTTCCGTGGGAACACGGAGTCGATCCAGGATCATGGAGAGACTCCATGAGCGTCGCCGATAAATAAAGGGAATGACATTTTTTGAGGGGGTTGGGCACTTTTTGGTTGTTGGAGATGGTGGGTGACCAATGAGGTTACCATATAATATATATATATACATACATATATATATATATATATATAAAGGAAGGTTGTCTACTTTTTTGTAAAGGGTCAGCGGCATTGGGCAGTTGAGGGGCTTTTTGGGCGTGACTGTATGAATATTCATACAGTCACGCATTGGTGTTGGATAAGGATGCATGTGACTGGCACTGGGAAATTCCAGAATTGGTTTGAATTAAGAACGCAATTATGTGACGTATTATGGGCATATGCACAATCCTTCGTGATTCTATGGAAGTTAAGTAAGTCTATAAGTGATTCCAGGAGATTAATTGTATTTTTTACAAGGGAATTGTGGTGATAGTTAGGGTTGCTTATAATGTTTACACCAAGTGATGGAATTATACACAACCTGGCATTTTCTTGTTTATCCACAGTAAGAGCATAATTTGTAGTTTCTAAATGCTTAACTTCATTCTGAACAGCTTCATTAAGGCTACATCTAGATGGATAAGTAATGAAAGTGATCTATGCTTTTATGGGTTTATACTAACAATGTCTTCTATTTTACATACTACCTTAGATGGATAAGTTCTGAAAGTGTAAATTGTTCAGTATATTTCTGGTATTGCCGTGGTGACTGATCTTATCATGGATTTCTGATTATAATAGGACAGATGATGAAATTGGTATGCAGCACTTCAGCATTATTGTGGCATGGATGAGATGTATTGGAGTGACTGGGGACATATGAAATATGTATTCAGGTATGGATTCATCTCCACTTATTTGAATGCTAGAAAAGCCTACTTTTTTTGGTTACTTGCCACAATGAGGTTATGTCTTCCTCTTCCCTTTAATACAGTACTATTGCTGGTATGTGAAAGTTGACCAGCAGACATGGACCATAGATTTGGTGGAATCTATATTTGGGTGGAAGCAAAACCATTAATATAGATTTGTGTAAACATGTATATATTACTGAAGAATACTTCAGTAGGATTTTGAAGTAGAATCTGTACTGTTGTTATAGCACTTTTAGGGGACAGGAAATTAATGGCTGAACACAATACCAAGCTTTATGGAGTTCTATGGAAATTACTGCATAGAAATTTTCAGAATCAATGCAGTCTTGCCTTAGAGTTTAGGTGAGGCCCTGTGTAGGTCTAGTGTATCCTAAGAGATGATATTAGGTTTACTTATAGAGTTGCAAATAAATTCATTGCTTGGAAAAATGTTTTTTGTTAATGCATTCTGGAGAGTGTTCAATACCTATATTTGGGTACTGTCATTTGTGAAGTGACAGCTATAAGAATCAGTAAATGTAGACAAAAACAATAGTTTAAGGTTATGGTTACATTGTGTGTAAGCCAATATGGAGAGAATCTGTTAATGTAACAGAAAAGAGAGACAGGTAAAGAAAAGTTTCAATAGCTTTTTATTGGGGTAGTAGTTTTCTACTCACTTACCACTTATGCACCACCATAGTGCTACAAATTAATCACTGATTTTTTACAAACCTTGTTCCCAGTGTGAATGGGAACATCATTTGCTGTTGCTACTTATTAGACCAAAGTAGTGAAATACGGTCTCTTCCCTTTTCTAATTCAGGTTTTCCAACTTGGAGAGAGGTTTACCATTCATATGTTCCCATACTGTCAAAACATGCTTATTTTTTTTTTCTTCAGATATGAGGATTCAATGGATGCCTTCACTTTGTGGTGTTTTCCTAGCATTTATAATTCCAGGTATGGTTTTGCACAACATGTGGAATACGTATTGAATCTTCCAACCAGTAGTGTGTCATTTTTCTCTGTGATGACATAAACTTGGATCTTCATGTTGAGGTGTTTTATGCTACTAAAAAGAATTCAGGTTTAGGACCACTAAAGAATGTCTATAATTAGGCTTGCTTGTCCACGGGCAAAGCTCCCTACAACACTTTCAGATTCTGAAATGGGGTAAATATGAAGTGGGTACCCTATATTTTGACAAGCATGTTATCCAATGTATGAGATGAGTTGTCATGAGTAACTTTGAACATGACAGAGCAAACTGTTCTCCTAATCCACTCCATTTGCAATGTATCAAGTTCCCCCTGTTTTTAATGCAAAACAGGGATAGGTATTAGTACTCCCGAGGACAAATGGCCAAATGGTCCCTCAAGAAAAGCCATATATGCAAATATGGCTTCTGATGTACCAGGAACTAAACTTTAGAGCCATGAACATTACACATTAAAAAAGGGTTGGATCTGTTTTATTTTTTTTAATGCGTGTTTTCATTGAATATAGCAAATCCTAGCATTAGGTGAATATGCTTAACGCTTGCTGGAATATATGCTTGCAATTGGAATCCACGTTAGATAAAAAAAAAAAACTCTGTTACATATGGTAAAACTAATGCTATTGAAATGATTAGTTATAGCCCATGTGATATCAAATTATCCAGGTTTTATTAACTCAACCATAAATAAATGGAGGCTGATTCAAAGTTGTATAGGCCACAACTTTATTTAAATACTGGACAGATGGGTAGGTAACAAACCATGAATTTCTATATCCATCGCCTCTGGGAATGGGTTTAACAGCTGGATTCTGGAGTTACTGGTTTGATTGCCATTGGAGGTTTCATATCTCAATGTAACTTAAACAACTATGGACTGAAAACAAGCAGAAACAAGTGCTTCCAAATTTTTTCCATATCTCAAAGTTTTCTTAGCATCCTTTTGTTACAGTTTTGCAAAAAAGTTCCTGATGTATTACTGTCTTGAACATTGTTTCTGATTATGTTTGCACAGTGAGAGTGAGACTTCTTCTGATTATCTGTGAAATATATATTTAGAGTGTTTATTAACTTATCAACCAGAGCAGTTGGTGTTGAAATATACGGGAAATGAGGAAGTTGAGCACTGACAGGTAACAATGGATGACTATAGAAATATAAGTGTACTTGGATAAAACTGTTTAGGAGATTTTTCAAGTATTTCATTATCATAAAGTTTAATGAAAGTAGACCAGCCAGCAATGTAACATATTCTTCTCAAGTACACTTATATGCATGATAAGAATGTGTTATCTTGGATGATTTGGTCCCTGTTTGCCAGCATATTTATTAATATGCTAATTTATATTACACTTAGAATCATAAGATTCCGAACTCGAAATTATCAAGGCTGTATATGAACTATAACTGTGGTTTGCAATGTAACTTTGGGTGCATAATGAGATAGCTCAACATCTAGTATAATGTAGTGTTGTGTTGTGTAAACTGGGGGTTGTTTTTATGATGCTTGGGTGAATACATTGGATTTGATTCAACTTTAGGATGTGATATAAGTGTAATCTTGGTTGATTGGTTTTGATGATTGTCCTGCTCTAGATGTATCCTAAGGATGCAGAAATAGCGGATAGTGAAGTAGAGAGTGATCTGTGATTCTCCAGTGCACACTTACCACGTGTACTTAATATCATAGAAAACTGCTACAGTAGGGATATTGTTGAGTTCTTGATAATAGCAAATACTTGGGTAGTTCTTACCAAAGACTGTGAATTTTTGGGAGTTCTTTTAGCGATTGATAATAATAAATCGCTACTACTAAGTATTTGCAATCACCTGACTAGGCATTTTTTTTTTATCACAGGTAGGTTGGATTGGAGAGAAAGACGTTATAAATAATGCAACAGATCAATTTCCCCCGCATGATGCAGAAGAGAAGTTGATATATCCTGCCTACAATGCCCAGGTGCACTTGGTGTAAATAACATTTTTAAATATAAAAGAGCAAGACTGGAAGCACTATATATTTAGTGGATAGAAAAGTGGCTGTGATCTTGGTTCCATTTGGTCCACCCCATTGTATAGCCCATAACTATATTTTGTGAATTCCCAAAGAGGAATAGATTCCCTCTGTGTTTGATGTTATATCACAAGACTTTTATCCAAGATATTCATTGCTAACTATATAATATGTGTCACCGGATTTTTTATTATGTTTGCTAATTTATAAGTACTTAATATTGGGTTTAAGCTAGGTGTCGTTTCATATAGGTGAAAAAAAGCTTGAAAATACCTTAAATTGGATTTAAGGTATTAAGACACAAATAATTTATTATTTGGACATATAAATAACTAACAATTAATAATATTATTTGGATTTAAAATAATTTATTATTTACAGTTAGTTACAAAATTGGACATTTAACTAAGTTAATTGACCTAGTTATAAGCCGAAGCGGACGGGAAAAAAAAAACTGTAAAGCCATCTTTTGCAGCGTTTTTTGATCGTTGCAATTAAAAAACCATTAAATCCTGGGTATTATAAATAATTTACCAAAACGCTGCAATTAGTCTTTTGCAGCGTTCCTTAACGTTGCAAAAACTCAAACGCAACGATAACAGAGCGTTGCAACTACAGGCCAAAGCAACGAATATAAATATGTTGCTGTTGGTCTACTCTATTGCAGCGCTTTTTCTCTCATTGCAGCGATTTAATTACGTTGTAAATAAATAAAAGCAACGAAACTAATTGTTGCTTTGCCATATCAATTCCAGCGTTTTTTTGTTTATTGCAGCGATGAAGTGATGCTGCAATAGGTAACAAAAGCAGCGCTAAAATGCTATGTTGCTTTTAACGTAGATCAATTGCAGCGCGTATATATTAATTGCAGCGATTCTAAGTGTTGCAAAAAGCTACAAAAGCAACGAACAAGCTGTAGCGTTGCTGTTGTTGGATGTCTATTGCAGCGAACTTTATTGATATAGCAAGGATAAATTTCGCTGCGATTGATCTATTGCAGCGCCAACCCGTTCAGATGATGTGGTCTTTTGCAGCGGAAAATTATATGATTTTCAGCGGTGTAAGAACGCTGCAAATGAATCCTTTTGCAGCGTATTTTCAGCAACGTTGGAATTGATCAAAAATATCACATTTATACTGTCGAAGATGCAAGGAGGGTAATAACGCTGCAATTGATTAATATCAGCGTTTTTTGTATGTATTTGCAGCGATTTTATGCGCTGCAAAAGGGCGAATTTCTTGTAGTGACACAACCTGCTTATAGTGCACGAAGCTGGTTAGTTGGCCTAGATTCCCACGATTCCTCCGCTTGATCACGACGAAATTATTTTCTTCTTGGATAGGGACATGCATTGGCCTATTCAAAAACAAGTAAATCCGTGAGAATAACGCTAGATATTGTTTGAAGTGTGCACTCTAGAATAGCGACAGAATAACATTAGAATAATGCAATCCTTTTAAGAAAGTTAGTTAACTTTAACAACGATTGATTGATTGATTTATTTATTTATTAATGTTAGATCCGACTTTTACTCAAATGGAATATGTAAGCAATCTTGCACACTTAAGACTGTATAGCATTGCTCAAATAGGTGGTTAATGGCATAACTAATACCGCTGAGAATTCGAGTACTGTTGGCCTGATATTTCTAAATATAAAGAAATTACTAGCTTGTTATCAAACATAGTCCTTTCGACATGTACCAAGACAAGTCAATGTGGTAGCTCACTCCTTGGCGAAGAGTTCACTAGACTTGTATGAGGAATCACTTCATGTAGAGAATTATCCTCTTTGTATTCGCAATCATCTCCTTTGAGATCTTAATATCAAGTTACCATTTTCTCAAAAAAAAAAAAAAAAAAAAAAGGTCTAGAGCATTGCTCAATCGGTAATATTAATTTATTTTGTACGGCCTTATGGCTTTGGATTCAAATTGGGTTGACCGTAAAGATCATGCAGTCATCGATTACACCAAATTAAAATTAGTCCGGAGAACATGGAGTATTAATAAGAGGGATTTGTTATTCATCTTTCATACACAATAGATTATATTTATTTTATTTTTTTTTTTTTTATCTATTTTATTCTTACTAAACTAATTGAGTTCTCATACTCATGATTATAATTACCACGGCACATACTTATTAAAGGATAAAAATAAAAAGATAAAAAATCACGTGTAGGGCATAAGTATGACAACTATATATAATAAGAAAAATGAATTTTTGCGTCCAAAATATTTCCGTCTATTTGAAAATTGACGCAAAAAGAAAATATTTGTATCATTTTTAAACTGTTGGCTATGGATACTGTTTTTATGTACGTATCTTTTTTCAATATTGTTTTCTTTTTTTATTTGATAACATTTGTGGTGATAAAATTGTTGCATAAAATTATTTGTGGCTAAAAATCGTGTTATAAATGACCTTCTTCCGACAAGAAAAAATCATCAAAAAAATTTCTACCTACAATAATTAAACATGGTTAGTGCTTTTTTGCAATGACAATTGACACTATTTGCGGTGATGTTGTTCGACACAAAAATGACTTCTCTTACCATTTGGAATGCCTTTTTGCACCGCTGCTATCCTCCATTAGCAGCAACAAATTTCGTCGAGACTTTTTGGGTGACAATTTTAGGCGACGCTATTTGTGTTTTTTGCAACAATTTTAAGTGATATAAAAAGTCATTTTTATTGTAGATATATAATTTTTGTTAATAGTAAATATTGGAGGTTGCAGCCTATAAAATAACCTCTGAACAATCGGTACATAATTTTCATTAGGTACTATAAGAGGTTGCAGCTAGCTTAAGGATAACTACGCCCGTCCGACGATCAAATGCATGTGATCATTCAGCATGATCAATTATTTAGTAGTCATTCATGGAGTTCTGAATTAAATTAAGATGAATTGAAAGAAGAGGTGAAGGGACCTCGTAGAAAAGTCTGCTTTATGTCGTGATTTGTGACTGATCGTGGATATGGACTACAGATTTGCATTGCATCATGACATGATCAGAGACCGTACGTTATATAATTTCTAAATTAATGAAACTTATAATTCGAGTCAATTCCAATAAAGATTTAGTCACTAGTATTAATTGAAATTTCAAATCTACCGATGTATATATGCACAGAAATATTCACCAATTCACTTGAACAAATAAAAATATTCACCAATTCACTTTAACAAATTAGTTAGCTGTCAAGCATGCAATTATATAATTAATCAATTGCATATAAAGTAAATAAATAAATTGCGTAACACAATGATTGATGACGAAGGGAAACTTTTTAAGGCACTCTTTAAAAATAAAACTATACAGCTCCAGGGTAGCTAAACCCAAAAAAGTTAATTTTATTATTTAAAAATCAAATTATAAGCAAGTTCTCAATTACAAAACCTTTATCAATTTACTCTTTTACTTGACCAGACAAACGACCTATTTGCCTCTATCGTAATAGTAGCCAAAACCTTGGATGATCTTCAAATATTGGCCTTTCTCTTAGAACTCTAGGGACTGAAAATCGACCAATCAATTTTTTAACATCAAGCATGATCATATTCAAAGAGAGATAAAAATATAAAAATTCTCCAAGGAATTTTCTCACCAAAATATGCAATAGAAAGTACTCTAGAAAATATCTATATTTTTGAATCTCGACAAATACTAACCAGTAGAATCCCTTAAATAAATAATTGAAAAGTAGTTTTAGTTTCAATAGGAGTACTCTACTGATGGGCCGAGTCTGTCGCGAATATGTATCCTGACAAAATGCCAACACCCAGAATAAATTCTCTCTACAGAAATAGATTTTAGTTCAACATCTTCTCTGGATAAGTGAAGATTCATTGGGACTCAATTTTCACACTTATCACTTATCTAAACAACATCTAATACCTGCTAAATAAACTTAATATTATTATAGATAAAGTCAATAAATAATTTATATTCATCCAAAATTACAAACTTAATGATAGGATATTGTTTTAGTCACCTAGTCCTACCCAAATTTATCAACTTAATCACCTAGGCCTAGCCTAACTCTTGCATCTACAATCTCCCCCTTTAGTAGATTGGCGACAAAATCGATTTTCAAGAATGTAATATAGACCTGTCAAAACAAAACTAACAAAACTAGTAGACCAAGAAACCGAGTAAAAATTCCAAGAGAATAATCAACAGTAAAAAATATTGACAGAGAACCTTGACTAAGATTAGCACTATCAAAATTCACAAGATTTAAAATCTAATTCAAAGTCTATACATTTTCTGTCTAGTCCAACATAAAAAATTATGTCTAGCAAAAGTAAATTTAAATGAAATTAACCATCAAGTAAAAGTTACGTTACCAGAATTTAGTTTTCCCCATCAATATTAAAGTTAGATCTCCCCCTCAATATTAAACTATCTTAAATAATAATAATAATAATAATACTAATAATCAACTCCCCCTTAGTAACACACTTATTTCAACTCCCCCTAAATTTCACAATAACAAAAATAGTCGAAGCTCTTCTCTCCACCCCCCCCCCCCCCCCCCCTCTCTTTTGTCACTAATCTAACAAGAATCACTATATTTCCAATGATAGCTATCATATGTGAATCTCAAATGTGAAAGGTCAGTGATTGTAGCAGTATATTTCTTCCTCTTTGCTCTTTCTGGAATCTCATCTGGATAATCAAGTCAATAAGATTAGAGTAAAAGTAACCAAGATCAGAATTGAATGAGTCTACAGAAAATGAAGAACATGACATTGTTAACCACTTAGACTTGGATCAACTTTCCACATGGACCAATCACACATATATTCTAGATATATGGGTAAGATAACCATAACAAATATGCATAAATAAGTAGTGTGACTTGGTTGAGGAATAAACACAAACACTTGGGTGGGCACTTAGTTAAAACTGAAATATATAATCACATAACTCACCAAAAATCATCCTCAATACATGAATAATACAGACCCATTTGAACAAATATTCAAGTATTCAAGGTATTCTAACCCTAACATCAGAGAACAACAACCAAAATCCCAATCTCCACATATGTATGTGCTGAACTCTAGAACTTGAGAGAGAGAGAGAGAGAGAGAGAGAGATGGATTCGAATAAAATTAAAGTCTTACCGTGATGGATTCGGTAATCAAGATACTCGGAACTAGTGCTTTATCACAAAAAAATCGAAAGAGATAAGACTAATTAGTGTACTTGTGACTAGGGCTCTTGCAATGTGAATGTCGTGAGCCATGTATCGTGGGGACTTAGAGAAATAAACTCGGGGGCTAGGCGTGTTTGAAGTAACTAAGGGCATACGCCAGAGAGTCCCACTAGGACTCACATGGGTTATACCCTAGAGTCCTACTGGGACTTAGGCAAAACCAATTTTACCGAGACTTATTTACCCAAAAATAGTCACCACTGGCCGAAAAAATAAACGATACAAATATATTTTATATTTTCACCACTTATATTTATTTTATATAAAATAAAACAATAAATAATAAAAAATAAAAAATAAACAAGAATTAATCTTTTTCTTATAAATAAAATGATGAAGAAAATAACATGCCTAGATACATCTTAGTTCACACATAGTGTCACTCACAAGCACAATAAAATAAAAACACACTCTCTTATTTGCAACAATCACAATGGATGTTCACTCCTCATAAGTTCATCAATATCCAAGTTCATGTGAGTGTGTGAGTGAGCAAACTTTTATAGAATAATAACTCTTTATCTCCCTTTCTCTCAAATATATTTTTGATAATATTATTTACGAATATTTCCTACTTATAGATACCCCCAAGAGATTGTCACTCACCTCAAAAGTCAAACTTTATACTAGAGTCTAGATACATGAGTATCTCCTCCAAACAATAATTCTCACAAGCCTTTGATATGTCCATTTTTATTGCTCATATTTTTCCACAATGATTAGAGCAACGATTTTTTCTATAATGACTTAAGGGATAGATCCGTGTAGGGTGTTTGTTTTTTATTAAAGTTTGGGCATTTAATTCTTATGTGACCATAACTTGAACATTCATGACACTTTTCTTTGTCTTTTTTCTCAGACTTATCTTTATTCCATTTTTTAAAATCATTTTCTTTGTAGGTAATTCATTCCCTCGTTTTTACTTTCCAGTAGCTTACATGTTAAACAAAATTTTTCTGAATTTCCATTGTTAAGATTTTCTTCATAAAAAAAAAAAAATCATTTTGATCCCCTTTTACAGTTTTTAAAGTAATGGACTTACCTTTTCTTGTTTGGGGAAGTGATGACTCATAAGTTTATAAGGAACCGACTACTTCTTCCACCTTAATAGTATTAAAATCCTTGCTTTTCTCAATGGTTGTAACTTTTGAGCGAAATCTTTCAAGCAAGTACCTTTAAATCTTTCCCACAATCCTTGAATCCTTCACCTTCTCATTGAGATTAAACCTAGAATTTACAATATCATTAAGTTTAGCATAAAAATCATTAAAGCTCTCATCTTCCTACATTTTAATTTTCTCAAATTTAGAGGTTAGCATCTACAATTTCGAGTTTTTTACAATTCTTGTGCTTTCATGTGTAACCTCCAAAATTTTCCAAGCTTCTTTGGCAATCTCACACATTGAAATTCTTTTTAATTCATCAGGAGATACAACTATGAATATAGCGTTAAGTCATTTGCTATTCCAATTGCAATTGGTGATCTTATCTCTAGTCAAAGCATCAAGAGATATCTCGGGCTTAGTCCATCCTTGTTCAATTACATACTACACAAGTTCATCTAACGACTTGAGGAAAGCCCTCATATGAACTTTCCAATAATCATAATTTTCTCCATCGAAATGTGGTAGAACATATAACGATGACAATATGATCTACGAAAGCACGAATCACACTTGGATAAGTGAACCATGCTCTGATGTCAATTAAAAGTCCTAATGTGCCCTTGTATATGTATGAAAATATTAACCATTTCACTTGAACAAATTGGTTAGTTGTCAAGCATGCAATTATTTAATCAATCAAATGCATATAAAGTAAATAAATAAATTGCATGACACAACAATTAGTGACGAAGGGAAACCCTTTAAAGAACTCATTAAAGGTAAAACCCTATAGAGCAGCCAAACCCATAAAAGTCAATTTTATTATTTGAAAATCAAATTACAAGTAAGTTCTCAATTACAAAACTTTTGTCAATTGACTCTCTTACTTAACCAGACAAACGATTTCTACTGCAATAGTAGCCAGAACCTCTAACGATCTTAAAATATTGGCTTTTCTCCTGGAATTCCAAGGGTTGAAACTCAATCAATCACTTTTCTAACATGAAGAACGGTCACAATCAGAGAGATAAAAAAAATATATGAAAATTCTTCAAGGAATTTTCTTACCAAAATATGCACTAGAAAATGCTCTAGAAAATATTTAGCTCTGAAATGTTACAAATCCTAACTAGTAGGATCCCTTAAATAAATGATCTGAATGTAATTTTAGTTTCAATAGGACTCTGCTAAAGGGGCGAGTTTGTCGCGAAGACATCTCTTGACGAAATGCTGACACCCACGATAAATTCTCTCCGCATAAACATATTTAAGTTAAACCAACTCCTTGGATAAGTGCAAATTCCTTGGGACTTGATTGTCACACTTATGACTTATCTAAACAACCTCTAATACCTTCTAGATAAACTTAATATTGTTATAGATAAAGTTAATAAATAATTTACATTCATTCAAAATTACAAACTTAATGATAGGATAAACTATATCATTTTAGTCACATTTTAGTCACCTAGTTCTATCCAAACTTATCAACTTAGTCACCTACTCCTAGTGGTCTTTGTTCACTCACTTTGGAGACAAAGTGGTCTTTGTTCTGCTTGGATAATCCCAAAAATGCATTAACCTTGCCATGCAAGTAAACATGGCATTTGTTTTGTTTTTGATATTGTTCTAGTACGCATGCGAGTAAGGTCTTTTGCCTATATTATTATTGTATTGAAGTGCATATGAAATACTACTAATAATTTTTAGACTATTTTGTTCTGTATTTTGTAACTTGTTCATGTTTACACACTAATATCATTTGTTGCTTACTGAGTTGTTAACAGCTCACCCATTTATCTTCATATTTTTCATATGACTTTGAGGTTCCAACTGAAGACTAGGAATAAGAAGCACTAACGGAATTAGTTGGGTGTGGTGGACAAAATGCCTAATAAGCATAGGTTGTTTGAGAGAATGGAATAATAGATTTATTAGAGGATTTTATTTAAGGAATTGTTTTTCCTCATCTTGAGGTTTTGAGACAATGATGTATTTGTTGTGATTTTGCAGGGTTCCTTATTTTATATAGTGAGGATTAAATCATGTTGAAAAGGAGGAATGTAATTTTTGAAATAAATGAATTTTACATGTTATTGAAGTTTTCCCTACATTTTTGGACTCTATACATATTGTGTTGGGATTTGATTTTAAGTGACACGCACTTACTCCCTAAACCTTAGGGTATGAGGTGTAATAGTTGGTATCAGAGCCCTAGGATTTAGATTTTGCAAATAGTAGGTTAATATGATATATTGCTTAAATGGGTATGAGGTGTAATAGATGTTGCTTAAATGGGTGTTTACATTGATATCCTTACTTACAAGAGTATTGTGCTGCAACAATGAACAAAATCTAAGTTTTATGAATGCTACCCCATTACTGTTTTCTAGAATTAGGGACCCATGCTGAGTAGATTTAGTAATGTCGAGGAGGCCAATTCCAATGCTTCTGAGGTAATCCAAGTTGTGGCATAGAAAATTATGGAGGAAATTGCACAAAACCCGAAAAGTCGCAACCGCAATAATATTATGAAGGGTTGCACAATCAAGCAAATCAACTCGATGCATCCTTCCTCCTTTGATGCAAGAGGTGACTCAACTATGGTTGAGGACTAGATCCAAGATATGGAGGAGACACTTCGGATCTTTAAGTGCATTGATGAGCAAAACTATTGTACTCTACCTTTAAGCTGAATGTTGAAGCTAAATGTTGGTGGATTGTAGAGAGACTATAAGGGAAGTTGATCGTGGAGAAGTCTCTATTAGCTAGCCCCACTTTAAGCATATCTTCATTGATTATTGCTTTCCAAAATCTATTAAAAGATGCAAGAGCTAAGGAATTTTCCAACTTGTTTCAAGGAAACATGACTTGCTGGGTTTGTTGAGTTGCCGCACTTTTCTTGGTACTTGATCCCAGACGAAGAAAAGAAGGCCCTAAAGTTTGAGAAGGGCATGAATCACATGATATACGAACGAGTGGTGGGCTTTCAAACCCAAAATTTCTTAGAGAGGGTTGATTGAGTTGAATTATTGCATTTTTAATGTTTTTGGAACCAATATATATTAATTCTTTCATTACTTTATCATTGGTTTTATATGGAAAAATGAATAAATCAAAGTTGTAATTTTAATTGATTAAAAGCATGAATTTCTGTTTTAATTTTATCAACTGTTGATTACTATGGATTATGGTACATATCGTTCGAGCGGCGGAAAAAGCCGCCGCTCGAGTGAATTCAGGCAGATTCAAATGCTTGACTGCCGCTCGACAGTGAGCTCGAGCGGGTGTGCGGGAAAGGAGATCGCTCGAGCGGAGGCATTTGGCCGCTCAAGCGAATTCAGGCAGAGTGAAACACTCGATGTTCGATCGACCCTCCGCTCGAGCGAATTTAGGCAGAGTCGAATGCTCGATTGTCGCTCGACACTCCGCTTGAGCAAATATCGTATTTTACAGATTAGTGTTTATTCTGCCGTCAGAGTATATAAATGATTTTTTACATCTTATGGCCGACTCCTTGGCCTGGAAAACTCTGTTTTGATTAGAGAAACACTTAGAATTTATTTTTCCTTTGATTTTCATTCAGATTCGGAGAGGAGGATTCATACAATCGATCATTCATGCAGCTACACAATTTTCACTGGATCATTCACTCACACTGCAGCAACTCCTTGAGGGGTCCAATTTCCACTGTAGCTCAGCCTCCTCCACCACTTCGAATCTTCATCTCCATTCAATTGGCTTGATCTTTTCAATTCCCTACTTGCTATTTCATTTCAGTTTTAAGTTTCTGAATTATTTTAGAGAATTTTAATTTAGACGTTCGAGTAATTTATTTGTTATTCATTTAATTCATGTTATTTATTTTTATCGTTTCGTTAATCTTTCATTTTAATAGTGATTACAATTACGGTGGTTTAATTTGAGAATTTGTGATTTGAATACAATGATGAACCCTAGAACATTGATTTTGGGGCTTTTCAATTTTCAGTGCAGGTTTTGTCAATTACTTCCTAATTTAGTTTAATTCTTAATTTAGTTTTATTAATTTCTGAGTTTGATCTATTAGTCCTTTACATTCCAATCCGACAATCAAAATCTAAAAACATGAATCTAGTCCATGACTAGTACCCTTTTCCATCCATTGCACATACCATCATTTTATTTTCTCTTTGTGAAGTTTTTCACCCTTTTCAACGAGTTTGATTTTTAAGTAACTTTCCTTGAGGAGACAATCTAGGAATTTATTCTTAATTATTACACGACATCCTCCTGCACTTGGGATAGCTTTAGTGCTACTCATTTTTGAGTGAGTCAAGGGTTCACAACACAACCATATTAATTTAATCCTTAGAAGGATTGCAAAACTTCAAGATTAAAGAAAGGGCCTTACTTTGGTGAGGATCGGGTACCATGGAAGAAGAGGAATGAAGGAAATAGCTCAAGCTAAAGGCAAGTGCAAGGCAGTTAACAGAATTACCTCTGCAATTCATGTAGGTGAGTATGCTTTAGGGAATGTAGAAGGGAAGTTGAATTGTGTTTTCATTTTGGTAAGCTAGGTTAACTCATCAAAGATTGTCCATGTTAGCAAGATATCAATAGGAACCCCAACCTGTTTAAAAGGTCCAATCTAGTGACACAAGATAATAATAAGCACAATATAGTGCCAACCTAAGTTTTTACTCAAACCCCTTGAGATGCTCAGGACAACAACGATAGGGTCAAAGGCACTTTTCCTCATTTCTCCAAGAAAGTTTCAAGTTTTATATGGCTTTGGTGCTACCCATGCTTTCATTTCAATGTATTATGGTAAATTCTGTGACATATAAGCTAAATGTTTGGGCAACAGTTAGTCAATATCAACACCGATGGGGCACTTAGTTGTATGTAGTAAGTGTGGCTCCCTTGACCCCTATTTATGATTTGGAGAAATTCGTGACGTTGGGATGTTGGCCATTTGGGTTACACACCCCTAGCGCATTATGAAAGTAAGCATGTGCATACATGCAATGTAATAGTGCTCAAACAATTCATAGTGAAAAAATGATAGGTAAGCTAGTAATTCAAATAATACTAGAGATTAAAACTACATAACCAAATCAAGTACCCATAAGCCACAAGTTTTCCAAACTCCTATGAAAGAATACAATAGTTGTTTAGCAAAATTAAAAGTCCAGATATTAATAACTCTTATTGCAAAAGGCCTCTGATCTTCACTCTCCAGATCTCATTGCTCGCAATAATCCTCTGCATCAAAGTCTACGGTTCCTCTCTACAAAGCTGCATGTGGGGACACCACAATGAGATTTCCAAAACCTCAATAAGTGAAACAAAAAATAGCACTCAAAATACAAGTAGGTGGAAAAACTATGAAATCATGCATAATGGGAAATTTCAGAGAATTGAAACATTTGCAATTATCCAAACATGAGTATACCAAGTTCTCATAAAAGACACAACACCCAAAATCCCATTTTCATTAGAAAGTATCCATTTGATTAAGGTACGTATCATGATCTACCCTATAGACCATCCGCAGGGTTTGGCTCCCTTTGTCACACCACGGGGAACGATTGTGCGTGCGGCTTCGTAGGGAGCAATGCCTAGCTCTATGCTTGGCACGTATGTGACTATGCCTAGCTTCGTAGGGAGCGATGTCTACCTCTAGCCTCCACCAGCAGAGAAGCAAAAGTGTCAATTGGATATCATTACCATCTCTCTTGAGACCTTTGTCATCTGACAACATCCCAGGAGACATCAACCAGTTTTATACATTCCTAAGTGACCAAAGGAGTTCCACCAAGACAATGCCCCATCTCAGCTTGGGGTTGTGATATGCACACACCCACAAAATTATTTAACACAACCAACAATTTATTCCAATTCCAATATATCTAAAAGTCAGGGCAATATCGTAGGAGTCATAGATAACAAATATAATGTAAAGAAAAATGAAACAGTTAGTTAATAGATGAATGACATAATAGCAACATTAATTATGAACTTAAATAAAATAAACAATATCACGACAAGTCAAACAACAAAATCATTACAGCTTAAAAGCTCATTCCCAACACTTCATAGGGCCCTCCTCCACATATTCACAACCACTTCCATTTATTCCCAACACTGCACAAGGCCCCTGGCCACAATCCAAATCCACAACCATTACTATAGTCCAATCCCAACACTTCTCATCGTTTATTCGATCATCTTTCACAACCAGACTACACAAATCACATATTCAACAATTTCAACTACAAGTATTTTAATTTTAGTTTGAGAACCACTTATAGGGGATATATGAAATTTTGGATGATGAAGGTGCATTGATCATGGGTATTCCACGCAAATTGAGAGAAAAACAGTGTACATGTTGCACCATGAGATGTTGTGGTGGTGGTTGAATGACCTTTAATGGGGTATTTGAGCATGCCAGATTGCGGAGGCGGTAGAAGAGTTGCTGCCACATAGTGTAGTATATTGAGAAAGTGAGTTTTCGTTGTTGTAAAAACAAAGAGAAACAAAGCAGAGGATGACAAACTAACAATAGAGACTTGTCGAGAGGGAATGAATGTAGCAGATATAGGTGGTTGAATCAACAGCAGTACAAATAGAGTTGGCCTTTGATTGTGATGGAGTACATAAAGAGTCAGTTCTTGCCGAGAAGGAAAAATAGAAAAACTAAGAGAGAGGCTTAATGATGGGAGAGAGAGAGAGAGAGAGAGAGAGAGAGAGAGAGAGAGAGAGAGAGAGAGAGAGAGAGAGAGAGAGAGAGAGAGAGAGAGAGAGATCTTTACTGGTTGGTCTGCTCTATGGAGGTGCTTGGGTAATTTCTAATGGGCTGGCTTGATTTTGGGCATGGTCGCAGTGCATAGTGGCAGACCTATTAGTTGTGATACGGTGAGGGAAAAGATCTAGGTTAGATTGGCATGATTAGTGTAAGGAGGGAGAAGGAGGGAGAGTAGATATAAGGGGTGGTGGTGGAGCTTTGAATGCATGAGAAACACTACAGACCAAGATGGATACGGGTGTGATGATCCGATTGTGATGGTTTTCAGTGATAGATTTGAGTTGTTCATGGCTAATATGCTACTCAAGTGGTGGCCTACGGCATTTCAAAGGACAAGGGACAAACACCCCTGCCCCCACATTGCAACAGATAGCGAGGGAGATATAGAGTTGTTAACGATGACAGATCTAAGTGGAGAACACAAATTTTCTTTGCTTTCAAATGGTTGGGCTGGGCTTCCAAGATGTTGCTTTGACATGGGGCCAAGATGTCGGTCGCTGGATGTGATGCCCCCAAATTCCGTTTGGGATTGGACGGACATTTGAAGCGTCGAGACATGCAACACAAGGTTACCTGCCCCCGTTCATGACATATAAGATGCAATAATCCTAACATGCATCTAACATTATGCAATATTCGCAGCGGATAATTTTTTTCTTTAGCAATACTATGCACCAAACTGAAAATATCCCAATACTTGAAACATACTTCATACATAAAGATCCATTGAATAACTAAGATCACAGCACTATTCCACAATAGTTATGATCCAATAGTACTGGAGATGCAACTCCATCGTACAAGTAGTAATTTAACTACTATATTAACATTAACGACGCACCGTCGTTTAGTCGACTGTGTCTAGTTGGTCAGCTCCTGATCCTCCTTCAGGTCCTGTAACAAGATCTACCATTCGGGGGGAATGGTAGTTGGGACTACCACAGTGAGATTTGATTACAAATCTCAGCAAGTTAACAAAAAACTTCCATATAGACTAATGATGCATGTATGACAGTAAAAGCATAAATGCATAATCAAATTCATAAGTAATTAAAGCATAACTTAGCGTACAACATAGCATAATTGACATAGCTTAAATTGAATCATGAACTGAACTTGACTTGACATGAACTTGATCTGAAACTTGACTTAGCATGAACTTGCTCTGAAACTTGAATTAACATGAAAAACACATACTCCACAGTTGTTGTGGCCCCATGTATTCTACGTGTAAATACATACTCCACAGTTGTTGTGGCCCCATGTATTCTACACAAACTTGACTTAACATTAAAAATACATACTCCACAGTTGTTGTGGCCCCATGTATTCTACACAAACTTGACTTAACATGAAAAATACATACTCCACAGTTGTTGTGGCCCCATGTATTTTACGCATCACAATTGTAGTTAAATACATACTCCACAATTGTTGTGGCCCCATGTATTCTACACAAACTTGACTTAACATGAAAAATACATACTCCACAGTTGTTGTGGCCCCATGTATTTTACGCATCACAATTGTAGTTAAATACATACTCCACAGTTGTTGTGGCCCCATGTATTCTACATAAACTGAATATACTCAAGATGAAACGTGACTGGAATATGAAAGGACTGAAGCCCTGACGTAACATAACGTGACTTGAACATAATTTGAAATACATAACCAACTTGAGATAGTAACATTTCGTAACATGCCATAACATATAACAGACAACATATTTAGCATGACATATTTGTAATGTATAGTAATACATGACAGAATATATTGTGTAACAGATAAAAATTGATGACAGAATAAATTCTGTATAATAGACAATTACATGATAACTTGGCATGGCATGACATATATGATAACATACATACATACACTGTAATTCTTTTACTTAGCACACATACACAGTAGACTGCTAGTAAGTTAAAAGCTAACTTACCTCGATCTCCGCGTTTCTTATAAAACTTCAAGTACGATCACGAGGAACTGTAATTAGTAATTCTAAAAGTTAGAACTAAATCATTAATAATTTGAAATATGGAAAATACTAACTTAAAGAGTAAAATTTTCATTTTACTCTCTACATGTGGAAAAATGACCGTTTTACCCATAACTTAAGGATTTTGCATACTAACTCTAAAAGTTTCTAAAATTTACATTTCTCATGTAAATTTTATCCTAAACTTAAATATCAACTCAGAAAAATTTAAAACAAAACACAACTATGAAGAACACACTATGGTTGAAACATCCATAGGCCATTTCCCTTTATTTTTGTTGCAATTCCTTCCAACTTCAAAACTCATGCTTAAACCAAAATTTTGCAACAAACATCTTCCAATCCTAAGTTCAAAACCATACTTAAAACATCCATTTAGAAAAAGCTAATAATCAACACCAAACTTTTTTGTAAAAAGATCCAAGAATTTCAAAAATCAAATCTTACTTCTAACATATTCATAATATCATCCTAATATCAACCATGCTTTAAATCATCAAACTAAAGTCACCAAAATCACAAAATAAAATTTGGAGTTTTTGGTTTTACACTTAGTCCAAAAACAGAAACTTTTTCCTCAACTAGTTTTGATAAAACTCTTGATCTATGACTTATAAATATATGATCTTCAAACCAAACCATTACATGGTTTAAAAAGATGTCCTAAAACATATAAAAGCTTCTAATTCAAGATCACATGGTTAGAAATTAATCAAAACATAAATTTAGCCAAGAATATCCACACTTTGGCTTATCTGAATATCTCTTTGCATAAAATTTCATATCTTTGAAACTAACATCAAATATCTTCAAAATAATAATATAACATGTATATAAGATGTTTAGGATCCTCCAATAAAATTATCAAAGTCATTAGAATAGGTTTAGACCACCAAAGAGTTAAACTTTCTCAAAACAGAAACTGTTTTTCCTCTTCCAGTTTCTAAGTTTCTAAATCTAAGAAAATCTTTCATCAAAACCTTTAATCATGCAAAAATCCTCAACCAATAGTCATATATACATGTTAACAATACTCCATAAAAATTTCGGACCAATATCTATCCATTAGCTTGGTCAAAAACTCCAAACTATAACATACTCTCCAGATTCACGCCCAGAATGACCTTTCTATGGTTAAAAATACTTTTGACCGACCAAATGACCATGGAATGATACAAAAAATACATATACGGAAACTAGACTCAAAGAGGAACAACTTATATGAAGGAGACTTTATGATAAAACACTTACAAAAACTTCGAAATGGGTGTGCAAAAGAACTCCTAAAAGCTGTCCGAGAGAGAGTGTTTGGTATTCTTTCAATGGAAAGCATAAATGAAGATAATTTCGTGGGGAGAGGTGGCTGGAGATAATTATGGATGAGATATGGAAGAGATGAGACTGGATTTGAGAGTTGAGTGTAGTTTTCTCCTACCCAAAATATCTATAAAAGATTATCTTATAATATTCTATCCAATAATATCTAAAAAAAAATCAACTTAAGATATTTTTATCTAATAATATCTATCAACTCAAAATATTTTTACCCAATAATATTCACGAAAATTACCTCAAGATATTTCTTTTTATCCAATAATATCTACAGTTTTGAACAGACGTTTTGTCCGAAAATATGAAAAAATGTTATTGCGCCATAAGACTTTAAATAGCCCTCCGAGTCTAATGGCACAAACCATAATACATTTTGACACTTCTAACTATCTCCAATAATCAAAAACACATTTATGATACCATAGTAAATAATAACACTAACTATGTAGTTAGACAAAAACCTATACGATTAATGGATTCGTGAAAACTTATGGGGTTTTCACGAGGTTCCTAAAGTTAATAGAAATTTCACAATTGAATTTCTAGCGGGCTGTTACACTGGATCCTATGGCAACCCTGCTTGACGATGGTCGATTGTTGGTCGTGACTATTTACGTCATTAGCTTGGGTGTTCCAACAAGTTATAACAATTCAAGTATATCAAAACATTAAAGCAAAATTATTGGAACGATAGATAACAAATATAATGCAAAGAAACATGCAATTGTTTGTAATGTTCTTGCTACCAAGAACACTACTGCACCACACAAACAACCTAGAACATAGAAAGAATAGTAGGCAATGAAGAAAAAAGAACTCTGTAAGCCAAACAATGAACCAAATGCAAGATTCCTTTCGTGAATCTTGACAGGGAATTTTTGAGGAATTCTCAACCTCCAAATTCTTATTGAAACACAAGGGATCAAAAAGTGAAATACAAACTCAAACAAAACTAAACGACTATGACTCATAACCTACTTACACCAAAATGCAGCGTATTATTAACATAGCACTCCTACAAGTCGTATGCTTCCTAACAAGCAGTCAAAGTCGTTACTGCCACTCGATCCCTTCCTTGCTACACAACCTTAATGCTTCTCTCCTCTTCATGAGCCAGCCCCCAAGCACCCGTAACAATCTCTTCCTCTTAAAGAGCCTTGCACCCAAGACACCCGTGACAATCATAAAATAGTACCCAATAAATGAGGGTATAAAGACCTCAAGTTGTACAACAATTTCCAAGAGTTATCTTCCATATCAGCACCAACCCACTTAACCAATACTTCAATGACAACATGAGTAGCCACTTTCTTCATTTTTCTCTCAAGAATTTTCTCAGGCACAGGTTGAATAGCTCCCTCATCATTCACAGGAGGAAGGGTAGGCAAAGGAGAAATATGGTTCCCTAATTCTTTCTTTAAGCAAGATATAGGGAAGACTGGATGAATTCTTGGTGTGGATGGTAGTTTCAACTTATAAGCAATTGAGCCAATCCTTTGAATAACTTGAAAGGGCCTATAGAAACGAGGGGCTAATTTCATGTTATGTCTCATGGCAACTGATTTCTGTCTATAAGGTTGAAGTTTAAGAAAAATCCATTCTCCTTCCTCAAAGGTTTTCTCTGATCTGTTCCTATAATGCCTGTCCTTGTGGTGGGATCTTTTAGAAAATGATTTTAAAAAAATGACAGGAATTACCGTTCATATAAAACTTTTTCCTTTCATGCCAAGATATGAAATATTTTTTTTTTATTAATTTAAAAAGAGTTACAGTGAAAAATATTAAATTTTATAATTAAAAGTCTTTCGCACGAAACATTGTACCTAGGCTTTCGTGCTCTTTCCCTTGGTACCGCTCATCTTGTCCTCAAGAGGGCACACATAAAAACTAAAATGAGTCGAAGACACGTAAGCATTTCTGCATATAGTTAAAATATAAATAACATTGGTTTTTAGTCATGCATTCATCACTCCATACATACTGTACATAAGACATTCGTTGAATTAAAAACATTTCGAGGTGGAGTTTTTCTTGAAAATGATTGTTTTTAGTAAAACGTTTTTTTCTTTCGTAAAACATTTCCCCATGCCTTGTGCCTTCATTTCTTAAAGAGTCTGAGTATACAAACATTCTTTCTTATCACTTTCATTGGCCGTTATGCACTATTACGCCCCATGTGCATGGGTTAGTTCCTTTGGACTCAAACTCTGCCCATGGCCACAGGTTGAGAATCACTTTTCAATTAGGGGGCAGCACTGGGTGCAGTACCAGTATTACTTACCCGGCATTGCAATCTGCCTAGTCCTTTGGTACCCTTTCATTCATTCATATGACCATTATGTATTTTCATATATTAAAACATTCATTCATCAGTTCGTTCATTTATAGATGTCATTTAAAAGCATGAGCTTAAATATCATCTTTCAATACATCATTTGAAACATCAGTTCATAGGGGCATTTAAAACCTCAATTTATAGGGACATTTTAACACATTTTTTTCCCGTCATTTAAAGCATTGCTTAATGTAAGAGGCACAAGCCTCACATTTCATTCCATGAAAATACATCCAATACTTACTATGTATAATATCCATTAACATGCATACACTTAATACTTTGGAGTGCCTAAAAAATGGCTGCTAAGAAGGGCCGTTACATATATATACTTGAAAACTTATACTTAGCATTCGTTCATAACATTGTCCATGTCATTTTGTAAAGGAAAAGCCTTTTATTTTCATTTTCATTTCATCCATTTATTTAGGGAACTCTAGAAGAGTATGAACATAATACTTACCTGGACTCCACGGCATACTCATTTCATGTAGTCCATTCATGTGCATGTCAGATGGCAATCTACATGCATACACAACCTCAACGTCATTCTCTATCTAGTACATAAGCAACTAACTAGAAATAGAACTACACCTCACTTGGAAACACTCTCCTTCTATCCCGTGTCCCTTACTATGCTAAAACCTTCGAAACCCACTTACAGTCACTACCTCTTCCAAATTCCACGTTCTACCTCAAGTGCTTATCCACTAAAGTGAACTTCCACGATTCACCTTATGGTTAAGACACTAAGACCTTTATCTTACTCTTCTGTTAAACACATTTCAATGCATGACTCAGATTGACTAAGTCACTCATCCCAATCATAGACGGTACACCCGTCACTTCTTTCACGCATCCTTGCAAACACTAAATCCTCATTCCCATCCATACATGCAACATGGCTTTAAGTCAACTCTAAGGCTTAAACATCGTGTAACCATGCTTAGGACAGATTACCCATTACATATGGTAAATCCATCTGGCACATGTGTCTCACCAGATGCACATGTACATTTCCCTTTATCACCTAAGATCAACTTATAATTCGTTGAACGCCAGCTTGTATAAACAAGCTCCATACTCTGATACCAACTTCTACTCAAATCCAGTCAACAAGATTGTCCTACTTTCCAGCCCTTTACAAGTTCATCTCAACACTTAACACGACAAGGCTTCATTCACACTACACCTCCATCACGTCACGTAGTTCGAGGCTAATCCCAAGTTACATTGTGACACCCATCACTATAATAGGGTCACCTCACAACTACTCCTAGACACTACTCAATAGTTTCCAACATTATACCACACACTCTATGCTCCTCGACTACGCCATCCGATGCATCAAGACACCACCTAGAGTACACTCCACATTAACTCCCTTCCACCCACTCTATGCCATACGCCATTACGATGCACACCACACGGTGCATCACTACACTACATGGAGTATGCACCACATGTACTCCCTTCAAACATTACACCACACACTTCACACTCACACTTCACAACACACTACACCCAACACTTCGGTACACAGCAAACTCCAAAACAATCAAATAACATCTAACATAAATAACGAGGGAGAGAGAGTTATACCATCGTTGGGAATTAACCTGTGCATTGCTCGCTACCCGTCCAGGCCAATGGCGTCGGAAGCCACTAGCTTGGGTGGTAACCGCTTCATTGTGGTCACTGCCATGACCTTGGAATGAGGCTACATCGGAAGGTCGGATCTAGGGTTTCTCAACTAGATCTAGGCTTTGGCAAGTGGATCAAGGCTGTGTAAGGTGGCTGAGGTCATGGGGTGGTGGAGGCTATGGGTTTCAAGGGGAATCTTTGGGTCTCAAGTAAGGGATTTTGGAGGGGGCTAGTTGGTTGTTGGCTGGCCATGGAGGGATTGAGGGAGGTGCGATGGAGCTATGGTGGTGAGGTGGAGATGGCATGGTGGTTGGAGGGTGGTAGATCTAGCCAAATGGGTGGAGAAATCCATGGGAGACTAAGGGGGAGTGAGAGAGGTGGAGGGCTTGGCTAGCATAGAGGAGCTCGAGGAGTCGTGGTAGCAAGGGGAGGTTCTCGGTGGGGCTAGAACCAACGTGCAACAGCGCTAAGGCCGTCGGTGGAGGTCGAACTGTGTGGGTAAACCCATTTCTAGGTTGTGTGTGTGCATGCAGTGGAGAGGGAAGAGGGAGATTGGGTTCAGTGGTTGAGTGGTCTCTGACGAAGAGAGGAGCTGCTGGCGGCGTGAGGCTGAGGCACTGTGGCATTGGGTGGAGAAAAATCGAGGGAGACAAGAGAGGGTCTTTGGGCTTTGGTTTCGGGAAGAGAGTGAGAGAGGGGTTTGTGAGGTGGGGCCATGAGGTCCCCAATAAGGGTCGTGGGAGGGGCTCCTTGGTGCGATGGAGGTGGAGCGGTGTGGCAGCCAGCTGCTTGGGGCGAGGTTGTGTGGGAAGGAGAGGAAATCGATAAGGGAAAGAGAGAAGAAATGGGGTCTGTACGTGGGCTGGGGAAGGGGAGAGGAGAGAGAGGGGAAAGGGAAAAGTGGGGAAAAAATGTTAGGGGCTTGGGTATTTAATCTATGCCCTACATCATTGGATCTCCAAAACGATCTAACGATGATGGAACTAAAACACTAATTTGAAAAGGCGTAAACATTAATTTATTGAAAACATAAAGAGGAGTTAAAATAAAATATTATTTTTACTAAACTTTAATTTATAAAATATAATCTTCATCCTTAATTAAATGATGAAGTTTTGATAATAATTTTCAGAGAATAAAACTATATAAATAAATTTAGAGTTTTCAACATAATTTAAACTCATAATATTTGTAAATGACTAAAATCATTTAATTAAAATGATTTTCCATAATTATAATATTTTTGAAACTCTTCAATAACATTGGAAATATCCCATATAGATATTTCTTGGACATTTAAAATATTTGAATACTTTAAAACATTAGGCTTACTTTAAAAATCACTTGATATCTTAAACAAAACACACCATCAAGGTCCAGCGCGCAGAACGAGACTCGTGACAATAAGAGAAAGAATGAGTGGGATGTTACAGTTCCTGTCGGCATAAACTTTCATCCTATTCTGGGCTTTACTCAAATTCTCTTTTAACAACAGCAACACTTGTTCTCGAGTCTGCAAATGCTGATCTACTTCAACATTAGTTGTAGTGCCTGCTACATAAGACAACAATTTTGGTGGTGGCATTCCATACAAAGCCTAAAATGGAGACTTTCTGGTGGAAGCATGCATTGTGGTATTATAATGCCATTCAGCCAAGGGAAGTCAAGTAGTCCAATTTTTTGGTTTAGAGCCACTATATGCTCTCAAATAGGCCTCAACAGCCTTATTTAAGGACTCAACTTGACCATTTGATTGAGGATGGTAAGCTAAACTCATAGTCAAAATGGTACCCTGCATTCTAAAAAGCTCCTGCCAAAACAAACTAGTGAAGATAACATCATGATCTAATACAATGGTCCTAGGAAGACCATGAAGCTTAAAAACCACAGAGAAAAAAACTTTTGCCACTTTAGATGTCGTGTATGGGTGAGACATAGGAAAGAAATGACCAAACTTGGTCAGCTTGTCTACCACTATGAAAATAACTATCATGCCATGAGAAGAAGGAAGGCCCTTGATAAAATCCATAGCAATATCAAGCCAAGGACTCTGAGGAATAGGTAAAGGTTGGAGCAACCTTACTGGTAAAGTATTTTTAGACTTATTGACTTGATAGACTTGACATTCTTTCACCAATTTCCTTATATCTTTTCTCCTACCAGGCCAAAAGAAAAAAAAGAAGAAGAAAAGTTTGGCCTTTCGTAGTGTCTTGTGGTAACCTACATGTCTTGCCTCTAGACTATAGTGGATATGCTACAATATCGAGTGCCCAGGAGGTTCAAAGGAAACCCTAGTTTCCCAAGGTTCTTAACAAAGGCATGGGCTTGAGGGTTCAATTCGTGGGAGGCCAGGTTGATAAGGATATTGAGGTCTATCCCGGGGTACTCTCACGAATATTTGCACAGTCGCTCAAGACCCTCCTTGTAGTCATACGTTCAAGCAGCATTGTGGATAGCCCGGGTGTTTGTAATTCGGGACCTAATTTTCTCGAAGTACTTGGCACTAGCCTCTCAAGAGGACTCCATGACCGAGATCCAAGGGTCTCGAGCCAAGATGGTGTTCGTTGCCTTGAGCACCTTGACCTCAAGGGAGTTGGCCTAGGCCTCGCTCTGCTGCACTTGTGCCTTCTAACGCTGAACTTCCCGAGCAAGCTCGAAGTGCCTACACAGCAACTTGGAGCATTGCCTAGCAGTCGAGGCATGCTTCAGGTCCATCCAGTCCCTTTTTTGTTTTAAGCTCCATAAGCCTTTTTTGGGCAGACTCCAACACTACCTCCCTCTTCTTCAAGTCCCTCTGTATGTCTATAGAACCACTCAAAAGGCATTTTCACTCCGACACAAATCGAGCAAGCTCCTACTTGAACTAGGCTAGCTCTTGCTTCACTACAGCCTTCTTATCCTTGTGCTTTTAGGCCTCCTCCCTCTATAGCTTGTTGTGCTTCTTTAGGTCCTCGACCTCCTCTATCAGCCCGTCGTGCTCTATGGAAAGGACCTCAACCTCCCAGCCCACATGGGGGAGTTAAAAGTGATAGAGACAAGCTAGAGACTATAGTGCTTTCTTCATCTACTTGAGCTCTCCGCACTCTTTGATGACCCCAGCAACTCTGTGGCTTGCAGTGCAAGGGACTGTTAGAAGTGGAAAGACAAAAGCTCTAGGAACAAGCAAGGTATAAAAAACATACCTGGGCAAAGAGAGGTCGTAGCTTATGGGCCTCCTGCTTGATCACTTCGGCCAGGGCCTTGTTAAAGCCCAGGCTATTGGTCTAGCTCGTCCCCACCCTAGCATGAGAGGAAGGGCCAATACTCCCCAAATGCCATGAAGGCCTCGGCACATTCCACACGGACTCCACAAATGAACCCGAGCTAGGAACTTCCAGTGCCACGATCGCCTCCTGCATGGGAGCTCACTCCTCCAACACATTCCCAACTGATTTTATGGCACTAGTGGGGGGGCTCTGTGGTAGTTATAGGCCCCTTGCCAGTCACATGCTTAGCCTCCCCCTCCAGCTCAGCTCCACCCTAATGCTTGGCGGCTCCTAGTAACCAACTGAGGAGTTTGTAGAGACGACCTTTCTGAAGAGTCCATCTCTGGTTCTTGAGAAGAGTGCATTGAGGATGATTGGGTCAACTCGTCATTATTGCTTAGCTCCACGACAGAGTGGGAAGAACTCTACTAGGCCTCTTCTTGACCCTTGACCCTAATGCTTGGCGGCTCCCAGTAACCAACTGAGGAGTTTGTAGAGACGACCTTTCTGAAGAGTCCATCTCTGGTTCTTGAGAAGAGTGCATTGAGGATGATTGGGTCAACTCGTCATTATTGCTTAGCTCCACGACAGAGTGGGAAGAACTCTACTAGGCCTCTTCTTGACCCTCGACCCTCAAGTTAGTGGAGGAAGAAGAGGGCCTGGCCCTAACACTTGGAGGAGTGGTGGGAATAGCTTCTTCCCAACCCCGGCCTTAGTAGTACGAAGTGAGAAGGAGGCTACATAGTCACTGTCAAGGGAATGTCGAGATCTATATCTTGCTTGAGCGTATCCTTGAAGGCTAAATGAAGATAACTGGCATCACCTTCCTGTTCAAACTTCGTGAACATTGGTTTGACGGGCGGAGTGGCAAACATCGTGCGTGACCCCTAAGGAAGGAAGTAGTCCCCCAGGTGGAAGGAACTAGAATTTCTGGCTGCATGGTCCTATTGGCCTGGTCTCAGGACACCCAAGACCCCTTAGCTTGGCTGCTTGGCCCTAGGGCCCCCTTTCCTCACTCCAAGACCCCCGGGGAGCACCTTCTTCACTACAAGATCCATCGCCCTAGCTTTGAGACCCCGCTGACTTCAACAACGTTCACATTTCATTGCTTCCCCCTGCAGCTAGAAGGACTGGAGGAATGTTTCTGGCCCTAGGAAGATGATGAGTTGCACAAGAAGTCCCAACAGAGCACGCATGAACAATCAGGAACGGTCAAGTAGCTCTGAATGTTGATGTTGAGAGAGTTGGCTGGAGGATAGTACCAGGTCAGTCTCCATGTTGAGAGAGTTGGCTGCCACCAAGGATAGCACGTTCACTAACCTAGCCTCCTACCTTTGGAATAGTGTCATGAATAGGCTCTTGGATAGTGGGATGTAGGATCACATGGCATAAACAGGGTATTCCTAGTGGACCTCCTCCCTAACGGGGTACTCACATCTTGAGCCCAAGATGAAGAAGTACTATTGAGACTAGTACGTGGTGCTCAAGTGTTGCTATTTGAGGCTGGTTATCTGTCTTCTAGGGATGCACCTCTACAAGCTACAAATGCACCCATCGAGGCACAACATGCAGTACACGAATAGAAACTCCTTAGCCGTCAGATTGAGATATTCTTCAGAACCAAAGCTGAGCACTTTCTAGTAGATGATTCGACTGGCCCCAAGAGCCACCAATCATTTGGGTGGGAGCTAAGAGGGGCCCAACCCCAAGAAGTTGAGAACGTCATCAATGAGGCAGCAGATCAATCAACAACACGAGACTTGACGAGACGCCAAATCGAGCCCAATCGTTGGGAGTTAACAAGGTGATGGAAGCTCAAGAGCAATCTAGCATTAATGACGAGATGAATAGTCATGGCGTACGTGTGATGCCCCTAGATTTCTGTTTGGGATCGGACGAACATCCGAAGTGTTGGGACATGCAACACAAGGTTACTTGCTCCCGTTCATGACATATAAGATGCAATGTTCCTAATATGCATATAGCATTATACAATATTCGCAGCGGATAATTTTTTTTTTAGCAATATTATGCACTAAACTTATAATATTCTAAATAGTTAAATCGTAATCCAATCGTACTTAACAAAATAACCATCCACGATTTCAGTACGAGTTTCAGAAGACTGTAATCTAAAAAACATGGGAGACTAGACTCCATATTTACATTACCAAAATACACAATTGAGAAAGTTTATCGAGTAACTCGACTAACGAGGCTAGAATACTATCCAAGTCTTGTTTGCAAAATCTAGTCAACCTCCTCCAGTCTACCAGTGTCTGCTCCCTACTTTGATCCTAACACATCGCCTACTATTCGTGGGGAATGGTAGTTGGGACTACCACGGTGAGATTTGATTACAAATCTCAGTAAGTTAACAGGAAACTCCTACACAGGTTAATGATGCATGCATGACAGTAAAACCATTAATGCATAATTAAAGTCGTACGTAAGCATAACATAACTTGACATATAGCATGGCATAACTGACATACCCTGAACAGAAACATGAACCAAACTTGACTTGACGTGACATGAACTTGAACTTAAAACATAACATGGACTAGCAACATAACAAGAACGTGAACTTGAAACATAAAATGGACTTGAAACATAGCATGAATGTGAATATACATAACATAAACATGAACTTGAACTTAACATAAACCTGAGCATAACATGGCATAAACATGAACTTGAGACATAATGTGAATGTGAACATAACATAACATAAATGTGAATTTGACCATAACATAAATGTGAACATAACATGATATGAACATGAACTTGAAACTTAATGTAAACATGGACATAACATAACATGAACGTAAACTTGAACATAACATGATATGAACATGAACTTGAAACTTAACGTGAACATGAATATAACATAATATGAACGTGAGATTGAACATAATATAAACGTGAACATAACATGATATGAACATGAACTTGAAACTTAACGTGAACATGAACATAACATGTACGTGAACATAACATAACATAACAACAGATTATACTCCTTCACTATAGTACTTGGCAGCGCATAGCCTTGACCACAGTACCAGGTAGCGTGTATTATCCTTGACCGTAACATAACTTAATATAATGGTAGATTATACTCATTCACCATAGTACTTAGCAGTGTATAGTCTTGACCGCAGTACCAGGCAGCGCGTATTATCCTTGACAGTAACATAACTTAATTGATTTAACCATCTGTACTTCGGTAGATTATACTCCTTCACCTTAGTACTCGGCAGTGCATAGCCTTGACTGTAATACCAGGTAGCGCATATCATTCTTGACCGTAGTACAAATTAATTGATCACTAAAACTGAACTATTCTAAAAATACACAACTGTATTCGAGATGAAATGTGACTGGAATACAAAAGAACAAAAGTCTTGACGCCACATAACATGACTTGACCGTAACTTGAGAGACATGACTTACTTGAGATAGAAATATTTTGTAGTATGACATAACATGTAACAGACAACATTTCATAGAATGGCATAATGTGTAACAGTGAATATTACGTGATATGGCATACATGTAATAGTGAATATTACGTGAAATGGCATACATATAATAGATGGCATAAAATAATATGACATACTTATAACATATAGCAATACATGATAGAATAGATTGTGTAACAGATATGCATTCGTGACAGAATAAATCATGCATAACAGATAAACATGTAATGACGTGGAATGGCATGACATATATGATAACATACATACATAAATTATAGTTCCCTTACCCATCATACATACACAATAAACTAATAGTAAGTTAGAAGCTAACTTACCTCGATCGTCGAGTTCTACAAGAATAAAGCACGAAACACGAGGAACTGCAGGAAGTTATTCTAAAAGATAGAAATTTAATTACTAGCAATTAGAAATGTATAAAAGAGATAACTTAGAGTAAAATGACCATTTTACCCTCTACATGTGGCAAAATGACCATTTTATCCCTAATTTCAGGATTTCACATCCTAATTCCAAAAATTTCCAAAATTTACATTCCTCATGTAAATTTTTTCCTAAAGTCAAATATCAACTCAGAAAAATTTAAAACAAATCAAAACAATGGAAAACACACTATGGCCGAAACATCCATGGGCCATTTCCTTTGATTTTTGTTGCAATTCCTTCCAATTTCAAAACTCATGCTTAAACCAAAATTTTGCAACAAGGATCTTCCTATCCTAAATTTAAAACCATACTTAAAACATCCATTTAGAAAAAGATAATAATCAACACCAAGCTTTTTTGTAAAAAGATCCAAACACTAGAATCACAATCCTTGACCCTAAATCGAAACATCTCCAAGAATTCCAAAAAAATCAAATCTTACTTCTAACATTTTCATAACGTAATCCTAAGATCAAACATGCTTTAAATCATCAAACTAACGTCACCAAAATCACAAAATAACACTTGGAGTTTTTTGGTTTTACACTTAGTCCAAAAATAGAAACTTTTTCCTCAACTAGTTTTGATAAATCTCTTGATCAATGGCTTAAGAAGGTGAGATGTTCGAAATAAAGCATCACATGGTTTAAAAATGTGTCCTAAATAATATCCAACCATAAAACTTAAAATCAGATGGCTAAAAATCAATAAAACATGGATCTAATCCAAAAACATCAAATGTTAGGCCTAACCGAAATCCTCTTGCATAGAAAAATCATATCTTTGAAAATAATACTAAATATCTTCAAAATAACATCCTAACATGAAAATAAGATACTTAGGATTATCATATAAAAATATCAAAGCCTTTAGAGTAAGATCAATTCAAGAAATATTCAAACTTTCTCCAAACAAAAACTGTTTTTCCACTTCCAGTTTTCAAGTTTCTAGATCTAAGAAATCTATCATCAAAAACTTTTTTCATGCAACAAAACCTAAATTTAAATTCATAAACATATTCGAAAAACACTCGATAAAAGTTTCGGACCAAGATATGTCCATTAGTTTGGTCAAAAACTCCAAAACATAACATACTCTCCAGTTTCACTCCCAGAATGAACTTTCCATAGTTAAAAATAATTTTGACCAACCAAATGACCATGGAATGATATGAATAATATATCTACAGAAACTATACTCAATTTGGAACAACTTTGATGAAAGATTCATCATGTGAAAATGTGATATCCTGTTTTTACGTGTATTTTCACTGAACGAGTATTTTAATTTAATTAAAATATTAGTTCTTTTATTTTAAATTATTGTATTTTAATTGGATTTATTCAGTTGTGATATTTTTTTTGTAGAGCTTTCTTAATATTAATTATCGTTTAGAGTTTAAATTACTGTGTAATTTATTTTAGTTTGTTTTTAGATTTAAAATTATACTGTTAGTTTTTACTAGTTATTTATTATATTTTAGCTTGATGTGGTGTTTAATATATTTTATTCATTTTATAGCTTTTAAAGCTGTTTTCTTCGGATCAGTTTCTGGACTCCAGAGGTAAGGATTGGATCTCATTTCTTTTCCCCATCTTTTCTTTTTCTTTTTCTCTGTCTTTTCTTTCTTTTTTTTTTTCTTTCTTTTTCTCTCTTGGTCTTCTCCCGTGCGCGCGTGACACTCTCTCTCCTCACTATTGTCGTTTGCCTTCTGCCGCCCAGCACCGCCGCTCGCCGGTGACGTGGTCAACACCACCCACCCAGAAATCTTCCCCTCCAGCAGGCGCACCTCTCCACCAAGTTTCACCTCCATCCGAGCCACCGTTAGCCGCCACGAGCTCCTCCAAGCCGCTTGGTTTTTGGGCCATTTCGCCGTTGTCGTTCCACCTCCGGCCACCACCTCTTCACCACACCATCACCTACCTCTTGCGGTCCTAAACCACCTATTTCCAGCTCAGATCCGTTGTCTGAGCAGCCCCCACGAGCTCATCTTCGTTTTTGCCGTTTTTCACTTCCACCGCCATTTCCTCCACCACCCACAGTCCATTCTCAGTTCCACTAACTTCATAAATACCTCTAGGCCATTATTTATCAATACCAAGTCTTGGTTTGTCCCCATTCAAAAGTGGGTATTTTACAACCCACAGCCACAGTGTATTTTACACTGTTACGTTGCTTTTTCTCTGCCGTTTGTAGCTCATTGATCCTTCAAAAATTATTATATAGCGCAGTAAGTATTTTTCAAACTCTATTTTAGATTTAAATATATTATTATTTTTACAATAAATTCATTGACTGGTTGGTTATTCCAGACTGAGTCTGAGGAGTCGGGGGTCGGATGAATTTGAGGACGGAGTTGTTGGTTGTTGTTGATAGTGTGATTTATTAGATAAATTGTATCTTGAGGTGTGCATTGCATAATGCATTCATGTGCATGTATTAAATTGAGAAAAAAACTAGTTTTATCTGTGTAAATGGATTTTCGGGTGCGTGTGTATCACGACCCCAAGCCGAGATGGAGCATTATCTCAATGGAGCTCCTCTGGTCACTCGGGAGCATAATATACTGAGTAATGTCCCCTGAGTTGTCGCTGGGCGACAACGGGAGTGGGCGGGATGGTAATGCTCTCGTACCGACTTCGTGGCCCTTTGCTGGCGAGAGCTAGAGGATGCTTGGCTACTTACGCGCGGGGCGCTGAACTGGGCATCGCTCATTACGAAGTCACACACATGGTCATTACCCGTGGTGTAACAAAGGAGCCAGGATGTGCGGATGACCCCTAGGGGAGGTCATCGTGCATTCAGATAATTGGTTATTTAATTGAAATTGGATTTGGGCCAAATGTGACTTTTGGCGTGAGTTGGAAAGGAATTGTCTTTGGGGCCAAATGGGACTTTTGGCGTGCGTGCAAAAATGTAGATTTATGGGATATGTGCATTTCGCATCCTTTCATGCATATTGTTGAGTTTAATATATTTTTAACTTGTGGCATTTGGATCATTACTTACCTGTGGCACCATTTTGGTACCGTAGATTTTGATGCAGATGTTGAAGAGGAGGAGGAGACCAAATATCGAACCAGAGAAGCATGAACCACGAAATCAGAGATATAGTCGGTTGGGAGTCATAAATGCTAGCATTTAATGACCCATCCGTCGAGGCCTGACTGCCATCTCTGAGATTGAGATTGCAGTCAACAAAATCGGCCGATGCCTGCGATTGCGAGGGTTTTGTGCAATCGCAGACTCCGGTCTCCGAGTCCCAGACTCGATGTGCCTCCAGAACCTTCAAGAATCAAGCCTTGATTCAAGGCTTCATTGAATCGTATCACACTACCACCGAATCGGGACTGAGAGGAGTGAGGAAATCGCAAATCGCGATGAGTCTGAGGGCTGAGAGGAAGTGAGATGTGAGTGAAACTGTGAAACTATGAAAGTAAAAGTGAAACTGTGAAAGTGAAACGGCAGAACAGTCAACAGATGCGTGAAGTCGTGAAGGACAAAGTGAAAGGGGGCGGCTAGGGTTAGTTTTTAGGAGACGGCTGTAAAAAGAGACTTATATAGTAAGCAAGTTAACGGCTACGATTCATTCAAAGAGATCCAACGGTTCCGAAAATATAAATAATTATACAAGTTACAAACTTACAACACAACAGCTTAATTTTTTGTTGTATTATTATATTTTGTAATACTAACACTATATAATATAATAAGTTATTAATTTTTTATATTATATATTTATTAAATTATTAATACACGTTATACAACACCATATGTATTATGTATATAAGTATATTATGTAAATATATAATGTTATATATTATGTTAGTAATATTATTATATTAGTATATTAGTATATGTTAAGTAAATATATATCACCATACATTAGTAATGGTATATGTAATTATGAATGTAAATTAGTTATAAAATGACCATTTCAGTGATTTTATTTCTTTTTATATATTATATATAAAATATTTTGGTTAATAATATTTTTGTATAAAGCTAATGTATTCATTATAACTTGTAAACTTATAGGGTTTTGTATTCTGGTTATATTTATTCTATATAACTTCTAGTTGGTATTATAAATTAAGGGCTAGTTCTATAAGACTAGTTAATATTATAAATTTATATATAGTATATGTAGTGGGCTATAACTATAAGTGAGACTAAGTCCATATACATAATTATGAAAATTCTAAATTATATTTATAGTATCTATATATATTATCTATATATATATATCTAACTTTTGGCTATTATATATTGTATTATATATATAAATATATACGAGTCGAGCTCACGAGTCGAGTCGAGCTTCATACGAGTTTGTTCATGAACATTAATCGAGTCGGTCGAGTTTTATACGAGTTTGTATCGTTTAAGAATCGAGCCTAATTCTATGTTTACGAACGATCCATTTAATATTCGAATCGAGTCGATTTCGAGTTTAATCGAGTCGATCTCGAACTGCCTATCGAGTAGCCTGTTCATTTTACAGCCCTAGCCTCGGCTACTCAAGGTGGGGCCCATAGCATTGTCCCATACCGACTGTATATATCTATACGGCCCTGCTAACAGTGAAAGAAAGAAAACGGCTTTATATACGGTTTCACGTACCATATGTATTGCCCATCTGCAGCGAGGCACGGAGAATTGGGGATAACGCGTCAGTGCGTCACTAATTATTGCCAATATTCCAAGCCATGACTGTCAGATCTGGCTCTTGTTCTCGCTTCAGAGAGAACGTCAACGTGCGTCTCACGGTGCAAAGAAATCTTTCCCTTCTCGACGCTGGTAGAAGGTCAACAAGCAGGGCTGCACTTCTCGTCCGTGGAAGAAGGTCAGCGCTATTTTAAGAAAAGCTTCCGCATCTTTCTAAACTATTTTTCTCATTCTTGAAGGTATTTCCACAAAGTTTAATGAAAAAGAATATATCTTTTTTATGATATTTTTATGTATTGTTCCAAGAAATTAAAAGACTAGTTAAACATACTCTGCCATGCCCATTTGTGGAACTTGATGAACTTTTTGAGCGAAAATACATGCTATATGCACTCTTGATTTCTCTATGTTTTCGTCTTCTTTTATTTAAACAATAATGTGGTCTAGCAGACTATCCTCTCGATAATACAGGGCTTTGCATTGTTCTATAATTATGCTTTTTCCAATAAATGTCTGTTAAAAAGTGATACACCTCTATCTTCTCATAAGCTACATAATGCACTAATGATGTGGTAAGATCTCTAATAAATCATGTGCTTCGGCTATGAAAACCTCTTTACTCTCTAGATTTTTTTTTTTTTTTTTTTCAATTCTTTGGCCGTGGAGTGGAAGGGAGGGGGTGGAATGGCGAACAGTAACAATGGAGTAGAGCTAAAATTTGGCGTTCCAAATACTCTTAGTGTAATGGTGCTGTTGTCAAAATTTTATCCTTTCATGCTGATTTTATTTTAGGCAAGAGTTGATTTCAACGTTGATCTTTAGCTAAGCTATTTTTTATTCTTTATTTTTTATAATCTATTCCTCATTGTGGGTGTCTCGGTCTACTCAAGGTGGGCTGACCTTGGTCCCTCAAGCATCGGAGAACCACCGGGCACTCGATGCCACCCTTTTATTTCCTACAGATGTCTAGGCAGTCAGTGGGGTCAAACACATCTTCAACAAATGTGTTTCTACAAGTTTATTGAAAAAGAAAGGATCTTTTTTATGTTCTTCGGTGTTTGTGATGTTTTATGGCCTTATGTGATTCCCCAGTTAGTTAGGTGGGGATTGTCGCCCTTGTTCAAACAAAAGACCAGTAAAATAAACTCTAGCCTTGACCAAGGCAGAACTTGCTAAGCTTCTTAAGCAAAAATGCGAGCTGTATGCCTTGCTATTTTTTGTTTATTTTTGTCTTGTTTAACTAAAACAATTATGTGGTCTTGCGTTGGGTTCAAAAGGCCGATAAATAACCCATGCTAACCCGCCAATATTCAAAGCCGAGACTGGGTCAGATCTGGCTCTTTGGTCAAGTCTCGCATCAAAGAAGATGTTAACGAGCATCTCACGGAAGCTCTCCATTCTCGACGGTGGAAGAAGGGTAAGGGGTACATCTACACTTTTATGAACCCAAAGCTTTCTATATCTTTCTTGCGGATTGATATGGTATCAGCATTTTTTTTAGAAAAAATTATGCAATTTTCCATCCAATTTTTCTCATTCTTGATGTTGATGGTAGCATTGGATATTTAGTACTTATACGTCCATCGTAGTGAACGCCAAAGAACTCATAATGGATCTGATAAATCATATAAACGCACACAACAACGCATGCTAGGTAAAGCCTTCGAGTTATTAGGGAGAGAATCACTCCAATTAATGCAAAAAATCGAACAAGATATACCCATCTGTATTGATTATCTTCACGACTGTACCCCTATAAACAACACGTATAGGTAAATCTAACAATTCAATTCAGCCATTTATATGTACATACTAAAAGAATGAATCTTTTTTACGATCTTTGGCATTTGTGATGCTTTATGGCCTCACGTGATTGCTCTGGTGAGTTCAGTAGAGATTGCTACCATTGTTGCACAGAAAAACTAGTAAAATATAATCTAGCCCTTCCCACCTGCTGAACTTGATAAACTTCTTGAGCAAAAATGGGAGCTGTATGCACTCTTCCTTACCCTTTATTTTGTCTTACTTTATGAAAACAATTATATGCTCTTGCATTGGGTTCAAAAGGTCGATAAATAATCCATTCTAACCCCCCCAATATTCCAAGCCGAGACTAGGTCAGATCTGGCTCTTGGGTCAAGTCTCGCATCAAAGAAGATGCCAACGAGCATCTAATGGAAACTCTCCGTTCTCATCGGTGGAAGAAGGGTAAGGGGTACATCTACACTTTTATGAGCCCAACACTTTCTTTATCTTTCTTGCGGATTGATATGGTATCAACATGTTTTTTAGAAACAATTCTGCAATTTTACATCCTATTTTTGCCATTCTTGATGTTGAGGGTTGGAATGGATATTTAGTACTTATAGGTCCATCGTAGGGAATGCCAAAGAACCCATAAGGGATTTGATAAGTCATACAGATGCACACCACAATGTATGCTAGGTAAAGCTTCCGAGTTATAGGGAGAGAATCACTCCAATTAATGCCGAAAAAAAAAAGATATATCCATCTGTATTGATTATCCTCACACCTATTCCCCTATAAACAACACATATAGGTAAATCTAACAATTCAATGCGGCCATTTATATGTACATACTAAAAGAATGAATCTTTTTTACGATCTTTCGCATTTGTGATGCTTTATGGCCTCACGTGATTGCTCTGGTGAGTTCAGTAGTGATTGCTACCACTGTTGCAAGAAAAAACTAGTAAAGTATAATCGAGCCCTTCCCACCTGCTGAACTTGATAAATTTGTTGAGCAAAAATGCGAGCTGTTTGCACTCTCGCTTACTCTTTATTTTTGTCATACTTTATTAAAACAATTATATGCTATTGCGTTGGGTTCGAAAGGTCGATAAATAATCCATTCTAACCCCCCCAATATTCCAAGCTGAGACTGGGTCAGATCTGGCTCTTGGGTCAGGTCTCGCATCAGAGAAGATGTCAACGAACATCTCACGGAAACTCTCCAGTCTCGACGGTTGAAGAAGGGTAAGGGATACATCTACACTTTTATGAACCCAACGCTTTCTTTATCTTTCTTGCGGATTGATATGGTATCAGCTTTTTTTAAACAATTCTGCAATTTTCCATCCTATTTTTCTCATTCATGATGTTGAGGGTTGGAATGGATATTTAGTACTTATTGGTCCATCGTAGTGAATGCCAAAGAACCCATAATGGATCTGATAAGTCATATAGAGGCACACAACAATGTCTGCTAGGTAAAGCCTACGCGTTATTAGGGAGAGAATCACTCCAATTAATGCAAAAAATCCAAAAAGATATATCCATCTGTATTGATTATCGTTACGACTATACACCTATAAACAACACATATAGGTTAGTCTAACAATTCAATCCGGCCATTTATTTGTACATGCTAAAAGAATGAATCTTTTTTAGGATCTTTCGCGTTTGTGATGCTTTATGGCCTCACGTAATTGCTCTGGTGAGTTCAGTAGTGATTGCTACCATTGTTGCAAGAAAAAACCAGAAAAGTATAATCTAGCCCTTCCCACCTGCTGAACTTCATAACCTTGAGCAAAAATGCGAGCTGTATGCACTCTTCATCCGAGAAGATGTCAACGAGGATCACACGGAAACTCTCCGTTCACGATGGTGGAAGAAGGGTAAGGGGTACATCTACACTTTTATGAACCCACCGCTTTCGTTATCTTTCTTGCGGACTGATATGGTATCAGCATTTTTTTTAGAAACAATTCTACAATTTTACATCCTATTTTTCTCATTCTTGATGTTGATGGTTGGAATGGATATTTAGTACTTATAGGTCCATCGTAGTGAATGCCAAAGAACCCATAATGGATCTAATAAGTCAAATAGAGGCACACAACAATTTATGCTAGGTAAAGCCTCCGAGTTATTAGGGAGAGAATCACTCCAATTAATGTAGAAAATCGAAAAAGATATATCCATCTGTTTTGATTATCCTCACGACTATACCCCTATAAACAATACATATAGGTAAATCTAACAATTTAATTCGGCCATTTATATGTACGTACTAAAAGAATGAATCTTTTTTACGATCTTTGCCATTTGTGATGCTTTATTGCCTCACGTGATTGCTCTGGTGAGTTCAGTAGTGATTGCTACCATTGTTGCAAGAAAAAACTAGTAAAGTATAATCTATCCCTTCCCACCTGCTAAACTTGATAAACTTGAGCGAAAATGCGAGCTGTATGCACTCTTGCTTACTCTTTATTTTTGTCATTTTTTATTAAAACAATCTTATGCTATTGCGTTGGGTTCGAAAGGTCAATAAATAATCCATTCTAACCTCCCGAATTTTCCAAGCTGAGACTGGGCCAGATCTGGCTCTCGGGTCAGGTCTCGTATCAGAGAAGATGTCAACGAGCATCTCATGGAAACTCTTCGTTCTCGACGGTGGAAGAAGGGTAAGGGGCACATCTACACTTTTTTGAACCCAGCGCTTTCTTTATCTTTCTTGCAGATTGGTATGGGCGTTTTTTTTAGAAACAATTTTGCGATTTTACATCCTATTTTTCTCATTCTTGATCTTGATGGTTGGATTGGATATTTAGTACTTATAGGTCCATCGTAGTGAATGCCAAAGAACCCATAATGGATCCGATAAGTCATATAGAGGCACACAACAATCTATGCTAGGTAAAGCCTACGAGTTATTCGGGAGATAATCACTCCAATTATTGCAAAAAATCAAAAAAGATATATCCATCTGTGTTGATAATCGTCACGACTATACCCCTATAAACAACACATATAGGTCAATCTAACAATTCAATCCGGCCATTTATTTGTACATACTAAAAGAGTGAATCTTTTTTAATATCTTTGGCGTTTGTGATGCTTTATGGCCTCACGTGATTGCTCTAGTGAGTTCAGTAGTGATTGCTACCATTGTTGCGAGAGAAAAACTAGCAAAATATAATCTAGCCCTTCCCACCTGCTAAACTTGATGAACTTCTTGAGCAAAAATGCGAGCTGTATGCACTTTTGCGTACTCTTTATTTTGGTCATAATTTTTTGAAACAATTATATGATATGTCATTGGGTTCGAAAGGTCGATAAATAATCCATTCTAACCCCCCCAATATTCCAAGCTGAGACTGGGTCAAATGTGGCTCTTGGGTCAGGTCTCGCATCAGAGAAGCTGTCAACGAGCATCACACGGAAACTCTCCGTTCTCGATGGTGGAATAAGGGTAAGGGGTACATCTACACTTTTATGAACCCAATGCTTTCTTTATCTTTCTTGCGGATTGATATGGTATCAGCGTTTTTTTTAGAGACAATTCTGCAATTTTCCACCATATTTTTCTCATTCATGATGTTGATGGTTGTAATCGATATTTAGTACTTATCGGTCCATCGTAGTGAATGCCAAAGAACCCATAATGGATCCGATAAGTCATACAGAGGCACACAACAATGTATGCTAGGTAAAGGCTACGAGTTATTCGGGAGATAATCACTCCAATTATTTGAAAAAATCAAAAAAGATATATCCATCTGTATTGATTATCGTCACGACTATACCCCTATAAACAACATATATAGGTCAATCTAACAATTCAATCCGGCCATTTATTTGTACATACTAAAAGAGTGAATCTTTTTTAATATCTTTGGCGTTTGTGATGCTTTATGGCCTCATGTGATTGCTCTAGTGAGTTCAGTAGTGATTGCTACCATTGTTGCGAGAAAAAAACTAGCAAAATATAATCTAGCCCTTCCGACC
Source organism: Carya illinoinensis (assembly GCF_018687715.1). Classification (NCBI taxonomy): domain Eukaryota; kingdom Viridiplantae; phylum Streptophyta; class Magnoliopsida; order Fagales; family Juglandaceae; genus Carya; species Carya illinoinensis. Next base: position 16,515,921 of record NC_056766.1, on the reverse strand, counting down.
TGCTAAACTTGATGAACTTCTTGAGCAAAAATGCGAGCTGTATGCACTTTTGCGTAGTCTTTAATTTGGTCATAATTTTTTGAAACAATTATACGCTATTGCATTGGGTTCGAAAAGATAAATAATCCATTCTAACCCCCTGCCCAATATTCCAAGCTGAGACTGGGTCCAATCTGGCTCTTGGGTCAGGTCTCGCATCAGAGAACATGTCAACGAGCATCACACAGAAACTCTCCGTGTGAACATCTACACTTTTATGAACCCAACGCTTTATTTATCTTTCTTTCGGATTGATATGGTATCAGTGGTTTTTTTAGAAAAAATTCTTCAATTTTACATCCTATTTTTGTCATTCAGGATGTTGATGGTTGGAATGGGTATTTAGTACTTATGGGTCCATCGTAGTGAATGCCAAAGAACCCATAATGGATCTGATAAGTGATACTGAGGCACATAACAATGTGTGCTAGGTAAAGCCTCTGAGTAATTAGGGAGAGAATCACACCAATTAATGAAAAAAATAAAAAAAGATATATCCATCTGTATTGATTATCCTCACGACTATACCCCTATAAACAACACATATAGGTCAATCTAACAATTCAATCCGGCCATTTATTTGTACATACTAATAGAATGGATCTTTTCTACGATCATTGGCATTTGTGACACTTTATGGCTTCACATGATTGCTCTGGTGAGTTCAGTAGTGATTGCTACAATTGTTGCAAGAAAAAACTAGTAAAGTATAATCTAGCCCTTCCCACCTGTTGAACTGGATAAACTTCTTGAGCAAAAATGCGAGCTTATGCACACTTTCGTACTCTTTCATTTCATCATACTCTATTAAAACAATTATATGCTATTGTGTTGGGTTCGAAAGCTCGATAAATAATTAATTCTAACCCCCCCAATATTCCAAGCTGAGACTGGGTCAGATCTGGCTCTTGGGTCAGGTCTCGCATCAAAGAAGATGTCAATGAGCATGGCACGGAAACTCTCCGTTCTTGACGGTGGAAGAAGGGTAAGGGGCACATCTACACTTTTATGAAAGCAACGCTTTCTTTATCTTTCTTGCGGATTGATATGGTATCAACATTTTATTTCGAAAAAATTCTGCAATTTTACATCCTATTTTTCTCATTCTTGCTGTTGATCGTTGGAATGGATATTTCGTACTTATAGGTCCGTCGTAGTGAATGCCAAAGAACCCATAATGGATCGGATAAGTAATAGAGACGCACACAACAATGTATGCTAGGTAAAGCCTTTGAGTAATTAGGGAGAGAATCACACCAATTAATGTAAAAAATCAAAAAAGATATATCCATCTCTATTGATTATCCTCACGACTATACCCCTATAAACAACACATATAGGTCAATCTAACAATTCAATCCGGCCATTTATTTGTACATACTAATAGAATGGATCTTTTTTACGATTTTTGGCATTTGTGATTCTTTATGGCTTCACGTGATTGCTCTGGTGAGTTCAGTAGTGATTGCTACCATTGTTGCAAGAAAAAACTAGTAAAGTATAATCTAGCCCTTTCCACCTGTTGAACTGGATAAACTTCTTGAGCAAAAATGCGAGCTGTATGCACTCTTGCTTACTCTTTCATTTCATCATACTTTATTAAAACAATTATATGCTATTGTGTTGGGTTCGAAAGCTCGATAAATAATTAATTCTAACCGCCCCAATATTCCTAGCTGAGACTGGGTCAGATCTGGCTCTTGGGTTAGGTCTCGCATCAGAGAAAATGTCAACGACCATCTCACGGGAACCCTCCATTCTCGACGGTGGAAGAAGGGGAAGGGATACATCTACACTTTTATGAACCCAATGCTTTCTTTATCTTTCTTGTGGATTGATATGGTATCAGCATTTTTTTTAGAAACAATTCTGTAATTTTCCATCCTATTTTTCTCATTCATGATGTTCGTGGTTGTATTGGATATTTAGTACTTATCGGTCCATCGTAGTAAATGCCAAAGAACCCATAATGGATCCGATAAGTCATACAGAGGCACACAACAGTGTATGCTATGTAAAGCCTACGAGTTATTCGGGAGATAATCACTCCAATTATTTCAAACAATTATACGCTATTGCATTGGGTTCGAAAGGTCGATAAATAATCCATTCTAACCCGCCGCCCAATATTCCAAGCTGAGACAGGGTCAAATCTGGCTCTTGGGTCAGGTCTCGCATCAGAGAAGATGTCAACGAGCATCACACGGAAACCCTCCTTGTGAATATCTACACTTTTACGAACCCAATGCTTTTTTTATCTTTCTTCCGGATTGATATGGTATCAGCGTTTTTCTTAGAAAAATTCTTCACTTTTACATCCTATTTTTGTCATTCAGGATTTTGATGGTTGGAATGGATATTTAGTACTTATTGGTCCATCGTAGTGAATGCCAAAGAACCCATAATGGATCTGATAAGTCATACAGAGGCACACAACAATGTATGCTAGGTAAAGCCTTTGAGTAATTAGGGAGAGAATCACACCAATTAATGCAAAAAATCAAAAAAGATATATCCATCTGTGTTGATTATCGTCACGACTATACCCCTATAAACAACACAAATAGGTCAATCTAACAATTCAATCCGGCCATTTATTGGTACATACTAATAGAATGGATCTTTTTTACGATTTTTGGCATTTGTGATTCTTTATGGCTTCACGTGATTGCTCTGGTGAGTTCAGTAGTGATTGCTACCATTGTTGCAAGAAAAAACTAGTAAAGTATAATCTAGCCCTTCCCACCTGTTGAACTGGATAAACTTCTTGAGCAAAAATGCGAGCTGTATGCACTCTTGCTTACTCTTTCATTTCATCATTCTTGATTAAAACAATTATATGCTATTGTGTTGGGTTCGAAAGCTCGATAAATAATTCATTCTAACCGCCCCAATATTCCTAGCTGAGACTGAGTCAGATCTGGCTCTTGGGTCAGGTCTCGCATCAGAGAAAATGTCAACGAGCATCTCACGGGAACTCTCCGTTCTCGACGGTGGAAGAAGCGGAAGGGATACATCTACACTTTTATGAACCCAATGCTTTCTTTATCTTTCTTGCGGATTGATATGGTATCAGCGTTTTTTTTAGAAACAATTCTGTAATTTTCCATCCTATTTTTCTCATTCATGATGTTCGTGGTTGTATTGGATATTTGGTACTTATCGGTCCATCGTAGTAAAGGCCAAAGAACCCATAATGGATCCGATAAGTCATATAGAGGCACACAACAGTGTATGCTAGGTAAAGCCTATGAGTTATTCGGGAGATAATCACTCCAATTATTTCAAAAAATCAAAAAAGATATATCTATCTGTATTGATTATCGTCACGACTATACCCCTATAAACAACACATATAGGTCAATCTAACAATTCAATTCGGCCATTTATTTGTACATACTAAAAGAGTGAATCTTTTTTAATATCTTTGGCGTTTGTGATGCTTTATGGCCTCACGTGATTGCTCTAGTGAGTTCAGTAGTGATTGCTACCATTGTTGCGAGAAAAAAACTAGCAATATATAATCTAGCCCTTCCCACCTGCTAAACTTGATGAACTTCTTGAGCCAAAATGCGAGCTGTATGCACTTTTGCGTACTCTTTATTTTGGTCATAATTTTTTGAAACAATTATACGCTATTGCATTGGGTTCGAAAGGTCGATAAATAATCCATTCTAACCCCCCGCCCAATATTCCAAGCTGAGACAGGGTCAAATCTGGCTCTTGGGTCAGGTCTCGCATCAGAGAAGATGTCAACGAGCATGACAAGGAAACTCTCCTTGTGAATATGTACACTTTTATGAACCCAAGGCTTTATTTGTCTTTCTTTCGGATTGATATGGTATCAACTTTTTTTTTAGAAAAAATTCTTCAATTTTAAATCCTATTTTTGTCATTCAGGATGTTGATGGTTGGAATGGATATTTAGTACTTATTGGTCCATCGTAGTGAATGCCAAAGAACCCATAATGGATCTGATAAGTCATACAGAGGCACACAACAATGTATGCTAGGTAAAGCCTTTGAGTAATTAGGGAGAGAATCACACCAATTAATGCAAAAAATCAAAAAAGATATATCAATCTGTATTGATTATGCTCACGACTATACCCCTATAAACAACACATATAGGTCAATCTAATAATTCAATCCGGCCATTTATTTGTACGTACTAATAGAATGGATCTTTTTTACGATTTTTGGCATTTGTGATGCTTTATGGCTTCACGTGATTGCTCTGGTGAGTTCAGTAGTGATTGCTACCATTGTTGCAAGAAAAAACTAGTAAAGTATAATCTAGTGCTTCCCACCTGTTGAACTGGATAAACTTCTTGAGCAAAAATGCGAGCTGTATGCACTCTTGCTTACTCTTTCATTTCATCATACTTTATTAAAACAATTTTATGCTATTGCGTTGGGTACGAAAGCTCGATAAATAATCAATTGTAACCGCCCCAATATTCCTAGCTGAGACTGGGTCAGATCTGCCTCTTGGGTCAGGTCTCGCATCAGAGAAGATGTCAATGAGCTTGGTACGGAAACTCTCCGTTCTTGACGGTGGAAGAAGGGTAAGGGGCACATCTACACTTTTATGAAAGCAACGCTTCTTTATCTTTCTTGCGGATTGATATGGTATCAACATTTTTTTTAGAAACAATTATACAATTTTACATCTTATTTTTCTCATTCTTGATGTTGATAGTTGGAATGGGTATTTAGTACTTATAGGTCCATCGTAGTGAATGCCAAAACCCATAATGGATCGGACAAGTAATAGAGACGCACACAACAATGTATGCTAGGTAAAGCCTACGAGTTCTTAGGGAGAGAATCACTCCAATTAATGCAAAAAATCCAAAAAGATATATCCATTTGTATTGCTTATCGTCACGACTATACGCCTATAAACGACACATATAGGTCAATCTAACAATTCAATCCGGCCATTTATTTGTACATACTAATAGAATGGATCTTTTTTACGATTTTTGGCATTAGTGATTCTTTATGGCTTCACGTGATTGCTCTGGTGAGTTCAGTAGTGATTGCTACCATTGTTGCACGAAAAAACTAGTAAAGTATAATCTAGCCCTTCCCATCTGTTGAACTGGATAAACTTCTTAAGCAAAAATGCGAGCTGTATGCACTCTTGCTTACTCTTTCATTTCATCATACTTTATTAAAACAATTTATGCTATTGTGTTGGGTTCGAAAGCTCGATAAATAATCAATTCTAACCGCCCCAATATTCCTAGCTGAGACTGGGTCAGATCTGGCTCTTGGGTCAGGTCTCGCATCAGAGAAAATGTCAACGAGCATCTCACGGGAACTCTCCCTTCTCGACGGTGGAAGAAGCAGAAGGGATACATCTACACTTTTATGAACCCAATGCTTTCTTTATCTTTCTTGCGGATTGATATGGTATCAGCGTTTTTTTTAGAAATAATTCTGTAATTTTCCATCCTATTTTTCTCATTCATGATGTTCATGGTTGTATTGGATATTTAGTACTTATCGGTCCATCGTAGTAAATGCCAAAGAACCCATAATGGATTCGATAAGTCATACAGAGGCACACAACAGTGTATGCTAGGTAAAGCCTATGAGTTATTCGGGAGATAATCACTCCAATTATTTCAAAAAATCAAAAAAGATATATCCATCTGTATTGATTATCGTCACGACTATACCCCTATAAACAACACATATAGGTAAATCTAACAATTCAATCCGGCCATTTATTTGTACATACTAAAAGACTAAATCTTTTTTAATATCTTTGGCATTTGTGATGCTTTATGGCCTCACGTGATTGCTCTAGTGAGTTCAGTAGTGATTGCTACCATTGTTGCGAGAAAAAAACTAGCAAAATATAATCTAGCCCTTCCCACCTGCTAAACTTGATGAACTTCTTGAGCCAAAATGCGAGCTGTATGCACTTTTGCGTACTCTTTATTTTGGTCATAATTTTTTGAAACAATTATACGCTATTGCATTGGGTTCGAAAGGTCGATAAGTAATCCATTCTAACCCCCCGGCCAGAATTCCAAGCTGAGACAGGGTCAAATCTGGCTCTTGGGTCAGGTCTCGCATCAGAGAAGATGTCAGCGAGCATCACACGGAAACTCTCCTTGTGAATATCTACACTTTTATGAACCCAAGGCTTTATTTATCTATCTTTCGGATTGATATGGTATCAGCTTTTTTTTTAGAAAAAATTCTTCAATTTTAAATCCTATTTTTGTCATTCAGGATGTTGATGGTTGGAATGGATATTTAGTACTTATTGGTCCATCGTAGTGAACGCCAAAGAACCCATAATGGATCTGATAAGTCATACAGAGGCACACAACAATGTATGCTAGGTAAAGCCTTTGAGTAATTAGGGAGAGAATCACACCAATTAATGCAAAAAATCAAAAAAGATATATCCATCTCTATTGATTATCCTCACGACTATACCCCTATAAACAACACATATAGGTCAATCTAACAATTCAATCTGGCCATTTATTTGTACATACTAATAGAATGGATCTTTTTTACGATTTTTGGCATTTGTGATTCTTTATGGCTTCACGTGATTGCTCTGGTGAGTTCAGTAGTGATTGCTACCATTGTTGCAAGAAAAAACTAGTAAAGTATAATCTAGCCCTTCCCACCTGTTGAACTGGATAAACTTCTTGAGGAAATATGCGAGCTGTATGCACTCTTGCTTACTCTTTCATTTCATCATACTTTATTAAAACAATTATATGCTTTTGTGTTGGGTTCGAAAGCTCGATAAATAATCAATTCTAACCGCCCCAATATTCCTAGCTGAGACTGGGTCAGATCTGGCTCTTGGGTCAGGTCTCGCATCAGAGAAGATGTCAATGAGCATGGTACGGAAACTCTCCGTTCTTGACGGTGGAAGAAGGGTAAGGGGCACATCTACACTTTTATGAAAGCAACGCTTCTTTATCTCTCTTGCGGATTGATATGGTATCAACATTTTTTTTAGAAACTATTCTGCAATTTTACATCTTATTTTTCTCATTCTTGATGTTGATCGTTGGAATGGATATTTAGTACTTATAGGTCTGTCGTAATGAATGCCAAAACCCATAATGGATCGGATAAGTAATAGAGACGCACACAACAATGTATGCTAGGTAAAGCCTACGAGTTCTTAGGGAGAGAATCACTCCAATTAATGCAAAAAATCCAAAAAGATATATCCATTTGTATTGCTTATCGTCACGACTATACGCCTATAAACGACACATATAGGTCAATCTAACAATTCAATCCGGCCATTTATTTGTACATACTAAAAGAATGAATCTTTTTTACATCCTATTTATTTGATATGGTATCAGCGTTTTTTTTAGAAAAAATTCTTCAATTTTACATCCTATTTTTCTCGTTCAGGATGTTGATGGTTGGAATGGATATTTAGTACTTTTAGGTCCATCGTAGTGAATGCCAAAGAACCCATAATGGATCTAATAAGTCATATAGAGGCACACAACAATGTATGCTAGGTAAAGCCTCCGAGTAATTAGGGAGAGAATCACACCAATTAATGCAAAAAATGAAAAACGATATATCCATCTGTATTGATTATCCTCACAACTATACCCCTATAAACAACACATATAGGTCAATCTAACAATTCAATCCGGCCATTTATTTGTACATACTAAAAGAAAGAATCTTTTTTACGATCTTTCGCGTTTGTGATGCTTTATTGCCTCACGTGATTGCTGTGGTGAGTTCAGTAGTGATTGCTACCATTGTTGCAAGAAAAAACTAGTAAAATATAATCTAGCCCTTCCCACCTGCTGAACATGATGAACTTCTTGAGCAAAAATGCGACCTGTATGCACTTTTGCGGACGCTTTATTTTGGTCATACTTTTTTGAGACAATTATATGCTATTGCGTTGGGTTCGAAAGGTCGATAAATAATCTAGTCTAACCCCCCCAATATTCCAAGCTGAGACTGGGTCAGATCTGGGTCTTGGGTCAGGTCTCGCATCAGAGAAAATGTCAACAAGCATCTCACGGGAACTCTCCGTTCTCGACAGTGGAAGAAGGGGAAGGGATACATCTACACTTTTATGAACCGAATGCTTTCTTTATCTTTCTTGCGGATTGATATGGTATCAGCATTTTTTTTAGAAACAATTCTGCAATTTTCCATCCTATTTTTCTCATTCATGATGTTGATGGTTGTAATGGATATTTAGTACTTATCGGTCCATCGTAGTGAATGCTAAAGAACCCATAATGGATCCGATAAGTCATACAGATGCACAGAACAATGTATGCTAGGTAAAGCCTACGAGTTATTCGGGAGAGAATCACTCTAATTATTGCAAAAAATCAAAAAAGATATATCCATCTGTATTGATTATCCTCACGACTATACCCCTATAAACAACACATATAGGTCAATCTAACAATTTGATCCGGCCATTTATTTGTACATACTAAAAGGGTGAATCTTTTTTACGATCTTTGGCATTTGTGATGCTTTATGGCCTCACGTGATTGCTTTGGTGAGTTCAGTAGTGATTGCTACCATTGTTGCGAGAAAAAAACTAGCAAAATATAATCTAGCCCTTCCCACTAGCTAAACTTGATGAACTTCTTGAGCAAAAATGCGAGCTGTATGCACTTTTGCGTACTCTTTATTTTGGTCATACTTTTTTGAAACAATTATATGCTATTGCGTTGGGTTCGAAAGGTCAATAAATAATCCATTCTAACCCCCCCAATATTCCAAACTGAGACTGGGTCAGATCTGGCTCTTGGGTTAGGTCTCGCATTAGAGCAGATGTCAACGAGCATCTCACGGAAGCTCTCTGTTCTCGACGGTGGAAGAAGGGTAAGGGGTACATCTACACTTTTATGGACCCAACGCTTTCTTTATATTTCTTGCAGATTGATATGGTATTAGAGTTTTTTTTAGAAACAATTCTGCAATTTTACATCCTATTTTTCTCATTCTTGATGTTTATTGTTGGAATGGATATTTAGTACTTATAGGTCCATCGTAGTGAATGCCAAAGTAACCATAATGGATCTGATAAGTCAAATAGAGGCACACAACAATTTATACTAGGTAAAACCTCCGAGTTATTAGAGAAACAATCACTCCAATTAATGTAGAAAATCGAAAAAGATATATCCATCTGTATTGATTATCTTCACGACTATACCCCTATAAACAACACATATAGGTAAATCTAACAATTCAACTTGGCCATTTATATGTGCATACTAAAAGAATGAATATTTTTTACGATCTTTGGCATTTGTGATGCTTCATGGCCTCATGTGATTACCCTGGTGAGTTCAGTAGTGATTGCTACCATTGTTGCTAGAAAAAACTAGTAAAATATAATCTAGCCCCTCCCACCTGCTGAACTTGATGAACTTCTTGAGCAAAAATGCGAGCTGTATGCACTTTTGCTCACTCTTTATTTTGGTCATACTTTTTTAAAACAATTATATGCTATTGCGTTGGGTTCGAAGGGTTGATAAAAAATCCATTCTAACCCCTCCAATATTCCAAGCTAAGACTGGGTCAGATCTGGTTCTTGGGTCAGGCCTGGCACCAGAGAAGATGTCAACGAGCATCACACAGAAACTCTCCGCTCTTGACGATGGAAGAAGGGTAAGGGGTACATATAAACTTTTATGAACCCAACGCTTTTTTTATCTTTCTTGCCGATGTATTTATTATCTTCATGACTATAACCCTATAAACAACAAATATAGGTAAATGTAACAATTAAATTCGGCCATTTACATGTACATACTAAAAGAATGAATCTTCTTTACGATCTTTAGCGTTTGTGATGCTTTATGGCGTCACGTGATTGCTCTGGTGAGTTTAGTAGTGATTGCTACCGGTGTTCGAAGAAAAAACTAGTAAAATATAATCTAGCCCTTTCCACCTGCTGAACTTGATAAACTTCTTGAGTAAAAATCCGAGCAGTATGCACTCTTGGTTACTCTTTATTTTTGTCTTTCTTTGTTAAAACAATTATATACTATTGCGTTGGGTTTGGAAGGTCGATAAATAATCCATTCTAACCCCCCCCCCCCCCGCAAAATATTCCAAGCCGACACTGGATCAGATTTGGCTCTTAGGTCAGGCCTTGCAGCAGAGAAGATGTCAACGAGCATCTCACGGAAACTCTCCGTTCTTGACGGTGGAAGAAGGGTAATGGGTGCAGCTACACTTTTATGAACCCAACACATTTTTTTTTCTTTCTTCCGTATTGATATGGTATTAGAGCTTTTTTTAGAAAAAATTCTGCAATTTTGCATCCTATTTTTCTTTATTGATGTCGACAGTTGGAATGGAAATTTAGTACTTACATGTCCATCGTAGTGAATGCCAAAAAATCCATAATGGATCTGATAAGTCTTAAAGAGGCACAAAACAATGTATGCTAGGTAAAGGCTCCGAGTTATTAGGGTGAGAATCACTACAATTAATGCAAAAAACCGAAAAAGATATGTCCATCTGTATTCATTATCTTCACAACTGTACCCTTATAAACAACACGTATAGGTAAATCTAACATTTCAGTTCAACCATTTATATATACATACTAAAAGAAGGAATCTTTTTTACGATCTTTGGCTTTTGTGATGCTTTATGGCCTCAAATTATAGCTCTAGTGAGTTCAGTAGTGATTGCTACCGTTGTTGCAAGAAAAAACTAGTAAAACATAATCTAGCCTTTCTCACTTGCTGAACTTGATAAGCTTCTTGAGCAAAAATGCGAGCTGTATGAGCTCTTGCTTACTCTTTATTTTTGTCTTATTTTATTAATAAAATTATGTGCTCTTAAGTTGGGTTCAAAAGGTCGATAAATAATCCATGCTAACCACCCCCAATATTCCAAGCCGAGACTGGGTCAGGTCTTGCATCAAAGAAAATGTCAACCGTCATCTCACGAAAACACTCCGTTCTCGACAGTGGAAGAAGGGTACGGCGTGCAGCTACACTTTTATGAACCCAACACTTTTTTAATCTTTCTTCCGAACTAATATGGTATCAGCCCTTTTTTTAGAGAAAATACTGCAATTTTCCAACCAATTTTTCTCATTCTTGATGTTGATGGTTGGAATGGATATTTAGTACTTATAGATCCATCGTAGTGATTGCCAAAGAATCCATATCATTAGGGACAGAATCACTACAATTAATGCAAGAAATCGAAAAAGATATATCCATCTATTTTCATTATCTTCACGATTGTACCCCTATAAACAACACGTATAGGTAAATCTAAAATTTCAATTCAGCCATTTTTATATACATACTAAAAGAAGGAATCTTATTTACGATCTCTGGCTTTTGTGATGCTTTATGGCCTCAAATGATAGCTCTGGTGAGTTCAATAGTGATTGCTATCATTGTTGCAAGAAAAAACTAGTAAAACATAATCTTGCCCTTCCCACTAGTTGAACCTGATAAGCTTTATGAGCAAAAATTCGAGCTGTATGAGCTCTTGCTTACTGTTTATTTTTGTCTTATTTCATTAATACAATTATGTGCTCTTGCGTTGGGTTCAAAAGGTCGATAAATAATCCTTGCTAACCCCCCCAATATTCGAAGTCGAGACTGGGTCAGATCTGGCTCTTGGGTCAGGTCTCGCATCAGAGAAATTGTCAACAAGCATCTCACGGAAACTCTTCATTCTCAATAGTGGAAGAAGAGTAAGGGGTACAGCTACGCTTTTATGAAACCAACGCTTTTTTTATCATTTTTGCGGATTGATATGGTATCAGCGTTTTTTAAAAAAATCTGCAATTTTCCAAACTATTTTTCTCATTCTTGATGTTGATGGTTGGAATGGATATTTTGTACTTAAAGGTCCATTGTAGTGAATGCCATAGAACCCATAATGTATCTGATAAGTCATACAGAGGCAGACAACAATGTGTGCTAGGTAAAGCCTTCGAGTTATTAGGGAGAGAATCACTCCAATTATTGCAGAAAATCAAAAAAGATATATCCATCTGTATTGATTATCTTCACGACTGTACCCCTATAAACAGCACATATAGGTAAATCTAACAATTCAATTCAGCCATTATATATATATATATATAATAAAAGAATGAATCCTTTTTACGATTTTTGCCGTTTGTGATGCTTTATGGCCTCAAATGATTGCTCTGGTGAGTTCAGTAGTGATTGCTACCATTGTTGCAAGAAAAAACTTGTAAATTGTAATCTAGCCCTTCCCACCAGCTAAACTTGGTAAGCTTCTCGAGCAAAAAAGTGAGCTGTATGCACTCTTGCTTACTCTTTATTTTTGTCTTATTTTATTAAATCAATTATGTGCTCTTGCGTTAGGTTTAAAAGGTGGGTAAATAATCCATGCTAAACCCCCAATATTCCAAGCCGAGACTCGGTTAGATCTGGCTCTTAGGTTAGGTCTCGCATCAAAGAAGATGTCAATGAGTATCTCCCGGAAACTGTCCGTTCTCGATGGTGGAAGAATGTTAAGGTGTACAGCTACATTTTTATTAGCCCAACATTTTTTTTATCTTTCTTCCTGACTCATATGGTATCAGCTATTTTTTTAGAAAAAAATTCTGCAATTGTGCAACCAATTTTTCTCATTCTTGATGTTGATGGTTGGAATGGAAATTTGGTACTTATAGGTCCATCGTAGTGAATGCCAAAGAACCCACGATGCATCTGATAAGTCCTACATAGGCACACAACAATGTATTCTAGGTAAAGCCTCCGAGTTATTAGGGAGAGAATCACTCCAATTAATGCAGAAAACCGAAAAAGATATGTCCATCTGTATTCATTATCTTCACAACTGTACCCTTATAAACAACACGTATAGGTAAATCTAACATTTCAGTTCAACCATTTATATATACATACTAAAAGAAGGAATCTTTTTTACGATCTTTGGCTTTTGTGATGCTTTATGGCCTCAAATTATAGCTCTAGTGAGTTCAGTAGTGATTGCTACCGTTGTTGCAAGAAAAAACTAGTAAAACATAATCTAGCCTTTCTCACTTGCTGAACTTGATAAGCTTCTTGAGCAAAAATGCGAGCTGTATGAGCTCTTGCTTACTCTTTATTTTTGTCTTATTTTATTAATAAAATTATGTGCTCTTAAGTTGGGTTCAAAAGGTCGATAAATAATCCATGCTAACCACCCCCAATATTCCAAGCCGAGACTGGGTCAGGTCTTGCATCAAAGAAAATGTCAACCGTCATCTCACGAAAACACTCCGTTCTCGACAGTGGAAGAAGGGTACGGCGTGCAGCTACACTTTTATGAACCCAACACTTTTTTAATCTTTCTTCCGAACTAATATGGTATCAGCCCTTTTTTTAGAGAAAATACTGCAATTTTCCAACCAATTTTTCTCATTCTTGATGTTGATGGTTGGAATGGATATTTAGTACTTATAGATCCATCGTAGTGATTGCCAAAGAATCCATATCATTAGGGACAGAATCACTACAATTAATGCAAGAAATCGAAAAAGATATATCCATCTATTTTCATTATCTTCACGATTGTACCCCTATAAACAACACGTATAGGTAAATCTAAAATTTCAATTCAGCCATTTTTATATACATACTAAAAGAAGGAATCTTATTTACGATCTCTGGCTTTTGTGATGCTTTATGGCCTCAAATGATAGCTCTGGTGAGTTCAATAGTGATTGCTATCATTGTTGCAAGAAAAAACTAGTAAAACATAATCTTGCCCTTCCCACTAGTTGAACCTGATAAGCTTTATGAGCAAAAATTCGAGCTGTATGAGCTCTTGCTTACTGTTTATTTTTGTCTTATTTCATTAATACAATTATGTGCTCTTGCGTTGGGTTCAAAAGGTCGATAAATAATCCTTGCTAACCCCCCCAATATTCGAAGTCGAGACTGGGTCAGATCTGGCTCTTGGGTCAGGTCTCGCATCAGAGAAATTGTCAACAAGCATCTCACGGAAACTCTTCATTCTCAATAGTGGAAGAAGAGTAAGGGGTACAGCTACGCTTTTATGAAACCAACGCTTTTTTTATCATTTTTGCGGATTGATATGGTATCAGCGTTTTTTAAAAAAATCTGCAATTTTCCAAACTATTTTTCTCATTCTTGATGTTGATGGTTGGAATGGATATTTTGTACTTAAAGGTCCATTGTAGTGAATGCCATAGAACCCATAATGTATCTGATAAGTCATACAGAGGCAGACAACAATGTGTGCTAGGTAAAGCCTTCGAGTTATTAGGGAGAGAATCACTCCAATTATTGCAGAAAATCAAAAAAGATATATCCATCTGTATTGATTATCTTCACGACTGTACCCCTATAAACAGCACATATAGGTAAATCTAACAATTCAATTCAGCCATTATATATATATATATATAATAAAAGAATGAATCCTTTTTACGATTTTTGCCGTTTGTGATGCTTTATGGCCTCAAATGATTGCTCTGGTGAGTTCAGTAGTGATTGCTACCATTGTTGCAAGAAAAAACTTGTAAATTGTAATCTAGCCCTTCCCACCAGCTAAACTTGGTAAGCTTCTCGAGCAAAAAAGTGAGCTGTATGCACTCTTGCTTACTCTTTATTTTTGTCTTATTTTATTAAATCAATTATGTGCTCTTGCGTTAGGTTTAAAAGGTGGGTAAATAATCCATGCTAAACCCCCAATATTCCAAGCCGAGACTCGGTTAGATCTGGCTCTTAGGTTAGGTCTCGCATCAAAGAAGATGTCAATGAGTATCTCCCGGAAACTGTCCGTTCTCGATGGTGGAAGAATGTTAAGGTGTACAGCTACATTTTTATTAGCCCAACATTTTTTTTATCTTTCTTCCTGACTCATATGGTATCAGCTATTTTTTTAGAAAAAAATTCTGCAATTGTGCAACCAATTTTTCTCATTCTTGATGTTGATGGTTGGAATGGAAATTTGGTACTTATAGGTCCATCGTAGTGAATGCCAAAGAACCCACGATGCATCTGATAAGTCCTACATAGGCACACAACAATGTATTCTAGGTAAAGCCTCCGAGTTATTAGGGAGAGAATCACTCCAATTAATGCAGAAAATCGAAAAAGATATATCCATCTGTATTAATTATCTTCATGACTGTACCCCATAAACAACACATATAGGTAAATCTAACAATTCAGTTCGGCCATTTATGTATACATACTAAAAAAATGAATCTTTTTTACGATCTTTGGCGTTTGTGATGCTTTATGGCCACAAATGATTACTCTGGTGAGTTCAGTAGTGATTGCTACCATTGTTGCAAGAAAAAACTAGTAAAATATAATCTAGCCCTTCCCACTTGCTTAACTTGAAAAGCTTTTTGAGCAAAAATACGAGCTGTATGAGCTCTTGCTTTCTCTTTATTTTTATTTTATTTTATTAATACAATTATGTGCTCTTGCGTTGGGTTCAAAAGTCCAATAAATAATCCATGCTAGCCCCCCAATATTCCAAGCCGAGACTGGGTCAAATCTGGCTCTTGGGTCAGGTCTCGCATCAAAATGCAAAAAACAAAACATATTACAAAATATCAGAGCGAAGTTTTGAGAAAAGTTCTTATTCCAAAAATCTTTTGGTATATCGTAAACTGAAACATAATCTTCTTATTTTATTGGGGCATCATATCGAGACAGATACCACCTTTAATCCCCGTGATAAGGTTATAAACCATCATTATACCCGTGGCTAAGTACCATGTTTCACCCCTGTGGTAGGTTTATAAATCACCATTATACCCGTGGTTGGGCCGTATTCCATATTTTATCCTTGTGGTAGGTTTGTGCCACATTATACCCGTGGTGAGGTCGTTTTCCATGTTTCATCACCATGGTAGGGTTGTGCCACATTATACCCGTGGTGAGGCCGTATGCCACTATTATATCCATGACGGGGTCGTATGCCACTATTACACCCATAGCAGGGCCTTATGCTACTATTATATCCATGGCGGGGCCTGATGCCACTATTATGCCCATGGCGAGGCCTTAACATAAGCAAAACGAACATATCATCAGAAATAGATTATATTCAGATGTAAAATCAGAAACTCATGCCAAAGTTTTTTAGCTTACACATCATATCATAATAGAATACTGAACAGCTTCAGATCATTTCATATATTCAACAGAGCAAAATCAAAGTATCTTCATTTTAACCACAATAAAATTTTAAGAATCTCATTTTCGCTCTTTTTACAAAGTTCATAAATAATATGCAAAATAAGCTCATGTCTACACCATTCATGACAAAAGTATTTTCTCTTTCATACAGAGTTATAAGTAATGCCAGAACAAATAATTGAGGTTGTCTTTCAGATTTCTTTTAAAAAACAAACATGCATATTTTTAAAAGTCAACCTCATTTCATTTTCTTTTTTTGCAAAATCTAATATAGAAATCCCGTTTACTTGACTTTCGTGTAGTATCTACTCTTGGGTCTAAACTCTAATAACAGTATCACCACCTAGTCAAAACATAAACCAAAATTTTAAATAAACCAACCCAGAAAGCTACTAATCGTTTGATAACAACCCAAACCAAACCCTATTAACTCAAAATCCATCATAAAAAATAAAAATAAACTTGAATAGTCCCCTAAAAACCCGAATAGCTTCGTAATATTCCACCTCACAACATCACAACAACTGAACAACCTATAAAAATTGACTCAAACAGCCATCAAATACTCCCAGCCCGCAACACACAAAAAAAACAACATCGTCTATTGATTTCATCATTCCAACATAACCCACAGAAAATTTCCAGCAACTTCCTTCAATCTTATTTCTCACTTAACAACACCCAACAATCACTTCAAACTCCAACAAAACAACATATACAGCCTGTAACTACAATCCTCACAACCCACATCAATTCACAAACCATCCACCTTTCATCACAAAACCGCAATTCCCAGCACAATATATATATATATATAAATCACCATCTTCCGAAGATACATATATACAAAAGAATATGCACTTAAAAATTAATTACTTGAATTTTGGAGAGCAAGAAGTCCGCCTTACCAGTATTTACGCAAGGTGTGCTCACGGTGGTAGGACTCAAAAGGAAAGAAGAGCACAAACTAAAATTGGTTAAAGTCTCAAGTTACGAAGAGAGATATGGGCATGTATGTGAAAATAAAACAGAGGTTGTGTGAAAACAGAGGGGGAAAGTGAATCTGTGTGTACGAGAGTGAGAGTGAGGATGAGAACAGAGCGTAGAAGATTGAGGCGAAAGAGCTCACCTGCGCGAAGAGA
Organism: Carya illinoinensis; assembly: GCF_018687715.1. Taxonomy (NCBI): domain Eukaryota; kingdom Viridiplantae; phylum Streptophyta; class Magnoliopsida; order Fagales; family Juglandaceae; genus Carya; species Carya illinoinensis. Next base: position 16,498,568 of record NC_056766.1, on the reverse strand, counting down.
AGAAATGCCAGAGACAGCGTTAGCTTCGGTCCAACGGAGATAAAAGGAAACGTTCTAGGGTTCAATTTAACACAAACCTAAAATGAAAATTAGGATTCATATTGAATACAGAAACAATAGAAAGAGAAGAAGAGAGAGATAAGATGAGAGAAAGTGACTCACCAGTGAAGATCAACCAAAGGCGACGAGAGTGCAAGGTTCGTGGAAAACACAGCAGCAACGAGAGACGAACCAAAAACAAATTTCAGGAGAGAGCGAGAGCCTGAGTATCTTGGCATGATGAGTGGAAAAACTTTATGTGAGAGAAAAAAATAAAAGTGCAGAAACCGTGCGGGAGTTGGAATATGAGGAGAGAAAAACGGTGTAGAGATGATGGAGGGAAGAGGGGCTTCGGGCGTGGGGGTGATAGAGGATAACGGAAAAAGAAAAAAAAGAAACTGAATAGGAAAAAGAGTCAACTTACCAAAAAAACACTATGTAGAGTCTTCATGGGTCTGGCCTATGGTACGGCTTGGACTTGGCCCGACCTAGATATTACAATACAGGTCTATCACCTTGGAGTTTGGGTAGAAAACTCTACGTGATCTGATCATAAGTAGGCCTGTGCAGGAAACCGAGCGACCCGGCCTATCCATGAACACCGACCCGACCCGATCTGAGAAGAACGATTTTGGCTAGTGGTCGGATTCGAACCGTACAACTCGCTCAACCCGTCTTCGTCTTTTTTATTTTCTTTCTAGATCTCAAATTTTCAGGAAGGGGGGTGTTCATGCCAACAGGTTCTCCCCAAGAGATCGTCTGACCTGGGGAAACTATGGGAGGGTGCTCATGGAGACTTTATTGAGGTTGAGGGATCGGATCTTGACTCGATTCATGGACTCGACGGAAGGCTCGGAGCCAGCATGAGATGAAGAAGACGTTCACGTGGTGGGATGAGTTCTCCCCAAGAGATCAACGAGTTTCTCCCCAAGAGATGGTTTCAGAGCTGGGGAAAATATGGGAGGGCGCTCATGGAGACTCTGTTGAGGTTGAGGGATCGGGTCTTGACTCGATTCATGGACTCGACGGAAAACGTGGTTGGTGGACTTGATTCATGGTTCCTCATCGGTGTGTTATTGGCAGCGGTGTCTTCGGTCTTACGGGGTACGAGGCCAAGGAAAACGTGGGTTGTCGTCATCTTATTGTTCGGCCGGCGTCTCCACTATGTTGTATGTTTTCTGCTACACCAAGTTCGCGGAGGAGATCTGGCGATCCTCATCGGTGTGTCACTAGCGGCGGTGTCTTCATTCTTACGGGGTACTAGACCAAGGAAAACGCGAGTTGTCGTCATCTTATTGTTCGGCCGGCGTCTCCACTACGCTGTATGTTTCTACTACACCAAGTTCGTGGTGGAAATCCGGCGAGTTTTGTGCCTATTTCGGTATTCTGAGCAAAGTCGGATGATCCGACTTTAGTCGGATCGAGTTGTGTTTTGTTCTTCTGATAATCGGACAGGGTTGGGTCGAGTCCAAACACAGCCCGGGTTGGCCGGGTTGCAGGCCTAATCATAAGTATTGCAAAAATTTTGAATCTCCATGCATCATTTACGTGTCGTTAGCACTCATCACATATAAAACATATAGAATTCGTGGATGAATGCGACGCACAATTTTCAGCACTGTATTGTGTATATAAAAAACAATTTTCTTGAGATAAAATCGAGTGCCAGAATGAGAAAAACTAAATTTATTCATTATCATGTATTGACTAACATTATGGAGGCCATCGAGCATAGATCAGGTGCATGGTTTTCCATACCAGGTTCCAATATATATTAATGTTCAATCATGTAGGCATATTGTAATTGCCAATCTATTACGTACAATAATTACGTACCAACTTTTACGTGCATGGTGCAAAGCGGCACTACTAATTAATTTATTGGACAACTAAATTAAGCAAAGTTTTGGAAATCTTGATCAAACTACAATTCTGAGACCCATACTGCATGCATGCATGCATGAATTCTATTTGATGGTCTTCAATGCATAAAGCTTGGAAGGTAGGCGAGGTGCGATGAGAATCTCGAGGGGAGTGGCTTTCATGTTTGTCAGTCCAAAGCTCTCAGTCATATCAACCTGTGCATTCGAGGGAGTTGAGATCTCAAACATGTGCAAAATACGAGCCAGTGTCAAATGTACCACTTGAAGGGCTAAAGTTGCTCCGGGGCACACTCTTCGACCACTTCCGAATGGGATCAATTCAAAATTTTTACCCCTGACGTCAAAATCCTTGTGGGTTGATAAAAAGCTTTCCGGCTTAAACTCCAGAGGGTCTGACCATATCAGTGGATCCGTTTGAATTTTCCAAATGTTGGTAATGAGTCGGGTGCCTTTAGTGACATGGTATCCGCCTATGATTCAGTCCTCACTGAATTCTCTCGGCGATCCTAATGGAGCTGCTGGATATAAACGTAATGTCTCTTTCACAATGGCTTGGAGATAGACCAATTTACTGATATCTGAGTCCTCAACAAGTCTTTCCTTTCCCACTTGGATGTCAAGCTCATCTTGGGCCTCTCTAAGCACATGCCGGTTGTTTAGCAAGAGCGATATTGCCCAAGTTAGGGTAAGAGTGTTGGCGTCACCGGCCCCTGCGATCAGATTCTGCAAGGTGCAATTTTGTTGAAAATTCATAACTCATTACCTTGAAGGTAGAATTGGAACAACTCAATCATTCTTCTTAAAAATAATCATAGCTGAACACACGATCTCTGTTTTATTTTCCTATTTTATTATAATAACTTCTTGCGGACACAAAACAGAAATCAAAAGATTGTTTTATACATCGGGTTATTATGCAGGATTAACCCATGCAAGTTCAAACCTTGTGAAGCAAAAATTGAGGAAAATAAAATACAACAATTATTTTTCTGCAAACTTGAGTGATATATATTTTGAAAAAATCTAATTATAAGCACAATTGCGGACTAATCTGTACACTAATCTAATGTGATTGGTCAAAAAGTAAATTTTATTAAAAACAGTACTAATTTGAATTTGAATATGAATGAATCAGTATTAATACGTAAATTAGTACGCGACTTTACTTGTACGTAGCCAAATTCATATATTTTCCCCTTACATTCAAGCCCAAGAAACCTTAATAGCAATTAGATTCTTATATTTATCAAATTCTCTCCCGGCCTCCTTCTCTTTTCTCCATCTCAATCCTTTTCTATTTTATTATATTCTCTATCATTTGGATAATGGGCTGTGGGATTTTCAGTCTTAGAAGTGAATTGTTAGTCTAATGACGAATTGTTAATTTGAGTCATCTAAAGGTTTGAAAACTATGGTCGGGAAATTGAGTTTTTGGGTAACATGATATTAATCAATTGGCACAAATATTGCAGAATATATAGAAGAGAAAAGCGAATGCCTACCAAACATGTGGCTTTGTTGATTGTATCCGCATCATTGCCTGCAAGCTGGTCTGCACCATCGAGGATAGAAAGCATTACATCCATGAAATCTTGCTCCCCTTTACCCTCACCTAAAGCCCTCTTACGCTTATGATCTTCCAGCCATTCCCCAATCATACTGTCCAATTCTTTGGCAGTTCTCTTCATGGCCTTCTCATGTCCACCATAATCCAACCAACCAAGGCAAGGAATGGCATCCGACACCACGAACAACCCAAGCAAACGAAAAAACTCCCTCAATGCTTTTTGAAAACTACGTGCCTTTTCTTTGTTATGATCCCCTATACTAGTAGAAAAGTCGTACCGCTTTCCAGCAACCATCCTAACAATCAAGTTAAGATTCATGTCCCCAATCCACTGCTTCAGATCCACCATAACCTGGCCTGAGTTGTCCCTTTGCTTGGTCCAAAGTTTGTATAGCTGTGCTAAGGAGGTCTCAACTTCGGAGACTCGAACGTGAGAAAGAAGTTCAAGCCGACGATTAGAGAGTAGCTCTACGGTGACTATTTTACGCAATTCACGCCAATAGGAACCATAGGCTGCGCGGCTGAACATGGCAGAGTTATATCCCAATTGCTTTGAAGCAACAAGTTTGGGTCGAGAGGAAACAGCGACATCGTTGGTTGTGAAGCACTCCTTAGCCACCTCCCAATTGCTCAACACCAAGGCTAGGTGCAACCCTATCTGGATAGTGAAAGCCGGACCGTATTTGTCTGCCATGGCTCCCAAAGTTTTGTGGGGAAGTTGGCTTCCTCCCAATAGAGGCAGGTGACCCACTATAGGCCATGCACCCGGCGGACTTGGTGGGGTTTTGAGCAAGCCATCTTTAGACCTCCTTAAAAGATGAAATAACAACAGAGCTATGGCAAGTGCTCCAACTACAACAGAATTTAGGCAAGGGGAAAGAAGGGAAAGAAGATCCATTATTGGCGACAATATTTTGCAAGAGGCAGCTTGGAGGATATCTTTTGGTGAACTTATAATAATGCTTTTATTACCATATGTTCCAACTGTTCACGAGTATTTTTGGGGGTGACATAATGTAAAGTCAAATTATCATAATTTAATACATAAAGTGGCCTTCTTATCTTCTTTAACAAGAGATCTACCAAGTGTCAGCAGATCTCTTAAATAGTTGTAGGATAGTGATGTACTTTTAGGATTCTTCTCATTTATAAGGACTCAAAAGGGTACAAAAGTATCGAAAAACAAATTAACAAGTCTTCTCTGGCTTAATTCATAGAAACTTTATCCTTCATAAAGTTACATTTTACCCTTTCAAACCATTCATTCTCTTTAGAATTTGAAACATATATAAGTGGCCAGCATTTTACATATTACCCTTTTCAAAAATACCGTCCACAATGTTAACTTATTATTGGGTTATTTTATTCTCAAGTCTGTGTAGAATACACCATGTATGCATCAGTTAAATCGTAACATTTGATTTGAAAGATTATCAGGTTTTCAAATTTATCTTCTAAATCAAATTATGACATATAAGTATTCTATTAGATGTGTTCTATACCAATTTGAGAATAGATTTTTTCATTCTAAAATATGTGGATGGTTATCAAAGAAATAATGATAGTATTGCAAATGTTGTAATCTCCCTCAATATCGAGTGGAGTAATTATATTCATGTATATATAGAATTACAAGAGTTGACTATACAGCTGTAACTTAATATGTATACGAGGATAGTAATAACAGAGAGACACGAAAGCAGCAATCACGAGAGATGGTCTTGCGTAGGAGGAGGATAAGGCATATAAGTAGCTGAATCCATAGTTGCCTTATTATCCCCCCTAAAGCTAAGCAGAAGGAATCGGATGCACAACTTGGCACAAAGAGCTTGAAATTGAACAGTGACTAAAGGTTTCATCAGTGCAACTACAAGTTGGGACTCGCTAGGTGGGAACTGAACATTGAGAGTCCGTCTCTGAACTTGTTCGTGGACAAAGTGTAATCGATCTCAACATACTTGGTGCCCACTTGCTGTTATTCAGAATATATGTTAAGAATTCATAATCACGAAGTAGTTCACCAACTTCTGCCAATATATTAGTAGAGGTCTTCACTCGTTGGTAGTATTCGGACATGGACATGTTGCCCTTCTTGAGAGTGGATAAGTCAAGACATATGCCTACCACTCATCCTCGTGCATGGTTGGAAAATATGCGCTCAAGAGCACACCAAACATCCTTGGATGTTTCAAGGTCCACCATGTGGGTGGTAATTGATTATGAAAGAGAAGGCATGATGGCACCAAGGATTACCTGATCCTGGTTGTACTATTGAGAAAATTCTAGATTGGGAATAGTTTGGATTTTGTCATCTTTTAGAACTAATATTAATTGTTGGTGGAGGACATGGGATTGTTCCATCAACATAGCCAATCAATTGTTGGCCTCTACTGATATAGGAGGAAGTTATCCTTAGTGAGTTTTATGGTGACAAGTTTTTATAGGCTAAGTGGGGCAGAAAGAGACATTGTTTGAAAAAAAAAGGTAAAAAAAAAAAAAGAGTGAGTGACTTGCCAAAATGATAGTGGATGCCATGGGAGCAAGATTCTCTTAAACATTGGTTTTCTGGCTCTGTGATACCATAAAGAAATAATGACAGTATTGCAAATGTTGTATTAATCTTCCTCAATATCGAGTGGAGTAATTGTATTCATGTATATATATATATAGAGAATTACAAGAGTTAACTATACGGCTGTAGCTTAAGATTTATACAAGAAAAGTAATAACAGAGAGATATGAAAGCAGCAATCACGTGAGCCGGTCTAGTGCAAGAGGATGAGGCATATTAGTAGCAAATCCATAGTTGCCTTATTATCTATTATGAACTATTATTTTTCTCATTTTACTTAATTTAGCTACTCATATGCAGGTTGAGTTTGTCTCTTTGTGTCGCAATCATTTCAATGAAGCTGTTAGAGACGGGATTAATCAACATGGAACTAGAGCTTTGATGCTCTTTTGTTGAATGCAAATGCAAGGGTTTGAGTTGTAATATTTAGGGCTTGTTTGGGAAGTGAGAAAATATAAGAACTCTGTAAATAATAGTTAAATAGTTTGTGAGTAATAGTGAAATGATTTGAGTTACGATGTTCTATTGAGTTTTGAAAAATAAGAGAGAAAAAGTTAAATAAAAATATTATTTTTATTTCGTAATTTTAGAAATTTGTATTGTATGTTTTTTGTGTTTTATTTGGAAGTTTGTAAAATTTTTAATGATTAGATAATAGTTAGATGAAAAAATTAAAAATTTAAAATTGAAAAACGTTTGTGTTTGAGTGATGTTTGGAGAGTAAATGGTAGTGAAATTTTGACAATAGATGAGATATTTTATGTTCCAAATAAGCGTTAAGTGATTTTTGTAAATGAAATTATGAGAAGTTTCGATAATTTTATGGTTCCTCTTTGTGTCCAAACGCCCACTTTTTCTTAAAAATGAGGATAGTTATCCCTTTTGTGCTATCTTATTTTTCTCATTTACATGATTTATCTGCTCATATGCATGTTAAATTTCTCTCGTTGTGTGGCAATCTTTTCAAGGAAGCTAATAGAGACGGGACTATTGAACATGGAACTAGAGCTTTGATGCTCTTTTGTTGAATGCAAATGCAAGAGTTTGAGCTATACTATTTAGTGCTTGTTTGGGAAATAAGATGAGATGAGAATTCTATAAATAATAGTTGAATGATCTGTGAATAGTAGTGGAATTGTTTAAGTTAAGATGTTCTATTGAGTTTTAAGAAATGAGAGAAAAAAAGTTGAATAAAAATATTATAAAGTTAAAATATTATTAGAATATGATTTTTTTAATATTACTTTTGTTTTGAAAAATGAAAATTTTGTATTATTTGGTATGTTTTATTTGGGAAATTGGTAAAATTTTAATGAATAGGTAATTATTAAATGAAAATTTTGAAAATTTAAGATTAAAAAATGTTTCTGTTTTAGAAATGTTTGGGGAGTGACTAGTAGTGAAATCTTGAGATTACATGAGATGGTTTGTGTTTCCAAACAAGTCTTATGTAATGTTCGGGAATGAAATTATGAAAAATTAAAATAATTTCATGTTTCATTTTTGCGTCCAAACGTCCCCTTATTCTTAAAAATGAGGATAGTTATCCCTTCTGTGTTATCTTATTTTTCTCGTTTTATATGATTTATCCACTCATATTCGTGTTAAATTTTTCTCTTTGTGTGACAATCTTTTCAACTAATCTAATAGAAGCGAGATTAATCAACATGGAACTAGAGGTTTGATGCTCTTTTCTTAAATGTAATTGTAAGGGTTTGCATTGTAATAACTAGGGATTGTTTGGAAAGTAAAATGAGATAAAAGAAATTAGTAAATAATGGTAAAATGGTCTGAGTTAAAATATTTAATTGGATTTTGGGAAAGGAGAGTGGAGAAGTTGAATAAAATTATTATGAAGTTAAAATATTATTAGCATGTGATCTTTAATATTATTCTTGTTTTGAAGTTTGGAAAATTTGTATTGGTTTTTGTGTTTTATTTTGAAGTTTAGAAAAATTTTAATGATAAAATGGAAAAGTTGAGGATTTGAAATTGAAACTATTTGTGTTTGAGTGATGTTTAGGGAATGAATATTAGTGAAATTTTGAGATCATTTGAGATGTTTTGTGTTTCCAAACAAGCCCTAAGTGATATTGAGGAATTAAGTTACAAGAAACTCAGAGAATTTCAAGCTTCATCTTTGTGTACAAACTTCCTACTTTGCTTAAAAATGACGATAGTTATCCCTTTCGTGATATCTTATTTTTTCATTTTACATGATTTATCTGCTCATATGCATGTTGATCAATTTGTCTCTGTGTGGCAATCTTTTCAACAAAGCTATTGTAGGTGGGATTAATCAACATGGAACTAGAGCTTTCATGTTCTTTTTTTGAATGCAAATGCAAGGGCTTGAGCTGTAATATTTAAGATTTGTTTGAAAAGTGAGATGAAATGAGAATTATGTAAATAAAAGCCAAATGGCTTGTGAATAATAATGAAAAAAATTTGAGTTAAGATGTTGTATTAAGTTTTGGAAAATGAAAGAAAACTAATTGAATAAAAGTTATATAAAGTTAAAATATTATTAGAATATAATTGTTTAATATTATTCTTGCTTTGAAAATTTGAAAATTTTGTTTTATTTTGAAGTTTGGGGAATTTGTAAATGGTAGGTAATGATCAGATTAAAAAGTTGAAGATTTAAAATTGAAATGTATTTGTGTTTTTAATATTTCGGGGACTGAGTAGTTGTGAAATTTTGAGATAAGATGAGATTATATCTATTTTGTGCTTTCTTATTTATCTCAATATACAAAATTTATCTGCTCATGTGTATGTTGAATTTGTCTCTTTGTGTGGAAATCTTTCCAATGAAGCTAAAAGAGACTGGATTAATCAACATGGAACTAGAGCTTCGATGTTTTTTTGTTGAGTACAAATGCAAGGGTTTGAGCTGTAATATTATAAACAATTCATCTCATCTCATCTCTTTTGGATAATGAGTTGATCTCATCTTATGATCTAATCATTACAATTTTTTTAAACTTTCAAACAAAATATAATAAATAATTCAATTTTTTCAAATCTCAAAACAAAAATAATATTAAAAAACTATATTCTAAAAATGTTTTATTCAACTTTCAACTCTCAACTTAATTCAGCTCAACTCAACTCATTATACAAACTTTCCCTTAGTACTAGTATGAGAAGTGAGATGAGATGAAAAGTTGTATTATTTTTAATGTTTTGTTTAAAAATTTGGGAATGTTGTAAATATTATTAGATAATTATTAGATGAAAAAATTGAAAATTTGAAATTAAAAAATATTTATATTTAAGTGATATTTGTGGAGAGAATGGTAATAAAATTATGAGATTTGATAAGATGTTTTGTGTTTCCAAACAAGCCAAAAATTAGATTCCAATCCCACTAAACAAACACACACCAAAAATAAAAAATAAAAATAAAAAAAGAATAAAATAAAATAAGGCCACACGTACAACAATCCTATTTGGAGGGTAAAAGCCGTGGCTCCCAAAAATTTCGTGGGGAGGTTAGGTTCCTCCCAACAGAGGGAGGTGACCTAAAATGGGCCATGCACCCGTTGGAATTGGGGCTGTTTTGAGCAAGCTAACTCTAGACCTCCTTCAAATATGGAAGAAAAACAGAACTATGAGAAGTAGTACTCCAGTTATGATGGAATTTTATATTTAAATTTAGAAAATATCTCATCTTATCTCATCTTAATATTATAAATTTTTAAATTTTTACACAAAATATAATAAATAATTTTAACTTTTTTAATTTAACTTTTATCTTTCATCTCAAACTATCTCATCTCATTTTTTTTTTAAAAAAAAAAAAAAAATCATTCTAGGCTTCTAGCTGATCAGCAAATTTTGGACAGAGGCAGCTTGGTGCTGGATATCTTTAGATCATGTCCTACATTTTCTTTATTGGATTCTCCATGAAGGATGACCTGCTTGGCCTCACACAACCTGCTTATAGTGCACCAAGCTGGTAAGTTGGCCTAGATTCTCACGATTCCTCCGCTTGATCACGACGAAATCTTTTTCTTCTTGGATAGGGACATGCATTGGCCTATTCAAAAACAAGTAAATCCATGAGAGCAACGCTATATATTGTTTTAAGTGTGCACTCTAGAATAGCGAGAGAATAACACTAGAATAACGCACTCATTTTTAACGTGTTCGCAATGTGTACTGTTTTTAGGTTTTTTTTTTTTCAATATTGTTTTCTTTTTTTATTTGATAACATTTGTGGCGATAAAATCGTCGCATAAAATTATTTGTGACAAAAAATTGCGTAAAAAATGACCTTCTTCCGACAAGAAAAACTCGTCCGAAAGATTTCTACCTACAATAATTAACCATGGTTAGTGTTTTTTTTTTTTTTTTTTGCGACCACAATTGAGACTATTTGTGGTGATGTTGTTCGATACAAAAATGACTTCTCTTACCATTTGGAATGTCTTTTTGCATTGCTCCTATCCTCTATTAGCAGCAACAAGTTTCGTCGCAAATAGGTGTGTTAGTTTTGCATTAATATTTCATTTTGATGCGAAAAAGTTTTTGGGTGACAATTTTAGGCGACACTATTTATGTTTTTTGCGATAATTTTAAGTGATGCAAAAAGTTATTTTTCTTGTAGATATATAATTTTTAATAATAATAATTGGAGGTTGCAGCCTATAAAATAATCTCTGAAGAATCAGTGCATAATTTTCATTAGGTACTATAAATAAGAGGTTGCCGCTAGCTTAAGAATAACTACGCGTGCTCGACGATCAATGACATGGCACAAGGTGAACAACTAGATCAGGCTCCATTTCTTCAACACATGGAGGGAATTATTGCTCCGTAGATGGCATGGAAGCTTTGAGTGAATGATTGATGGTTCTAAACATTGAACTAGGGCGACACATTTCCAGAACTAGCCTTCTTGTGAGATGACTAGGATCAGGATAGTACCGATGATATTATCAATGAAGAATCCATCAATTTGATGTAACGTGACTACATTCGGCTAGTCATTCATGGAGCTCTGAATTAAATTAAGATGAATTGAAAGAACAGGTGAAGGGACCTCGTAGAAAAATCTGCTTTATGTCGTGATTTGTGACTGATCGTCGACATGGACTGCAGATTTGCATTGCATCATGACATGATCAAAGATCACCGTTATATAATTTTTAAATTAATGAAACTTATAATTCGAGTCAATTCCAATAAAGTTTTAGTCACTAGTATTAATTGAAATTTCCAATCTACCCATGTATATATGTGCAGAAATATTTACCAATTCACTTGAACAAATTGGTTAGCCATCAAGTATGCAATTATATAATCAATCAATTGCATATAAAGTAAATAAATAAATTGCATAACACAATGATTGGTAACGAAGGAAAACTTTTTAAAGAACTCTTTAAAAGTAAAACTATATGACTCTAGGGTAGCCAAACCCAGAAAAGTCAAATTTATTATTTGAAAATCAAATTATAAGCAAGTTCTCAATTACAAAACATTTATCAATTGACTCTCTTACTTGACCAGACAAACGACCTGTTTGCCTCTACCGTAATAGTAGCTAAAACCTTTGATGATCTTCAAATATTGGCCTTTCTCTTAGAACTCAAGGGGTTGAAAATTGACCAATGAATTTTTTAACACGGAACACGATCACACTTAAAGAGAGATACAGAATATAAAAATTCTCCAAGAATTTTTTCACCAAAATATGCACTAGAAAATACTCTAGAAAATATCTATATTTGAATCTCGACAAATACTAACCAGTAGGATCCCTTAAATAAATAATCTGAAAGTAGTTTTAGTTTCAGTAGGAGTACTCTACTGATTGCCCGAGTCTATCATGAAGATGTATCCTGAATGCTAACACCCACAATAAATTCTCCCTACAAAAATAGATTTTAGTTCAACCTCTTCTCTAGATACGTGAAGATTTCTTGGGACTCGATTTTCACACTTATCACTTATCTAAACAACATCTAATACTTCCTAGATAAACTTGATATTATTATAGATAAAGTCAATAAATAATTTATATTCATCCAAAATTACAAATTTAATGATCTTCACTCTCCAGATCTCTATGCTCGCAATAGTCCTCTGCATCAAAGTTTACGGTTCCTCTCTGCAAAGCCGCATGTGTGGACATCACAATGGGATTTCCAAAATCTCAATAAGTGAAACAAAAAATAACACTCAAAATACAAGTAGGTGGAAAAACTATGAAATCAAGCAAAATAGGAAATTTTAGAGAACTGAAACATTTGCAATTATCCAAACATGAGTATACCAAGTTCTCATAAAAGACAACACCCGAAATCCCATTTTCATTAGAAAGTATCCATTTGATTAAGTTACATATCATGATCTCCCCTATAGACCATCTACACGGTTTGGCTCCCTTCGTCACACCACGGGGAACGACCATGTGTATGGCTTCATAAGGAGCGATGCCTAGCTTTATGTCTAGCACGTATGTGACTAGGTATCCTCTAGCCTCCACCAGCAGAGAAGCAAAAGTGTCGATCTGATATCATTACCATCTCTCCTGAGACCTTTGTCATCCGACGACATCCCAGGAGACATCAACCAGTTTTATACGTTCTTAAGTGACCAAAGGAGCTCCACCAAGACAATGCCCCATCTCAACTTGGGGTTGTGATACGCACACACCCACAAAATTATTTAACACAACCAACAGTTTATTCCAATTCCAATATATCTAAAAATCAGGGCAATATTGTAGGAGTCATAGATAACAAATATAATGTAAAGAAACATGAAACAATTAATTAATAGATGAATGACATAATAGCAACATTAATTATGAACTTAAATAAAACAAACAATATCACGATAAGTCAAACAACAAAATCATTACAGCTTAAAAGCTGGTTCCCAACACTTCATAGGGCCCCCCTCCACATATTCACAACCACTTCCATTTATTCCCAACACTGCACAAGGCCCCTGGCCACAATCCAAATCCACAACCATTACTACAGTCCAATCCCAACACTTCTCATCGTTTATTCGATCATCGTTCACAACCAGACTGCACAAATCACATATTCAACAATTTCGACTACAAGTATTTTAGTTTTAGTTTGAGAACCACTTATAGGGGAGATATGAAATTTTGGATGATGAAGGTGCACTGATCATGGGTATTCCACTCAAATTAAGAGAAAAATAGTGTACATGTTGCACCGTGAGGTGTTGTGGTGGTGGTTGAATGACCTTTAATGGGGTATTTGGGCATGCCAGATTGTGGAGACTGTAGAAGAGTTGCTGCCACATAGTGTAGTATATTGAGAAAGTGAGTTTTCATTGTTGTAAAAACAAAGAGAAACAAAGCAGATGATGAAAAACTAACAATAGAGACTTGTCGAGAGGGAACTAATGTAGCAGATATAGGTGGTTGAATTGATGGCAGTACAAATGGAGTTGGCCTCTGATTGTGATGGAGTACATAAAGAGTCAGTTCTTGCCAAGTAGGAAAAATAGAAAAACTAAGAAAGAGGCTTAATGATGGGAGAGAGAGAGAGAGAGATCCTTATTGGTTGGTCTGTTCTGTGAAGGTGCTTGGGTAATTTTTAATGGGCTGGCTTGATTTTGGGCATGGTTGCAGTGCATAGTGGTAGACTGGTTAGGTGCGATATGGTGAGGGAAAAGATCTGGGTTAGATTGGCATGATTAGTGTAAGGAGGGAGAATGAGGGAGAGTAGATATAAGGGGTGGTGGTGGAGCTCTAAATGCATGAGAAATACTACAGACCTAGATGGATATGGGTGTGATGATCCGATTGTGATGGTTTTCAGTGATAGATCTGAGTTGTTCATGGCTAATATGCTTCTCAAGTAGTGGCCTGCGGCGTTTCAAAGGACGAGGGACAAACACCCCCCCCAACATTGCAACAGATAGCGAGGGAGATATAGAGTTGTTAACGACGACAGATCTAAGTGGAGAACACAAATTTTCTTTGCTTTCAAATGGTTGGGCTGGGCTTCCAAGATGTTGCTTTGACATGGGGCCAAGATGTTGGTGGCTGGATCCTATGGCAACCCTGCCTGATGATGGTCCATTGTTGGTCATGACTATTTCCGTCATTAGCTTGGGTGTTCCAACAAGTTATTCCAATTCAAGTATATCAAAAAATTAAAGCAAAATTATTGGAACGATAGATAACAAATATCATGTAAAGAAACATGCAATTGTTTGTAATGTTCTTGCTACCAATAACACTACTGCACTACACAAACAACCCAAAACACAGAAAGAATACCAGACAATGAAGAAACAAGAACTCTACAAGCCAAAGAATGAACCAAATGCAAGATTCCCTTCATGAATCTTGGCAGGAGATTTTTGAGGAATTCTCAACCTCCAAATTCTTATTGAAACACAAGGGATCAAAAAGTGAAATACAAACTCAAACAAAACTAAACGACCATGACTCATAACCTACTTACACCAAAATGCAACGTATTATTAACACAGCACTCCTACAAGTTGTATGCTTCCTAACTGGCAGTCAAAGTCGTTACTGCCACTTGATCCCTTCCTTACTACACAACCTTAATGCTTCTCTCCTCTTCATGAGCCAGCTCCCAAGCACCCATAACAATCTCCTCCTCTTCAAGAGCCTTGCCCCCAAGGCACCCGTGACAATAATAAAATAGTACCCACTAAATGAGGGTATAAAGACCTCAAGTTGTACAACACTTAACCAATACTTCAATGACAACATGATTCGTCACTTTCTTCATTCTTCTCTCAAGAATTTTCTCAGGCACAGGTTGAACAGCTCCCTCATCATTCACAAGAGGAAGGGTAGGCAAAGGAGAAATATGGTCCCCTAATTCTTTCTTTAAGTAAGATACAGGGAACACTAGATGAATTCTTGATGTGGATGGCAGTTTCAACTTATAAGCAATTGAGCCAATCCTTTGAATAACTTGGAAGGGCCTATAGAAACGAGGGGCTAGTTTCATGTTATGTCTCATGGCAACTGATTTCTGTCTATAAGGTTGAAGTTTAAGAAAAATCCAATCTCCTTCCTCAAAGGTCCTCTCTGATCTGTTCCTGTAATGCCTGTCCTTGTGGTGGGACCTTTTAGAAAATGATTTAAAAAAATGATAGGAATTACCGTTCATTTAAAACTTTTTCCTTTCATGCCAGGATATGAAAGACCCCATCCTTATGAAATAATTTTTTTTATTAATTTAAAAAGAGTTACAGTGAAAAACATTAAATTTTATAATTAAAAGTATTTCGCATGAAACATTGGACCTAGGCTTTCGTGCTCTTCCCCTTGGGCCATGTTCTTCTCGACACGTACCGCTCATCTTGTCCTCAGGAGGGCACACATAAAAATTAAAATGAGTCGAAGACACGTAAGTATTTCTTCCTACAGTTAAAATATAATAACATTGGTTTTCAATCATGCATCCATCACTCCATACATACTGTACATAAGACATTCGTTGAATTAAAAACATTTCGAGGTGGGGTTTTTCTTGAAAATGATTGTCTTTAGTAAAACGTTTCTTTTCCTTCGTAAAACATTTCTCCATGCCCACTGCCTTCATTTCTTAAAGAGTTTGAGTATACAAACATTCTTTCTTAACATATATATATATATATATATATATTCTTTCTTATCACTTTTATTGACCGTTATGCACTTTAACGCCCCATGTGCGGGGGTTAGCGGTCTTCTTTTGGACTTAGACTCTGCCCATGGCCACATCTTGAGCATCTCTTTTCAGTTAGGGGGCAGCACCGGGTGCAGTACCAGTATTACTTACCCAGCATTGCAATCTGCCTAGTCCTTTGGTAACCTTTCATTCATTCATATGACCATTACGTATTTTCATACATTAAAACATTCATTCATCAGTCCATTCATTTATCGATGTCATTTAAAAGCATGAGCTTAAACATAATCTTTCAGGACATCATTTAAAACATCAGTTCATAGGGGCATTTAAAACCTCAGTTTATAGGGACATTTTAACACATTTTATTCGCGTTATTTAAAGCATCGCTTAAAGTAAGAGGCACAAGCCTCACATTTCATTCCATGAAAATACATCCAATACTTACTATGTATAATATCCATTTACATGCATACACTTAATACTTTGGGGTGCCTAAAAAGGGGCTGCTAAGAAGGTCCGTTACATATATATACTTGAAAACTTAAACTTAGCTTTCTTTTGTAAAACATTGTCCGTGTCATTTTGTAAAGGAAAAATCTTTTATTTTCAGTTTCATTTCATCCATTTATTTAGGGAACTCTAGAAGTGTATGAACGTAATACTTACCTGGACTCCGTGGCATACTCACTTCATGCAATCCATTCATGTGCGTGTCAGAAGACAACCTACATGTATACACAACCTCAACGTCATTCTTTATTTAGTACATAAGCAACTAACTAGAAATAGAACTACACCTCACTTGGAAACGCTCTCCTTCTATCCCGTGTCCCTTACTATGCTAAACCCTTCGGAACCCACTTACAGTCAATACCTCTTCCAAACTCCACGTTCTACCTCAAGTGCTTATCCACTAAAGTGAACTTCCATGATTCGCCTTACGGTTAAGATACTAAGACCTTCATCTTACTCTTTTGTTAAATGCATGACTCAGATTGACTACATCACGCATCCCAATCATAGACGATACACTCGTCACTTCTTTCACGCATCCTTGCAAACACTAAATCCTTATTCACATCCATACATGCCATGTGGCTTTAAGTCAACTCTAAGGCTTACACATCGTGTAACCATGCTTAGGACAGATTACCCATTACATATGGTAAATCCGTCTGGCACATGTATCTCACCAGATGCACATTTACTTTTCCCTTTATCACCTAAGATCAACTTATAATCCGTTGAACGCCAGCTTGTATAAACAAGCTCCATACTTCAATACCAACTTCTACTCAAATCCAGTTAGTAGGACTGTCCTACTTCCCAGCCCTTTACAAGTTCATCCCAACACTTAACACGACAAGGCTTCATTCACACTACACCTCCATCACGTCACGTAGTTCGAGGCTAATCCCAAGTTACATCGTGACACCCGTCACTATAATAGGGTCACCTCACAACTACTCCTAGACGCTACTCAACAGTTTCTGACATTATACCACACACTCTATGCTCCTCGACTACGCCATCTGATGCATCACGACACCACCTAGAGTACACTCCACATTAACTCCCTTCCACCCACTCTATGCCATATGTCATTACGATGCACGCCACACGGTGCATCACTACACTACATGGAGTACACACCACGTGTACTCCTTTCAAACACTATACCACACACTTTACACTCACACTTCACAGCACAGTCCACAACACTTCACAACACACTACACAACTACACCCAACACTTCAGTACACAGCAAACTCCACAACAACCAAATAACATCTAACATAAATAACGAGAGAAAGAGAGTTATACCATCGTCGGGGATTAACTTGTGCGTTGCTCACTACCTGTTCAAGCCAGTGGCATCGGAAGCCACTTGCTTGGGTGGTAACCGCTCCATCGTGGTCACTACCATGACCTTAGAATGAGGCTACATCGGTAGGCTGGATCTATGGTTTCTTAACCCATTTCTGGGAGGTGGAACTGTGTGGGTAAACCCATTTCTGGGTTGTGTGTGTGCATGCAATGGAGAGGGAAGAGGGTGATTGGGTTTAGTGGCTGAGTGGTCTCCGACGAAGGGAGGAGCTGCTAGCAGCGTGGGGCTGAGGCGTTGTGGCATTGGGTGGGGAAAAACTGAGGGAGAGAAGAGAGGGTCTTTGGGCTTTGGTTTTGGGAAGAGAGTGAGAGACGGGTTTGTGAGGTGGGGCCATGAGGTCGCCAATAAGGCTCGTGGGAGGGGCCCTTGGTGCGTTGAAGGTGGAGCAGTGTGGTAGCCTGCTGCTTGGGGCAAGGTTGTGTGGGAAGGAGAGGAATTCGACGAGGGAAAGAGAGAAGAAATGGGGTCTGTACGTTGGCTGGGGAAGGGGAGAGGAGAGAGAGGGGAAAGGAAAAAGTAAGGAGAAAATGTTAGGGGCTTGGGTATTTAATCTATGCCATACATCTTTGGATCTCCAAAACTATCTAACGATGATGGAACTAAAACACTAATTTGAAAAATCGTAAACATTAATTTACTGAAAATATAAAATATTTTCATCCCTAATTAAATCATGAAATTTTGATAACTAATTTTAAGAGAATAAAACTATTTAAATAAATTTAGAGTTTTCAACATAATTTAAATATCATAATATTTTTAAATGACTAAAATCATTTAATTAAAATGATTTTCCATAATTATAATATTTTTGAAGCTCTTCAATAACACTGGAAATATCCCATATAGATATTTCTTGGACATTTAAAATATTCAAATACTTTAAAACATTAGGCTTACTTTAAAAATCACTTGATATCTTAAAGAAAACACGCCATCAAGGTCCAGCGCGCAGAACGAGACTTGTGACGATAAAAGAAAGAATGAGTGGGATGTTACAGTTCCTGTCGGCATAAACTTTCATCCTATTCTGAGCTTTACTCAAATTCTCTTTTAACAACAGCAACACTTGTTCTCGAGTCTGCAAATGCTGATCTACTGCAACATTAGTTGTAGTGCCTGCTACATAAGACAACAATTTTGGTGGTGGCATTCCATACAAAGCCTTAAATGGAGACATTCCTGTAGAAGCATGCATTGTGGTATTATAATGCCATTCAGCCAAGGGAAGTCAAGTAGTCCAGTTTTTTGGTTTAGAGCCACTATATGCTCTCAAATAGGCCTCAACAGCCTTATTTAAGGACTCAGCTTGACCATCTGATTGAGGATGGTAAGCTGAGCTCATATTCAAAATGGTACCCTGCATTCAAAAAAGCTCCTACCAAAACAAACTAGTGAAGATAACATCACGATCTACTACAATGGTCGTAGGAAGACCGTGAAGCTTAAAAACCCCAGAGAAAAAAACTTTTGCCACTTTAGATGTTGTGTATCGGTGAGACATAGGAAAGAAATGACCAAACTTGCTCAGCTTGTCTACCATTATGAAAATAACTATCATGCCATGAGAAGAAGGAAGGCCCTCGATAAAATCCATAGCAATATCAAGCCAAGGACTCTAAGGAATAGGTAAAGGCTGGAGCAACCGTACTGGTAAAGTATTTTTTGAACTTGACATACTTGACATTCTTTCACCAATTTCCTTATATCCTTTCTCATACCAGGCCAAAAAATAAAAATAAAAAATAAAAATTCAAGTTTGGCCTTTTGTAGTGTCTTGTGGCAACCTACATGTCCTGCCTCTAGACTATAGTGGATATGCTACAATATCGAGCACCCAGGAGGTTCGAAGGAAACCCTAGTTTCCCAAGGTTCTTAACAAAGGCATGGGCTTGAGGGTTCAATTCATGGGAGGGGCTGATCAGGGTATTGAGGTCTATCCCAGGGTGCTCTCGCAAATATTTGCGCAATTGCTCAAGACCCTCCTTGTAGTCGTACGCACAAGCAGCATTGCAGATAGCCCAGGTGTTCACAATTTGGGACCTAATGAAGTACTTGGCACTAGCCTCTCTGGAGGACTCCATGATCGAGATCTGAGGATCTCGAGCCAAGATGGTGTTCTTTGCCTTGAGCACCTTGACCTCAAGGGAGTTGGCCTAGGCCTCGCTCTGCTGCACTTGTTCCTTCTGACACTGAACTTCCTGAGTAAGCTCGAAGTGCCTACACAGCAACTTGGAGCATTGCCTAGTAGCCGAGGCATGCTTCAGGTCCATCCAGTACCTTTCTCTTTGAACCTTCAAAAGCCTTTTTTGGGCTGACTCCAACACTGCCTCCCTCTTCTTCAAGTCCTTGTCTATGTCTACAAACCATTCCAGAGGCATTTTCACTCCTACACAAATCAAGCAAGCTCCTACTTGACCTAGGCTAGCTCTTGCTTCACTGCAATCTTCTTATCCTTGTGCTTCTAGGCCTCCTCCCTCTGCAGCCTGTTGTGCTTCTTTATGTCCTCGACCTCCTCTATCAGCCCGTCATGCTCTATGGAAAGAACCTCAACTCCCAGCCCACATGGGGGAGTTAAAAGTGATAGAGACGAGATGGAGATTATAGCGCTTTGTTCATCTAGTTGAGCTCTCCGCACTCTTCAACGACCTCAGCAACTCTGTGGCCTATAGTGCAAGGGACTATTAAAAGTGGAAAGACAAAAGCTCTAGGAACAAGCAAGGTATAAAAAGCATACCTGGGCAAAGAGAGGTCTTAGCCTTCTGGCCTCTCGCTTGGTCACTTCAGCCTAGGTCTTGTTAAAGCCCAGGCTATTGGTCTAGCTTGTCCCTGCTCCAGCATGAGAGGAAGGGCCAATACTCCCCAACTGCCATGAAGGCCTCAGCACATTCTGCACGGACTCCACAAATGAACCCGAGCTAGGAACTTCCAGCACCATGATCACCTCCTGCATGGGACCTAGCTCCTCTAACACGTTCCCAACGGGTTTTGTGGCACCAGTGGGGGGGCTCTTTGGTAGTTATATGCCCCTCGCCAGTCACATGCTTAGCCTTCCCCCCAACTTAGCTCCACCCCAATGCTTGGCAGCTCCTTGTAACCAACCAAGGAGTTTGTAGAGACGATCTTTCTGAAGAGTTCATCTCTGGTTCTTAAGAAGAGTACATTGAGGATGATTGGGTCAACTCGTCATTATTGCTTAGCTCCATGATAGAGTGGGAAGAACTCTACTAGGCCTCTTCTTGACCCTCGACCCTCAAGTTAGTCGAGGAAGGAGAGGGCCTGGCCCTAACACTTGAAGGAATGGTGGGGTAGCTTATTCCCAACCCCGGCCTCAGTAATAGGAAGTGAGAAGGAGACTACATAGTGACTATCAAGGGAACGTCAAGATATATCTCTTGCTTGAGCGTATCCTTGAAGGCTACATGAAGATAACTGGCATCACCTTCCTGTTCAAACGTTGTGAACATCGGTTTGACAGGCAGAGTGGCAAACATCGTGTGTGATCCCCTAGGGAATGAAGTAGTCCCTTGGGTGGAAGGAACAAGAATTTCAGGCTGCACGGTCCCGCTGGCCTGGTCTCAGGACACCCAAGACCCCTTAGCTTGTCTGCTTGGCCCTAGGACCCCCTTTCCTCACTCTAGGACCCCCGGGGAGTGCCTTCTCCACTACAAGATCCATCGCCCTTGCTTCAAGGGACCCCACTGACTTCAACAACGTGCACATTTCATTGCTTCCCTCTGTAGCTAGAAGGACTGGAGGAATGTTTCTGGCCCTAGGAAGATGATGAGTTGCACAAGAAGTCCCAACAGAGCACGTATGAACAATTAGGAACGGTCAAGTAGCTCTGAATGTTGACGTTGGATAGTACCAGGTCAGTCGCCATGTTGAAAGAGTTGGCTGCTTTCGCTATCCTGGCCTCCTACCTCTGGAATAGTGTCATGAATAGGCTCTTGGAGAGTGGGATGTAGGATCACATGGCATGAACAAGGTATTCCTGATGGACCTCCTCCATTAAGGGGTACTCACATCTTGAGCCCAAGATGAAGAAGTACTATTAAGACTAGTTCGTGGTGCTCAAGTGTCGCTATTTGAGGCTAGTTAACTGTCTTCTAGGGATGCACCTCTACAAGCTACAAATGCACCCGATGAGGCATAGCAGTCAGTACACGGACAAAAAATCCTCAGGCGTCAGATTGAGATATTCTTCAGAAGCTGAGCACTCTCCGGTAGATGATTTGGCTGGCCACAAAAGCCACCAAGCATTTGGGTGGATCTGAGAGGGGGCCAACCCCAAGAAGTTGAGAACATCATTGACGAGGTGGCAGAATGGGAGACAAAGCTCGTTTGTAAGAGTTAACAAGGCGTGGTGAGCACAGACCAATCAACAACAAGAGGCTTGACGAGACGTCAAATCGAGCCCAACTGTCGGGAGTTAACAAGGTGATGGAAGCTCAAGAGCAATCTAACATAAATGAGGAGGTGAATAGTCATGGCGTACATGTGATGCCCCCATATTTCTATTTGGGATCGGACGGACATCTGAAGTGTTGGGACATGCAACACAAGGTTACCTGCCCCCGTTCATGACATATAAGATGCAATGTTCCTAACATGCATCTAGCATTATGCAATATTCGCAGCGGATTATTTTTTTTTTAGCAATATTATGTACCAAACTTATAATATTCTGAATAGTTAAATCGTAATCCAAGCATACTTAACAAAATAAACATCCACGATTTCAATACGAGTCTCAGAAGAATGTAATCTCAAAAACATGGGAGACCAGACTCCATATTTACATTACCAAAATACACAATCGAGGAAGCTGTAAGCTTCGCGTCGTGTCTGCAGCGTCTAGTCAACCTCCTCCAGTCTACCAGTGTCTGCTCCCTGCTTTGATCCGAACACATTGCCTACCATTCAAGAGGAATGGTAGTTGGGACTACCACGATGAGATTTGATTACAAATCTTAGTAAGTTAATAGGAAACTCCCACACAGGTTAATGATGCATGCATGGCAGTAAAATTATTAATGCATAATTAAAGTCGTACGTAAGCATAACATAACTTGACATACAGCATGGCATAACTGACATACCCTGAACAGAAACGTGAACCAAACTTGACTTGACATAACATGAACTTGAACTTAAAACATAACATGGACTAGCAACATGGACAAGAACGTGAACTTGAAACATAACATGAACATGAACATATATAACATAAACATGAACTTGAACTTAACATAAACCTGAGCATAACATGACATAAACATGAACTTGAGACATAATGTGAACGTGAACATAAATGAACATGAACGTGAGCTTGAACATAACATAAACGTGAACATTACATGATATGAACAAGAACTTGAAACTTAACGTGAACATGAACATGAACATAACTTAACATGAACGTGAGCTTGAACATAACATAAATGTGAACATAACATGATATGAACATGAACTTGAAACTCGACGTGAACATGGACATAACATAACATGAACATAAACTTGAACATAACATGATATGAACATGAACTGGAAACTTAACGTGAACTTGAACATAACATAATATGAATGTGAGATTGAACATAACATGGTATGAACATGAACTTGAAACTTAACATGAACATGAACATAACATGTATGTGAACATAACATAAAATAACAGCAGATTATACTCCTTCATCGTAGTACTCGGCAGCGCATAGCCTTGACCGCAGTACCAAGCAGTGTGTATCACTATAGTACGGCAGATTATACTCCTTCACCATAGTACTTGGCAGCGCATAGCCTTGACCACAGTACTAGGCAGCACGTATTATCCTTGACCGTAACATAACATAACATAACGGCAGATTATATTCCTTTATCGTAGTACTCGGTAGCGCATAGCCTTGACTGTAGTACCAAGCAGTGCATATCATTCTTCTATAGTAAGGCAGATTATACTCCTTCAGCATAGTACTCGGCAGTGCATAACCTTGACGGCAGTACCAGGTAGCGTGTATTATCCTTGACCATAACATAACTTAATATAACAATAAATTATACTCATTCACCGTAGTACTCGGCAGTGCATAGCCTTGACCGCAGTACCAGACAACACATATTATCCTTGACCGTAACATAACTTAACTGATTTAACCATTTGTAGTACGGCAAATTATACTCCTTCATCTTAGTACTCGACAGCGCATAGCCTTGACTTCAATACCTGGAAGCGTATATCATCCTTGACCGTAGTACAAATTAATTGATAACTAAAACTTAACTGGTCTTGAAATACACAACTATATTTGAGATGAAACGTGACTGGAATATGAAAGAACAGAAGTCTTGACATCACATAACATGACTTAAACGTAACTTGAGAGACATGACTTACTTGAGATAGAAATATTTTGTAGTATGACATAATATGTAACAGACAACATTTAATAGCATGGCGTAACAAGTAACAGTGAATATTACGTGACATGGCATACATGTAATAGTGAATATTACGTGATATGGCATACATGTAATAGATGGCATAATATAATATGACATACTTATAACATATAGCAATACATGATAGAATAGATTGTGTAACAGATAAGCATTCGTGACAGAATAAATCATGCATAACAGATAAACATGTAATGATGTGGCATGGCATGGCATATATGCTAACATACATACATAAATTTTAGTTCCCTTACCCATCATACATACATAATAAACTGATAGTAAGTTAGAAGCTAACTTACGTCGATGGTCGCATTCTACGAAAATAAAGCGCGAAACATGAGGAACTGTAAGAGAGTATTCTAAAAGTTAAAAATTTAATCTTGAAATTTTGATCCACAGCTTGGATCAAGTGGATCAAAACTGGTTCTTCTTCTTTCAAGCCCATCTTGAGTGTTGGGCTCTTGCTAGCTTCTTCCCAAGTGGCTTGTACTGATCTTTGCATTGCTTCCTTGATTTTCTTGACTCTTGATCTTATAATTGGCTCATCTGGAACTTGCAAAGGATCTTTAAGAGCAGGCATGCCTTGGTTCCCATCAGAGCCCTAGGGGCTAAGCACATCTAGGAGTGGGTGTTAAATAGGACACGGAAACAAGCACACTATAGCAAGAGAACCATGCCACATTCAATGCTCCCTGGGGGCAAGCATGCCACAAGGTGCTTCCTAGAACACTAGTGGTTGCCATGGCCATGCGTCGGCACACTATTGCCTAGTAGAGGAGCTGACAGTGGGGTCTGACCCGAGTACGGACTAACACCCCACGATTTTCCTCATTGGTGAAGTCTGGGCCAAGTATAAATATCCCCTCCCTCACTGAAGGGGGAGTGGGGTGGGGGGGCTCTTCTTCTTCTCCTACTTACTTACACTCTATTCTCCCTAGTCCACACAGAAAATCTTACACTAACTTTGCCATCAGAGGTATCCCTCACCCCCCCTGGAGCTCCCATTTCTTCTTAGTTGTAGGTCACTGGATTGGGCTTTCGTGGAGTTGTTTGGGTTGCGAAACATGACATCAACTAGCTTGATTGTCTTTCACATGTAAACGTGTCACACAATTGTTACACTTGGGATGTTACAAGTCGAATTTTTTAAACCAAACAAAGAAATAACTTAATCAAATTCGAATCAAGTTTTCAACTAGGCTGGGTTTCTATTGCATCTGCTAGCTACATGGCTACGATCGACCCTATGAACAAACTAAATGGGCCTATTTGTTTCTTATTACTCGGACCAAATTAGTGTACATAAACATATTGGGACAAGTTCCATGAGGCCTTGGAGCCAATCCTTTCAAATTTATATAAAGGACAAACTACACCTAATTAATAAATCCAACTTTATTTTTTGGAACAAAATTACGCTTTGGATCTTGGCCACTCTAGGGATTGTAATTTGTAGGGCATTGATGATAATGATTAGAGTATTTTTTGTTCTTTTATGACAGTTGATATAAAATAAGGGATATCAAATCTCAAATTTAGTACGTTTGAAAGCAAATATCACAAAACATGTCAAATTAGAATTTTGATCATAAATTTGTAAAGTAAAAATATGATAGTTGCTGGAAGAAAAAACTAGTAAAATATAATCTATCCCTTTCAACCTGCTGAACTTGTTAAACTTCTTGAGTAAAAATGCGGGCAGTATGCACTCTTCCTAACCCTTTATTTTGTCTTACTTTATTAAAAAAATTATATGATCTTGCGTTGGGTTCAAAAGGTCGATACATAATCCATTCTAACCCCCCCAATATTCCAAGCCGAGATTGGGTCAGATCTGGCTCTTGGGTCAGGCCTTGCATCAAAGAAGATGTCAACGAACATCAAATGGAAACTCTTCGTTCTCAACGGTTGAAGAAGGGTAAGGGGTACATCTGCACTTTTATGAGCCCAGCGCTTTCTTTATCTTTCTTGCGGATTGATATTGTATCAGCATTTTTTTTAGAAACAATTCCGCAATTTTACATCCTATTTTTCTCATTCTTGATGTTGATGGTTGGAATGGATATTTAGTACTTATAGGCCCATCGTAGTGAATTACAAAAAACTCATAATGGATCTGATAAGTCAAAGAAAGGCACACAACAATGTATGCTAGGTAAAGCCTCTGCGTTATTAGGGAGAGAATCACTCCAATTAATGCAGAAAATCAAAAAAGATTTTTCCATCTGTATTAATAATCTTCACGACTATACCCCTATAAACAACACATATAGCTCAATCTAACAATTCAATCTGGCCATTTATTTGTACATACTAAAAGAATGAAGCTTTTTTATGATCTTTGGCATTTGTGATGCTTTATGGCCTCACGTGATTGCTCTGGTGAGTTCAGTAGTGACTGCTACCATTGTTGCAAGAAAAAACTAGTAAAGTATAATCTAGCCGTTCCCACCTGCTGAACTTGATGAACTTCTTGAGCAAAAATGTGAGCTGTATGCACTTTTGCTAACTCTTTATTTTGGTCATACTTTATTAAAACAATTATATGCTATTGCGTTGGGTTCGAAAAGTCGATAAATAATCCATTCTAACCCCCCCCCCCAATAATCCAAGCTGAGACTGGGTCAGATCTGGCTCTTGGGTCAGGTCTCGCATCAAAGATGATGTAAACAAGCATCACACGGAAACTCTCTGATCTTCACGGTCGAAGAAGGGTAAGGGGTACATCTACACTTTTATGAGCCCAACGCTTTCTTTATCTTTCTTGCAGATTGATATGGTATCAGCGTTTTTTTTAGAAAAAAACTCCACAATTTTCCATCCTATTTTTCTCATTCTTGATGTTGATGGTTGGAATGGATATTTAGTACTTATAGGTCCATCGTAGTGAATTACAAAGAACTCATAATGGATCTGATAAGTCAAAGAAAGGCACACAACAATGAATGCTAGGTAAAGCCTCTGCATTATTAGGGAGAGAATCACTCCAATTAATGCAAAAAATCAAAAAAGATTTTTCCATCTGTATTAATTATCTTCACGACTATACCCCTATAAACAACACATATAGCTTAATCTAACAATTCAATCTGGCCATTTATTTGTACATACTAAAAGAATGAATCTTTTTTATGATCTTTGGCATTTGTGATGCTTTATGGCCTCACGTGATTGCTCTGGTGAGTTCAGTAGTGACTACTACCATTGTTGCAAGAAAAAACTAGTAAAGTATAATCTAGCCGTTCCCACCTGCTGAACTTGATGAACTTCTTGAGCAAAAATGCGAGCTATATGCACTTTTGCTAACTCTTTATTTTGGTCATAGTTTATTAAAACAATTATATGCTATTGCGTTGGGTTCGAAAAGTCGATAAATAATCCATTCTAACCCCCCCCCCCCCCCGCCCAATAATCCAAGCTGAGACTGGGTCAGATCTGGCTCTTGGGTCAGGTGTCGCATCAGAGAAGGTGTCAACGAGCATCACGTGGAAACTCTCTGATCTTCACGGTCAAAGAAGGGTAAGGGGTACATCTACACTTTTATGAGCCCAACGCTTTCTTTATCTTTCTTGCAGATTGATATGGTATTAGCGTTTTTTTTAGAAAAAAACTCCACAATTTTCCATCCTATTTTTGTTATTCTTGATGTTGATGGTTGGAATGGATATTTAGTACTTATAGGTCCATCGTAGTGAATTACAAAGAACTCATAATGGATCTGATAAGTCAAAGAAAGGCACACAACAATGTATGCTAGGTAAAGCCTCTGCATTATTAGGGAGAGAATCACTCCAATTAATGCAAAAAATCAAAAAAGATTTTTCCATCTGTATTAATTATCTTCACGACTATACCCCTATAAACAACACATATAGCTCAATCTAACAATTCAATCTGGCCATTTATTTGTACATACTAAAAGAATGAATCTTTTTTATGATCTTCGGCATTTGTGATGCTTTATGGCCTCACGTGATTGCTTTGGTGAGTTCAGTAGTGACTACTACCATTGTTGCAAGAAAAAACTAGTAAAGTATAATCTAGTCGTTCCCACCTGCTGAACTTGATGAACTTCTTGAGCAAAAATGCGAGCTGTATGCACTTTTGCTAACTCTTTATTTTGGTCATAGTTTATTAAAACAATTATATGCTATTGCGTTCGGTTCGAAAAGTCGATAAATAATCCATTCTAACCCCCCCCCCCCCCGCGCCCAATAATCCAAGCTGAGACTGGGTCAGATCTGGCTCTTCGGTCAGGTCTCGCATCAAAGATGATGTAAACAAGCATCACACGTAAACTCTCTGATCTTCACGGTGGAAGAAGGGTAAGGGGTACATCTACACTTTTATGAGCCCAACGCTTTCTTTATCTTTCTTGCAGATTGATATGGTATCAGCGTTTTTTTTAGAAAAAACTCCACAATTTTCCATCCTATTTTTCTCATTCTTGATGTTGATGGTTGGAATGGATATTTAGTACTTATAGGTCCATCATAGTGAATGCCAAAGAACCCAGAATGGATCTGTAAGTCAAATAGAGGCACACAACAATGTATGCTAGGTAAAGCCTCCGAGTTATTAGGGAGAGAATCACTCCAATTAGTGCAGAAAATCAAGAAAGATATATCCATCTGTATTGATTATCTTCACGACTATACCCCAATAAACAACACATATAGGTAAATCTAACAATTCAACTCGTCCATTTATATGTAAATACTAAAAGAATGAATGTTTTTTATGATCTTTGGCATTTGTGATGCTTTATGGCCTCACGTGATTGCTCTGGTGAGTTCAGTAGTGATTGCTATAAATGTTGCAAGAAAAAACTAGTAAATTATAATCTAGCCCTGCCCACCAGCTGGACTTGATGAACTTCTTGAGCAAAAATGTGAGTTGTATGCACTTTCGCTTACTCTTTATTTTGGTCAGACTTTATTATAAGAATTATATGCTATTGCGTTGGGTTTGAAAGGTCAATAAATAATCCATTCTAACCCCCCCCAACATTCCAAGCCGAGACTTGGTTAGATCTGGCTGTTGGGTCAGGTCTCGCATCAGAGAAGATGTCAACGAGCATCACACAGAAACTCTTCGTTCTCGACGGGGAAGAAGGGTAAGGGATACATCTACACTTTTATGAACCCAAAGCTTTCTTTATCTTTCTTGCGGATTGCTATGGTATTAGCCTTTTTTTTCAGAAAACATTCTCTAATTTTCCATGCTATTTTTGTCATTCTTGATGTTGATGGTTGGAATGGATATTTAGTACATATAGGTCCATCGTAGTGAATGCCAAAGAACCCAGAATGGATCTGTAAGTCAAATAGAGGCACACAACAATGTATGCTAGGTAAAGCCTCTGAGTTATTAGGGAGAGAATGACTCCAATTAGTGCAGAAAATCAAAAAAGTTATATCCATCTGTATTGATTATCTTCACGACTATACCCCTATAAACAACACATATAGGTAAATCTAACAATTCAATTCGTCCATTTATACGTACATACTAGAAGAATGAATCTTTTTTACGATCTTCGGCGTTTGTCATGCTGTATGGCCTCACGTGATTGCTCTTGTCAGTTCATTAGTGATTGCTATAAATGTTGCAAGAAAAAACTAGTAAATTATAATCTAGCCCTGCCCACCAGCTGGACTTGATGAACTTCTTGAGCAAAAATTTGAGTTGTATGCACTTTCGCTTACTCTTTATTTTGGTCATACTTTATTATAAGAATTATATGCTATTGCGTTGGGTTTGAAAGGTCAATAAATAATCCATTCTAACCCCCCCAACATTCCAAGCTGAGACTTGGTTAGATCTGGCTCTTGGGTCAGGTCTCGCATCAGAGAAGATGTCAACGAGCATCACACGGAAACTCTCTATTCTCAACGGTGGAAGAATGGTAAGGGGTACATCAACACCATTATGAACCAAATGCTTTCTTT
Source organism: Carya illinoinensis (assembly GCF_018687715.1). NCBI lineage: Eukaryota > Viridiplantae > Streptophyta > Magnoliopsida > Fagales > Juglandaceae > Carya > Carya illinoinensis. The sequence continues at coordinate 16,468,546 of NC_056766.1, read as the reverse complement.
ATCTTTCTTGCAGATTGATATGGTATCAGCGTTTTTTTTAGAAAAAATTCTGCAATTTTCCCTCCTACTTTTCTCATTCATGACGTTGATGGCTGGAATGGATATTTAGAAATTATAGGTCCATCATAGTGAATGCCAAAGAACCAAGAATGGATCTGTAAGTCAAATAGAGGCACACAACAATGTATGCTAGGTAAAGCCTCCGAGTTATAAGGGAGAGAATGACTCCAATAAGTGCAGAAAATCAAAAAAGATATATCCATCTGTATTGATTATCTTCACGAATATACCCCAATAAACAACACATAGGTAAATCCAACAATTCAATTCTCCATTTATATGTACATACTAAAAGAATGAATGTTTTTTACGATCTTTGGCATTTGTGATGCTTTATGGCCTCACGTGATTGCTCTGGTGAGTTCAGGAGTGATTGCTACCATTGTTGGAAGAACAAACTAGTAAAGTATAATCTAGCTCTTCCCACCTGCTGAACTTGATAAACTTCTTGAGTAAAAATGCGAGAAGTATGCACACCTAGTTACTTTTTATTTTTGTCTTACTTTGTTAAAACAATTATACGCCCTTGCATTTGGTTCAAAAGGTCGATAAATAATCCATTCTAAACCCCCCAATATTCCAAGCCGAGACGGGGTCAGATCTGGTTCTTGGGTCAAGTCTCGCATCAGAGAAGATGTCAGCGAGCATCTCAAAGAAACTCTTCATTCTCGACGGTGGAAGAAGGGTAAGGGGTACATCTACACTTTTATGAACCCCACTCTTTCTTTATCATTCTTGCAGATTGATATGGTATCAGCGTTCATTTTAGAAAAAATTCTTCAATTTTCCCTCCTATTTTGCTCATTCATGATGTTGATGGTTGGAATAGATATTTAGTACTTATAGGCCCATCGTAGTGAATGCCAAAGAACTCGTAATGGATTTGATAAGTCAAATAGAGGCACACAACAATGTATGCTAGGTAAAGCCTCCGAGTTATTATGGAGAGAATCACTCCAATTACTGCAGAAAATCGAAAAAGATATATCCATCTGTATTGATTATCTTCATGACTACACCCCTATAAACAACACATTTAGGTCATTCTAACAATTCAATCTGGTCATTTATATGCACATACTAAAAGAATGAATCTCTTTTACGATTTTTGGCATTTGTGATGCTTTATGGCTAGACGTGATTGCTCTGGTGAGTTCAGTAGTGATTTTTATTGTTGCAAGAAAAAACTAGTAAAGTATAATCTAGCCCTTTCCACCTGCTGAACTTGATAAACTTCTTGACCAAAAATGCGAGTTGTATGCACTCTTGGTTACTCTTTATTTTTGTCATAGTTTATTAAAACAATTATATGCTAATTCGTTGGGTTCGAAAGGCTGACAAATAAACCATTCTAAACCCCCCAACATTCCAAGCCAAGACTGGGTCAGATCTGGCTCTTGGGTTAGGTCTCGCATCAGGGAAGGTGTCAACGAGCATCACGTGGAAACTCTCTGTTGTCGACGGTGGAAGAAGGGTACGAGGTACATCTACACCTTTATGAACCCAATGCTTTCTTTATCTTTCTTGCAGATTGATATGGCATCAGCATTTTTTTTAGAAAAAATTCTGCAATTTTCCATCCTATTTTTCGCATTCATGATGTTGATGGGTGGAATGGATATTTAGTACTCATATGTCCATCGTAGTGAATGCCAAAGAACCCATAATGGATCTAATAAGTCATACAGAGGCACAAAAAAATGAATGCTAGGTAAAGCCTCCGAGTTATTAGGGAGAGAATCACTCCAATTAATGTAGAAAATCAAAAAAGATATATCCATTTGTATTGATTATCTTCACGACTATACCCCTATAAACAACACATATAGGTAAATCTAACAACTCAATTCGGCTATTTATATGTACATACTAGAATAATGAATCTTTTTTACGATGCTTGGCGTTTGTAATGCTGTATGGGCTCACATGATTGCTCTTGTGAGTTCAGTAGTGATTGCTACCATTGTTGCAAGAAAAAACTAGTAAAATATAATCTAGCCCTGCCCACCAACTGAACTTGATGAACTTCTTGAGCAGAATGCGAGCTATATGCACTTTTGCTTACTCTTTATGTTGGTCACACTTTATTATAACAATTATATGGTATTGCGTTGGGTTTGAAAGGTCGATAAAGAATCCATTCTAACCCCCCCAACATCCAAGCCGAGACTGGGTCAGATCTGGCACTTGGGTTAGGTCTCGCATCAGAGAAGATGTCAACGAGCATCACGCGCAAACTCTCTGTTCTCAACGGTGGAAGAATGGTAAGGGGTACATCAACACCTTTATGAACCCAACGCTTTCTTTATCTTTCTTGCAGATTGATATGGTATCAGTGTTTTTTCTGGAAAAAATTCTGCAATTTTCCCTCCTATTTTTCTCATTCATGATGTTGATGGTTGGAATGGATATTTAGTACTTGTAGGTCCACCGTAGTGAATGCCAAAGAACCCATAATGGATCTGTAAGTCAAATAGAGGCACACAACAATGTATGCTAGGTAAAGCCTCCGAGTTATTAGGGAGAGAATTACTCCAATCAGTGCAGAAAATCAAAAAAAATATATCCATCTGTATTGATTATCTTCACGACTATACCCCTATAAACAACACATAGTGGTAAATCTAACAATTCAATTCGTCCATTTATACGTACATACTAAAAGAATGAATATTTTTTACGATCTTTGGCATTTGTGATGCTTTATGGCCTCACGTGATTGCTCTGGTGAGTTCAGTAGTGACTGCTACCATTGTTGGAAGAACAAACGAGTAAAGTATAATCTAGCCCTTCCCACCTGCTAAACTTCATAAACTTCTTGAGCAAAAATGCGAGCTGTATGAACTCTTGCTTACTCTTTATTTTTGTCATACTTTATTAAAACAATTATGTGCTATTGCACTAGGTTCGAAAGGTCGATAAATAATCCATTCTAACCCCCTAAATATTCCATGCCGCGACTGGGTCAGATCTGGCTCGTGGGTCATGTCTCGCATTAGAGAAGATGTCAACAAGCATCTCACAGAAACACTCCGCTCTAGATGGAGGAAGAAGGGTAAGGGGTACATCTACACTTTCATGAACCCAAAGCTTTCTTTATCTTTCTTGCGGATTGATATGGTATCAGCGTTTTTTTTTCAGAAAAAATTCTACTATTTTCCATGCTATTTTTCTCATTCTTGATGTTCATGGTTGGAATGGATATTTAGTACTTATAGGTCCATCGTAGTGAATGCCAAAGAACCCATAATGGATCTGATAAGTCATACAAAGGCAGACAACAATGTATGCTAGGTAAAGCCTCCGAGTTATTATGGAGAGAATCACTCCAATTAATACAGAAAATCAAAAAAGATATATCCATCTGTATTGATTATCTTCACTACTATACCTCTATAAACAAGACATATATGTCAATCGAACAATTCAATCCGGCCATTTATATGTACATACTAAAAGAATGAATCTTTTTTACGATCTTTGGCGTTTGTGATGCTCTAAGGCTTCACGTGATTGCTCTGGTGAGTTCAGTAGTGATTGCTACCTGTGTTGGAAGACAAAACTAGTAAAATATAATCTTTCCCTTTCAACCTGCTGAACTTGATAAACTTCTTGAGTGAAAATGCCGGCAGTATGCACTCCTGGTTACTCTTTATTTTTGCCTTACTTTGTTAAAACAATTATATGCCCTTGCATTGGGTTCAAAGGGTCGATAAATAATCCATTCTGACCCTCCCAATATTCCAAGCAGAGACGGGATTAGATCTGGCTCTTGGGTCAGGTCTTGCATTAGAGAAGATGTCAGCGAGCATCTCACAGAAACTCTTCGTTCTCGACGGGGAAGAAGGGTAAGGGATACATCTACACTTTTATGAACCCAAAGCTTTCTTTATCTTTCTTGCGGATTGATATGGTATCAGCATTTTTTTTAGAAAAAATTCTCTAATTTTCCATGCTATTTTTGTCATTCTTGATGTTGATGGTTGGAATGGATATTTAGGACATATAGTTCCATCGTAGTGAATGCCAAAGAACCCGTAATGGATCTGATAAGTCATACAGAGGCACAAAACAATGTATGCTAGGTAAAGCCTTTGAGTTATTTGGGAGGGAATCATTCCAATTGATGCAGAAAATTGAAAAAGATATATCCATTTGTATTGATTATCTTCACGACTATACCCCTATAAACAACACATATAGGTAAAACTAACAATTCAAATTGGCCATTTATATGTATATACTAAAAGAATGAATCTTTTTTACGATCTTTGGCGTTTGTGATGCTTTATGGCGTCACGTGATTGCTCTGGTGAGTTCAATAGTGATTGCTACCATTGTTGGAAGAAAAAATCAGTAAAATATAATCTAGCCCTTTCCACCTGCTGAACTTGATAAACTTCTTGAGTAAAAATGCGAGCAGTATCCACTCTTGGTTACTTTTTATTTTTGTCTAACTTTGTTAAAACAGTTATACGCCCTTGCATTGGGTTCAAAAGGTCGATAAATAGTCCATTCTAAACCCCCCAATATTCCAAGGCTAGACAGGTCAGATCTGGCTCTTGGGTCAGGTCTCACATCAGAGAAGATGTATGCGAGCATCTCACAGAAACACTTCATTCTCGACGGTGGAAGAAGGCTAAGGGGTACATCTACACTTTTATGAACCCAACGCTTTCTTAATCATTCTTGCAGATTGATATGGTAACAGCTTTTTTTTTAGAAAAAATTCTTCAATTTTCCCTCCTATTTTGCTCATTCATGATGTTGAGGGTTGGAATAGATATTTAGTACTTATAGGCCCATCGTAGTGAATGCCAAAGAACTCGTAATGGATCTGATAAGTCAAATAGAGGCACACAACAATGTATGCTAGGTAAAGCCTCCGAGTTATTATGGAGAGAATCACTCCAATTACTGCAGAAAATCGAAAAAGATATATCCGTCTGTATTGATTATCTTCACGACTACACCCCTGTAAACAACACATTTAGGTCATTCTAACAATTCAATCTGGTCATTTATATGTACATACTAAAAGAATGAATCTCTTTTACGATTTTTGGCATTTGTGATGCTTTATGGCCAGACGTGATTGCTCTGGTGAGTTTAGTAGTGCTTTTTATTGTTGCAAGAAAAAACTAATAAAGTATAATCTAGCCCTTTCCACCTGCTGAACTTGATAAACTTCTTGACCAAAAATGCGAGTTGTATGCACTCTTGGTTACTCTTTATTTTTGTCATAGTTTATGAAAGCAATTATATGCTACTGCGTTGGGTTCGAAAGGCCAATAAATAATCCATTCTAACCCCCCAAATTTTCCAAGCTGAGACTGGGTCAGATCTGGCTCTTGGGTCAGGTCTCGCATCAGAGAAGATGTCAACGAGCATCACACGGAAACTCTCTGTTCTCGATGGTGGAAGAAGGGTAAGGCGTACATCTACACCTTTATGAACCCAAAGCTTTCTTTATCTTTCATGTGGATTGATATGGTATCAGCATTTTTTTTTAGAAACCATTGTGCAATTCCCCATGCTATTTTTCTCATTCTTGATGTTGATGGTTGCGTGAATATTTACTACATATAGCTCCATCGTAGTGAATGCCAAAGAACCCGTAATGGATCTGATAAGTCATACAGAGGCACACAACAATGTACACTAGGTAAAGCCTCCGAGTTAATAGGGAGAGAATCATTCCCATTAATGCAGAAAATTGAAAAGGATAAATCCATCTGTATTGATTATCTTCATGACTATACCCCTATAAACAACACATATAGGTAAAACTAAGAATTCAAATCCGCCATTTATATGTACATTCTAAAAGAATGAATCTTTTTTACGATCTTTGGAGTTTGTGATGCTTTAGGGCCTCACGTGATTGCTCTGGTGTGTTCAGTAGTGATTGCTAACCGTGTTGGAAGAAAAAACTAGTAAAATATAATCTAACCCTTTCCACTGCTGAACTTGATAAACTTCTTGAGTAAAAATGCGAGCAGTATGCACTGTTGCTTACTATTTATTTTTGTCTTACTTTATTAAAACAATTATATGCTCTTGCGTTGGGTTCCAAAGGCTGATAAATAATCCATTCTAACCCCCCCAATACTCCAAGCCGAGACTGGGAAAAATCTGGCTCTTGGGTCAGGTCTCGCATCAGAGAAGATGTCAACAAGCGTCGTACGGAAACTCTTTGTTCTCGATGGTGGAAGAAGGGTAAGGGGTACATCTACACTTTTATGAACCCAAAGCTTTCTTTATCTTTCTTGCGGATGATATGGTATCAGCGTTTTTTTTTTAGAAAAAATTTTGCAACTTTCCATGCTATTTTTCTCATTGTTGATGTTGATGGTTGGAATGGATATTTAGTACATATAGGTCCATCGTAGTGAATGCCCAAAGAACCCGTAATGGATCTGATAAGTCATACAGAGGCACACAACAGTGTATGCTAGGTAAAGCCTCTGAGTTATTAGGGAAAGAATCACCAAAATTAATGCAGAAAATTTAGAAAGATATATCCATCTATATTTATTATCTTCACGACTATACTTGTACAAACAACACATATAGGTAAATCTAACAATTCAATTCGGCCATTTATATGTACATACTAAAACAATGAATACTTTTTACGATCTTTGGCGTTTGTGATGCATTATGGCATCATGTGATTGCTCTGGTGAGTTCAGCAGTGATTGCTACCATTGTTGCAAGAAAAAAATAGTAAAATATAATCTAGCCCTTCCCACCTGCTGAACTTGATAAACTTCTTGAGTAAAAATGCGAGCAGTATGCATTCTTGCTTACTATTTATTTTTGTCTTACTTTATTAAAACAATTATATGCTCTTGCATTGGGTTCAAAAGGCTGATAAATAATCCATTCTAACCCCCCCAATACTCCAAGCCGAGACTGGGTCAGATCTGGCTCTTGGGTTAGGTCTCACATCAGAGAAGATGTCAACGAGCGTCTCATGGAAACTCTTTGTTCTAGATGGTGGAAGAAGGGTAAGGGGTACATCTACACTTTTATGAACCCGAAGTTTTCTTTATCTTTCTTGCGGATTGATATGGTATCAGCGTTCTTTTTAGAAACAATTCCGCAATTTTCCGTCGTATTTTTCTCATTCTTAATGTTGATGGTTCGAATGGAAATTTAGTACTTCTAGGTCCATCGTGGTGAATACCAAAAAACCCATAATGGATCTGATAAGTCTTACAGAGGCACTCAACAAGGCATGCTAGGTAAAGCGTCCAAGTTATTTGGGAGAGAATCACTACAATTAATGCAGAAAATTGAAAAAGGTATATCCATCTATATTTCTTGTCTTCACGACTATACCCCGATAAACAACACATATAGGTAAATCTAACAATTCAATTTGGCCATTTATATGTACATACTAAAAGAATGAATCTTTTTTATGATCTTTGGCATTTGTAATGCTTTATGGCCTCACGTGATTGCTCTGGTGAGTTCAGTAGTGATTGCTACCATTGTTGCAAGAAAAAACTAGTAAAATATAATCTAGCCCTTCCCACCTGCTGAACTTGATAAACTTCTTGAGTGAAAATGCAAGTAGTATGCACTCTTGCTTACTCTTTATTTTTGTCTTACTTTATTAAACAATTATATGCTCTTGCAATGGTTTTAAAAGGTCGATAAATCATCCATTCTAACACCCCCCAAATATTCCAAGCTGAGACTGGGTTAGATCTGGCTCTTGGGTCAGGTCTCGCATAAGAGAAGATGTCAACGAGGATCTCACAGAAACTCTCCGTTCTCGATGGTGGAAGAAGGGTAAGGGGTACAACTATCCTTTTATGAACCCTACGCTTTTTTTATCTTTCTTGCGGATTGACATCATATCAATGCTTTTTTTGGATAAAATTCTTCAATTTTCCAACCTATTTTTTTCATTCTTACTATTGATGGTTCGAATGGAAATTTAGTACTTATAGGTCCATCGTAGTGAATGCCAAAGTACCCATAATGGATCTGATAAGTCTTATAGAGGCACTCAACATTCTATGCTAGGTAAAGCCTTTGAGTTATTTGGGAGAAAATCACTCCAATTAATGCAGAAAATCAAAAAAGATATATCCATGTGTATTTATTATCTTCACGACTATACCCCTATAAACAACACATATAGGTAAATCTAACAATTCAATTCAGCCATTTATATGTACATACTAAAAGAATGAATCTTTTTTACGATCTTAGGCATTTGTGATGCTTTATGGCCTCACGTGATTGCTCTGGTGAGTTCAGTAGTGATTGCTACCATTGTTGCAAGAAAAAACTGAGAAAATATAATCTAATTGTTCCTACCTACGGAACTTGATAAGCTTTTTGAGCAAAAATGCGAGTTGTATGAGCTTTTGCTTACTCTTTATTTTTTTCGTATTTTATTAATACAATTATGTGCTCTTAAGTTGGGTTCAAAAGGTCAATAAGTAATCCATGCTTACCCCCCCCCCCCCCCCCCAATATTCCAAGCCGACACTGGGTCAGATCTGGCTCTTCTATCAGGTCTTGTAGCAGAGAAGATGTCAACGAGCATCTCACAGAAACTCTCTATTCTAGACGGTGCAGCTACAGTTTTATGAACCCAATGCTATTTATTTTTTGTTCCGTATTGATATGGTATCAACGCTTTTTTTAGAAAAATTTTGCAATTTTACAACCTATTTTTCTCATTCTTGATGTGGATAGTTGGAATGGAAATTTAGTACTTATAGGTCCATCGCAGTGAAAGCGAAAGAACCCATAATGGATCTGTTAAGTCTTACAGAGGCACACAACATTGCATTGTAGGTAAAGCCTCCATGTTATTAGGTAGAGAATCACTCCAATTAATACAGAAAATTGAAAATGATATATCCATCTATATTAATTATCTTCACGACTGTTCCCTATAAACAACACAAATAGGTAAATCTAACAATTCAATTCGGACATATATATATACAATTTAAAAGAATGAATCTTTTTTACAGTCTTTGGCGTTTGTGATGCTTTATAGCCTTAAATGATTGCCCTGGTGAGTTCAGTAGTGATTGCTACCATTGTTGCAAGAAAAAATTAGTAAAATATAATCTAGCCCTTCCCACCTGCGAAACTTGATAAACTTCCTGCGCAAAAATGCGAGCTATATGAGCTTTTGCTTACTCTTTATTTTTGTCATATTTTGTTAATACAATTATGTGCTCTTAAGTTGGGTTCAAAAGGTCGATAAATAATCCATGCTAACCCCCCCCCCCCCAAAATATTCCATGCCTACACTGGGTCAAATCTGGCTCTTGGGTTAGGTCTCGCATTAGAGAAGATGTCAACGAGCATCTCACGGAAACTCTCCATTCTCGACAGTGGAGGAAGGGTAATGGGTGCATCTACACTTTTATGAACCCAACGCTTTTTTTTTTCTTTTTATCTTTCTTCCGTATTGATATGGTATCAACGCTTTATTTAGAAAAAATTCTGCAATTTTGCGACCTATTTTTCTCATTCTTGATGTTGATGGTTGGAATGGAAATTTAGTACTTACAGGTCCATTGTAGTGAATGCCAAAGAATCCCATAATGGATCTGACAAGTCTTAAAGAGGCACAAAACAATGTATGCTAGGTAAAGCCTCTGAGTTATTAGGGTGAGAATCATTACAATTAATGCAAAAAACCGAAAAAGGTATGTCCATCTGTATTCATTATCTTCATGACTGTACCCTTATAAACAACACGTATAGGTAAATCTAACATTTCAGTTCAGCCATTTATATATACATACTAAAAGAAGGAATATTTTTTATGATCTTTGGCTTTTGTGATGCTTTATGGCCTCAAATGGTAGCTCTTGTGAGTTCAGTAGTGATTGTTACCGTTGTTGCAAGAAAAAACTAGTAAAACATAATCTAGCCTTTCCCACTTGCTGAACTTGATAAGCTTCTTGAGCAAAAATGCGAGTTGTATGAGCTCTTGCTTACTCTTTATTTTTGTCTTATTTTATTAATATAATTATATGCTCTTGCGTTGGGTTCCAAAGGTTGATAAATAATCCATGCTAACCCCCCCAACATTCCAAGCTGTGACTGGGTCAGATCTGGCTGTTAGGTCAAGTCTCGCATTAGAGAAGATGTCAACAAGCATCACACGGAAACTCTCCGTTCTCGACGGTGGAAGAAGGGTAAGGGGTACAGCTACACTTTTATGAACCCAACACTTTTTTTATCTTTCTTCCGTATTGATATGGTATCAGCGCTTTTTTTAGAAACAATTCTACAATTTTGCAACCTATTTTTCTCATTCTCGATGTTGATGGTTGGAATGGATATTTTGTACTTATAGGTCCATTGTAGTGAATGCCAAAGAACCCATAATGGATCTCATAAGTCATACAGAGGTACACAACAATGTATGCTAGGTAAAGGCTCCGAGTTATTAGGGAAAGAGTCACTCCAATTATTGCAGAAAATCAAAAAAGATAAATCCATTTGTATTGATTATCTTCACAACTGTACCCCTATAAACATCATATATAATGTAAATCTAACAATTCAATTCAGCCATTTATATATACATAATAAAGGAATGAATCTTTTTTATGATCTTTGGTGTTTGTGATGCTTTATGGCCTCACGAGATTGCTCTGGTGAGTTTAGTTGTGATTGCTACCATTGTTGCAAGAAAAAACTAGTAAAATACAATCTAGCCCTTCCCACTTGTTGAACTTGATAAGCTTCTTGAGCAAAAATGCGAGCTGTATGACCTCTTGCTTACTCTTTATTTTTGTCTTATTTATTAAAATAATTATGTGCTCTTGCGTTGGGTTCAAAAGGTCAGTAAATAATCCATGCTAACCCCCCAACATTCCAATCCGAGACTGGGTCAAATTTGGCTACTGGGGCAAATTTGGCTCTTGGGTCAGGTCTTGCAAGAGAGAAAATATCAACGAGCATCTCACGGAAACTCTCCGTTCTCGACACTAGAAGAAGGGCATGGGATACAACTACGCTTTAATGAACCCAACGCTTTTTTTTATCTTTCTTCCAGATTGATATGGTATCAGCGCTTTTTCTAGAAACAAATCTACAATTTTCCAACCTATTTTTCTCATTCTTCATGTTGATGGTTAGAATGGATATTTTGTACTCATAGGTCCATCGTAGTGAATGCCAAAGAACCCATAATGGATCTGATAAGTCATACAGAGGTACACGACAATGTATGCAAGGTAAAGCCTCCGAGTTATTAGGGAGAGAGTCACGACAATTATTACAAAAAATCAAAAAAGATATATCCATCTGTATCCATCTGTATTGATTATCTTCACGACTGTACCCCTATAAACATGATATATAGCTATATCTAACAATTCAATTCAGAAATTTACATATACATAATAAAAGAATGAATCTTTTTTACGATCTTTGGCATTTGTGATGCTTTATGGCCTCACGTGATTGCTCTGGTGAGTTTAGTTGTGATCGCTACAATTTTTGCAAGAAAAAACTAGTAAAATATAATCCAGCCCTTCCCACCTGCAAACCTTGATAAGCTTCTTGAGTAAAAATGCGAGCTGTATAAGCTGTTGCTTACTCTTTATTTTTGTCTTATTTTATTAATAAAATTATGTGCTCTTAAGTTGGGTTCAAGAGGTCGATAAATAATCCATGCTAACCACCCCCAATATTCCAAGCCGAGACTGGGTCAGGTCTCGCATCAAAGAAACTGTCAAGGATCATCTCACAGAAACTCTCCGTTCTCGACAGTGGAAGAAGGGTACCGTGTATAGCTACACTTTTATGAACCCAACGCTTTTTTAATCTTTCTTCCGGACTGATATGGTATCAGCGATTTTTTTTAGAGAAAATACTGCAATTTTTCAATGAATTTTTCTCATTCTTAATGTTGATGGTTGGAATGGATATTTAGTACTTCTAGGTTCATCGTAGTGAATGCCGAAGAATCCATATTGGATCTGATAAGTCTTACGGAGGCACACAACAATGTATGCTAGGTAAAGCCTCCGAGTTATTAGGGAGAGAATCACTACAATTAATGCAGAAAATCGAAAAAGATATATCCATCTGTATTTATTATCTTCACAATTGTACCCCTATAAACAACACGTATAAGTAAATCTAAAATTTCAATTCAGCCATTATTATACACATACTAAAAGAAGGAATCTTATTTACGATCTTTGGCTTTTGTGATGTTTTATGACCTCAAATGATAGCTCTAGTGAGTTCAATAGTGATTGCTACCGTTGTTGCAAGAAAAAACTAGTAAAACATAATCTAGCCCTTCCCACTAGCTGAACTTGATAAGCTTCATGAGCAAAAATGCGAGCTGTATGAGCTCTTGCTTACTGTTTATTTTTGTCTTATTTCATTAATACAATTATGTGCTCCTGTGTTGGGTTCCAAAGGTCGATAAATAATCCTTGCTAACCCCCCAATATTTGAAGCCGAGACTGGGTCAGATCTGGCTCTTGGGTCAGGTCTCGCATCAGAGAAATTGTGTATAAGCATCTCATAGAATCACCCCATTCTCAATAGTGGAAGAAGAGTAAGGGGTACAGCTATGCTTTTATGAACCCAACGCTTTTTTTATCTTTCTTGCGGATTGATATGGTATCAGTGTTTTTTAAATATATGTGCAATTTTCCAACCTATTTTTCTCATTCTTGATGTTGATGGTTGGAGTGGATATTTTGTACTTAAAAGTCCATCGTAGTGAGTGCCACAGAACCCAGAATGAAACTGATAAGTCATATAGAGGCACACAACAATGTATTCTAGGTAAAGCCTCCGAGTTATTAGGGAGAGAATCACTCCAATTATTGCAAAAAATCAAAAAGGATATATCTATCTGTATTGATTATCTTCACGATTGTACCCCTGTAAACATCACATATAGGTAAATCTAGAAATTCAATTCAGCCATTTATATATATATAATAAAAGAATGAATCTTTTTTACAATCTTTGGCATTTGTGATGCTTTATGGCCTCACATGATTTCTCTAGTGAGTTTAGTTGTGATTGCTACCATTGTTGCAAGAAAAAACTAGTAAAATACAATCTAGCCCTTCCCACCTGCTGAACTTGATAAGCTTCTTGAGCAAAAATGCGAGCTGTATGACCTCTTGGTTACTCTTTATTTTTGTCTTATTTTATTAAAACAATTATGTGCTCTTCTGTTGAGATCAAAAGGTTGGTAAATAATCCATGCTAACCCCCCAACATTCCAAGCCGAGACTGGGTCAGATCTGGTTCTTGGGTCAGGTCTCGCATCAGAGAAGATGTCAATGTGCATCACACGGAAACTCCCCTTTCTCGATGGTAGAAGAAGGGTAAGGGATATATCTACACTTTTATGAACTCGACACTTTTTTATTATCTTTCTTGCAGATTGACATGGTATATGCGCTTTTTGTAGAAAACAATTCTGCAATTTTGCTACCTATTTTGCTCATTCTTGATGTTGATGGCTGGAATGGATCTGATAAGTCTGACAGAGGCACACAACAATGTATTCTAGGTAAAGCCTCCAAGTTATTAGAGGAGAATCACTCCAATTAATGCAGAAAATTGAAAAAGATATATCTATCTGTATTGATTATCTTCACGACTGTACCCCTATAAACAACACGTATAAGTAAATCTAACAATTCAATTCTGCCAATTATATATACATGCTAAAAGAATGAATCTTTTTTACGATCTTTGGCGTTTGTGATGCTTTATGGCCTCAAACGATTGCTCTAGTGAGTTCAGTAGTGATTGCTACCATTGTTGCAAGACAAAACTAGTAAATTATAATCTAGCCATTCCCACCAACTGAACTTGGTAAGCTTCTTGAGCAAAAATGCGAGCTGTATGCACTCTTGCTTACTCTTTATTTTTGTCTTACTTTATTAAATCAATTATGTGCTCTTGCGTTAGGTTTAAAAGGTGGATAAATAATCTATGCTAAACCCACAATATTCCAAGCCGAGACTGGATCAGATCTGGCTCTTGGGTCAGGTCTCACATCAGAGAAGATGTCAACGAGCATCTCACAGAAACTCTTTATTCCCAACGGTGGAAGAACGTTATGGTGTACCGCTACATTTTTATGAGCCCAATGTTTTTTTATCTTTCTTCCTGATTCATATGGTATCAGCACTTTTTTTAGGAAAAATTCTGCAATTTTGCAACCTATTTTTCTGATTGTTGATGTTGATGATTGGAATGGAAATTTAGTACTTATAGGTCTATTGTAGTGAATGCCAAAGAACCCATGATGCATCTGATAAGTCTTACAAAGGCACACAACAATGTATTCTAGGTAAAGCCTCTGAGTTATTAGGGAGAGAATCACTCCAATTAATGCAGAAAATCGAAAAAGATATATCCATCTGTATTAATTATCTTCATGACTGTACCCCCATAAACAACACATATAGGTAAATCTAACAATTCAGTTCGGCCATTTATGTATACATGCTAAAAAAGATGAATCTTTTTCACGATCTTTGGCGTTTGTGATGCTTTATGGCCTCAAATGATTGCTTTGGTGAGTTCAGTAGTGACTGCTACCATTGTTGCAAGAAAAAACTAGTAAAATATAATCTAGCCCTTCACACTTGCTTAACTTGATAAGCTTCTTGAGCAAAAATGCGAGCTGTATGAGCTCTTGCTTACTCTTTATTTTTGTTTTATTTTATTAATACAATTATGTGCTCTTGTGTTGGGTTCAAAAGTCCAATAAATATTCCGTGCTAGCCCCCCAATATCCAAGCCGAGACTGGGTCAAATCTGGCTCTTGGGTCTGGTCTCGCATCAAAATGCAAAAAACAAAACATATTACAAAATATCAAAGCGAAGTTTTGAGAAAAGTTTTCTTATTCCAAAAATCTTTTGGCATATTGTAAACTGAAACATAATCTTCTTATTTTATTGGGGCATCATATCGAGACAGATACCACCTTTAACCCCCGTGATAAGGTTATAAACCACCACTATACCAGTGGCTAAGCCATATACCATGTTTCACCCCTGTGGTAGGTTTATAAACCACCATTATACCCGTGGTTGGGCCGTATTCCATATTTTACCCTCGTGGTAGGGTTGTGCCACATTATACCCGTGGTGAGGCCGTATGCCACTATTATATCTATGACGGGGTCATATGCCACTATTATACCCATAGCAGAGCCTTATGCCACTATTATATCCATGGTGGGGCCTTATGCCCATGGCGAGGCCTTAACATAAACAAAATGAACATATCATCAAAAATCGATTATATTCAGATGTAAAATCAGAAACTCATGCCAAAGTTTTTTAGCTTACACATCATATCAGAACAGAATACTGAGCAGCTTCAGATCATTTCATATATTCAACAGAGCAAAATCAAAGTATCTTCATTTTAACCACAACAAAACTTTAAGAATCTCATTTTCGCTCTTTTTACAAAGTTCAGAAATAATATGCAAAATAAGCTCATGTCTATACCATTCATGACAAAAGTATTTTCTCTTTTATACAGAGTTATAAGTAAACAAACATGCATATTTTTAAAAGTCGACCTCATTTCATTTTCTTATTATGCAAAATCTAATATAGAAATCCCACTTACCTGACTTTCATGTAGTATCTACTCCTTGGGTCTAAACTCTAATAACAGTATCACCACCTAGTCAAAACATAAACCAAAATTTTAAATAAACCAACCCAGAAAGCTACTAATTATTTGATAACAACCCAAACCATCCCCGTAAACTCAAAATCCATCATAAAAAATAAAAATAAACTTGAATAGTCTCCTAAAAACCCGAATAGCTTCGTAATATTCCACCTCACAACATCACGACAACAGAACAACCTATAAAAATTGACTCAAACAGCCATCAAATACTCCCAGCCCGCAACACACAAAAAATACAACATCGACTATTAATTTCATCATTCCAACATAACCCACAGAAAATTTCCAGCAACTTTCATCAATCTTATTTCTCACTTCACAACACCCAACAATCACTTCAAACTCCAACAAAACAACATATACAGCCTGAAACTACAATCCTCACAACCCACATCAATTCACAAACCATCCACCTTCCATCACAAAACCGCAATTCCCAACACAATATATATATATATATATATATATAAATATATATAAATCACCATCTTCCGAAGATACATATATGCAAAAGAATATGCACTTAAAAATTAATTACTTGAATTTTGGAAAAAAAAAAAAAGAAAAAAAAAAGGATTTAGAGAGCAAGAAGTCCGCCTTACCAGTATTTACACAAGGTGTGCTCACGTTAGTAGGACTCAAAAGGAAAGAAGAGCACAAACTAAAATTGGTTGAAGTCTCAAGTTACGAAGAGAGATATGGGCATGTGAGTGAAAATAAAACAGGGGTTGTGTGAAAACAGAGGGGGAAAGTGAATCTGTGTGTACGAGAGTGAGAGTGAGGATTATTGTAGGCATATTGTAATTGCCAATCTATTACAATAATTACGTGCCAACTTTTACATGCATGGTGCAAAGCGGCACTACTAATTAATTTATTGGACAACTAAATTAAGCAAAGTTTTGGAAATCTTGATCAAACCACAATTCTGAGACCCATACTGCATGCATGCATGCATGAATTCTATTTGATGGTCTTCAATGCATAAAGCTTGGAAGGTAGGCGAGGTGCGATGAGAATCTCGAGGGGAGTGGCTTTCATGTTTGTCAGTCCAAAGCTCTCAGTCATATCAACCTGTGCATTCGAGGGAGTTGAGATCTCAAACATGTGCAAAATACGAGCCAGTGTCAAATGTACCACTTGAAGGGCTAAAGTTACTCCGGGGCACACTCTTCGACCACTTCCGAATGGTATCAATTGAAAATTTTTACCACTGACATCAAAATCCTTGTGGGTTGATAAAAAGCTTTCCGGCTTAAACTCCAGAGGGTCTGACCATATCAGTGGATCCGTTTGAATTTTCCAGATGTTGGTAATGAGTCGGGTGCCTTTAGTGACATGGTATCCGCCTATGATGCAGTCCTCACTGAATTCTCTCGGCGATCCTAATGGAGCTGCTGGATATAAACGTAATGTCTCTTTCACAATGGCTTGGAGATAGACCAATTTACTGATATCTGAGTCCTCAACAAGTCTTTCCTTTCCCACTTGTATGTCAAGCTCATCCTGGGCCTTTCTAAGCACATGCCGGTTGTTTAGCAAGAGCGATATTGCCCAAGTTAGGGTAACAGTGTTGGTGTCACCGGCCCCTGCGATCAGATTCTGCAAGGTGCAAGTTTGTTGAAAATTCATAACTCATTACCTTGAAGGTGGAATTGGAACAACTCAATCATTCTTCTTAAAAATAATCATAGCAGAACAAACTATCTCTGTTTTATTTTCCTATTTTATTATAATAACTTCTTGCGCACACAAAACAGAAATCAAAAGATTGTTATATACATCGGGTTATTATGCAGGATTAACCCATGCAAGTTCAAACCTTGTGAAGCAAAAATTGAGGAAAATAAAATACAGCAATTATTTTTCTGCAAACTTGAGTGATATATATTTTGAAAAAATCTAATTACAAAAACAATCGCAGACTAATATGTACATCAATTTAATGTAATTGCTCAAAAAGTAGATTTTATTAAAAACAATGCTAATTTAAATTTTGAATATGAATGAATCAGTATTAATACGTAAATTAGTACGCGATTTTACTTGGACGTAGCCAAATTCATATATTTTCCCCTTACATTCTAGCCCAAGAAACCTTAATAGCAATTAGATTCTTATATTTATCAAGTTCTCCCGCCGGCCTCCTTCTCTTTTCTCCATCTCAATCCTTTTCTATTTTATTATATTCTCTATCATTTGGATAATGGGCTGTGGGATTTTCAGTCTTAGAAGTGAATTGTTAGTCTAATGACGAATTGTTAATTTGAGTCATCTAAAGGTTTGAAAACTATGGTCGGGAAATTGAGTTTTTGGGTAACATGATATTAATCAATTGGCACAAATATTGCAGAATATATAGAAGAGAAAAGCGAATGCCTACCAAACATGTGGCTTTGTTGATTGTATCCGCATCATTGCCTGCAAGCTGGTCTGCACCATCGAGGATAGAAAGCATTACATCCATGAAATCTTGCTCCCCTTTACGGCCCTCACCTAAAGCCCTCTTACGCTTATGATCTTCCAGCCATTCCCCAATCATACTGTCCAATTCTTTAGCAGTTCTCTTCATGGCCTTCTCATGTCCACCATAATCCAACCAACCAAGGCAAGGAATGGCATCCGACACCACGAACAACCCAAGCAAACGAAAATACTCCCTCAATGCTTTTTGAAAACTACGTGCCTTTTCTTTGTTATGATCCCCTATACTAGTAGAAAAGTCGTACCGCTTTCCAGCAACCATCCTAACAATCAAGTTAAGATTCATGTCCCCAATCCACTGCTTCAGATCCACCATAACCTGGCCTGAGTTGTCCCTTTGCTTGGTCCAAAGTTTGTATAGCTGTGCTAAGGAGGTCTCAACTTCGGAGACTCGAACGTGAGAAAGAAGTTCAAGCCGACGATTAGAGAGTAGCTGTACGGCGACTATTTTACGCAATTCACGCCAATAGGAACCATAGGCTGCGCGGCTGAACACGGCAGAGTTATATCCCAAGTGCTTTGAAGCAACAAGTTTGGGTCGAGAGGAAACAGCGACATCGTTGGTTGTGAAGCACTCCTTAGCCACCTCCCAATTGCTCAACACCAAGGCTCGGTGCAACCCTATCTGGATAGTGAAAGCCGGACCGTATTTGTCTGCCATGGCTCCCAAAGTTTTGTGGGAAAGTTGGCTTCCTCCCAAAAGAGGCAGGTGACCCACTATAGGCCATGCACCCGGGGGACTTGGTGGGGTTTTGAGCAAGCCATCTTTAGACCTCCTTAAAAGATGAAATAACAACAGAGCTATGGCAAGTGCTCCAACTACAACAGAATTTAGGCAAGGGGAAAGAAGGGAAAGAAGATCCATTATCGGCGACAATATTTTGCAAGAGGCAGATTGGAGGATATCTTTTGGTGAACTTATAATAATGCTTTTATTACCATATGTTCCAACTGTTCACGAGATTTTTTGGGGGTGACATAATGTAAAAATCAAATTATCATAATTTCATACATAAAGTGGCCTTCTTATCTTTTAACAAGTGATCTACCAAGTGCCAGCAGATCTCTTAAATAGTTGTAGGATAGTGATGTACTTTTAGGATTCTTCTCATTTATAAGGACTCAAAAGGGTACAAAAGCATCGAAAAACAAATTAATAAGTCTTCTCTGGCTTAATTCATAGAAACTTTATCCTTCATAAAGTTACATTTTACCCTTTCAAACCATTCATTCTCTTTAGAATTTGAAACATATATAAGTGGCCAGCATTTTACATATTACCCTTTTCAAAAATACCGTCCACAATGTTAACTTATTATTGGGTTATTTTATTCTCAAGTCTGTGTGTAGAATACACCATGTATGCATCAATTAAATAGTAACATTTGATTTGTAAGATTATCAGGTTTTCAAATTTATCTTCTAAATCAAATTATGACATATAAGTATTCTACTAGATGTGTTCTATACCAATTTGAGAATAGATTTTTTCATTCGAAAATATGTGGATGGTTATCAAAGAAATAATGACAGTATTGCAAATGTTGTAATCTCCCTCAATACCGAGTAGAGTAATTGTATTCATGTATATATAGAATTACAAGAGTTGACTATACAGCTGTAACTTAATATGTATACGAGGACAGTAATAACAGAGAGACACGAAAGTAGCAATCACGAGAGCTAGTCTGGTGTAGGAGGAGGACAAGGCATATAAGTAGCCGAATCCATAGTTGCCTTATTATCCCCCCTAAAGCTGAGCAGAAGGAATTGGATGCACAGCTTGGCACAAAGAGCCTGAAATTGCACAGTGACTAAAGGTTTCATCAGTGCAACTGCAAGTTGGGACTCGCTAGGTGGGAACTGAACATTGAGAGCCCGTCTCTGAACTTGTTCGTGGACAAAGTGTAATCGATCTCAGCATACCTGGTGCCCACTTGCTGTTATTCAGAATATATGTTAAGAATTCATAATCACGAAGTAGTTCACCAACTTCTGCCAATATAACAGTACAGGTCTTCACTCGTCGGTAGTATTCGGACATGGACATGTTGCCCTTCTTGAGAGTGGATAAGTCAAGACATATGCCTACCACTCGTCCTTGTGCATGGTTGGAAAACATGCGCTCAAGAGAACATCAAACATCCTTGGATGTTTCAAGGTCCACCATGTGGGTGGTAATTGATTATGAAAGAGAAGACATGAGGGCACCAAGGATTACCTGATCTTGGTTGTACTATTGAGAAAATTCTAGATTGGGAATAGTTTGGATTTTGTCATCTTTTAGAACTAATATTAATTGTTGGTGGAGGACATGGGATTGTTCCATCAGCATAGCCAATCAATTGTTGGCATCTACTGAGATAGGAGGAAGTTATCCTTAGTGAGTTTTGTGGTGACAAGGTTTTATCGGCCAACTGGGGCAGAAAGAGACATTGTTTGAAAACAAAAAGTAAAAAAAAAAAAAAAAGAGTGAGTGACTAGCCAAAATGATAGATGCCATGGGAGCAAGATTCTCTTAAACATTGGTCTTCTGGCTCTGTGATACCATAAAGAAATAATGACAATATTGCGAATGTTGTATTAATCTTCCTCAATATTGACTGGAGTAATTGTATTCATGTATATATATAGAATTACAAGAGTTAACTACACAGCTGTAGCTTAAGATTTATACAAGAAAAGTAATAACAGATCTAGAGATATGAAAGCAGCAATCACGTGAGCTGTTCTGGTGCAAGAGGATGAGGCATATCGGTAGCAAATCCATAGTTGCCTTATTATCTATTATGAACTATTATTTTTCTCATTTTACTTAATTTAGCTACTCATATGCATGTTGAGTTTGTCTCTTTGTGTCGCAATCATTTCAATGAAGTTGTTAGAGACGGGATTAATCAACATGGAACTAGAGCTTTGATGCTCTTTTGTTCAATGCAAATGCAAGGGTTTGAGTTGTAGTATTTAGGGTTTGTTTGGGAAGTGAGAAAAGATGAGAACTCTGTAAATAATAGTTAAATAGTTTGTGAGTAGTAGTGAAAGGATTTGAGTTACAATGTTCTATTGAGTTTTGAAAAATGAGAGAGAAAAAATTAAATAAAAATATTATTTTTATTTTGTAATTTTAGAAATTTGTATTGTATGTTTTTTGTGTTTTATTTGGAAGTTTGTAAAATTTTTAATGATTAGATAATAGTTAGATGAAAAAGTTAAAAATTTGAAATTGAAAAACGTTTGTATTTGAGTGATGTTTGGAGAGTAACTAGTAGTGAAATTTTGACAATAGATGAGATATTTTATGTTCCAAATAAGCGTTAAGTGATGTTTATAAATGAAATTATGAGAAGTTTCGAGAATTTTTTGATTCCTTTGTGTCCAAACGCCCACTTTTTCTTGAAAATGAGCATAGTTATCCCTTTTGTGATATCTTATTTTTCTCATTTTACATGATTTATATGCTCACACTACAAGAAAAATGGACAATTGCGACCAAGCAACGAAAAGACTATTTTGGTTACTAATAGTCTTTTCTTTGCTATAAATTGGTCGCAATTGTCTGTTTTTCTTGTAGTGTCATATGCATGTTAAATTTCTCCCGTTGTGTGGCAATCTTTTCAAGGAAGCTAATAGAGACGAGACTATTGAACATGGAACTAGAGCTTTGATGCTCTTTTGTTGAATGCAAATGCAAGAGTTTGAGCTGTACTATTTAGTGCTTGTTTGGGAAATAATATGAGATAAGAATTCTATAAATAATAGTTAAATGATCTGTGAATAGTAGTGGAATTGTTTGAGCTAAGATGTTCTATTGAGTTTTAAGAAATGAGAGAGAAAAAGTTGAATAAAAATATTATAAAGTTAAAATATTATTAGAATATGATTTTTTTAATATTACTTTTGTCTTGAAAAAAGAAAATTTTGTATCATTTGGTATGTTTTATTTGGGAAATTGGTAAAATTTTAATGAATAGGTAATTATTAAATGAAAATTTTGAAAATTTAAGATTAAAAAATGTTTCTGTTTTAGAAATGTTTAGGGAGTGACTAGTAGTGAAATCTTGAGATTACATGAGATGGTTTGTGTTTCCAAACAAGTCTTATGTAATGTTAGGGAATGAAATTATGAAAAATTAAAATAATTTCATGTTTCATTTTTGTGTCCAAACGTCCCTTTATTCTTAAAAATGAGGATAGTTATCCTTTCTGTGTTATCATATTTTTCTCGTTTTATAATATTTATCCACTCATATCCATGTTAAATTTGTCTCTTTGTGTGACAATCTTTTCAACTAATCTAATAGAAACGAGATTAATCAACATGGAACTAGAGGTTTGATGCTCTTTTCTTAAATGCAATTGTAAGGGTTTGCAGTGTAATAACTAGGGATTGTTTGGAAAGTAAAATGAGATAAAAGAAATTAGTAAATAATGGTAAAATGGTCTCAGTTAAAATATTTAATTGGATTTTGGGAAAGGAGAGTGGAGAAGTTGAATAAAAATATTATGAAGTTAAAATATTATTAGCATGTGATTTTTAATATTATTCTTGTTTTGAAGTTTGGAAAATTTGTATTGGTTTTTGTGTTTTATTTTGAAGTTTATAAAAATTTTAATGATAAAATGGAAAAGTTGAGGATTTGAAATTAAAACTATTTTTGTTTGAGTGATGTTTAGGGAATGAATATTAGTGAATTTTGAGATCATTTGAGATGTTTTGTGTTTCCAAAGAAGCCCTAAGTGATATTGAGGAATTAAGTTACAGGAAACTCAGAGAATTTCAAGTTTCATCTTTGCATACAAACGTCCTACTTTGCTTATAAATGACGATAGTTATCCCTTTCGTGATATCTTATTTTTTCATTTTACATGATTTATCTGCTCATATATATGCATGTTGATCAATTTGTCTCTTTGTGTGGCAACCTTTTCAACAAAGCTATTGTAGATGGGATTAATCAACATGGAACTAGAGCTTTCATGTTCTTTTTTTTTTTTAATGCAAATGCAAGGGCTTGAGCTATAATATTTAAGATTTGTTTGAAAAGTGAGATGAGATGAAAATTCTGTAAATAAAAGTCAAATGGCTTGTGAATAATAATTAAAATAATTTGAGTTAAGATGTTGTATTAAGTTTTGGAAAATGAAAGAAAACTAATTGAATAAAAGTTATATAAAATTAAAATATTATTAGAATATAATTGTTTAATATTATCCTTGCTTTGAAAATTTGAAAATTTTGTTTTATTTTGAAGTTTGGGGAATTTGTAAATGTTAGGTAATGATTAGATTAAAAAATTGAAGATTTAAAATTGAAATTTATTTTTGTTTCTAATGTTTCGAGGACTGAGTAGTTGTGAAATTTTGAGATAAGATGAGATGATATCCATTTTGTGCTATCTTATTTATCTCAATATACAAAATTTATCTGCTCATGTGTATGTTGAATTTGTCTCTTTGTGTGGAAATCTTTCCAACCAAGCTAATAGAGACTGGATTCATCAACATGGAACTAGAGCTTCGATGCTTTTTTGTTGAGTACAAATGCAAGGGTTTGAGCTGTAATTTTATAAACAATTCATCTCATCTCATCTCTTTTAGATAATGAGTTGATCTCATCTTATGATCTAATCATTACAATTTTTTTAAACTTTCAAACAAAATATAATAAATAATTCAATTTTTTCAAATTTTAAAACAAAAATAATATTGACCGGTGCAAAACTGCAAGTGCACAGTATCGTAGTTTTATAGTAAAGTAATAAGTAGAGTATCGTCCTCAGGGATTGGTACCTTACTCTTGCCAAATACCAAAATTTTACTAATCTCAATTTTATCTAGAGGAATCGCTAAGGTTTTTGTAGTTGCAAATAAACTTAGATCAACTCAAAGAGAAATAAGCAAAGAAAATAAAACTGACTTTCAAAGATCAAATTCAATGGGGAAGAAACCTTCTAGGAAATCGATTTCACCATAATTCTTCACTATGCTTTTCTCATCCAGCTAATTTAACTTAAACCTCTTTTGTCTATTAGCAAATCTCTAATTCATCCAAAAGCCTCTTTCGATAGTCAATTGGAAGTGATTCTAGTTTATCAATTCACACAAGAGTATGCAAATTAAATAATCAAGAACGCAATAAGACCAATGATTTAATTACTACACAGGTTCATACAAGTCTTTCGATCTCTATACTTACCTATGCTGAAATGTCCAAGATCTACCCTATGATTCCCTCTTTCGATAGCAAATCACAAGATTAATAATCATCTAATCAATGGCCAGTTAATTAGAAGCATTAAACTCAGAATAAATCAGATAAACAAATAGAGAATTGCATTAAATTAGCATGGACAAACAAGCATAGTTCGGAATTAGGTTACATCGTTTTCCTAGAAAGAAGAAAATTTAGCTCATGCTAGAATTGGAATTCAACATAAACGAATTCACCATAATTGTTCTGAGAAGATGGGAAGAAGAAAATAAACACTGAAAAATCCTCCTTGCAGCCTCAACTGGTCGTCAAAAGCTCAAGGGAACGATTCAACGCCTTTCTCCCGTCCGTGCTCGTGTATGAATCCAACGTACGTGCAATAAATTGGAATTCCGTCTCCAAAACAAATGATTTGAATCCCTCTAGCTATGTTTTTCTCTCCCAAAGAGTGTTCTCCAGTCAAAAACCGCGGCCCTAGAGTGAAGAATGGCCTTTTATATGGTCCCACGGCGGAAAACCTAAAATCTGTCAAAATACGATGTTCGCTCGAGCGGGGTGTCGAGCGCGCGTCGAGCGTTCGACTCTGCCTGATTTCGCTCGAGCGGCCAATGTCTCCGCTCGAGCTCCCTGTCGAGCGGCAGTCGAGCGTTTGAATCTGCCTGAATTCGCTCGAGCGGCCAAGAGCCTCCGCTCGAGCGAACTTGTAAAATCTGCAATATGAAATTTTGCAAGCCATCAAATATTAAAAAACTATACTCTAAAAATGTTTTATTCAACTTTCAATCCTCAGCTCAACTCAACTGATTATGCAAACTTTCCCTTAGTACTAGTATGAGAAGTGAGATGAGATGAAAAGTTGTATTATTTTTAGTGTTTTGTTTAAAAATTTGGGAATGTTGTAATTATTAGATAATTATTAGATGAAAAAATTAAAAATTGTTTATATTTAAGTGATATTTGGGGAGGGAATGGTAATAAAATTATGAGATTTGATAAGATGTTTTGTGTTTCCAAACAAGCTAAAAATTAGACTCCGATCCCACTAAACAAACACACACCAAAAATAAAAACTAAAAATAAAATAAAATAAGGCCACACGTACAACAATCCTATTCGGAGGGGAAAAGGCGTGGCTCCTAAAAATTCGTGGGGAGGTTGGGTTCCTCCCAATAGAGGGAGGTGACCTACAATGGGCCATGCACCTGTTGGAATTGGGGCTGTTTTGAGCAAGCTAACTCTAGACCTCCTTCAAATGTGGAAGAAAAACAAAACTATGACAAGTACTCCAGTTGCGATGGACTTTTATGTTTAGATTTGGAAAATATCTCATCTTATCTCATCTTAATATTATAAATTTTTTAAATTTTTACACAAAATATAATAAATAATTTTAACTTTTTCAAATTTCAATTTAACTTTTTCAAATCTCAAAATAATAATGATATTAAAAAATAATATTCTAACCATATTTTTTTTAACTTTTATCTTTGATCTGAAACTATCTCATCTCATTTCTTAAAAAAAAAAAAAAAAAAATCCATTCTAGGCTTCTAGCTGATCAACAAATTTTGGACGGAGGCAGCTTGGTGCTGGATATCTTTAGATCATGTCCTACTTGGCCTCACACAACCTGCTTATAGTGCACCAAGCTGGTTAGTTGGCATAGATTCCCACGATTCATCCGCTTGATCACGACGAAATTTTTTTCTTCTTGGATAGGGACATGCATTGGCCTATTCAAAAACAAGTAAATCTGTGAGAACAATGCTAGATATTGTTTTAAGTGTGCACTCTAGAATAGCGAGAGAATAACACTAGAATAACGCACTCATTTTTATAGTGTTTGCAATGTGTACTGTTTTTATGTTTTTTTTTTTTAATATTGTTTTCTTTTTTTATTTGATAACATTTGTGGCGATAAAATCGTCGCATAAAATTATTTGTGACAAAAAATCATGTAAAAAATGACCTTCTTCTGACAAGAAAAAATCATCAGAAAAATTTCTACCTACAATAATTAACCATGGTTAGTGTTTTTTTTTTGCGACGACAATTGAGACTATTTGCGGTGATGTTGTTCGACACAAAAATGACTTCTCTTACCATTTGGAATGTCTTTTTGCGTCGTTGCAGCAACAAGTTTCATTGCAAATAGGTGTGTTTTTGCGTTAATATTTCATTTGGATGCGAAAAACTTTTTGGGTTTTAATTTTAGGCGACACTATTTGTGTTTTTTGCAACAATTTTACGTGATGCAAAAAGTCATTTTTCTTGTAGATATATAATTTTTATTAATAATAATTGGAGGTTGCAGCTTATAAAATAACCTCTGAACAATCAGTGCGTAATTTTCATTAGGTACTATAAATAAGAGGTTGCAGCTAGCTTAAGAATAACTACGCGTGCCCGACGATCAATGACATGGCACAAGCTGAACAACTAGATCAGGCTCCATTTCTTCAACACATGGAGGGAATTATTGCTCCGTAGATGGCATGGAAGCTTTGAGTGAATGATTGATGGTTCTAAACATTGAACAAGGGCGACACATTTCCAGAACTAGCCTTCTTGTGAGATGACTAGGATCAGGATAGTACCGATGATATTATCAATGAAGAATCCATCAATTTGATGTAACGTGACTACATTCGAGGAGTCATTCATGGAGCTCTAAATTAAATTAAGATGAATTGAAAGAACAGGTGAAGGGACCTCGTAGAAAAGTCTGCTTTATGTCGTGATTTGTGACTGATCGTCGATATGGACTGCAGATTTGCATTGCATCATGACATGATCAAAGATCACCGTTATATAATTTTTAAATTAATGAAACCTATAATTCGAGTCAATTCCAATAAAGTTTTAGTCACTAGTATTAATTGAAATTTCCAATCTACCCATGTATATATGTGCAGAAATATTCACCAATTTACTTGAACAAATTGGTTAGCCGTCAAGCATGCAATTATATAATCAATCAATTGCATATAAAGTAAATAAATTAATTGCATACCATAATGATTAGTAACGAAGGGAAACTTTTTAAAAAACTCTTTAAAAGTAAAACTATATGGCTCTAGGGTAGCCAAACCCAGAAAAGTCAATTTTATTTTTTGAAAATCAAATTATAAGCAAGTTCTCAATTACAAAACATTTATCAATTGACTCTCTTATTTAACCAGACAAACGACATGTTTGCCTCTACCGTAATAGTAGCTAAAACCTTTGATGATCTTCAAATATTAGTCTTTCTCTTAGAACTCCAGGAGCTGAAAATCGACCAATCAATTTTTTAACACGGAGCACGATCACACTTAAAGAGAGATACAAAATATAAAAATTCTCCGACAATTTTCTTACCAAAATATGCACTAGAAAGTAGTCTAGAAAATATCTATATTTGAATCTTGACAAATACTAACCAGTAGGATCCCTTAAATAAATAATCTGAAAGTAGTTTTAGTTTCAGTAAGAGTACTCTACTGATGGGCCGAGTCTGTCGTGAAGATGTATCCTGACAGAATGCTAACACCCACAATAAATTCTCCCTACAGAAATAAATTTTAGTTTAACCTCTTCTCTGGATACGTGAAGATTCCTTGGGACTCGATTTTCACACTTATCACTTATCTAAACAACATCTAATATACCCCCTAGATAAACTTAATATTATTATAGATAAAGTCAATAAATAATTTATATTCATCCAAAATTACAAATTTAATGATCTTCACTCTCTGAATCTCTATGCTCGCAATAGTCCTCTGCATCAAAGTTTACGGTTCCTCTCTGCAAAGCCGCATGTGGGGACACCACAATGAGATTTTCAAAATCTCAATAAGTGAAACAAAAAATAACACTCAAAATACAAGTAGGTGGAAAAACTATGAAATCATGCAAAATAGGAAATTTTAGAGAACTGAAACATTTGCAATTATCCAAACATGAGTATACCAAGTTCTCATAAAAGACACAACACCCAAAATCCCATTTTCATTAGAAAGTATCCATTTGATTAAGGTACGTATCATGATCTCCCCTATAGACCATCTGCACGGTTTGGCTCCCTTTGTCACACCACAGGGAACG
Source organism: Carya illinoinensis (assembly GCF_018687715.1). Lineage (NCBI taxonomy): Eukaryota > Viridiplantae > Streptophyta > Magnoliopsida > Fagales > Juglandaceae > Carya > Carya illinoinensis. The sequence continues at coordinate 16,439,996 of NC_056766.1, read as the reverse complement.
ACCATGCGTGTAGCTTCGTAAGGAGCGATGCCTAGCTTTATGTCTAGCACGTATGTGACTAGGTATCCTCTAGCCTCCACCAGCAGAGAAGCAAAAGTGTTGATCTGATATCATTACCATCTCTCCTGAGACCTTTGTCATCTGACGACATCCCAGGAGACATCAACCAGTTTTATACATTCCTAAGTGACCAAAGGAGCTCCACCAAGACAATGCCTCATCTCAGCTTGGGATCGTAATATGCACACACCCACAAAATTATTTAACACAACCAACAGTTTATTCCAATTCCAATATATCTAAAAATTAGGGCAATATAGTAGGAGTCATAAATAACAAATATAATGTAAAGAAACATGAAATAGTTAATTAATAGATGAATGACATAATAGCAACATTAATTATGAACTTAAATAAAACAAACAATATCACTATAAGTCAAACAACAAAATCATTACAGCTTAAAAGCTCGTTCCCAACACTTCATAGGCCCCTCCTCCACATATTCACAACCACTTCCATTTATTCCCAACACTACACAAAGCCCCTGGCCACAATCCAAATCCACAACCATTACTACAGTCCAATCCCAACACTTCTCATCATTTATTCGATCATATTTCACAACCAGATTGCACAAATCACATATTCAACAATTTCGACTACAAGTATTTTAGTTTTAGTTTGAGAACCACTTATAGGGGAGATATGAAATTTTGGATGATGAAGGTGCACTAATCATGGGTATTCCACTCAAATTGAGAGAAAAATAGTGTACGTGTTGCACCGTGAGGTTTTGTGGTGGTGGTTGAATGAACTTTAATGGGGTATTTGAGAATGCCAGATTGCGGAGGCTGTAGAAGAGTTGCTGCCACATAGTGTAGTATATTGAGAAAGTGAGTTTTCATTGTTGTAAAAACAAAGAGAAAAAAAGCAGAGGATGACAAACTAACAATAGAGACTTGTCGAGAGGGAACTAATGTAGCAGATATAGGTGGTTGAATCGACGACAATACAAATGGAGTTGGCCTCTGATTGTGATGGAGTACATAAAGAGTCAGTTCTTGCCAAGTAGGAAAAATAGAAAAACTAAGAGAGAGGCTTAATGATGGGAGAGAGAGAGAGAGAGAGAGAGAGAGAGAGAGAGAGAGAGAGAGAGAGAGAGAGAGAGAGAGAGAGAGAGAGAGAGAGAGAGAGATCCTTATTGGTTGGTCTGCTCTGTGAAGGTGCTTGGGAAATTTTCAATGGGCTGGCTTGATTTTGGGCATGGTTGCAGTGCATAGTGGTAGACCGGTTAGCTGTGATACGGTGAGGGAAAAGATTTGGGTTAGATTGGCATGATTAGTGTAAGGAGGGAGAATGAGGGAGAGTAGATATAAGGGGTGGTGGTGGAGCTCTAAATGCATGAGAAACACTATAGACCTAGATGGATATGGGTGCAATGATCCGATTGTGATGGTTTTCAGTGATAGATCCGAGTTGTTCATGGCTAATATGCTTCTCAAGTGGTGGCTTGCGGTATTTCAAAGGACGAGAGACAAACACCCCCCCTAACACTACAACAGATAGTGAGGGAGATATAGAGTTGTTAACAACAACAGATCTAAGTGGAGAACACAAATTTTCTTTGCTTTCAAATGGTTGGGCTGGGCTTCCAAGATGTTGCTTTGACATGGGGCCAAGATGTCAATGGCTGGATCCTATGGCAACCCTGCCTGATGATGGTCCATTGTTGGTCATGACTATTTCCGTCATTAGCTTGGGTGTTCCAACAAGTTATTCCAATTCAAGTATATCAAAAAATTAAAGCAAAATTATTGGAACAATAGATAACAAATATAATGCAAAGAAACATGCAATTGTTTGTAATGTTCTTGCTACCAAGAACACTACTGCACTACACAAACAACCCAGAACACAGAAAGAATACCAGGCAATGAAGAAACAAGAACTCTGCAAGCCAAAGAATGAACCAAATGCAAGATTCCCTTCGTGAATCTTGGCAGGACATTTTTGAGGAATTCTCAACCTCCAAATTCTTATTGAAACACAAGGGATCAAAAAGTGAAAAACAAACTCAAACAAAACTAAACGATCATGACTCATAACCTACTTACACCAAAATGCAACATATTATTAACACAGCACTCCTACAAGTCGTATGCTTCCTAACTGGTAGTCAAAGTCATTACTACCACTCGATCCCTTCCTTACTACACAGCCTTAATGCTTCTCTCCTCTTCACGAGCCAGCTTCCAAGCACCTGTAACAATCTCCTCCTCTTCAAGAGCCTTGCCCCCAAGGCACCCAAGACAATCATAAAATAGTACCCACTAAATGAGGGTATAAAGATCTCAAGTTGTACAACAATTTCCAAGAGTTATCTTCCATATCAGCACCAACCAACTTAACCAATACTTCAATGACAACATGATTAGCCACTTTCTTCATTCTTCTCTCAAGAATTTTCTCAGGCACAGGTTGAACAACTCCCTCATCATTCACAAGAGGAAGGGTAGGCAAAGGAGAAATATGGTCCCCTAATTCTTTCTTTAAGTAAGATACAGGGAACACTGGATGAATTCTTGATGTGGATGGCAGTTTCAACTTATAAGCAATTGAGCCAATCCTATGAATAACTTGAAAGGGTTTATAGAAATGAGGGGCTAGTTTCATGTTATGTCTCATGGCAACTGATTTCTGTCTATAAGGTTGAAGTTTAAGAAAAATCCAATCTCCTTCCTCAAAGGTCCTCTCTGATCTATTCATGTAATGCTTGTCCTTGTGGTGGGACTTTTTAGAAAATGATTTAAAAAAATGACAGGAATTACCATTCATTTAAAACTTTTTCCTTTCATGCCAGGATATGAAAGACCCCATCTTTATGAAATCATTTTTTTTTATTAATTTCAAAAGAGTTACAGTGAAAAACATTAAATTTTATAATTAAAAAGTATTTCACATGAAACATTGTACCTAGGCTTTCGTGCTCTTCCCCTTGGGCCATGTTCGTCCCGACACGTACTGCTCATCTTGTCCTCAGGAGGGCACACATAAAAACTAAAATGAGTCGAAGACACGTAAGCATTTCTTCCTACAGTTAAAATATAATAACATTGGTTTTCAGTCATGCATTCATCACTCCATACATACTGTACATAAGATATTCGTTGAATTAAAAACATTTCGAGGTGGGGTTTTTCTTGAAAAGGATTGTCTTTAGTAAAACATTTATTTTCTTTCGTAAAACATTTCCCCATGCCCACTGCCTTCATTTCTTAAAGAATCTGAGTATACAAACATTCTTTCTTAGCATATATATATTCTTTCTTATCACTTTCATTGGCCGTTATGCACTTTTTTGCCCCATGTGCGTGGGTTAGCATTCTTCCTTTGGACTTAGACTCTGCCCATGGCCACATGTTGAGCATTTCTTTTCAGTTAGGGGGCAGCACTGGGTGCAGTACCAATATTACTTACCCGGCATTGCAATCTGCGTAGTCCTTTGGTACCCTTTCATTCATTCATATGGCCATTACGTATTTTCATAAATTAAAACATTCATTCATCAATCCGTTCATTTATAGATGTCATTTAAAAGCATGAGTTTAAACATCATCTTTCAAGACATCATTTAAAACATCAGTTCATAGGGGCATTTAAAACCTCAGTTTATAGGGACATTTTAACACATTTTATTTGAGGCATTTAAAGCATCGCTTAAAGTAAGAGGCACAAGCCTCACATTTCATTCCATGAAAATACATCCAATACTTACTATGTAAAATATCCATTTACATGCATACACTTAATACTTTGGGGTGCCTAAAAAGGGGCTACTAAGAAGGTCCGTTACATATATATACTTGAAAACTTAAACTTAGCTTTCTTTCGTAAAACATTGTCTGTGTCATTTTGTAAAGGAAAAGCCTTTTATTTTCATTTTCATTTCATCCATTTATTTAGGGAACTCTAGAAGAGTATCAACGTAATATTTACCTGGACTCCGTGGCATACTCACTTCATGCAGCCCATTCATGTGCGTGTCAGAAGGCAACCTACATACATACACAACCTCAACGTCATTCTCTATTTAGTACATAAGCAACTAACTAGAAATAGAACTACACCTCACTTGGAAATGCCCTCCTTCTATCCTGTGACCCTTACTATGCTAAAACCTTCGGAACCCACTTACAATCACTACCTCTTCCTAACTCCACGTTCTACCTCAAGTGCTTATCCACTAAAGTGAACTTCCATGATTCGCCTTACAGTTAAGACACTAAGACCTTCATCTTACTCTTCTGTTAAATGCATTTCAATGCATGACTCAGATTGACTACGTCACGCATCCCAATCATAGACGGTACACTCGTCACTTCTTTCACGCATCCTTGTAAACACTAAATCCTTATTCCCATCCATACATGCCACGTGGCTTTAAGTCAACTCTAAGGCTTACACATCGTGTAACCATGCTTAGGACAAATTAGTCATTACATATGGTAAATCCGTCTGGCACATGTATCACACCAGATGCACATGTACTTTTCCCTTTATCACCTAAGATCAACTTATAATCCGTTGAACGCCAGCTTGTATAAACAAGCTCCATACTCCGATACCAACTTCTACTGAAATTCAGTCAGCAAGACTGTCCTACTTCCCAGCCCTTTACAAGTTCATCCCAACACTTAACACGACAAGGCTTCATTCACACTACACCTCCATCACGTCACGTAGTTCGAGGCTAATCCCAAGTTACATCGTGACACCCGTCACTATAATAGGGTCACCTCACAACTACTCCTAGACACTACTCAACAGTTTCCGACATTATACCACACACTCTATGCTCCTCGACTATGCCATCTAATGCATCATGACACCACCTAGAGTACAGTCCACATTAACTCCCTTCCACCCACTCTATGCCATATGTCATTACGATGCATGCCACACGGTGCATCACTACACTACATGGAGTACGCACCACATGTACTCCTTTCAAACACTACGCCACACACTTCACACTCACACTTCACAACACACTACACAACTACACCCAACACTTCAGTACATAGCAAACTCCACAACAACCAAATAACATCTAACATAAATAACAAGGGAGAGAGAGTTATACCATCCTCAGGGATTAACCCGTGCATTGCTCGCTACCTGTCCAAGCCAGTGGTGTCGGAAGCCACTAGCTTGGGTGGTAACCGCTCCATCGTGGTCACTGCCATGACCTTGGAATGAGGCTACATCAGCAGTCTGGATCTAGGGTTTCTTAACTAGATCTAGCTTTGGCAGGTGGATCAAGGTTGTGTAAGGTGGCCGAGGTCATGGGGTGGTGGAGGCTATAGGTTTCGAGGGGAATTTGTGGGTCTCAAGTAAGGGATTTTGGAGGGGGCTTGGTTGGCTGTTGATTGGCCATGGAGGGATTGAGGGAGGTGCGGTGGAGTTATGGTGGTGAGGTGGAGATGGCGGGGTGGTTGGAGGGCGGCAAATCTAGCCAAATGGGTGGAGAAACCCATGGGAGGGTAAGGGGCGTGAGAGAGGTGGAGGCTTGGCTAGCATGAAGGAGCTTGAGGAGGAGTATTGGTGGCCAGGGGAGGTTCTTGGTGGGGCTAGAACCGACGTGCAGTAGCACTAAGGCCGTTGGTGGAGGTGGAATCGTGTGGGTAAACCCATTTCTGGGTTGTGTGTGTGCATGCAGTGGAGAGGGAAGAGGGAGATTGGGTTCAGTGGCTGAGTGGTCTCCGACAAAGGGAGGAGCTGCTCGCGGCGTGGGGCTGAAGCGCTGTGGCATTGGGTGGAGAAAAACTAAAGGAGAGAAGAGAGGGTCTTTGGGCTTTGGTTTTGGGAAGAGAGTGAGAGAGGGGTTTGTGAGGTGGGGCCATGAGGTCGCCAATAAGGCTCGTGGGAGTCCTTGGTGCATTGGAGGTGGAGCGGTGCGGCAGCGGGCTGCTTCGGGCGAGGTTGTGTGGGAAGGAGAGGAATTCAACAAGGGAAAGAGGGAAGAAATGGGGTATGTACGTGGGCTAGGGAAGGGGAGAGCAGAGAGAGGGGAAAGGGAAAAGTAAGGGGAAAATGTTAGGGGCTTGCGTATTTAATCTATGCCATACATCTTTGGATCTCCAAAACATTCTAATGATGATGGAACTAAAACAATAATTTGAAAAGGCGTAAACATTAATTTACTGAAAATATAAAGAGGATTTTAACTAACTTTAATTTATAAAATATAATCTTCATCCCTAATTAAATGAAGAAGTTTTGATAATTAATTTTAAGAGAATAAAACTATTTAAATAAATTTAGAGTTTTCAACATAGTTTAAATATCATAATATTTTTAAATGACTAAAATCATTTAATTAAAATGATTTTTCATAATTATAATATTTTTGAAGCTCTTCAATAACACTGGAAATATCCCATATAGATATTTCTTGGACATTTAAAATATTCAAATACTTTAAAACATTAGGCTTACTTTAAAAATCACTTGATATCTTAAAGAAAACACGCCATCAAGGTCCAGAGCGCAAAACGAGACTTGTGACGATAAGAGAAAGAATGAGCGGGATGTTACAGTTCCTGTCGGCATAAACTTTCATCCTATTCTGGGCTTTACTCAAATTCTCTTTTAACAACAACAACACTTGTTCTCGAGTCTGCAAATGCTGATCTACTGCAACATTAGTTGTAGTGCCTGCTACATAAGACAACAATTTTGGTGGTGGCATTCCATACAAAGCCTGAAATGGAGACATTCTTGTAGAAGCATGCATTGTGGTATTATAATGCCATTCAGCCAAGGGAAGTCAAGTAGTCCAGTTTTTTGGTTTAGAGCCACTATATGCTCTCAAATAGGCCTCAACAGCCTTATTTAAGGACTCAACTTGACCATCTGATTGAGCACGGTAAGTTGAACTCATAGTCAAAATGGTACCTTGCATTCTAAAAAGCTCCTACCAGAACAAACTAGTGAAGATAACATCACGATCTACTACAGTGGTCCTAGGAAGACCATGAAGCTTAAAAACCCCAGAGAAAAAAACTTTTGCCACTTTAGATGTTGTGTATTGGTGAGACATAGGAAAGAAATGACCAAACTTGGTTAGCCTGTCTACCACTATGAAAATAACTATCATGCCATGAGAAGAAGGAAGGCCCTCGATAAAATCCATAGCAATATCAAGCCAAGGACTCTAAGGAATAGGTAAAGCCTGGAGCAACCCTATTGGTAAAGTATTTTTTGAACTTGACATTCTTTCACCAATTTCCTTATATCCTTTCTCATACGAGGCCAAAAAAAAACAAAAATCAAGTTTGGCCTTTTGTAGTGTCTTGTGGTAACCTACATGTCCTGCCTCTAGACTATAGTGGATATGCTACAATATCGAGCGCCCAGGAGGTTCGAAGGAAACCCTAGTTTCCCAAGGTTCTTAACAAAGGCATGGGCCTGAGGGTTCAATTCGTGGGAGGCCAGGCTGATTAGGGTATTGAGGTCTATCCCAGGGTGCTCTCGCAAATATTTGCACAATCGCTCAAGACCCTTCTTGTTGTCATATGCGCAAGCAGCATTGCGGATAGCCCGGGTGTTCACAATTTGGGACCTAATGAAGTACTTGGAGCTTGCCTCTCTGGAGGAATCCATGATCGAGATTCGAGGGTCTCGAGCCAAGATGGTGTTCTTTGCCTTGAGCACCTTGACCTCAACGGAGTTGGCCTAGGCCTCGCTCTGTTGCACTTGTGCCTTTTGACACTGAACTTCCTGAGTAAGCTCGAAGTGCCTACACAGCAACTTGGAGCATTGCCTAGTAGCCGAGGCATGCTTCAGGTCCATCCAGTCCCTTTCTCTTTGAAGCTCCAAAAGCCTTTTTTAGGCTGACTCCAACACTGCCTCCCTATTCTTCAAGTCCTTTTCTATGTCTACAAACCATTCTGGAGGCATTTTCACTCCGACACAAATCAAGCAAGCTCCTACTTGACCTAGGCTAGCTCTTGCTTCACTGCAGTCTTCTTATCCTTGTGCTTCTGGGCCTCCTCCCTCTGCAGCTTGTTGTGCTTCTTTAGGTCCTTGACCTCCTCTATCAGCCCGTCATGCTCTATGGAAAGAACCTCAACGTCCCAGCCCACATCGGGGAGTTAAAAGTGATAGAGACGAGATGGAGACTATAGCGCTTTGTTCATCTAGTTGAGCTCTCCGCACTCTTCAACGACCTCAGCAACTCTGTGGCCTGTAGTGCAAGGGACTATTAAAAGTGGAAAGACAAAAGCTCTAGGACCAAGCAAGGTATAAAAAACATACCTGGACAAAGAGAGGTCGTAGCTTTCGGGCCTCTTGCTTGGTCACTTTAGCCTAGGTCTTGTTAAAGCCCAGGCTATTGGTTTGGCTTGTCCTTGCCCCAGCATGAGAGGAAGGGCCAATACTCCCCAACTGCCATGAAGGCCTCAGCACATTCCGCACGGACTCCACAAATGAACCCGAGCTAGGAACTTCCAGCACCATGATCGCCTCCTGCATGGGAGCTCGCTCCTCTAACACGTTCCCAACGGGTTTTGTGGCCAAGTGGGGGGGCTCTTTGGTAGTTATAGGCCCCTCGCCAGTCTAATTGAGCTGAAATATTGCATATTTTAACTATTTAAGACCAATGTATTTTAAATTCATCATGACATTATTATTGGTTTTAAATAGAAAAATGGTTAAAATGAATAAATCAAAGTTGTGATTTTAATTGATTAAAAACATGAATTTCTGCTTGAATTCTACCAACTATTGATTACTGTGCATTCTAGTCCATAATTTTTCTTGCTTTCCATTATCATTTGTGTTTGTACCATTGTTCTCCTTGTTCTTCATGTTCATAAGGTTTCTTGAGCTATTTTTCCATCTTCAAAAGATAGAAGCACTTCTTGCCAACCCATAACCATAGGGCATCCTCGGCATTAAATTCTTGGCTACAAATTTTGTCTTATTTCTTTTTATTTTCTCCCCAAAACAGATCAGATTTATCCAACACAGTTCCAACTTCCACCAACAAGAACAGTTCAACATGCTCTTGTTTGCCGGTTTCCTCAAAACTTGGGAGCATCATCACTCACGAATGGAAGGGAAACAACTAATACTCACACAGCACACATGCAGAAAATGCAAACATGCAACAAACCAGCACATGCAGACATGCAGCGGACAGCACTCATTCAAACACAGCACATGCAGAAAAATGCACACATGCAGAAAAGCATCACCAGGACAGCACATAACCTGGACGTTGCAGACAAACACAGCAGCAAGGACACTCACACACGCTGGACAAACTCACACATACAGCAAAAGAAAGAAGACCCTTCGGACAGCACTCACACATGCATGCACACATGTACACAACAGAAAGCATACAGCACGTTACAGCAGACCAGCCTCATTCGGACAGCACACAGCTGGACCCACAGTAGCTCACACATGCAAGACTGCAAATTTGTTATTCTTTTTAGAGTAGCTGAACGTGCAGCAACAAGATCACTCGGACAACAGAACACTCACACATGCAGACATTTGGACAGCTGAAGCAGAAAACTCACATGTGCAGTAGCTACTACAGCAAGAGAAGAAGACTCACACATGCAGAAAAGTGCAAAACCAGCAAAGCACTCGAACAGCACTCATGCAGAACACAATGCACATGCAGACCATTCGGACACATGCAGACCAACATGCACACATGCACATATACAGCACTGAGGGCAGAAACAGCAGAGTTATTTTTTTTCCTTTCTTTCTTTTTCATTCGGTTAGCTGGAGCAGCTGGAGATTAGCTATTTATTAGCTGGTAGCAGCAGCAGCAGAGGGAAGTTTTTTTGAATTATTTTCTTTTCATTTAGAAGACTAGCGGCAGCAGCAGAACCTAGCTAAGCTTGGAACCATTAGTTTGTTCTTTCATTTTTGCTTTCTTCTTTTTGTCTAAGCTGGAAAACAGCAGAGTGGTGTTCGGCAGTTGGTTTTAACTTAAACATAGATTGGTGTTCAGCAATTTTTGTTTTTGCCTACAATGCTTTGTTGTTTTAAGAATTTTTATTAAGTATTAAGAATTGTTTTAGAATTTTATCTCATTAATTGTAATACCTTAATTTCGTTCAAGTGTGCTAGTTGGTTTCATGCACCAAGAGAATTGTTTTAGAAGTTTTTAATCAAGTATGCTAGTTTGTTTCATGAAATAAAGGAATTGTTTTAGAAGTTTTTAATTAAGTCTGCTAGTTTAATTTATTGCAAGAAGGGTTTGGTAGAGAACTTTTGTTTTTTTGTTTTAGTTGGATAATTTATTTGTTGTTTACTTATTTCATGTTATTTATTTTTATTGTTTCATTAAGTTTTCATTTTAATAGTGATTACAATTGCTATGGTTTAATTTGAGAATTTGTGATGAACCCTAGATTATTGATTTTGAGGCTTTTCAATTTTCAGTACATGTTTTGTCAATTACTTTCTAATTTAGTTTAATTAAATTTCTGAGTTTAATCTATTAGTCCTTTACATTCCAATCCAACAATCAAAATCTAAAAACATGAATCTAGTCCATGACTAGTAACCTCTTCCATCCATTGCACATATCATCCTCTTATTTTCTCTTTGTGAAGTTTTTCACATTCTTCAACGAGTTTAATTTTAAGTAACTTTCCCTGAGGAGACGATCTAGGAATTTATTCCTAATTATTACACGACATCCTCCTGCACTTGGGATAGCATTAGTGCTACTCATTTTTGAGTGAGTCAAGTTTTTGGCGCCGTTGCCGGGGAAAGTAGTTTAACTTAAATTTAAACTTGTTATTTTATTTTATTTTTCTCTACCATATTATCTCCGGTTACTCATCTCATTTGCATCAACCACTCATCTCTACCATATTAGATTGATGTTTCATGTCATGGGTGAGAGACACTTCAAATAGGTTGCTTAGAGTCACATCGAGTGTTGAGAGTAGTATACATAGCTTGGAGATAGATAGCTCGTCTGTCTTTTCTTTGAGTGAGCTAGGTGACGAAATTGAAATTGAATCAGAAAACATGGCTGCACCTGCACCACGCACTCTTAAGGACTATTTGCAACCCACTCGTACCACTACACCTTCATGCATTGTTTTACCAGAAAATGCACCTAATTTCTCTATCAAGCATGGCATGATGTCAGTGATACCTCAGTTCCACGGGATGGATTCTGAGAGTCCTTACCAGCACTTGACAGATTTTGAGTTGGCTTGTGCTACTTTTATCACTAGGGCTGTTATTGATGAATTCATTAGACTTCGTTTATTTCCTTTCTCTTTAAAGGATAAAGCGAAGATTTGGTTTAACTCTTTGAGACCTAATTCCATTTCTAGTTGGTCTGACATGCAGCGTGAATTCTTACAAAAAAATTTTCCTTTTCAGAGAACTCAATTTTTGCAAGAGCAAATCAGCCAATTCAATCAGAGACCTGATGAGACCTTTCAAGCTAGTTGGGAAAAATTTAAGGATTTGGTGAACATTTGTCCACATCATGGTTTTGAATCTTGGAGGCTGGTGAGCTATTTTTACACTGGTCTCACTCCGGAATGCATGTAGTTTGTTCAGACAATGTGCAATGGGGAGTACTAATCGAGTTCCATTAGCAGCACAGCCACTGAGGGCTATTTCTGGAGGGGGCAGATATGAGCTTAAAGAAGATACTGATGTTCAAGCCCGAATAGCTGCATTGACTAGAAGATTAGAGGTCATGGAAATAGAAAAAGTGAAGGCTGCAAAAGTAGTAGACGCGTGTTCTATATGTGCTGATTCAAACCATAAGACCCAAGACTACCCGATTATGCCAGTATTTCAAGAAGGTGGGCCTGAGCCAATGCAATCAGCTAACTGGGTTAATAGAGCACAAAATCAGCCTTTCTCCAACACATATAATCCGAGGAGGAGGAATCACCCAAATTTCTCATGGAGAAATGATCAGCCTGGTCGGTCCCCACCACCTCAGCAGCAGCCATTTAATCAGGGTGTTCCTCAGCACCAGTATCCGCCATATCAGAATCCTCAGAGCTATCCTTATGTAGCTCCTCCTGGAATTCAGCCTCATGTAGCTGCAAAAAGTTCTCAGACTTCATCATCTACAAAGAAAACTCTAGATGGCAGTATGGCTCAGATGGCCAATACACTTCAGCAATTCATGCAGATTCAAGCAACCACAAATAATTAGAACACTCAGGCCATAAATGAGTTGCGTGGCACTATTAAAGTGATGACCCGCTTTCGCGTGTATTTTCGCTGAAATGGTTGTTTCTATTTTAATTCATATATTAGTCTATTTATTTTAATTTATTTCATTTTAAAATTTGTTTTTTAATTTAATTGATGTTGTGTTTTATTTCTTTTAGTTGTTTACGGTTTTTAATCTCGTTGCGGCGGTTTAGTTTTGTTTTCCCGGAATGAGGATTAGACCTCATCTTCTTTTCCTACACCTCTTTTCCCTTTTTCCTTTTTCTTTTTCCTTTTTCTCTTTTTCTTTTTTCTTTTTCTTTCTTTTTCTCTTTTTTCTTTCTTTTCTTTTTTTCTTCTCCTTCCCGGCGTCGACCCCGTCCCTCTCTCTCTCCTCCTCTCTCTTGCCGGAGCTCCTTCCTGCCCTCGACCGGCCGCCGTCCGGCAGCCGTGCGGCTCACTGCCCCCACCGGTCGACACCTCTCCCTCCGGCGCACCTCACCACCAATTCCCACCCCCATCCGGCCAGCCGTTTGGCCGGAAAACCCCCTTAAAGCCTACACGGTTTTTAGCTCGATCCGCCGCCGTCGCTCCACCTCCGACCACCATTTCTTCACCACTTCATCACCGGTCCCTTGCCATCCTAACCCACCTATTTTCGGCCTCCAACGACCACCGGAACAGCTCCCACGAGCTAGCTTTCCTTTTTGGGAAATCCGGCCTCTCTCTGGTGTTTTCGCAGCCACCCACGGCCAACCACCACTTCCAATAGCTTCACAATCATCCCTAGACCATTCCCAACCGATCCCAAGCCTTGGTTTGTCCCCGTTCAAAAGTGGGTATTTCACAACCCACGGCCACAGTGATTTTTCACTGTAACGTTGCTTTTTCTCCGCCGTTTGCAACGCCGGGTGTTTTCTAAAATTACTGTATAGTGCTGTAAGTATTTTTCAAACCCTATTTTCAGATTTAAATATATATCGCTCATTCAATTTATTTTATCTGCTGGTTGGTTAATTCCGGACTGAGTCCGAGGAGTTCGGGGGTCTGATGGATGGAGGACGGAGTTGCTTGATTTATTGTATTATGGTTGGTTGTTTGTTTTGTGCATTGATAATTGCATTTGCACGGTGCATGCACGTGTATTTTATTTTATTTGAGAAATCCTGTTTTGCCGGCGTGAATGGATTTTCGGGTGCGTGTGTCTCATGAGCCCAAGCCGGGATGAGTTATTATCTCGGTGGAGCTCCTCTGGTCACTCGGGAGTGGATAATACTGAGTGACGTCCCCTGAGTTGTCGCTGGGCGACGACGGGAGCGGGGCTAGAGGATGGCCCGGCCAGGTATGCGCTGGGCACGAGTCTGGGCATCGCTCTACTCACCGACTCCGTGGCCCTTCGCTGGCGAGGGCTAGAGGATGGCCTGGCCAGGTACGCACTGGGCGCGAGTCTGGGCATCGCTCATTTAGGTGTCACATGCGTAGTCGTTACCTGCGGTGTGGCACAGAACCAGGGCGTGCGGGTGATCCCTAGGGGAGATCATGGTGCATGCAAAACCGGATTGTTTTTATGGTTTTCGAATGTGGGCCATTTTCTGGGAAAATTGCGAGTTTTGGTTTTGAGGCTTTTGATCCATTTTCTGGGAAAATGGTGGTTTGGGCCATTATCTGGGATAATGGTGAGGCTTGGTTTTGAGGATAGGTTTTTATGGGCCAAATGGGTTTTGGCGTGCGTGGTAAAAATGTGGTTTTGCGGGACATGTGCATTGGTTTTTCTTGCATCCATGTTGTTTGAGTTCTATGTATTTTTATCTAGTGGTGTTTGGGTTTTACTTACCTGCGGTACCATTTTTGGTTCCGTAGCTTTTGGTGCAGAGTTCGAGGATGAGGAGGAGGAGGCTGAGCCCGAGGATGCGGCTCCGCCGGGTTGCTGATGTTATGCTTTGTATTTGATATTATATTATATTCGTATTTTGTAATATTTATTTATGTATGTTTTGAATAGCTTTGGATTAAACAAGAAAAATTCTGGTACTTAGTTATTGACTTGCTTTTCGCTGCGTATTTCTCGTGCACATTGTTGCTTTTGCACACACTTGGCACACGTAGTTAGGGTGGTGACCCGTGATGTCATCATTCGGACGTCTCGATTTCCCCGTGTCTGTGCGTGGGGATTTGGGGGCGTCACAGGTGGTATCAGAGCGATTTGGCTCTGGGTAAAACCACATGTCCCGTAGGTAGTACCAGAATGCTTTTAAAGTTGTGTTTTAAAAATTATGTTAAGTACAGTTGTTTTATTTGTTTGAGTTTGTTTGTTTGTTTTTATTTATGTAGTTCTGTTTTTGCAAGTTGGTTTCTTTTGTTTTGTGTGTGGTGTTGGTTTTGTTTTTGTTGGTTTTATTTGTTTTTGTTTTCTGAAAGTGGGTCAAAAGTTGTGGTGGCAGGAAAATGGGAAGGCCAAAGAAATCTACTCAGGAGCCACGGGACAATACATCAAGAGATGACTCCACAGCCCAAGCCATACAGCAGATGACGGAGTTTATGCAGCAAAGTTATAGGCCACAACAGACAGGGTCTTGGCCACAACTAGGGGGACCTTGGCCACAACAAGGGGGTCCCTGGCCGCCACAAGGAGGGCCTTGTCCGCAACAAGAAGGATTTTGGCCGCAACCAGGAGGTCCTTGGCCATATCAGGGAGGGCCTTGGATGTACCCGGGAGGGTCCAGTAGCATGGTGCAAGCCGGGTGCACCTATGAGCGCTTCCTGGCACATAGGACTCCACACTTCACTGGAGAAGAGGATCCACTTCAAGCTGGAAAATGGATCAAAGACCTGGAGAGAACATTTGAGGTGTGTGGATGCACCGAGGCGCAACAGGTACTCTACGCCAGCTATCTCTTGCAAGGTACCGCTTCTGATTGGTGGGATACCAAGAGGGTGATGCTGGAATCAGAATTGGGATCTTTCGTTGCGGTGACCTGGCAGCGCTTCAAGAAGGAATTTAATGACCACTTCTTTCCCGCATCGGTAAGGAAGCAAAAGGAGAGAGAGTTTTCAGATTTGGTCCAAGGGGGCACGACAGTGGAACAGTACGCCCGGAGATTCATAGAACTTGGGCGATTTGCTCCTCACCTTATCGCCACAGAGGAGATGCGAGCTGATCGTTTTCAGGAGGGACTACGCCCTGATATACGCCGTATGGTGGTCAGCCATCGGATATCCACTTTTCAGGAATTAGTGGATGTGGCCACCCTGGTGAAACGAGAAAATAATCTGAGTATGGGCTCCCCTCCAGGGCATAAGAGGCGGAGTTTTTCTGGTGAAGGAAGCAGCTCGGGTTCGCCTCAGAAATTTGTTCAGCAGACCGGGACTCAACTGCAAGCATCCTCAAGTGTTCGCATGGGAGGACGTGTGCCTGTTTGCGGAGTTTGTAATAGAGCCCATGTGGGTGAGTGCCCTTCTGGTGGGGCTCGATGTTATAATTGTGGCCAGCAGAGTCACTTTGCCCGAGAATGTCCAAGAACAGTTCAAGGAAGCCGTGGAGGTAGACACGGTGGAAGAACAAACCCGAGACAAACAGTGCAAGCCCGGGTTTATGCTGTCACACCCGGAGAGGTGGATGATGAGGCGCCAGCGACCCATGATGCTGGAGTAATCACAGGTATGGATTAATTTAATTTTAAGTTGGATTTAATTTTTGGTGTATTTGGTTTCTTCTTTGCTTTTTTGGATTTCATGGGTTGATGTGTTTGGTTCAGGAAGAGTCCGTTTGTATGAGTTTTATGCTTGTACTTTGTTTGATTCCGGTGCGTCGCAGTCATTTGTATCTTCCACGTTTGCGCGAGTGTGTAATTTAGTCACGGAACCGTTGCCGAAGGCTATGGTAGGGGCTCTACCCGATGGTGAAATGGTGTGGTGTTCCAAGGTTGCTTTGGGATGCCCGTTAAATTTTGAGGGAAGGTTCTTGGATGCCGATTTGGTGGTATTCAAGCTGTTGGGTTTTGATATCATCCTCGGAATGGATTGGCTATACTGTTATTCTGCTAGTATTAATTGCAGAAGTCGGATAATTAGCTTTCAGCTTCCAAATGGTGATTGTCTAGAATTTGCGGGGAGTAAATTAAAAGAAAAGCCGATAATTATATCGGCGATTCAAGCAAGAAGAGAGATTGCATGGGGAGCAGATGCATTCTTGGTTCAGATGGTGTCCACGCCGTCTGAGAAGAAGTCGTTGGCAGACATTCCAGTTGTGGAAGAATTCCCCGATGTGTTTGTGGATGACTTGCCCGGACTACCCCCTGTTCAGGAAATGGAGTTTGTTATAGACTTGGAACCTGGAGCGGCTCCTGTGCATAAAGCTCCTTATCGCATGGCACCGGCTGAATTAAAAAAGTTGAAGACTCAGTTGCAAGAGCTGGTAGAGAAGGGATTTAATCAGCCTAGTACGTCACCGTGGGGTGCACCAGTTTTATTTGTTAAAAAGAAAGATGGAACCCTCCGTATGTGCATTGATTATCGGGAATTGAACAAGGTGACCATCAAAAATAAATATCCTCTCCCGCGGATAGATGATTTATTTGATCAGCTTCAAGGAGCAGCCGTGTTCTCTAAAATTGATCTGAGGTCGGGATACTACCAGCTGAGGATCAGAGACAAGGATGTGCCTAAAACTGCCTTCAGGTCGAGGTACGGACATTATGAATTTAAGGTGATGCCGTTTGGGTTAGCTAATGCCCCTGCTGCTTTCATGGATTTAATGAATCGAGTGTTTCGACCTTATCTGGATTCCTTTGTGGTAGTATTTATTGATGATATTCTGATTTATTCCCGAGATGTTGAAGAGCATGTGTATCATCTTCGTCTGGTACTCGGGAAATTGAGAGAACACCAGCTGTACGCCAAGCTCAGCAAGTGTGAATTCTGGTTGGAAGAAGTTAAATTTCTTGGGCATGTAATTTCCCAAGACGGAGTGGCTGTTGATCCTAGTAAGGTAGAAGCCATTTTGTCATGGCAGCGCCCGACTACAGTGCGCGAGATCCGGAGTTTCTTGGGGCTCGCCGAGTACTACTGAAGATTTGTAGAGGGTTTTGCTCGCCTATCCGGACCTCTCACAGCTTTGACTCGGAAGAATACAGAATTTGTTTGGTCAGATAAATGTGAGAGAAGCTTCCAAGAATTAAAGAACAGGTTGACGATGGCACCAGTGTTAGCGCTCCCAGAATCGCATAAGCCATTCGTAGTCTTCAGTGATGCGTCTAAGTTTGGTTTGGGTTGTGTCCTTATGCAGGAAGGACGGGTTGTTGCCTATCATCTCGTCAGCTAAAGGACCATGAGAAGAATTATTCGATGCACGATCTAAAATTGGCTGCGATTGTTTTTGCTCTCAAGATTTGGCGGCACTTCTTGTATGGGGAAGCTTGCGAGGTATTTACTGATCACAAGAGCTTGAAGCATTTGTTTTCCCAGAAAAGTCTGAATATGAGGCAGAGGCAATGGCTGGAGCTAATCAGTGACTATCAGTGTGAGATCAAGTACCATCCGGGGAAGGCTAATATAGTTGCTGATGCTTTGAGCCGGAAGTCACACTTGGAGGATGAAGCCGAGCCGTCTGAATTGGATTCGTTGTTTTGTGGGATGAGAAGGCTCCTTATAGAGAGTTCGCAGCAAGAAGAGATTTTATCTTCAGTTCTTGATATTCGGGTAACTGATTTTGAAGAATTGAAGACTCTCCAAAGGAAGGATCCGAAGCTGCTGAACATCAGGAAAAGAGTTAGAAAATCTCGAGGGCCGTTGCATTATAGCATGGATAACGATGGGATACTTCGGTTCCGAGATCGTAGAGTGGTCCCTAAAGACTCAGAATTCAAAGAACGGGTCATGGCAGAAGCTCATGCGGCCCCTTATTCAGTTCATCCCGGCAGTACAAAGATGTACCGGGACTTGAAGAAAAATTACTGGTGGAATGGAATGAAGAAGGATATTGCCTTATATGTTGAGAAATGCCACACATGCCGTCAAGTGAAGGCCGAGCATCAAAGACCTGCAGGTATGCTCCAACCCCTCCCTATTCCTGAGTGGAAATGGGATGACATCACGATGGACTTTGTAGTGGGTTTGCCGAGAACGCCTAGTGGGAAAAATTCTGTTTGGGTGATTGTTGACCGGTTAACGAAGAGTGCTCATTTTCTGCCTGTTAATAACACCGACTCTTTGGGTAAGTTGACCCGCTTGTATGTCAAGGAGATAGTGCGGCTACACGGCATACCAAAGAGTATAGTGTCGGATCGAGACCCGAGGTTCACGTCGCAGTTCTGGAAGAGTTTGCAGGCAGCTTTGGGTACTAAGTTGAAGTTCAGTACTGCATATCACCCACAGACAGATGGCTAGTCAGAGCGCACCATTCAGACCCTTGAAGACATGTTGCGAGCATGTGTTATGGAATTTCAAGGGAGTTGGGAAAACCATTTGCCGCTCATCGAGTTTGCATATAATAACAGCTTCCATGCGACCATTCAGATGGCTCCCTATGAAGCTCTTTATGGGAGAAAGTGCAGGTCGCCCTTGTGTTGGGATGAAGTCGGGGAGAGTAGGATAATTGGACCCGAAATAATTCAAGAAATGCAAAGCCAAGTCCGGATCATCAGAGATAAAATGGCGGCAGCTCAGAGTCGCCAGAAAAGTTACGCTGATACCAGGAGGAGAGAGTTATCTTTTGAAGTTGGTGACTGGGTTTACCTTAAAGTCTCTCCCATGAGAGGTGTTAAGTGTTTTGGTAAGAAGAGGAAGTTGGATCCGAGGTATGTCGGCCCTTTTCAGATTCTGGAGAAAGTAGGGTCCGTCGCCTATAGAGTTGCTTTGCCAGAATATTTTGGGGATGTTCATGATGTCTTCCACGTATCATCCCTGAAGAAGAGCTTTGGACAGCAAGAGCCACGCTTCGTCGACCCAGAGGGTATTCAATTGCAACCGGATCTCACTTATGAAGTTGTTCCGTCACAGATCATGGATTGGAAGGAGCAACAATTGAGGTCCAAGACGATACCTTTGGTTAAGGTGGCTTGGGGAGATCCGTTAGCACAAGACTTCTCTTGGGAGCGAGCAGCGGACATGAGGGAGCAGTACCTGTACTTGTTTGAAGGATGAAGGTATGTATCTTAATCTTGGTCACCGATGGTTTGTGTGTTTTATGTGGCTTCTTTAAGTTGGTGGTTGATCTTGCAAATTTCGAGGACGAAATTTGTTTTAAGGGGGGGAGGATGTGATGACCCGCTTTCGCGTGTATTTTCGCTGAAATGGTTATTTTTATTTTAATTAATATATTAGTTTATTTATTTTAATTTATTGCGTTTTAAAATTTGTTTTTTAATTTAATTGATGTTGGGTTTTATTTCTTTTAGTTGTTTACGGTTTTTAATCTCGTTGCGGCGGTTTAGTTTTGTTTTGCCGGAATGAGGATTAGACCTCATCTTCTTTTCCTACACCTCTTTTCCCTTTTTCCTTTTTCTTTTTCCTTTTTCTCTTTTTCTTCTTTCTTTTTCTTTCTCTTTCTCTTTTTTCTTTCTTTTCTTTTTTTCTTCTCCTTCCCCACGTCGACCCCGTCCCTCTCTCTCTCTCGCCGGAGCTCCTTCCTGCCCTCGACCCGCCGCCGTCCGGCTGCCGTGCGGCTCACCGCCCCCACCGGTCGACACCTCTCCCTCCGGCGCACCTCACTACTAATTCCCACCCCCATCCGGCCAGCCGTTTGGCCGGAAAACCCCCTTAAAGCCTACACAGTTTTTAGCTCGATCCGCCGCTGTCGCTCCACCTCCGGCCACCATTTCTTCACCACTTCATCACCGGTCCCTTGCCATCCTAACCCACCTATTTTCGGCCTCCAACGACCACTGGAACAGCTCCCACGAGCTAGCTTTCCTTTTTGGGAAATCCGGCATTTTCGCCGCCGCCACCCACGGCCAACCACCACTTCCAATAGCTTCACAATCATCCCTAGACCATTCCCTATCGATCCCAAGCCCTGGTTTGTCCCCGTTCAAAAGTGGGTATTTCACAACCCACAGCCACAGTGATTTTTCACTGTAACGTTACTTTTTCTCCGCCGTTTGCAACGCCGGGTGTTTTCTAAAATTATCGTACAGCGCTGTAAGTATTTTCCAAACCCTATTTTCAGATTTAAATATATATCGCTCATTTAATTTATTTTATCTGCTGGTTGGTTGATTCCGGACTGAGTCCGAAGAGTTCGGGTGTCGGATGGATGGAGGACGGAGTTGCTTGATTTATTGTATTATGGTTGGTTGTTTATTTTGTGCATTGATAATTGCATTTGCATGGTGCATGCACGTGTATTTTATTTTATTTGAGAAATCCTGTTTTGCCAGCGTGAATGGATTTTCGGGTGCGTGTGTCTCAGGAGCCTAAGCCGGGATGGGTTATTATCTCAGTGGAGCTCCTCTGGTCACTCGGGAGTGGATAATACTGAGTGACGTCCCCTGAGTTGTTGCTGGGCGACGACGGGAACGGGGCTAGAGGATGGCCCGGCCAGGTACACGCTGGGCGCGAGTCTGGGCATCGCTCTACTCACCGACTCCGTGGCCCTTCGCTGGCGAGGGCTAGAGGATGGCCTGGCCAGGTACGCGCTGGGCGTGAGTCTGGGCATCGCTCGTTTAGGTGTCACATGTGTAGTCGTTACCTATGGTGTGGCACAGAGCCAGGGCGTGCGGGTGATCCCTAGGGGAGATCATGGTGCATGCAAAACCGGATTGTTTTTATGGTTTTCGGATGTGGGCCATTTTCTGGGAAAATGACGAGTTTTGGTTTTGAGGCTTTTGATCCATTTTCTGGGAAAATGGTGGTTTGGGCCATTATCTGGGATAATGGCGAGGCTTGGTTTTGAGGATATGTTTTTATGGGCCAAATGGGTTTTTGGCGTGCGTGGTAAAAATGTGGTTTTGCGGGACATGTGCATTGGTTTTTCTTGCATCCATGTTGTTTGAGTTCGATGCGTTTTTATCTAGTGGTGTTTGGGTTTTACTTACCTGCGGTACCATTTTTGGTTCCGTAGCTTTTGGTGCAGAGTTCGAGGATGAGGAGGAGGAGGTTGAGCCCGAGGATGCGGCTTCGCCGGGTTGCTGATGTTATGCTTTATATTTGATATTATATTATATTCGTGTTTTGTAATATTTATTTATGTATGTTTTGAATAGCTTTGTATTAAACAAGAAAAATTTTGGTACTTAGTTATTGACTTGCTTTTCGCTACGTATTTCTCGTGCACATTGTTGCTTTTGCACACACTTGGCACACGTAGTTAGGGTGGTGACCCGTGATGTCATCATCCGGACGTCTCGATTTCCCCGTGTCCGTGCGTGGGGATTTGGGGGCATCACAATTAATAAGATGAGCACAACCTTGAGCACCCTAGAGAAAGGGAAATTTCCAGCACAGCCTCAGCCTAATCCTCAAGTATACAGACAACAACAACATCAAGTGCATAATGTCTCAGGAGACGTTATTGAGACAGCAAAAGCTGTTCTTACCTTGAGAAGTGGGAAGGAAGTTCCCCGACCTGAGATGACCATAGACACAGAGGTAGTTGCTCCAACGCCTAAAGATGCAGCAGAGACGGATGAAGTTGAAAAAGAACCAGAGGTAGTGAGACCAGAACTAAAAAAGCCTGTGAGCGCAGATGTTGAGACTAATAAGGGATACCAACCTGTGGTTCCCTATCCTCAGAGATTGGCAGCTGGCCAAAAGAACAAGTATCACACGGAGATTCAAGAGATTTTCAAGCAAGTGAAGATCAATATTCCACTCTTGGATGCCATACAACAAGTGCCTTCATATGCAAAGTTTTTGAAGGACTTGTGCACGGTGAAGAGGAAGCTGAATGTGAAGAAGCAAGCTTTCCTAACAGAGCAAGTTAGTGCATTGATATTGAGCGAGACTCCTCAGAAGTTTGGAGATCCCGGCTCTCCTAACATTTCCATTATGATTGGTGAATCACGCATTGGGAGAGCTTTACTTGATTTGGGGAGTAGTGTGAACTTGCTACCGTTCTCAGTATATGAGCAGTTGGGATTGGGTGAGCTAAAAAAGACCTCCATCATGCTACAGTTGGCTGACAGATCAGTTAAGGTACCGAGGGGTATTGTAGAGGACATGTTGGTCCAGGTGGACAAATTCTACTACCCAGTGGATTTTGTGGTTCTTGACATGCAGCAGCCGGTCTCCACTATTTACCAAGCTCCTGTCATCCTAGGAAGACCATTTCTAGCTACATCAAATGCATTGATCAATTGCAGAAGTGGAGTTTTGAAGCTTACCTTTGGGAACATGGCACTGGAGTTGAACGTTTTTAACGCTTGCAAGATGCCAGCACATTTTGATGACACAAGCGATTTGAATGTTGTGGAGAGTTTGACACCAACAGATTTTATTTGCTCAACTTCTCCCTTCTCTGATGATGACTATATTTTTTAGACACCTGAATTTTTACTTGATGAGAAAATTGATCATATCAATGAAGATGACTTTGATTTTTTTGATTGTATTGCAGAATCTTCATTACCACTTGAAGTACAGTTTGCGTGAGCAAGATGGAAACCCCAGTTTGAAGCTCTACCACCACCAGACATGCTTAAATCTTCAGAGGAAGAAGTTCCCCAGTTGGAGCTGAAACCGCTTCCTCAAGATTTAAAGTATGTGTTCCTTGGTCCTGAAGAAGGCACTTTTCCGGTGGTGATTTCCTCAAAGCTAAATCAGAAGGATGAAGCCCAGTTGATTGAAGTATTAAGGAAGCATCGAGGCGCAATTGGTTGGACAATAGCTGACATCAAAGGCATTGATGCCGCTGTATGTACCCACAGAATCCATCTTGAAGACGATGCTAGACCGGTTCGTGATGCTCAACGTAGGCTCAATCCTACCATGAAGGAAGTTGTGAAAGAGGAGGTGCTTAAGCTACTCGCAGTGGGTATCATTTATCCCATCTCAGACAGTAAGTGGGTAAGTCCAACTCAAGTGGTACCAAAGAAATCTGGTTTGACTGTCATAAAAAATGATAAAAATGAGTTGATTCCAACTAGAATGGTTACTGGTTGGAGAATGTGCACTGACTGTAGAAAACTTAACTCAGCCAGTAGGAAGGATCATTTTCCTTTACCATTCTTGGATCAAATTTTGGAAAGAGTAGCTGGTAATACATATTATTGTTTCTTGGATGGCTATTCTGGTTATTATCAAATTGCTGTAGCACCTGAGGATCAGGAGAAAACCACTTTCACCTGTCCTTTTGGCACTTTTGCTTTTACTAGAATGCCTTTTGGTTTGTGTAATGCTCCAGCTACTTTTCAGAGATGCATGATGAGTATTTTTTCTGATATGATTGATGACATTTGTGAAATATTCATGGATGATTTCTCTGTTTTTGGAAAATCCTTTGAGAGTTGTTTGCATAATTTGGCACGTATTCTCTAGAGATATGAGGAAAAAAATCTTTTACTTAATTGGGAGAAATGCCAATTTATGGTTACTCAGGGCATTGTATTGGGGCATATTGTTTCTTCTGAGGGTATAAAGGTTGACAAAGCAAAGATTGAATTAATATCTAAACTTCCTATCCCTAGGACAGTTAGGGATATTCGTTCTTTTCTTGGTCATGCTGGTTTTTATAGGCGGTTTATTCAAGGGTTTAGTTCTATTGCAAAACCTTTGTGCACTCTTTTACAAAATGATATTGAATTTGTTTGGACTGATGAGTGCCAAAAAGCCTTTGATACCTTGAAAAAGTCGCTTACCACTGCCCCTATTGTGCAAACCCCACAGTGGGACCTTCCCTTTGAGATTATGACAGATGCTAGTGACTATGCCTTAGGAGCTGTTTTGGGGCAGCGAATGGATAACGGACCTTTTGTGATTTATTATGCCAGTAGAACCTTGAATGATGCCCAGAAAAATTATACCACTACTGAAAAAGAATTGCTTGCAATAGTTTTTGCACTTGATAAATTCCGGGCTTATATTCTTGGTTCTCCTGTTACTATTTTCACTGACCACTCTGCTCTAAAGTATTTGTTGGCTAAGAAAGATGCAAAACCACGCTTGATTCGCTGGATTCTATTACTTCAAGAGTTCAACATCAACATTAAGGATAAGAAAGGAGTTGAAAATGTGGTAGCTAACCACCTCTCTAGATTGTCATCATCTCCTTCTTCAAATGTCAGTCTTCCTCTTGATGATAGTTTCCCGGATGAGCAACTATTTGTGGTTGATAGAGCTCCCCGGTATGCTGACATAGTCAATTATCTGGTGACTGAGCGAATGCCTTCTGAATGGTCAACCCAAGATAAGCGTCGGTTTCTATCTGAGGTAAAACATTTCTACTTTGATGACCCTTATCTTTTCAAATATTGTTCGGACCAATTGATTCGGAGATGCATTCCTGATGATAAGTTTTCTTCAGTATTGAGATTTTGTCATATGGGTGCATGTGGTGGTCATTTTTCAGCAAATAAAATAGTGGCAAAAATTTTGCAAAGCGGTTTTTATTGGCCTTCCATGTTTAAGGACGCTTAGAATTTTTGTAAAGCATGTGAGTCTTGTCAAAAGTTGGGAGCCATTAGCAAAAGAAACATGATGCCCCTTTCCCCCATTCTTACTTTAGAAATCTTTGATTGTTGGGGAATAGACTTCATGGGACCTTTTCCGGTTTCCTTTGGAAACATATATATTTTATTGGCTGTGGACTATGTTTCAAAGTGGGTTGAGGCCATCGCTTGCAAAACCAATGACCATCATGTTGTACTAAAATTTTTACAATCTTTGTTTGCTCGATTTGGCATGCCCAAGGTTATCATTAGTGACGGGGGTTCTCATTTTTGCAATAAACCATTTTCTACACTTATGAAGAAATAAGGTATCACACACAGAGTTTCTACCCCTTATCACCCTCAAACAAATGGGCAAGCTGAATTGGCAAACAGAGAGATAAAAATTATTCTGGAGAAAACAGTAAATCCTAATAGGAAAGATTGGTCGATTAAGCTTATTGATACTTTGTGGGCTTATAGGACAGCTTTTAAAACAAATCTAGAGATGTCTCCCTATCGATTAGTTTATGGTAAAACTTGTCATTTACCTGTTGACATTCAGCATCGAGCTCTTTGGGCCATAAAACATGTTAACATGTCACTTGATGAAGCTTCAGGGTTGAGAAAATTGCAGATTAATGAATTGGATGAAGCTCGTCGGAATGCTTATGACAACGCGCAACTGGCAAAGGAACGCATGAAAATTCTGCATGATCAGAAAATTCATCCAAAGCATTTCACACTTGGCCAGGAAGTTCTTCTTTACAACTCTCGCTTGCATATTTTTCCTGGAAAGTTGAAATCCCGATGGAGTGGACCGTACATTGTAAAGACCGTTCATCCTCATGGCGCGGTAGACATTGTCAATCCGAAGAATGGTAATAGCTTCACTGTCAACGGACAACGTCTAAAGTCATTTATGAAGGTCTTTGATCCACATGAAGAGATCTTGCTTGTGCAAGACCCCAAGGAAGTGCTTTAAGTTGTTTTTCCTTCTTTACAGTTTTCTTTACTTGCTCTGTTTCTATTTGTTCTTTTGCTTTGATTTTATATTTCATGTTGTTTGTTTGTTTTGCTTTTTTTTTTTTTCTGTGCTTTTTGTTTTCTTTCGTTCGATTCATTGAGGACTATGTCTCTCACTAGTTGGGGGGTAGCATGTGTGCACATAAAAAAAATAAAAATAAATAAAAAAAAACCAAAAGTTTGAAATTTGAGATTTGTGAAAATTGGGCATCTTGGTGGAATAGTTGAGCAGGATCATTTGTGAAGATTTATTTTCAAGCTTAAACATAGAGCATATTTTTGATGCATCATATTTTGTTGATATGTGGCTTGAAACACCGGGATGTTATGCTTATTGAGAAGAAACTTGATAAAATTTTTGTAGAACGAAAGGCAAATTTTGAAGGACATTTTGCACATGCTTACGCTTGTAGTGTTCCTTATTTACCATTCATTGATTTAACACTGGAGAAGTAAACTGCAGGACTACCGAGCCATGCCAAAAAAAAAAAAAAAAAAAAAAAAAAAGAAAGAAAAGAAAACAGAGAGAGAAAAGGAATAAAGGCAACTTAGTGAACTTTCATAAGTAAAAAGGGCTAGAAACAGTTACCCAAGACTTTGGGGGTTGAGTGTCCAACCTTTAAAAACAAAGCTGGCGTGAAAACTGCTAGTCCCTTAGGCTTTGAGGTAGTTAGAATCAGCAATGATTAATCTTAAGGTTGAAAAATCCTATGACAAATCATGGCTAGTAATAAGGAACGCACAGCCAGTTTAGCTCCACACACACATTTGAATTCAAAGAAATTTGCCTCAATTCTACGTGAAAGATTGTTGAGATAGTCTTGGTGGGTATAACCCTTGGGGGTTGAGTAGTAACATGTCACTTTTATGAGAATTCAGAATTGTATTTGATTGTTTTTGTTTGAATTTCGATCTTTATGCAATATTCATCTCAATTAATTTTCACTATTTTGCTCAAGGATTAGCAAAATGCTAGTTGGGGGTTGTGATTGAGCTGAAATATTGCATATTTTAACTATTTAAGACCAATATATTTTAAATTCATCATGACATTATTATTGGTTTTAAATGGAAAAATGGTTAAAATGAAAGGCATCAAAGTTGTGATTTTAATTGATTAAAAGCATGAATTTCTGCTTGAATTCTACCAACTATTGATTACTGTGCATTCTAATCCATAATTTTTCTTGATTTCCATTATCATTTGTGTTTGTACCATTGTTCTCCTTGTTCTTCATGTTCATAAGGTTTCTTGAGCTATCTTTCCATCTTCAAAAGATAGAAGCACTTCTTGCCAACCCATAACCATAGGGCATCCTCGGCATTAAATTCTTGGCTACAAATTTTGTCTTATTTCTTTTTATTTTCTGCCCAAAACAGATCAGATTCATCCAGCACTGTTCCAACTTCCACCAACAAGAACAGCTCAACATGCTCTTGTTTGCCGGTTTCCTCAAAACTTGGGAGCATCATCACTCACGAATGGAAGGGAAACAACTAATACTCACACAGCACACATGCAAAAAATGCAAACATGCAACAAACCAGCACATGCAGACATGCAGCGGACAGCACTCATACAAACACAGCACATGCAGAAAAATGCACACATGCAAAAAAGCATCACCAGGACAGCACATAACCTGGACGTTGCAGACAAACACAGCAGCAAAGACACTCACACACGCTGGACAAGCTCACACATACAGCAAAAGAAAGAAGACCCTTCGGACAACACTCACACATGCATGCACACATGTACACAACAGAAAGCATACAGCACGTTACAGCAGACCAGCCTTATTCGGACAGCACACAGCTGGACCCACAGCAGCTCACACATGCAGGACAGCAAATTTGTTCTTCTTTTTAGAGTAGTTGAACGTGCAGCAACAAGATCACTCGGACAGCAGAACACTCACACATGCAGACCTTTGGACAGCTGAAGCAAAAAACTCACATGTGCAGTAGCTACTATAGCAAGAGAAGAAGAATCACACATGCAGAAAAGTGCAAAACCAGCAAAGCACTCGGACAGCACTCATGCAGAACACAATGCACATGCAGACCATTCGGACACATGCAGACCAACATGCACACATGCACATATGCAGCACCGAGGGCAGAAATAGCAGAGTTATTTTTTTTCCTTTCTTTTTTTTCATTCGGTTAGCTGGAGCAGCTGGAGATCAGCTATTTATTAGCTGGTAGCAGCAGCAGCAGAGGGAAGTTTTTTTGAATTATTTTCTTTTCATTTAGAAGACTAGCGGCAGCAGCAGAACCTAGCTAAGCTTGGAACCATTAGTTTGTTCTTTCATTTTTGCTTTCTTTTTTTTGTCTAAGCTGGAAAACAGCAGAGTGGTGTTCGGCAGTTGGTTTTAACTTAAACATAGATTGGTGTTCGGCAGTTTTTGTTTTTGCCTACAATGCTTTGTTGTTTTAAGAATTTTTATTAAGTATTAAGAATTGTTTTAGAATTTTATCTCATTAATTGTAATACCTTAATTTCTTTCAAATGTGCTAGTTGGTTTCATGCAACAAGAGAATTGTTTTAGAAGTTTTTAATCAAGTATGCTAGTTTGTTTCATGAAATAAAGGAATTGTTTTAGAAGTTTTTAATTAAGTGTGCTAGTTTAATTTTTTGCAAGAAGGGTTTGGTAGAGAACTTTTGTTTTTTTGTTTTAGTTGGGTAATTTATTTGTTGTTTACTTATTTCATGTTAGTTATTTTTATTGTTTCATTAAGTTTTCATTTTAATAGTGATTACAATTGCTATGGTTTAATTTGAGAATTTGTGATGAACCCTAGATTATTGATTTTGAGGCTTTTCAATTTTCAGTACATGTTTTGTCAATTACTTTCTAATTTAGTTTAATTTGTGATTTAGTTTAATTAAATTTCTGAGTTTAATCTATTAGTCCTTTACATTCCAATCCGACAATCAAAATCTAAAAACATGAATCTAGTCCATGACTAGTAACCTCTTCCATCCATTGCACATATCATCCTCTTATTTTCTCTTTGTGAAGTTTTTCACATTCTTCAACGAGTTTAATTTTAAGTAACTTTCCCTAAGGAGACGATCTAGGAATTTATTCCTAATTATTACACGACATCCTCCTGCACTTGGGATAGCATTAGTGCTACTCATTGTTGAGTGAGTCACAGTCACATGCTTAGCCTCCCCCCCAGCTCAGCTCCACCCCAATGCTTGGCTGCTCCTTGTAACCAACCAAGGAGTTTGTAGAGACGACCTTTTTAAAGAGTCCATCTCTAGTTCTTGAGAAGAGTGCATTGAGGATGATTGGGTCAACTCGTCATTATTGCTTAGCTCCATGACAGAGTGGGAAGAACTCTACTAGGCCTCTTCTCGACCCTCGACCCTGAAGTTAGTGGAGGAAGAAGAGGGCCTGGCCCTAACACTTGAAGGAATGGTGGGGTAGCTTCTTCCCAACCCGACCTTAGTAATGAAAGTGAGAAGGAGACTGCATAGTGACTATCAGGGGAACGCCAAGATTTGTCTCTTGCTTGAGCGTATCCTTGAAGGCTACATGAAGATAACTGGAATCACCTTCTTGTTCAAATGTTGTGAACATCGGTTTGATGGGCGGAGTGGCAAACATCGTGTGTGACCCCCTAGGGAAGGAATTAGTCCCCCGGGTGGAAGGAACTAGAATTTCTAGCTGCACGGTCCCACTGGCCCGGTCTCAGAACACCCAAGACCCCTTAGCTTGGCTGCTTGGCCCTAGGACCCCCTTTCCTCACTCCAGGACCCCCAGGGAGCGCCTTCTCCAATACAAGATCCATCGCCCTTGCCTCGAGGGACCCCACTGACTTCAACAACATGCACATTTCATTGCTTCCCTCTGTAGATAGAAGGGCTGGAGGAATTTTTGTGGCCCTAGGAAGATGATGAGTTGCACAAGAAGTCCCAACAGAGCACGTATGAACAATCAAGAACGGTCAAGTAGCTCTGAATGTTGACGTTGGATAGTACCAGGTCAATCTCCGTGTTGAGAGAGTTGGCCGCTTTCGCTATCCTGGCCTCCTACCTCTAGAATAGTGTCATGAATAGGCTCTTGGAGAGTGGGATGTAGAATCACATGGGATGAACAGGGTATTCTTGGTGGACCTCCTCGCCGGTACTCACATCTCAAGCCCAAGATGAAGAAGTACTATTGAGACTAGTCTGTGGTGCTCAAGTGTCGCTATTTGAGGCTGGTTAACTGTCTTCTAGGGATGCACCTCTACAAGCTACAAATGCACCCGTTAAGGCATAGCACGCAGTACACGGACAGAAACTCCTCAACTGTCAGATTGAGATATTCTTCAGAACCAGAGCTGAGCACACTCCGGTAGATGATTCGGCTGGCCATAAGAGCCACCAAGCATTTGGGTGGAGCTGAGAGGGGGCCAACCCCAAGAAGTTGAGAACGTCATTGACAAGGTGGCAGAATGGGAGACGAAGCTTGTTTGTAAGAGTTAACGAGGCGTGGTGAGCACAGACCAATCAACAACATGAGGCTTGACGAGACGCCAAATCGAGCCCAACCGTCAGGAGTTAACAAGGTGATGGACACTCAATAGCAATCTAACATAAATGAGGATGTGAACAGTCATGGCGTACGTGTAATGCCCCCATATTTCTGTTTGAGATCGAACGGACATCCGAAGTGTTGGGACATGCAACACAAGGTTACATGCCACCGTTCATGACATATAAGATGCAATGTTCCTAACATGCATCTAGCATTATGTAATATTCGCAACGGATTATTTTTTTTTAGCAATATTATGTACCAAACTTATAATATTCTAAATAGTTAAATCTTAATCCAAGCATACTTAACAAAATAAACATCCACGATTTCAATACGAGTCTTAGAAGACTGTAATCTCAAAAACATGGGAGACCAGACTCCATATTTACATTACTAAAATACACAATTGAGGAAGCTGTAAGCTTCGCGTTGTGTCTGCGGCATCTAGTCAACCTCCTCTAGTCTACCAGTGTCTGCTCCCTACTTTGATCCAAACACATTGCCTACCATTCGAGAAGAATGCTAGTTGGGACTACCATGGTGAGATTTGATTACAAATATTAGTAAGTTAACAAAAAACTCTCATACAGGTTAATGATGCATGCATGATAGTAAAATTATTAATGCATAATTAAAGTTGTATGTAAGCATAACATAACTTGGCATATAGCATGGCATAACTGACATATCCTGAACAGAAACGTGAACCAAACTTGACTTGACATGACATGAACTTGAACTTAAAACATAACATAGACTAGCAACATAACAAGAATGTGAACTTGAAACATTACATGGACTTGAAACATAGCATGAACGTGAACATATATAACATAAATATGAACTTGAACTTAACATAAACCTGAGCATAACATGACATAAACATGAACTTGAGACATAATGTGAATGTGAACATAAATGAACATGAACGTGAGCTTGAACATAACATAAATGTGAACATTACATGATATGAACATGAACTTGAAACTTAACGTGAACATGAACGTGAGCTTGAACATAACATGAACGTGAGTTTGAACATAACATAAATGTGAACATAACATGATATGAACATGAACTTGAAACTCAACGTGAACTTGAACATAACATAATATGTACGTGAGATTGAACATAACATAAACGTGAACATAATATAGTATCAACATGAACTTGAAACTTAACATGAACATGAACATAACATGTACGTGAACATAACATAAAATAACAGTAGATTATACTCCTTCATCGTAGCACTCGGCAACGCATAGCCTTGACCGCAGTACCAAGCAGTGCGTATCATCCTTCTATAGTACAACATATTATACTCCTTCACCATAGTACTTGGCAGCGCATAGCCTTGACCATAGTACTAGGCAGCATGTATTATCCTTGATCGTAACATAACATAACATAACGGCAGATTATATTCCTTCATCATAGTACTCAGCAGTGCATAGCTGCAATACCAAGCAGTGCATATCATCCTTCTATAGTACGGCAGATTATACTCCTTCAGCATAGTACTCGGCAGTGCATAACCTTGACGGCAGTACCAGGCAGTGCGTATTATCCTTGACCATAACATAACTTAATATAACAATAAATTATACTCATTCACTGTAGTACTCGACAGTGCATAGCCTTGATCGCAGTACCATACAGCGCGTATTATCCTTGACCTTAACATAACTTAACTGATTTAACCATCTGTAGTATGGCAGATTATACTCCTTCATCTTAATACTCTGCAGTGCATAACCTTGACCGCAATACTAGGCAACGTGTATCATCCTTGACCGTAGTACAAATTAATTGATAACTAAAACTTAACTGGTCTTGAAATACATAACTGTATTCAAGATGAAACGTGAGTGGAATACGAAAGAACAGAAGTCTTGACATCACATAACATGACTTAAACGTAACTTGAAATACATGACTTACTTGAGATAGAAATATTTTGTAGTATGACATAATATGTAACAAACAACGTTTCATAGCATGGCGTAACATATAACAGTGAATATTACGTGACATGGCATACATGCAATAATGAATATTACGTGATATGGAATACATGTAATAGATGGCATAACATAATATGACATACTTATAACATATAGCAATACATGACATAATAGATTGTGTAATAGATAAGCATTCATGATAGAATAAATCATGCATAACAGATAAACATGTAATGATGTGGCATGGCATGGCAAATATGCTAACATACATACATAAATTTTAGTTCCCTTAGCCATCATACATACATAATAAACTGATAGTAAGTTAAAAGCTAGCTTGCCTCGATGGTCGCGTTCTACGAAAATAAAGCGCGAAACATGAGGAACTATAAGAGAGTATTCTAAAAGTTAGAAATTTAATTACTAACAATTAGAAATGTGTAAAAGAGACAACTTAGAGTAAAATTACTATTTTACCCTCAACATGCAGAAAAATGACTATTTTACCCCTAACTTAAGGATTTCACATCCTAAGTCCAAAAATTTCAAAAATTTACATTCCTCATATAAAGTTTTTTCTCAACTCAAACATCAACTCAGAAAAATTTAAAACAAATCAAAACAATGGAAAACACACTATGATTGAAACATCCATAGGCCATTTCTCTTGATTTTTGTTGTAATTCCTTCCAACTTCAAAACTCATGCCCAAACCAAAATTTTGCAACAAGGATCTTCCTATCCTAAGTTTAAAACCATACATAAAACATCCATTTAGAAAAAGCTAATAATCAACACCAAACTTTTTTGTAAAAAGATCTAAACACTAGAATCACAAGTTTTGACCCTAAATCAAAACATCTCCAAGAATTCTAAAAAATCAAATCTTACTTCTAACATATTCATAACATCATCCTAAGATCGACCTACTTTAAATCATCAAACTAAAGTCACCAAAATCACAAAATAACACTTGGCATTTTTTGGTTTTACACTTAGTCCAAAAACAGAAACTTTTTCCTCAATTAGCTTTGATAAATCTCTTGATCAATGGCTTAAGAAGGTGAGATCTTAGAAATAA
Organism: Carya illinoinensis; assembly: GCF_018687715.1. Taxonomy (NCBI): domain Eukaryota; kingdom Viridiplantae; phylum Streptophyta; class Magnoliopsida; order Fagales; family Juglandaceae; genus Carya; species Carya illinoinensis. Next base: position 16,406,569 of record NC_056766.1, on the reverse strand, counting down.
AGCATCACATGGTTTAAAAATGTGTCCTAAAGAATATCCAACCATCAAACTTAAAATCTCATGGCTAAAAGTCAATAAAACATGGATCTAATCCAAAAACATCAAATCTTAGGCCTAACCGAAATCCTCTTGCATAAAAAAATCGTATCTTTGAAAATAATAATAAATATCTTCAAAATAACATCCTAAAATGAAAATAAGAGACTTAGGATTATCATATAAAAATATCAAAGCCTTTAGAGTAAGATCAAACCACGAAATATTCAAACTTTCTCCAAACAAAAACTGTTTTTCCACTTCCAGTTTTCAAGTTTCTAGATCTAAGAAAATCTATCATAAAAAACTTTATTCATGCAACAAAACCTCAATTGAAATTCATAAACATATGCTAAAAACACTCCATAAAATTTCGGACCAAGATATGTCCATTAGCTTGGTCAAAAAAACTCTAAAACATAACATACTCTCCAGTTTCACTCCCAGAATGACCTTTACATGGTTAAAAATAATTTTGACCGACCAAGTGACCTTAGAATGATACGAATAATATATCTACACAATGCTAGAAATTGGATCGAAAGGGGTTTGAAAGCCAATTTAGGGTTTGGGAAAACCGTTTAGGGTTTCGGTTTCAACCAAGCTTTTGGAGTTTCAATTGGATTCCAACCATTTAGGGTTTCACTAGGGTTGAAACCCTCTTTGATCTGGCTCAATTTGGTTGATCAGATAAAAAAAATTTTGCTTAGGTGGCATGATCTCCACCTTGATTTCCTTCACAAATCCATCTAATGGTGGCTAATACTATTCACTATGTGTGGCTAAGATCTTGCCAAGTGCCCAAATAAAACTTCTCTAACCTAATTTAGATATTCCACATTATAATTTTGAAAACATTGCACTTAGTACGCTTATCGAGGTTACTATTCACTCCAAAAAATGCGTAATAAACTTAGTACTAAAAAATCCTAAATATTCATATTAACCTACAGTGAAAATCGTTTACCAAAACTGAACCCCGAAGTGCCCCTAAAAATAATTTCACAATTTCGAACAAGCGTTTCATCCGAAATTATGAAAATAAGTTATTGCGCCATAAAATCCTAAATAATCAAATGAGTCTAGTGGCGCAAACCATAATGTATTCTGATACTTCTAACTACCTCAAACAATTAAAATCTCATTTCTGACACCATAGTGAGTGATAACATTGACTATGTTGAGAGACTAAAACTTTTGCGATTAGTCGATTCGTGAAAACTTATGGAGTTTTCAGGAGGTTCCTAAAGTCTAGAAATTCTACCATTGAATTTCTAGTGGGCTGTTACAGTACGTGTCCAAGGAAGACTCACCAAAGATGTTTTGAATTCCCATCACACTAGTGTGATTGAACTTCAAGGGGTACTATGAGGGGGATTTTCCCTATAGTCAGGCCAGGCTCAACGAGCAGGACCCATGGCGCCCAGGAAGACCCAAGGCCCGAGGCTAGGGGACGGGTCAAGTTAGGATGTCCTAGGAAGCCCAGCAGGCAAGGCAGTAGGACAACACATGCCGATCGGGAATCACCTGACAGTCCTATTGGTCAACAAGTCTCTGCAGGCAAGAACAAGAGCAATTCGTGCCACAGAGCCGGATATGAATCCCAATCAACTCGCTTTGAGACCCAACAACAATATTGGAAAAATCAGCCCAAGAAAGCCAAACTCAAGTCTATGGATGGAGAATTCAGACCCCTTGAGATCTCGTTTCAAGAACCTAGATTATACTAAAATCTACACGCTTTGAAATCCCGTCTCAAGAACCCAAATTACAAGGAGAAACGCCACAAAGGTTGTGATTTACCTTTGATAAGTTCAGGTGTTCAATCAAGAACAAGAGGAGAAAACTCGCTCACAATGAAAATTCAAATAAAATGTCTGCCTTAGAATGGCTGGTTACATCCTTTAAATACCCTCCCCAAAACATTATAAAACCCTAAACTAAAATTTGAGACCTTTTCTCTCAAAAATGCCCTTTGTGAACAGTCGCCGCGGGGGTACTGTATCATGAACAGTGTCATGCTACAGTACTTCTAAACCCTAGTTCAAATAAATAAGACATATGTGGGCTAAGCATCCTCAAGCCCACTTATTCAAAACTAATAATAAAATTCCTTTAAACAAATTGAAAGCCTTAATATCTAAAGGCCCTATTTCTAAGTCAAGTCTTCCACAACTTGGATCAAGTGGATCAAAACTGGTTCTTCTTCTTTCAAGTCCATCTTGAGTGTTGGGCTCTTGCTAGCTTCTTCCCAAGTGGCTTGTACTAGTCCTTGCATTACTTCCTTGATTTTCTTGGCTCTTGATCTTGTAATTGGCTCATCTGGAACTTGCAAAGGATCTTTAAGAGTAGGCATGCCTTGGTTCCCATTAAAGCCCTAGGGGCTAAGCACATCCAGGAGTGGGTGTTAAATAGGAAGCGGAAATGAGCACGCTACAGCAAGAGAACTACGCCGCATTCAATGCTCCCTGGGGGCAAGGATGCCACAAGGTGCTTCCTGGAACACTAGTGGTTGCCATGGCCATGCGTCGGCACACTGTTGCCTAGTAAAGGAGCTGACAGTGGGGTCTAACCCTAGTACGGACTAACACCCCACGATTTTCCTCATTGGTGAAGTCTGGGCCAAGTATAAATATCCCCTCCCTCATCGAAGGGGGGGGGGGGGGTAGGGGGGCTCTTCTTCTTCTCCTACTTACTTGCACTCTATTCTCCATAGTCCACACAAAAAATCTTACACTAACTTTAGCATCGGAGGTATCCCTCACCCCCTGGAGCTCCCATTTCTTCTTAGTTGTAGGTCACTAGATTGGGCTTTCGTGGAGTTGTTTGGGTTGCGAAACACGGCATCAACTAGCTTGATTGTCTTTCACATGTAAACGTGTCACACAATTGTTACACTTGGGATGTTACAAGTTGAATTTTTTAAACCAAACAAAGAAATAACTTAATCAAATTCGAATCAAGTTTTCAACTAGGCTAGGTTTCTATTGCATATGCTAGCTACATGGCTACGATCGACCTTATGAACAAACTAAATGGGCCTATTTGTTTCTTATTACTCGGACCAAATTAGTGTACATAAACATATTGGGACAAGTTCCATGAGGCCTTGGAGCCAATCCTTTCAAATTTATATAAAGGACAAACTACACCTAATTAATAAATCCAACTTTATTTTTTCGAACAAAATTATGCTTTGGATCTTGGCCACTCTAGGGATTGTAATTTGTAGGGCCTTGATGATAATGATCAGAGTATTTTTTTTTTCTTTTATGACAGTTGATATAAAATAAGGGATATCAAATCTCAAATTTAGTACGTTTGAAAGCAAATATCACAAAACATGTCAAATTAGAATTTTGATCATAAATTTGTAAAGTAAAAATATGATAGTTGCGTATTGTAGATAAATATATATATATATATATATATATATAAACACTGAAAGCTGAAGCATTGGCTTTTTAGCCTTTATGGCAAATCAACCATGCATGCAAAGGCTTTTTCATTTCTTTTCATCCTACTTGCACTGGTTGCTTTAACCCTCCATGGCACGAATAGCAACAATTTTCACTCAATCACCAGTGATTTGTTTATCTTAGTTTCATAAAAATTCTTATGTGTATTTTTTTCTTGTTAAAGTAGAATTACAAAGTATATGTTGTTTAATGAGATATTGAGTGGAATACCACCAAACCATCATGCATGTCATCAACAGTTAGAGCATGCCTAACTCACACAAAAAAAAAAGACTTGTCTTGACAGATTTGGAGTGAGTGGTAGAGCATCCACCCACCATTCACATGGAATCTCTTTCCTTCTAGGGAAAGATCTCTCACCTTTATTATGACTATTCATTTGAACCCATATAAGCTACTAAGGATTCAATAAAACTGATGCTTTCCAATGCGTATTCAAATTTTGGTTGTGCTCAAGTTTGGAGAACATTCGCCCATTACTCTTGAAATCTCTTTTGTGTCTTAAGGGAGGCACAATACTCATTTTATAACTCCTATTAATTTAAGACAATTGCAACAAAAAGAAGAAAACCATCTCTTTTTAGAGAAGCTCACCACATCTCCCCCGATACACCAAGAGTTTTGAGCAATGTATTGGATAGACAAGTGTGTGAGCAACAACTGCAGCCTATGGCATAAGTGAAAAACTTTATACAAAGTGTGAAGGATTGATTGCAGTGAACCTTGTTTTTCTAGTTGAAGTAGTAGTTATTCCTTTCTTTTCTCCCTACTCTATAATTATTCTAACAAAAAAAGTGAAGAGAGAGAGAGAGAGAGAGAGAGAGAGAGAGAGAGAGAGAGAGAGAGAGAGAGAGGTGACACGTATGACATTATATATTCATAAATATGTAAGTTATATGAGAAATGCTTTAATTACAAAAGGATCTCACAAAAGTAAAACTACAAACTGACGTGACTTGATGTGATACGTTAGACTATAAAGTTACTTTTTTTGTAAACTAAATCTAATGTATCATTTGAAACTATATTAATATGTATATTTACTGTTGTAGAATTTTTTTGTAGTTGTAACACTTCTCATGTTATATATATGTTCTTTATTATTCATAACCCTTGTTGTTTTAACTATAATTTGTTTTATTTTCTTACTAGTTGTAACTCTGATAGGTGGCTTGGTGTGGGTCAAAAACCATGGGGATACATGGTCTATAATTTCCATGCGTCACAATCATTGGGTAAATATGACTTAATCGAAGTCAATCCTAACCATCAGATTAATGATTTATACACATCTTAAACATTTTCCCGGGACATTTTAATATATTTTGTGGCCTAAGGCAAAGATGCTAAAACTTAATAATTTCTATAAGCAATATAACAAATTCAAAAAGAAATCCAATAATATTTCTATAAATGGAGTATTATCCCTTATCCATAATACTTCTTTTAATGCTTAATTTTAAAAACCAATAAAGGCCATCATATTCGAGAGTAATATATCATCATTTTGCTACTTCTATTCTAGTTTCACCCTTGTTTGGAAATTTTATACATTTTGAATAAGATAATTTTGAATAAAACCTTTATATTTACTGTTCCTTTTTTTAATAAATTTTATCATTTAATTTTTTTTTTTGATAACCACATTGCACTTAATTTATTCAAATAAGCAAATTTCAAAACATTACAAAGATAAATCTACCCACATAGATTCGGAAATACAATCTGGGAAATGTTGAGCTATTCTTTTATGTGCTAAGCTATTTTTTTTTTTTTTAATTTGTTTTTCATTGTTGGGGCCTCGGCTACTCAAGGTGGGGTATACGGCCCTATATAGCATTGTCCAATACCGACTGTATATATCTATACGGCCCTGCTAACAGTGAAAGAAAGAAAACGGCTTTATATACGGTTTCACGTACCATATGTATTGCCCATCTGCAGCGAGGCACGGAGAATTGGGGATAACGCGTCAGTGCGTCACTAATTATTGCCAATATTCCAAGCCAAGACTGTCAGATCTGGCTCTTGTTCTCGCTTCAGAGAGAACGTCAACGTGCGTCTCACGGTGCAAAGAAATCTTTCCCTTCTCGACGCTGGTAGAAGGTCAACAAGCAGGGCTGCACTTCTCGTCCGTGGAAGAAGGTCAGCGCTATTTTAAGAAAAGCTTCCGCATCTTGCTAAACTATTTTTCTCATTCTTGAAGGTATTTCCACAAAGTTTAATGAAAAAGAACATATCTTTTTTATGATATTTTTATGTATTGTTCCAAGAAATTAAAAGACTAGTTAAACATACTCTGCCTTGCCCATTTGTGGAACTTGATGAACTTTTTGAGCGAAAATACATGCTATACTCTTGATTTCTCTATGTTTTCGTCTTCTTTTATTTAAACAATAATGTGGTATAGCAGACTATCCTCTCGATAAAACAGGGCTTTGCATTGTTCTATAATTATGCTTTTTGCAATAAATGTCTGTTAAAAAGTGACACACCTCTATCTTCTCATTAGCTACATAATGCACTAATGATGTGGTAAGATCTCTAATAAATCATGTGCTTCGGCTATGAAAACCTCTTTACTCTCTGGATTTTTTTTTGTTTTTCCTCCTTTTTTTTTTTTTTTTTTTTTTTTTTTCAATTCTTTGGCCATGGAGTGGAAGGGAGGGGGTGGAATGGCAAACAGTAACAATGGAATAGACCTAAAATTTGGCGTTCCAAATACTCTTAGTGTAATGGTGCTGTTGTCAAAATTTTATCCTTTCATGCTGAATTTATTTTAGGCAAGAGTTGATTTCAACGTTGATCTTTAGCTAAGCTATTTTTTATTCTTTATTTTTTATAATCTATTCCTCATTGTGGGTGCCTCGGTCTACTCAAGGTGGGCTGACCTTGGTCCCTCAAGCATCGGAGAACCACCGGGCACTCGATGCCACCCTTTTTTTTCCTCCAGATGTCCAGGCAGTGAGTGGGGTGAAACACATCTTCAACAAATGTGTTTCTACAAGTTTATTGAAAAAGAAAGGATCTTTTTTATGTTCTTTGGTGTTTGTGATGTTTTATGGCCTTATGTGATTTCCCTAGTTAGTTAGGTGGGGATTGTCACCCTTGTTCAAACAAAAGACCAGTAAAATAAACTCTAGCCTTGACCAAGGCAGAACTTGCTAAGCTTCTTAAACAAAAATGCGAGCTGTATGCACTGCTATTTTCTGTTTATTTTTGTCTTATTTAACTAAAACAATTATATGGTCTTGCGTTGGGTTCAAAAGGTCGATAAATAACCCATGCTAACCCGCCAATATTCAAAGCCGAGACTGGGTCAGATCTGGCTCTTGGGTCAAGTCTCGCATTAGAGCAGATGTCAACGAGCATCTCACGGAAGCTCTCCGTTCTCGACGGTGGAAGAAGGGTAAGGGTTACATCTACACTTTTATGAACCCAAAGCTTTCTATATCTTTCTTGCAGATTGATATGGTATCAGCATTTTTTTTAGAAAAAATTATGCAATTTTCCATCCAATTTTTCTCATTCTTGATGTTGATGGTAGCATTAGATATTTAGTACTTATAGGTCCATCGTAGTGAATGCCAAAGAACCCATAATGGATCTGATAAGTCATATAGACGCACACAACAACGCATGCTAGGTAAAGCCTTCGAGTTATTAGGGAGAGAATCACTCCAATTAATGCAAAAAATCGAACAAGATATACCCATCTGTATTGATTAGCTTCACGACTATACCCCTATAAACAACACGTATAGGTAAATCTAACAATTCAATTCGGCCATTTATATGTACATACTAAAAGAATGAATCCTTTTTACGATCTTTGGCATTTGTGATGCTTTATGGCCTCACGTGATTGCTCTGGTGAGTTCAGTAGAGATTGCTACCATTGTTGCACAAAAAAACTAGTAAAATATAATCTAGCCCTTCCCACCTGCTGAACTTAATAAACTTCTTGAGCAAAAATGGGAGCTGTATGCACTCTTCCTTACTTTATGAAAACAATTATATGCTCTTGCATTGGGTTCAAAAGGTCGATAAATAATCCATTCTAACACCCCCCCAATATTCCAAGCCGAGACTGGGTCAGATGTGGCTCCTGGGTCAGGTCTCGCATCAAAGAAGATGTCAACGAGCATCTAATGGAAACTCTCCGTTCTCATCGGTGGAAGAAGGGTAAGGGGTACATCTACACTTTTATGAGCCCAGCACTTTCTTTATCTTTCTTGCGGATTGATATGGTATCAGCATGTTTTTTAGAAACAATTCTGCAATTTTACATCCTATTTTTCTCATTCTTGATGTTGATGGTTGGAATGGATATTTAGTTCTTATAGGTCCATCGTAGTGAATGCCAAAGAACCTATAAGAGATCTGATAAGTCATACAAACACACACAACAATGTATGCTAGGTAAAGCCTCCGAGTTATAGGGAGAGAATCACTCCAATTAATGCCGAAAAACAAAAAAGATATATCCATCTGTATTGATTATCCTCAAACCTATACCCCTATAAACAACACATATAGGTAAATCTAACAATTCAATGCAGCCATTTATATGTACATACTAAAAGAATGAATGTTTTTTATGATCTTTCGCATTTGTGATGCTTTATGGCCTCACATGATTGCTCTGGTGAGTTCAGTAGTGATTGCTACCACTGTTGCAAGAAAAAACTAGTAAAGTATAATCTAGCCCTTCCCACCTGCTGAACTTGATCAACTTCTTGAGCAAAAATGCGAGTTGTTTGCACTCTTGCTTACTCTTTATTTTTGTCATACTTTATTAAAACAATTATACGCTATTGCATTAGGTTCGAAAGGTCAATAAATAATCCATTCTAAACCCCCCCCCCCAATATTCCATGCTGAGACAGGGTCAGATCTAGCTCTTGGGTCAGGTCTCGCATCAGAGAAGATGTCAACGAGCATCTCACGGAAACTCTCCAGTCTCGACGGTGGAAGAAGGGTAAGGGGTACATCTACACTTTTATGAACCCAACGCTTTCTTTATCTTTCTTGCGGATTGATATCGTATCAGCGTTTTTTTTAAACAATTATGCAATTTTCCATCCTATTTTTCTCATTCATGATGTTGATGGTTGGAGTGGATATTTAGTACTTATTGGTCCATCGTAGTGAATGCCAAAGAACCCATAATAGATCTGATAAGTCATATAGAGGCACACAACAATGTATGCTAGGTAAAGCCTACGAGTTGTTAGGGAGAGAATCACTCCAATTAATGCAAAAAATCCAAAAAGATATATCAATCTGTATTGATTATCGTTACGACTATACACCTATAAACAACACATATAGGTCAATCTAACAATTCAATCCGGCCATTTATTTGTACATGCTAAAAGAATGAATCCTTTTTACGATCTTTCGCGTTTGTGATGCTTTATGGCCTCACGTAATTGCTCTGGTGAGTTCAGTAGTGATTGCTACCATTGTTGCAAGAAAAAACTAGTAAAGTATAATATAGCCCTTCCCACCTGCTGAACTTGATAAACTTGAGCAAAAATGCGAGCTGTATGCACTCTTGCATCCGAGAAGATGTCAACGAGGATCACACGGAAAATCTTTGTTCTCAATGGTCGAAGAAGGGTAAGGGGTACATCTACACTTTTATGAACCCAACGCTTTCTTTATCTTTCTTGCGGATTGATATGGTATCAGCGTTTTTTTTAGAAACAATTCTGCAATTTTACATCCTATTTTTTTCATTCTTGATGTTGATGGTTGGAATGGATATTTAGTACTTATAGGTCCATCGTACTGAATGCCAAAGAACCCATAATGGATTTGATAAGTCAAATAGAGGCACACAAGAATTTATGCTAGGTAAAGCCTCCGAGTTATTAGGGAGAGAATCACTCCAATTAATGCAGAAAATCAAAAAAGATATATCCATCTATATTGATTATCCTCACGATTATACCCCTATAAACAACACATATAGGTAAATCTAACAATTTAATTCGGCCCTTTATATGTACGTACTAAAAGAATGAATCTTTTTTACGATCTTTGCCGTTTGTGATGCTTTATTGCCTCACGTGATTGCTCTGGTGAGTTCAGTAGTGATTGCTACCATTGTTGCAAGAAAAAACTAGTAAAGTATAATCTAGCCCTTCCCACCTGCTGAACTTGATAAACTTGAGCCAAAATGCGAGCTGTATGCACTCTTGCTTACTCTTTATTTTTGTCATATTTTATTAAAACAATCATATGCTATTGCGTTGGGTTCGAAAGGTCGATAAATAATCCATTCTAACCTCCCCAATATTCCAAGCTGAGACTGGGTCAGATCTGGCTCTCAGGTCAGGTCTCATATCAGAGAAGATGTCAATGAGCATCTCACGAAAACTCTCCATTCTCGACGGTGGAAGAAGGTTAAGGGGTACATCTACACTTTTATGAATCAAATCCTTTATTTATCTTTCTTGCTGATTGATATGGTATCAGCGTTTTTTTTAGAAACAATTCTACAATTTTCCATCCTATTTTTCTCATTCATGATGTTGATGGTTGGAGTGGATATTTAGTACTTATAAGTCCATCGCAGTGAATGCCAAAGAACCCATAATGGATCTGGTAAGTCATATAGAGGCACACAACAATGTATGCTAGGTAAAGCCTACGAGTTATTAGGGAGAGAATCACGGCAATTATTGCAAAAATTCAAAAAGATATATCCATTTGTATTGATACGTTACGACTATACACCTATAAACAACACATATAGGTCAATCTAACAATTCAATCTGGCCATTTATTTGTACATGCTAAAAGAATGAATCTTTTTTACGATCTTTCACATTTGTGATGCTTTATGGCCTCACGTCATTGCTCTACTTAGTTCAGTAGTGATTGCTACCATTGTTGCAAGAAAAAACTAGAAAAATATAGTCTAGCCCTTCCCATCTGTCGAACTTGATGAACTTCTTGAGCAAAAATGCGAGCTGTATGCACTTTTGTGTACTATTTATTTTGGTCATACTTTTTTGAAACAATTATATGCTATTGCATTGTGTTCGAAATGTCGATAAATAATCCAATCAAAGCGCCCCGAACTTGATGAACTTCTTGAGCAAATATGCGAGCTGTATGCACTTTTGTGTACTATTTATTTTGGTCATACTTTTTTGAAACAATTATATGCTATTGCATTGGGTTCGAAATGTCGATAAATAATCCAATCAAAGCGCCCCAATATTCCAAGCTGAGACTAGGTCAGCTCTAGCTCTTGGGTCACGTCTCGCATATGAGAAGATGTCAACGAGCATCTGACGGAAACTCTTCGTTCTCGACGGTGGAAGAAGGGTAAGGGGTAGATCTACACTTTTATGAACCCAATGCTTTATTTATCTTTCTTGCGGATTGATATGGTATTAGCGTTTTTTTAGAAACAATTCTGCGATTTTCCATCCTATTTTTCTCATTCATGATGTTGATGGTTGGAATGGATATTTAGTACTTATAGATCCATCGTAGTGAATGCCAAAGAACCCATAATGGATCCGATAAGTCATACAGAGGCACACAACAATGTATGCTAGGTAAAGCCTACGAGTTATTCGAGAAATAATCACTTCAATTATCGAAAAAAATAAAAAAAGATATATCCATCTGTATTGATTATCGTCACGACTATACCCCTATAAACACACATATAGGTCAATCTAACAATTCAATCCGACCATTTATTTGTACATACTGAAAGAGTGAATCTTTTTTAATATCTTTGGCATTTGTGATGCTTTATGGCCTCACGTGATTGCTCTAGTGAGTTCAATAGTGATTGCTACCATTGTTGCGAGAAAAAAACTAGCAAAATATAAGCTTGCCCTTCCCACCTGCTAAACTCGATGAACTTCTTGAGCAAAAATGCGACCTTTATGCACTTTTGCGTACTCTTTATTTTGGTCATAATTGTTTGAAACAATTATATGCTATTACGTTGGGTTCGAAAGGTCAATAAATAATCCATTCTAACCACCCCAATATTTCAAGCTGAGACTGGGTCAAATTCGGCTCTTGGGTTAGGTCTCGCATCAGAGAAGATGTCAACACGGAAACTCTCCGTTCTCGACGGTTGAATAAGGGTAACGGGTACATCTACACTTTTATGAACCCAACGCTTTATTTATCTTTCTTTCAGATTGATATGGTATCAGCATTTTTTTTAGAAAAAATTCTTCAATTTTACATCCTATTTTTGTCATTCAGGATGTTGATGGTTGGAATGGATATTTAGTACTTATAAGTCCATCGTAGTGAATGATAAAGAACCCATAATGGATCTGATAAACCATATAGAGGCACACAACAGTGTATGCTAGGTAAAGCCTTCGAGTAATTAGGGAGAGAATCACACCAATTAATGCAAAAAATAAAAAAAGATATATCCATCTGTATTGATTATCCTCACGACTATACCCCTATAAACATCACATATAGGTCGATCTAACAATTCAATCCGGCCAGTTATTTGTTCATACTAATAGAATGGATCTCTTTTTTGGTCTTTGGCATTTGTGACGCTTTATGGCTTCATGTGATTGCTCGGGTGAGTTCAGTGGTGATTGCTACCATTGTTGCAAGAAAAAACTAGTAAAATATAATCTAGCCCTTCCCATCTGCTGAACATGATGAACTTCTTGAGCAAAATGGTGAGCAGTATGCACTTTTGCGTACTCTTTATTTTGGTCATACTTTTTTGAAACAATTATATGCTATTGCGTTTGGTTCGAAAGGTCGATAAATAATCCATTCTAACCCCCCCCCCCCAATATTCCAAGCTGAGACTGGGTCAAATCTGGCTCTTGGGTCAAGTCTCGCATCAGAGAAGATGTCAACGAGCATCTCACCGGAACTCTCCGTTCTCGACGGTGGAAGAAGGGTAAGGGATGCATCTACACTTTTATGAACCCAATGCTTTCTTTATCTTTCTTGCGGATTGATATGGTGTCAGCGTTTTTTTCTAGAAACAATTTTGCAATTTTCCATCCTATTTTTCTCATTCATGATGTTGATGGTTGTAATGGATATTTAGTACTTATAGGTCCATCATAGTGAATGCCAAAGAACCCATAATGGATCCAATAAGTCATACAGAGGCACACAACAATGTATGCTTGGTAAAGCCTACGAGTTATTTGGGAGATAATCACTCCAATTACTACAAAAAATAAAAAAAGATATATCCATCTGTATTGATTATCGTCACGACTATACCCCTATAAACAACACATATAGGTCAATCTAACAATTCAATCCGGCCATTTATTTGTACATACTAAAAGAGTGAATGTTTTTTAATATCTTTGGCGTTTGTCATGCTTTATGGCCTCACGTGATTGCTCTAGTGAGTTCCGTTGTGATTGCTGCCATTGTTGCGAGAAAAAAACTAGCAAAATATAATCTAGCCCTTCCCACCTCCTAAACTTGATGAACTTCTTGAGCAAAAATGCGAGTTGTATGCACTTTTGCGTACTCTTTATTTTGGTCATAATTTTTTGAAACAATTATATGCTATTGCATTGGGTTCGAAAGGTCGATAAATAATCCATTCTAACCCCCCCCCCCCAATATTCCAAGCTAAGACTGGGTCAAATCTGGCTCTTGAGTCAGGTCTCGCATCAGAGAAGATGTTAACGAGCATCGCGCGAAAACTCTCCGTTCTTGACGGTGGAATAAGGGTAAGGGGTACATCTACACTTTTATGAACCCAACGCTTTATTTATCTTTCTTTTGGATTGATATGGCATCAGCGTTTTTGTTAGAAAAAATTATTCAATTTTACATCCTATTTTGTCATTCAGAATGTTGATGGCTGGAATGGATATTTAGTACTTATAGGTCCATCGTAGTGAATGCCAAAGAACCCATAATGGATCTGATAAGTCATATAGAGGCACACAACAATGTATGCTCGGTAAAGCCTCCGAGTAATTAGGGAGAGAGTCACACCAATTAATGCAAAAAATCAAAAAAGATATATCCATCTGTATTGATTATCCTCACGACTATACCCCTATAAACAACACATATAGGTCGATCTAACAATTCAATCCGGCCATTTATTTGTACATACTAATAGAATGGATCTTTTTTACGATCTTTGGCATTTGTGATGGTTTATGGCTTCACGTGATTGCTCTGGTGACTTCAGTAGTGATTGCTACCATTGTTGCAAGAAAAAACTAGTAAAGTATAATCTAGCCCTTCCCACCTGCTGAACATGATGAACTTCTTGAGCAAAATTGCGAGTTGTATGCACTCTTGCTTACTCTTTCATTTCGTCATATTTATTAAAACAATTATATGCCATTGCGTTTGGTTCGAAAGGTCGATAAATAATCCATTCTAACCCCCCCAATATTCCAAGCTGAGACTGGGTCAGATCTGGCTCTTGGGTCAAGTCTCGCATCAGAGAAGATGTCAACGAGCATCTCACCGGAACTCTCCGTTCTCGACAGTGGAAGAAGGGTAAGGGATGCATCTACACTTTTATGAACCCAATGCTTTCTTTATCTTTCTTGCGGATTGATATGGTATCAGCGTTTTTTTTTAGAAACAATTCTGCAATTTTCCATCCTATTTTTCTCATTCATGATGTTGAGGGTTGTAATGGATATTTAGTACTTATAGGTCCATCGTAGTAAATGCCAAAGAACCCATAATGGATCTGATAAGTAATACAGAAGGACACAACAATGTATGCTAGGTAAAGCCTACGAGTTCTTAGGGAGAGAATCACTTCAATTAATGCAAAAAATCCAAAAAGATATATCCATCTGTATTAATTATCGTCACGACTATACGCCTATAAACAACACATATTGGTCAATCTAACAATTCAATTCGGCCATTTATATTTACATACTAACAGAATGAATCTGTTTTACGATCTTTGGCGTTTGTGATGCTTTATGGCCTCACGTGATTGCTCTAGTGAGTTCCGTAGTGATTGCTGCCATTGTTGCGAGAAAAGAACTAGCAAAATATAATCTAGCCCTTCCCACCTACTAAACTTGATGAACTTCTTGAGCAAAACTGCGAGCTGTATGCACTTTTGCGTACTCTTTATTTTGGTCATAATTTTTTAAAACAATTATAGGCTATTGCATTGGGTTCGGAAGGTTGATAAATAATCCATTCTAACCCCGCGAATGTTCCAAGTTGAGACTGGGTCAAATCTGGCTCTTGGGTCAGGTCTCACATCAAAGAAGATGTTAACGAACATCACATGGAAATTCTCGGTTCTCGACAGTGGAATAAGGGTAAGGGTTACATCTACACTTTTATGAACCCAACGCTTTATTTATCTTTCTTTCGGATTGATATGGTATCAGTGTTTTTTTTTTTAAAAAAATTCTTCAATTTTACATCCTATTTTTGTCATTCAGGAAGTTGATGGTTGGAATGGATATTTAGTACTTATAGGTCCATCGTAGTGAATGCCAAAGAACCCATAACGGATCTTATAAGTCATACAGAGGCACACAACAATGTATGCTAGGTAAAGCCTCCGAGTAATTAGGGAGAGAATCACACCAATTAATGCAAAAAATCAAAAAAGATATATCCATCTATATTGATTATCCTCACGACTATACCCCTATAAACAACACATATAGGTCGATCTAACAATTCAATCCGACCATTTATTTGTACATACTAATAAAACAATTATACTTTATTTTGTCATACTTTATTAAAACAATTATATGCTACTATGTTGGGTTCGAAAGCTCGATAAATAATCAATTCTAACCCCCCCAATATTCCTAGCTGAGACTGGGTTAGATCTGGCTCTTGGGTCAGGTCTTGCATCGGAGAAGATGTCAATGAGCATGGCACGGAAACTCTCCATTCTTGACGGTGGAAGAAGGGTAAGGGCTACATCTACACTTTTATGAACGCAACGCTTTCTTTATCTTTCTTGCGGATTGATATGGTATCAACATTTTTTTTTAGAAACAATTCTGCAATTTTGCATCCTATTTTTCTCATTCTTGATGTTGATCATTGGAATGGATAGTTAGTACTTGTAGGTCCATCGTAGTGAATGCCAAAGAACCGATAATGGATCTGATAAGTAATACAGAAGGACACAACAATGTATGCTAGGTAAAGACTACGAGTTCTTAGGGAGAGAATCACTCCAATTAATGCAAAAAATCCAAAAAGATATATCCATCTGTATTGATTATCGTCACGACTATACGCCTATAAACAACACATATTGGTCAATCTAACAACTCAATTCGGCCATTTATATGTACATACTAACAGAATGAATCTTTTTTACGATCTTTGGCGTTTGTGAAGCTTTGTGGCCTCACGTGATTGCTCTAGTGAGTTCAGTAGTGATTGCTACCGTTGTTCCGAGAAAAAAACTAGCAAAATATAATCTAGCCCTTCCCACCCGCTAAACTTGATGAACTTCTTGAGCAAAAATGCGCGCTGTATGCACTTTTGTGTACTCTTTATTTTGGTCATAATATTTTGAAACAATTATAGGCTATTGTATTGGGTTCGGAAGGTCGATAAATATTCCATTCTAACCCCCCGAATATTCCAAGCTAAGACCGGGTCAAATCTGGCTCTTGGGTCAGGTCTCGCATCCGAGAAGATGTTAACGAGCATCACACGGAAACTCCCCGTTCTCGACAGTGGAATAAGGGTGAGGAGTACATCTACACTTTTATGAACCCAACGCTTTATTTATCTTTCTTTCGGATTGATATGGTATCAGCATGTTTTTTAGAAAAAATTATTCAATTTTACATCCTGTTTTTGTCATTCAGGATGTTGATGGTTGGAATGGATATTTAGTACTTATAGGTCCATCGTAGTGAATGCTAAAGAACCCATAACGGATCTTATAAGTCATACAGAGGCACACAACAATGTATGCTAGTTAAAGCATTCGAGTAATTAGGGAGGGAATCACACCAATTAATGCAAAAAATCAAAAAAGTTATAACCATCTGTTTCGATTATCCTCACGACTATACACCTATAAACAACACATATAGGTCAATCTAACAATTCAATCTGGCCATTTATTTGTACATGCTAAAAGAATGAATCTTTTTTACGATCTTTCACGTTTGTGATGCTTTATGGCCTCGAGTAATTGCTCTACTTAATTCAGTAGTGATTGCTACCATTGTTGCAAGAAAAAACTAGTAAAATATAGTCTAGCCCTTCCCACCTTCCGAAATTGATGAACTTCTTGAGCAAAAATGCGAGCTGTATGCACTTTTGTGTACTATTTATTTTGGTCATACTTTTTTGAAACAATTATATGCTATTGCATTGGGTTCGAAATGTCGATAAATAATCCAATCAAAGCCCCCCAATATTCCAAGCTGGCACTAGGTCAGCTCTAGCTCTTGGGTCACGTCTCGCATATGAGAAGATGTCAACGAGCATCTGACGGAAACTCTTGGTTCTCGACGGTGGAAGAAGGGTAAGGGGTACATCTACACTTTTATGAACCCATCGCTTTATTTATCTTTCTTGCGGATTGATATGGTATTAGCGTTTTTTTAGAAACAATTCTGCGATTTTCCATCCTATTTTTCTCATTCATGATGTTGATGGTTGGAATGGATATTTAGTACTTATAGATCCATCGTAGTGAATGCCAAAGAACCCATAATGGATCCGATAAGTCATACAGAGGCACACAACAATGTATGCTAGGTAAAGCCTAGGAGTTATTCGGGAAATAATCACTCCAATTATCGAAAAAAATCAAAAAAGATATATCCATCTGTATTGATTATCGTCACGACTATACCCCTATAAACAACACATATAGGTCAATCTAACAATTCAATCCGGCCATTTATTTGTACATACTGAAAGAGTGAATCTTTTTTAATATCTTTGGCATTTGTGATGCTTTATGGCCTCACGTGATTGCTCTAGTGAGTTTAGTAGTGATTGCTACCATTGTTGCGAGAAAAAAACTAGCAAAATATAATCTTGCCCTTCCCACCTGCTAAACTTGATGAACTTCTAGAGCAAAAATGCGAGCTTTATGCACTTTTGCGTACTCTTTATTTTGGTCATAATTGTTTGAAACAATTATATGCTATTACGTTGGGTTCGAAAGGTCAATAAATAATCCATTCTAACCACCCCAAAATTTCAAGCTAAGACTGGGTCAAATTTGGCTCTTGGGTCAGGTCTCGCATCAGAGAAGATGTCAACAAGCATCACACGGAAACTCTTCGTTCTCGACGGTCGAATAAGGGTAACGGGTACATCTACACTTTTATGAACCCAACGCTTTATTTATCTTTCTTTCAGATTGATATGGTATCAGCGTTTTTTTTAGAAAAAATTCTTCAATTTTACATCCTATTTTTGTCATTCAGGATGATGATGGTTGGAAAGGATATTTAGTACTTATAGGTCCATCGTAGTGAATGATAAAGAACCCATAATGGATCTGATAAACCATATAGAGGCACACAACAATGTATGCTAGGTAAAGCCTTCGAGTAATTAGGGAGAGAATCACACCAATTAATTCAAAAAATCAAAAAAGATATATCCATCTGTATTGATTATCCTCATGACTATACCCCTATAAACATCACATATAGGTTGATCTAACAATTCAATCCGGCCACTTATTTGTTCATACTAACAGAATGGATCTCTTTTACAGTCTTTGGCATTTGTGACGCTTTATGGCTTCATGTGATTGCTCTGGTGAGTTCAGTGGTGATTGCTACCATTGTTGCAAGAAAAAACTAGAAAAATATAATCTAGCCCTTCCCATCTGCTGAACATGATGAGCTTCTTGAGCAAAAAGGTGAGCAGTATGCACTTTTGCGTACTCTTTATTTTGGTCATACTTTTTTGAAACAATTATATGCTATTGGGTTTGGTTCGAAAGGTCGATAAATAATCCATTCTAACCCCCCCAATATTCCAAGCTGAGACTGGGTCAGATTTGGCTCTTGGGTCAAGTCTCGCATCAGAGAAGATGTCAACGAGCATCTCACCGGAACTCTCCATTCTCGACGGTGGAAGAAGGGTAAGGGATGCATCTACACTTTTATGAATCCAATGCTTTCTTTATCTTTCTTGCGGATTGATATGGTATCAGTGTTTTTTTTTAGAAACAATTCTGCAATTTTCCATCCTATTTTTCTCATTCATGATGTTGATGGTTGTAATGCATATTTAGTACTTATAGGTCCATCCTAGTGAATGCCAATGAACCCATAATGGATCCGATAAGTCATATAGAGGCACACAACAATGTATGCTTGGTAAAGCCTAATCACTCCAATTACTGCAAAAAATAAAAAAAGATATATCCATCTGTATTGATTATCCTCACGACTATACGCCTATAAACAACACATATAGGTCAATCTAGCAATTCAATCCGGCCATTTATTTGTACATACTAAAAGAGTGAATCTTTTTTAATATCTTTGGCGTTTGTGATGCTTTATGGCCTCACGTGATTGCTCTAGTGACTTCAGTAGTGATTGCTACCATTGTTGCGAGAAAAAAACTAGCAAAATATAATCTAGCCCTTCCCACCTCCTAAACTTGATGAACTTCTTGAGCAAAAATTCTAGCTGTATGCACTTTTGCGTACTCTTTATTTTGGTCATAATTTTTTGAAACAATTATATGCTATTGCATTGGGTTCGAAAGGTCGATAAATAATCCATTCTAACCCTCCCCCCCCAATATTCCAAGTTGAGACTGGGTCAAATCTGGCTCTTGGGTCAGGTCTCACATCAAAGAAGATGTTAACGAGCATCGCACGGAAACTCTCCGTTCTCGACGGTGGAATAAGGGTAAGGGGTACATCTACACTTTTATGAACCCAACGCTTTATTTATCTTTCTTTCGGATTGATATGGTATCAGTGTTTTTTTTTAGAAAAAATTCTTCAATTTTACATCCTATTTTTGTCGTTCAGGATGTTGATGGTTGGAATGGATATTTAGTACTTATAGGTCCATCGTAGTGAATGCCAAAGAACCCATAACAGATCTTATAAGTCATACAGAGGCACACAACAATGTATGCTAGGTAAAGCCTCCGAGTAATTAGGGAGAGAATCACACACGAATTAATGCAAAAAATCAAAAAAGATATATCCATCTGTATTGATTATCCTCACGACTATACCCCTATAAACAACACATATAGGTCGATCTAAAAATTCAATCCAGCCATTTATTTGTACATACTAATAAAACAATTATACTTTATTTCGTCATACTTTATTAAAACAATTATATGCTACTATGTTGGGTTCGAAAGCTCGATAAATAATCAATTCTAACCCCCCCAATATTCCTAGCTGAGACTGGGTCAGATCTGGCTCTTGGGCCAGGTCTTCCATCGGAGAAGATGTCAATGAGCATGGCACGGAAACTCTCCATTCTCGATGGTGGAAGAAGGGTAAGGGGTACATCTACACTTTTATGAACGCAACGCTTTCTTTATCTTTCTTGTGGATTGATATGGTATCAACATTTTTTTTAGAAACTATTCTGCAATTTTGCATCCCATTTTTCTCATTCTTGATGTTGATCGTTGCAATGGATAGTTAGTACTTATAGGTCCATCGTAGTGAATGCCAAAGAACCGATAATGGATCTGATAAGTAATACAGAAGGACACAACAATGTATGCTAGGTAAAGACTACGAGTTCTTAGGGAGAGAATCACTCCAATTAATGCAAAAAATCCAAAAAGATATATCCATCTGTATTGATTATCGTCACAACTATACGCCTATAAACAACACATATTGGTCAATCTAACAACTCAATTCGGCCATTTATATGGACATACTAACAGAATGAATCTTTTTTACGATCTTTGGCGTTTGTGATGCTTTATGGCCTCACATGATTGCTCTTGTGAGTTCAGTAGTTATTGCTACCATTGTTGCAAGAAAAAAACGAGCAAAATATAATCTAGCCCTTCCCACTTGCTAAACTTGATGAACTTCTTGAGCAAAAATGCGAGCTGTTTGCACTTTTGCGTACTCTTTATTTTGGTGATAATATTTTGAAACAATTATAGGCTATTGCATTGGGTTCGGAAGGTCGATAAATATTCCATTCTAACCCCTCGAATATTCCAAGCTAAGACTGGGTCAAATCTGGCTCTTGGGTCAGGTCTCGCATCAGAGAAGATGTTAACGAGCATCACACGGAAACTCCCCGTTCTCGGCGGTGGAATAAGGGTGAGGGGTACATCTACACTTTTATGAACCCAACGCTTTATTTATCTTTCTTTCGGATTGATATGGTATCAGCATGTTTTTTAGAAAAAATTCTTCAATTTTACATCCTGTTTTTGTCATTCAGGATGTTGATGGTTGGAATGGATATTTAGTACTTATAGGTCCGTCGTAGTGAATGCCAAAGAACCCATAACGGATCTTATATGTCATACAGAGGCACACAACAATGTATGCTAGTTAAAGCATTCGAGTAATTAGGGAGGGAATCACACCAGTTAATGCAAAAAATCAAAAATGATATAACCATCTGTATCGATTATCTTCACGACTATACCCCTATAAACAACACATATAGGTCGATCTAACAATTCAATCCAGCCATTTATTTGTACATTCTAATAAAACAATTATACTTTATTTCGTAATACTTTATTATAACAATTATATGCTACTGTGTTGGGTTCGAAAGCTCGATAAATAATCAATTCTAACCCCCCCAATATTGCTAGCTAAGACTGGGTCAGATCTGGCTCTTGGGTCAGGTCTCGCATCTGAGAAGATGTCAATGAGCATGGCACGGAAACTCTCCGTGCTCGACGGTGGAAGAAGGGTAAGGGGTACATCTACACTTTTATGAACGCAACACTTTCTTTATCTTTCTTGCGGATTGATATGGTATCAACATTTTTTTAGAAACAATTCTGTAATTTTGCATCCTATTTTTCTCATTCTTGATGTTGATCGTTGGAATGGATATTTAGTACTTATAGGTCCATCGTAGTGAATGCCAAAGAAACCATAATGGATCTGATAAGTAATACAGAAGGACACAACAATGTATGCTAGGTAAAGCCTATGAGTTCTTAGGGAGAGAATCACTCCAATTAATGCAAAAAATCCAAAAAGATATATCCATCTGTATTGATTATCGTCACAACTATACGCCTATAAACAACACATATAGGTCAATCTAACAATTCGGTCCGGCCGATTATTTGTACATACTAAAAGAATGAATATTTTTTACAATCTTTGGCGTTTGTGATGCTTTATGGCCTCACGTGATTGCTCTGGTGAGTTCAGTAGTGATTCCTACATTGTTGTAAGAAAGAACTAGTAAAATATAATCCAGCCCTTCCCACCATCTAAATATAATCTAGCTTACACATCATATCAGAATAGAATACTGAACAGCTTCAGATCATTTCATATATTCAACAGAGCAAAATCAAAGTATCTTCATTTTAACCACAACAAAACTTTAAGAATCTCAATTTCGCTCTTTTTAAAAAGTTCAAAAATAATATGCAAAATAAGCTCATGTCTACACCATTCATGAAAAAAGTATTTTCTCTTTCATACAGAGTTATAAGTAATGCCAGAACAAATAATTGAGGTTGTCTTTCAGATTTCTTTTGAAAAACAAACATGCATATTTTTAAAAGTCAACCTCATTTCATTTTCTTTTTTTGCAAAATCTAATATAGAAATCCCGTTTACTTGACTTTTGTGTAGTATCTACTCCTTGGGTCTAAACTCTAATAATAGTATCACCACCTAGTCAAAACATAAACCAAAATTTTAAATAAACCAACCCAGAAAGCTAGTAATTGTTTGATAACAACCCAAACCAAACCCTATTAACTCAAAATCCATCATAAAAAATAAAAATAAACTTGAATAGTCCCCTAAAAACCCGACATCGCAACATCACAACAACTGAACAACCTATAAAAATTGACTCAAACAACCATCAAATACTCCCAGCCCGCAACACACAAAAAATACAACATCGTCTATTGATTTCATCATTCCAACATAACCCACAGAAAATTTCCAGCAACTTCCTTCAATCTTATTTCTCACTTAACAACACCCAACAATCACTTCCAACTCCAACAAAACAACATATACAGCCTGTAACTACAATCCCCACAACCCACATCAATTCACAAACCATCCACCTTTCATCACAAAACCATTCTTGATGTTTATCGTTGGAATGGATATTTAGTACTTATAGGTCCATAATAGTGAATGCCAACGAAACCATAATGGATCTGATAAGTCAAATAGAGGCACACAACAATTTATACTAGGTAAAGCCTCCAAGTTATTAGGGAAAGAATCACTCCAATTAATGCAGAAAATCGAAAAAGATACATCCATCTGTATTGATTATCTTCATGACTCTATAAACAACACATATAGGTAAATCTAACAATTCAACTCGGCCATTTATATGTGCATAATAAAAGAATGAATCTTTTTTACGATCTTTGGCATTTGTGATGCTTTATGGCCTCACGTGATTGCCCTGGTGAGTTCAGTAGTGATTGCTACCATTGTTGCTAGAAAAAACTAGTAAAATATAATCTAGCCCCTCTCACCTGCTGAACTTGATGAACTTCTTGAGCAAAAGTCCGAGCTGTATGCACTTTTGCTTACTCTTTATTTTGGTCATACATTATTAAAACAATTATATGCTATTGCGTTGGGTTCAAACAGTCGTTAAAAAATCCATTCTAACCCCCCCAATATTCCAAACTGAGACTGGGTCAAATCTGGCTCTTGGGTTAGGCCTCGCACCAGAGAAGATGTCAACGAGCATCACACGGAAACTCTCCACTCTTGACAGTGGAAGAAGGGTAAGGGGTACATCTACACTTTTATGAACCCAACGCTTTTTTTATCTTTCTTGCTGATGTATGTATTATCGTCATGACTATAGCCCTATAAACAACAAATATAGGTAAATGTAACAATTCAATTCGGCCATTTACATGTACATACTAAAAGAATGAATCTTTTTTACGATCTTTAGCGTTTGTGATGCTTTATGGCATCACGTGATTGCTCTGGTGAGTTTAGTAGTGATTGCTACTCGTGCTGGAAGAAAAAACTAGTAAAATATAATCTAGCCCTTTCCACCTGCTGAACTTGATAAACTTCTTGAGTAAAAATGCGTGCAGTATGCACTCTTGGTTACTCTTTATTTTTGTCTTTCTTTGTTAAAACAATTATATGCTATTGCGTTGGGTTCGAAAGGTCGATAAATAATCCATTCTAACTCCCCCCCCCCCCAAAAAAAAATATTCCAAGCCGATACTGGATCAGATCTGGCTCTTAGGTCAGGTCTTGCAATAGAGAAGATGTCAACGAGCATCTCACGTGTTGCCTAGATGACTGACACAAGAAGGGGGGTGAATTGAGTTGTATTAAAAAAATAACAATTATAAATCAAATATATAATATAAAAAATAAACAAAATATGAAATAACAATAAATATAAAGAGTAAGGGTAAGAGAGAAGCAAACTCAGTATGTTAACGAGGTTCGGCCCCACTGCCTACGTCCTCGCCTCAAGCTACCCCTTGAGGATTCCCTAATTCACTATTCAACCTCCTTCAGGTGGAGATAGAAACCTATTACACCTTTGAACAACACCGCTACAAAGGATCCGTGTAGAACACCCTCTACACTTACAATCACCTTACACGTGGTGATTCAACTATTCCCCGTGTAGAATACTTTCTACACGCACAAGGGTTATACACACCCTTTTTCTGATACAAAAGCTGATAGTGGGTAGGTTATCATAAAACACTCCTCAATGAGTGAAATAAGAACAATACAGCGCAAACTATATCTCTCAAAATGAACAAGGATTAAGGCTCAATGCTTAGAAAAGAGAGAATGAAAGCTTTGAATGAATGTTGTATGCTCTTAGTTTTGTAAATGTGAAGCTCTCAAATGATCTATTTATAGGCATATGAGACTTCATATTCAAATTTAAAAAGATTCACATATCAAAAACAACATCATTCACTTTTTCAAAAAATTCAAATAAAAGGTTCTTCTTTTTCAATTGTCAAAGACAACATCATTCACTTTTTCAAAAAAATTAAACCTAATCTTTTACTTTTGGCATATGACAAAATGAGCACACTTTCCCTTTCAAAAAATTCAAACCTAATCTTTTACTTTTTGTATATGACAAAATGAGCACACTTTACTTTTCAAAATTTTCAAACAAAATCATCTGCCTTTTGTATAAGTCTAAAAAAGCATCAATCACTTTTGAAAATATTCAAATAAAACATGCACATGTGAAAGATGACAATCAGTCATCTTTAATATTTTCAAAGTTCAACCCTTTAATCAAGGCATGCACATGCAAAAGATGACAATCAATCATCTTTCAAAATTTTCAAATTTAATTTTCAAAAATATTCATGCACATGTGGAAAATGTATTTTAATGCTTTATGATAAAATATTAATTTTGAGCATTAATCCTAATTTCGAATTTTGAAGAGATTTACAACATTACTCTATAATTTTAATGTGAACTTGTTCCCTTCTTGCTCATGCTTGTTTCCTTGATGTGCTTGACTCCATTGTGTAGACAACTTGAGCTTGAGACTTTTTTATTCTTTGAATTCATTTGTTATCATCAAAATCCATGTGTAAATGTATAATTACACAAAACTTGAAATCTTGGGTTCAACATCACGGAAACTCTTCGTTCTTGACGGTGGAAGAAGGGTAATGGGTGCAACTACACTTTTATGAACCCAACGCTTTTTTTTTTCTTTCTTCCGTATTGATATGGTATTAGCGCTTTTTTTAGAAAAAATTCTGCAATTTTGCAACCTATTTTTCTCATTCTTGATGTCGACGGTTGGAATGGAAATTTAGTACTTACATGTCCATCGTAGTGAATGCCAAAGAATCCATAATGGATCTGATAAGTCTTAAAGAGGCACAAAACAATGTATGCTAGGTAAAGCCTCCGAGTTATTAGGGTGAGAATCACTACAATTAATGCAAAAAATCGAAAAAGATATGTCCATCTGTATTCATTATCTTCACGACTGTACCCTTAAACAACACGTATAGGTAAATCTAACATTTCAGGTCAACCATTTATATATACATACTAAAAGAAGGAATCTTTTTTACGATCTTTGGCTTTTGTGATGCTTTATGGCCTCAAATTATAGCTCTAGTGAGTTCAGTAGTGATTGCTACCATTGTTGCAAGAAAAAACTAGTAAAACATAATCTAGCCTTTTCCACTTGCTGAACTTGATAAGCTTCTTGAGCAAAAATGCGAGCTGTATGAGCTCTTGCTTACTCTTTATTTTTGTCTTATTTTATTAACAAAATTATGTGCTCTTAAGTTGGGTTCAAAAGGTCGCTAAATAATCCATGCTAACCACCCCCAATATTCCAAGCCGAGACTGGGTCAGGTCTTGCATCAAAGAAAATGTCAACCATCATCTCACAGAAACACTTCGTTCTCGACAGTGGAAGAAGGGTACGACGTGCAGCTACACTTTTATGAACCCAACACTTTTTTAATCTTTCTTCCGGACTAATATGGTATCAGCGCTTTTTTTAGAGAAAATACTGCAATTTTCCAACCAATTTTTCTGATTCTTGATGTCGACGGTTGGAATGGAAATTTAGTACTTACATGTCCATCGTAGTGAATGCCAAATAATCCATAATGGATCTGATAAGTCTTAAAGAGGCACAAAACAATGTATGCTAGGTAAAGCCTCTAAGTTATTAGGGTGAGAATCACTACAATTAATGCAAAAAATCGAAAAAGATATGTCCATCTGTATTCATTATCTTCACGACTGTACCCTTAAACAACACGTATAGGTAAATCTAACATTTCAGTTCAACCATTTATATATACATACTAAAAGAAGGAATCTTTTTTACGATCTTTGGCTTTTGTGATGCTTTATGGCCTCAAATTATAGCTCTAGTGAGTTCAGTAGTGATTGCTACCGTTGTTGCAAGAAAAAACTAGTAAAACATAATCTAGCCTTTTCCACTTGCTGAACTTGATAAGCTTCTTGAGCAAAAATGCAAGCTGTATGAGCTCTTGCTTACTCTTTATTTTTGTCTTATTTTATTAATAAAATTATGTGCTCTTAAGTTGGGTTCAAAAGGTCGATAAATAATCCATGCTAACCACCCCCAATATTCCAAGCCGAGACTGGGTCAGGTCTTGCATCAAAGAAAATGTCAACCATCATCTCACAGAAACACTTCGTTCTCGACAGTGGAAGAAGGGTACGACGTGCAGCTACACTTTTATGAACCCAACACTTTTTTAATCTTTCTTCCGGACTAATATGGTATCAGTGCTTTTTTTAGAGAAAATACTGCAATTTTCCAACCAATTTTTCTCATTCTTGATGTTGATGGTGGGAATGGATATTTAGTACTTAAAGATCCAGCGTAGTGATTGCCAAAGAATCCATATTGGATCTGATAAGTCTTACAGAGGCACACAACAATGTATGGTAGATAAAGCCTCCGAGTTATTAGGGAGAGAATCACTACAATTAATGCAGGAAATCGAAAAAGATATATCCATCTATTTTCATTATCTTCACGATTGTACCCCTATAAACAACACGTATAGGTAAATCTAAAATTTCAATTCAGCCATTTTTATATACATACTAAAAGAAGGAATCTTATTTACGATCTCTGGCTTTTGTGATGCTTTATGGCCTCAAATGATAGCTTTGGTGAGTTCAATAGTGAGTGCTACCGTTGTTGCAAGAAAAAACTAGTAAAACATAATCTTGCCCTTCCCACTAGCTGAACCTGATAAGCTTTATGAGCAAAAATGCGAGTTGTATGAGCTCTTGCTTATTGTTTAGTTTTTTCTTATTTCATTAATACAATTATGTGCTCATGCGTTGGGTTCAAAAGGTCGATAAATAATCCTTGCTAACCCCCCAATATTCGAAACCGAGACTGGGTAAGATCTGGCTCTTGGGTCAGGTCTCGCATCAGAGAAATTGTCAACAAGCATCTCACAGAAACTCTTCATTCTCGATAGTGGAAGAAGAGTAAGGGGTAACCCGACCCGATCCGATCCGAGAAGAACGATTTTGGCTAGTGGTTGGATTCGACCCGTACAACTCGCTCAACCCGTCTTCGTCTTCTTTATTTTCTTTCTAGATCTCAAATTTTCAGGAAGGGGGGTGTTCGTGCCAATAGGTTCTCCCCAAGAGATCGTTTCTGAGCTGGGGAAACTATGGGAGGGCGCTCATGGAGACTTTATTGACGTTGAGGGATCAGATCTTGACTCGATTCATGGACTCGATGGAAGGCTTGGGGCCAGCATGAGATGAAGAAGACGTTCACGTGATGGGACGAGTTCTCCCCAAGAGATCAACAAGTTTCTCCCCAAGAGATGGTTTCAGAGCTGGGGAAAATATGGGAGGGCACTCATGGAGACTCTGTTGAGGTTGAGGGATCGGGTCTTGACTCGATTCATGGACTCGACGGAAAACGTGGTTGGTGGAATCGATTCATGGTTCCTCATTGGTGTGTCATTGGCGGCGGTGTCTTCGTTCTTACGGGGTACGAGGCCAAGGAAAACGTGGGTTGTCGTCGTCTTATTGTTTGGCCAGTGTCTCCACTATGTTGTATGTTTTCTGCTACACCAAGTTCGCAGAGGAGATCTGGCGATCCTCATCGGTGTGTCATTGGCGACGGTGTCTTCGTTCTTACGGGCACTACAAGAACTTTAATTTTTAGGGATGAAATTTCTTAGGGACAAAATTAATTTCGTCCCTAAAAGTACTTTTCTGAGACAAAATTAAAATTTTGTCTCAAAACATGGAAAACCTTATAAATCCGTTCGAACTAAAACAAATTAGTTCGAACATGAGATTCTGAGACAAATTAGGTCATCTCCAAAAATCTATACCGTTCGAACTAATTAAATTTAATTCGAACAGAAAATTAATTAATTCGAATGCAATATTATTTGTTCGAATTAGTATTAACGTGTTCGAACGGTATTATTTAATTGAAAAGATATATTGTTAAAATTGTAAGAATACATATTTTTTCTATTAATTTTTTTATCATTTCCAAAGTAAATAAAAAGTTCTATATATTATATATTATGATTTACAATGAATTAAAATATTTACAAATTCATAAATAATTAATTTTATGTAATTAATTTAAAAATATTTTAGTTAACTAAATATTAATTTAAAGATAGTGTCATTTTTTCAATTATCGTGAACACTATGTATAATGAGAAGAAATGTGTTATTAACAATAAAGAGGCTAGCAAACACTAAAAATAAAAACTATACTGCATTAATTACATTCCAAAATGAGTTAGACGTTCTATACAACATAAAAAAGTAAAAAAATTACTAACAATATTTATTTATTATATAAATCAAAATCCTCCTGTAAAGTTTGCAAGCATCCTTCTAGGTCCTTAAGCTTCTCCATCATGGGCTGAATGAAGTCCCTCAATAAAATGTCGCGGTGGTCCGCCAATATAACTCGTACCTCATGCAGTAGAAGCTGGATCAGTAGGCGGAGGCTGATCCTGTAGGACTGGACGAGTCTTCGATAAGTGACCCTTGCTCTTACTGAATGCGATCTTGTTAACAGGCCCCATCTGTGGCGACCTCCGCTCAGTTAAAGTCACTGTAACCCCTGAATGGAGTAAGAGGTTAGATATCAAAAGTGCAAATGGTAGACTAACTCCACCCGAATAGCGTGACTCTGTGCGAATGCGGAGGAAGAAATATAATGCCAGATCAATCGGCTCCCCCCGTGCTAACCGTAACAAAAATCTGGCCCGCTCGATCCCGAAATCAGTCTTGTGTTTTTTTGGATCAATGTTATACCCAACAATCAAATTAAGCATTATGAAAAATGCTATACAGTTGGCCTGTCGGATCACTTTACTGCCATCATATGGAGGAGCCTCAGGGTCTCGCACTAGGTTACGAACCTGATCGTCTGTGAGACCATCATCAAGTACCTCATCACTGCTCTCGCTATCATTCGAGCTAGCATCCAGCTCTGCGGTCTGTACATCCGGCACTGGCGATGAGGATGCGACTGTTGTGTCCTCTCCAGATGGTGCAGTCGCTGATCTCGCTGCTGCTGCTGCAGGATAGGCACCAGGCTCTCGCCGCAAATCTAGAAACTCAGCAATAACGTGGGGAGAGAATATAATACTCACTCCCCGGACCACTAAGTTATAGCATAGAGCATCACCAGGCTGCTCACCCATGGCACGGTAAAACTCACCGACCATCTCAGGATATGCTGTGCCCCTCTGTCGTTAGATCGGGGTCCATCCACGATTGGTGATGATGTCATGTATGCTCCGCCCCTCCCAAGTGAGGTCACGGAAGTCACCTAGAATGATCTCCCGCTCAACTAGTATAGGCCTGACGGCCGGCTGAGAAGGAGATGCGGAGGTACTTTCTACTGTCTGGGGTCTGGAACGTTTTCTTCCACTGCTACTTGCCATTAGTATACTGTTGATGTATAAAAGTTATAAGTGATCTAATTAAATTGAATTAGAGGAATGATGATGTTGTGCTATCATGGTTGACAACTGCTTATTCGAATGGCCTTTAATTCCATTCGAATTAAATTATATTCATTCGAATGAAATTAAAGGTCATTCGAATGAACACAAAATTAATTCGAATGACCTCAGATAACTCCATTTGAATTAGCCTAAAATCCATTCGAATAAAATTATATCCCATTCGAATGAACATAAATTTAATTCGAATGGACTTGACTTCAATTCGAATGGAATTTATATTCATTCGAACGGACCTGAGCCAAACAGACATGGCTGAGTCGACTCAGAACCGAATTGACACATTCATTTTTATGAAGGAATCCAATATTTTAATCGGTAGAAATGATTTAGGAGTAAATCCCTATCATTTCTACCGATTATAGTTGTGTCATTTGCCCCCAAAACAACAAAATGGGGCCGGATTGATTCAAAATCCGACCCCCCCAAAACTAACTAAAAAACTAATAAAAATAAAGCACATTTAACCCATACCTCTTGTTCTAGGAGATTTGAGGAGTTGGTCGGAGTTGGTGGCGGCGTTGTGGCTGCTAAAGGCGGAGGAATCGAAGAGTTCGAATGAGAGGAGGCACGAAATGAATGGAGAAGAAACTGGTTCGCAGCTTAATAACGTGATTTCGTTCGAACGGAAGTATAATTAGTTCGAACTAAAAGGATATAAGTTTGAATTAGAAGGGTATAAGTTCGAATGAATTATATAATAGTTCATAAAAATATATATATATAAGTACAAGAGGTAAAACAATTGAGAAGTATTAGTAATAATAGTATATAATACAGAGTATACTAGTACTAATAAAAAATTTAGTTCCAAGTATATATAATAATATATATTAGATAACTATATATCGATAGTATAGAGTTTTATACTAGTTACTTATATATATTGTAAGTATCTAGTATATATATATGTAATAGTATATATATTATGGATTAGATGAGTATAAAATAGTATTGTCTAAAGCATTGCATTATAAAGTAAATATAGTAAGTATATAGTAAAACATTGCATTAATTATATGTATAAAAAACATATTTCTAATATATTTAGTTTGTATATTAATAATAAACCAAGTACTTGGACTATATTATAAAGTATTACAGTATTATTAGTTTTCATATTTTGATGGTATCTATACTTTAATATCACTTAGTATTATACTATTAGTGATATTTAGTATTATACTTATAGTGATACTAACTTATAAGTATAACACTATTAGTGATTGTAAATAAAATATTATACTATTTTAAATACATAATATTATAGATTGATAAGAAACTTAGTATTATGATATTAGTGACACTTAGTATTATATAGTCTATATAATTTTTACATATACACATAATAATATTGGGTGTATTATGTATATAGTTATATATTTATCTAATTATCTGTTCGAACTAATATAATGTTAGTTCGAATAGAGATAATTCATGTTCGAATGAATTTTTTTTGTTTGGAGGGAAAATTCGCGCCAAGTTATCAGTATATGCTGGAGAATATTCCTTTTTCTGTTCGAACTGGAAAAATATTAATTCGAACGGGAAAAAATTGTGGGAAAAATTAGCGGTATTTGGATTTTTGCGTTCGAACTGATTAAAATTTAGTTCGAACTGAAATGCACATATTATTAATCCGATCCTTTCACTTCATTTTCACTCGGATTGAAGATTGAGAAAAGGAGAGAGAGCGTGGCAGAGGCTGTGAGAGAGTGTTGTGGAGAGAGAGAGCTTGAAAGCGTTGAGAGAGAAGAGATTCTTGAGAGAGAAAGGAGAAGGACAAGAGGTAAGTTGTGTTTTTTTGTATTTTTCATTCCGATTTTCGTTTACAAATATCTATAGAGTTTTTGCATTTATTTGTTCGGATAGAACAACCGTTTAATGTGTTTTATGTATATATAGGTATTGTGGATTGACTAAAGTTTGAATTGCTAGTACAAGAGGTAAGTTTTATTAGTTTTCTAAGTTGTTTAATAATCATATTTAGAGATATTCATATAGTTTTGAGTTTATTGTATTGAAATATGGCATCATGAATGCAGAAATTGTGTTTTGTTTATCAGTTTTGTGCTCTGTTTCGTGACTGGTTTCTGGGTTGGTTTAATTCGAACGCTCTGAATACCGTTCGAATTAATTTTTATTTGTTCGAACAGAATATAACTCGACCAGCGTTCCATTCGAACTTATAGAGTGTTTGTTCGAACAGTATCACTGAATTAAATACTTATTATTTGCAGTACACTAATTAAATAGCTTAATACTCCAAATATAATAATAAGATATTTAATTAAAAAATTATAATGGAATATGTGAAGATATTTAAGTACTCAAGTAATAAGATGATTAATACATAATGTATAATTAATTATATCTAAGTACACTAATTAAATAGCTTAATACTCCAAATATAATAATAAGATATTTAATTAAAAAATTATAATGGAATATGTGAAGATATTTAAGTACTCAAGTAATAAGATGATTAATACATAATGTATAATTAATTATATCTAAGTACACTAATTAAATAGCTTAATACTCCAAATATAATAATAAGATATTTAATTAAAAAATTATAATTAAATATGTGAAGATATTTAAGTACTCAAGTAATAAGATGATTAATACATAATGTATAATTAATTATATCTAAGTACACTAATTAAATAGCTTAATACTCCAAATATAATAATAAGATATTTATGGCAAAAATTATAATTAAATATTTGAACATAAGTAAGTACTCAAGTATTAAATATTTCAAAATCTTTAATGGCCCATCATGTATACTTGTAATGTAATCTTCCCATGTATTTGTGATGTATGCTTGTTATGTTTACTACTGAGTGTTTGGATTTTGTAGTTATTTTACATGCAGTTAAACCTTAGACCCGTTCGAGAGTTGTGGCCAAATATTCTCTTAAAGAATATTTGGGTATAACTCTTGAATTGTCCAAAGTGGACAGTTTGGGATTCTATCATCTATATGGCATATATATTTAGTTATAACTCTTGTGTTAGTCAATTTAAATTTTGGTTTAGCATTTTTCTACATTCTTCGAGTATGTAGTTCATAAGTTTCTCGGCTCATGAATAGGGTCGACGGCTTATCGTGACTAGCATACTTGGAGAATTGTAGGGAAATGCTGCCGAAATTTTTACTAACATACGAGTTTTAGACTGAGTATATATGCGATATAGATGATAGTCTCTCGAATGGGATAGGACCAACTACCTTAAAAGTACAGGGTAATTAAACACATGTATTGTAATAGTTGAATGATAGTGTTTATCCCATGATTGTGGTTTTCCTTTATAGATGGATAAAAGTTGGATGTTGTTGGGAGATAGACTTGGTCGAGACTATAAGCAATATGCACAAGGGGTGAAGTCTTTCTTAGATTTTGCTTGTGGGAGTGTTGATAGTCGAGGATTTATAAGATGCCCATGTAAGAAGTGCAAAAACCTTAGTTCTTATAATATGACGGCTGTGGAGGATCATTTATTCGTAAATGGAATTGATGGTAAATATTCACATTGGATTTTACATGGAGAATCATTTTCCCAAGGAGTTAGATTTGGCAGTCACACCAACCAGATGGATGAATGTAACGAGATCGACACGGAGGACATAAATGTTGATATTTCTGATGATGGTTATGATAATGGAGAAGATATGACTGAAATGTTAGGAGATCTTGGCGCAGGCATATTTGGTGCCAGGGTTGGAGAAGGAACATCTACCCAGTCATTTGGGGGAAATGAAGACTTTGGATCATTGTGGGAGGATGCACAACGAGAATTGTACGAAGGGTGCACCCGTCATAGCAAGTTGTCATTCACTATCAGGTTGCTCCATATAAAGTCTATTTGTCATATTTCTGTAAAGGCTATCGATATGCTGCTTGAATTATTTAAAGAGGCTCTGCCAGAGGATAACGTAGTACCTCGAAATTTTTATGAAGCGAAGAAATTGAAGCGAGGGTTAGGATTTGATTATAATATCATCCATGCATGTAAGAATGATTGTGTTCTCTTCTGGAAGCAATATGCAGAATGTGAATCATGTCCGGTGTGTCTTGAGTCAAGATGGACATCAGATAAGCGTAATGTACCCCAGAAACTGCTAAGACATTTTCCGCTTATTCCTCGACTTCAAAGATTATTTACTTCCCGGATGACTGCGAAAGATATGACTTGGCATCACACAGAAAGAGTTCAAAATGATCAATTTCTCACTCATCCTGCAGATTCCTTACAATGGAAGAAATTTGATGACGAGTATCCATGGTTTGCTGAAGAACCTCGCAATGTACGTCTTGGTTTAGCAATTGATGGGTTTAATCCAGTTGGCAACATGAGCACTTCTCATAGCACTTGGCCTGTCATAGTAATGCCTTATAATTTGCCACCATGGAAGTGTATGAAGGATCCTTATTTTATGATGACTCTATTGATTCCAGGGCCAAGGTCACCAGGAAATGAAATAGATGTATATTTGCAGCCAATGATGGAAGAGTTGAAAGAGTTGTGGGAACAAGGTGTCAATACATATGATGTGGTCGCTTCGTGTGAATTCAAAATGCATGCTGCAGTACTTTGGACAATTAATGATTTTCCGGCATACAGGAACTTGTCTGGGTGGAGCACAAAGGGAAAAATGGCTTGTCCTGTTTGTAACAAAGATACACAGTCTCAGTGGTTAGCGAATGGCCGGAAATTATGTTTCATGGGACACCGTCGATATCTACCTCATGATCATAGATGGCGAAACAATAGGGTAATGTTTGATGGAACGGTTGATCGTAGGTCATCACCGCCAGAGTATTCTGGCAGTGATATTCTCACTCAATTGGCAGATTTGGAAAGAATGCAAGATGCCGAAAGAGGAAAAGACAAGCAGTGGAATTGAATTGGACCAAAAAAAGTATTTTTTTTTAGTTGCCATACTGGTCTACCTTAACACTGCGTCACAATCTAGACGTAATGCACATTGAAAAAAATATATGTGAGAATATTTTGGGTACCCTGATGTCAATACAAGGAAAAACAAAAGATACAGTCAACTCTCGTAAAGATTTGAAAGAGTTGGGAATCAGATCAGAGTTGCATTTGCAAGATACTGGGTCATCAGCTTATATGCCCATTGGATGGTATACACTTTCAAGTGATGAGAGAAAGAAATTCTGTGATTGGTTTATGACAATCAAATTACCCGATGGTTATGTTTCAAACATGTCAAGATGTGTCCGACCTCATGATTGGAAGATAACTGGTCTAAAAAGTCACGACTGCCATATATTTTTACAGCGATTGTTGCCAGTTGGTGTGAGCGGAAAGCTTACTCCAGATGTTTGTACAGCTATCACAGAATTAGGGCGATTTTTTAGAAATATTTGCAGTAGAACGTTGAAAGTTGATGCCTTATTAAAAATGGAAGCTGACATTGCATTGATATTGTGTAAATTGGAGAGTTTGTACCCACCTTCATTCTTTGATGTAATGGTTCATTTGGCTGTGCATCTCCCTCGTGAGGCTTTAGTTGCTGGCCCCGTTCAGTATAGATGGATGTATCCTATTGAACGGTTTTTGAGAAAACTTAAGCGATATGTGGGGAATAAGGCTCGTCCGGAAGGATCGATCGCAGAGTCATATATTCATAATGAGTGGCATACATTTTGTTCAATGTATTTTCGTGGGGTTGATACTAGATTTACGAGACTGGATTGAAATTATGAAGGTGGACAAATGGGAGTTTCGTCAGCATTTACCGTGTTTTCCCAGAAAGTACGACCTATAGGTGCACAAGGGGGTTATGACCTATGTGGGCGAGAGTTTGAAAGAGCTCGATGGTATGTCTTAAATAATTGTGAAGAGATTGAACAGTATTTGAGGTTCGTGATGATCATCTAATTTGGTAGTAGTATTGAGTGCATTTCTAATAATATAGTATATATTGATACAAATTAATAACTCACATTAACATATGCAGCGAACATATACAACTACTTCGCACGAATGGTGTGACTGACGTAGAAAAGACGCATGAAGAAGAATTTGCCTCATGGTTTGAACATACGGTTTTATTCGGGAAAAAATTATTCTTGAAAGTATTTTAAACTTTATTTAATTTGTAGGTGTCATCATATTTATATATGATATTGATATAAGTAGAATAAAATTTATTTATGTAGGTTGCATCGAAATATAATGAACATTCAGGTGAAATCTCACCAGAAGTATATGCTTTGGCATGTGGTCCGTCTAAGCGGGCTATCCAATATTTAGGATGTTTGGTGCGTGGATATAGATTTCACACAGTAGACAGAGAACGATATAGGAAAACTCAAAATTGTGGGGTTGTTGTCGAAGGAAGCCATGGGGATGAAAATATTGATTTTTACGGAATTGTGGAGAATATCATAGCATTAAAGTATGTGGGGGGATATATGGTCTGGTTATTTAAATGTAATTGGTGGGATGTCTCGAATGCTAGATTGGGAGTGCGTAAGGATGAATATTTTGTAAGTGTCAATACATCTCGCAAATGGTATGAGGACGACCCATTTGTTCTCGCATGCCAAGCAAATCAAGTTTTTTTATTTAGATGATCCGGAGTTCGGAAATCCATGGAGAATAGTAGAGAAATTTGCGCCAAGAAATGTGTATGATTATATTCCAGAGGTAGACAAACCACATGAAGAAGTTGATAGTCCAGACCATGAAGAAGCATATCAAGAAAATGAATCAGGCATCAATCTATTTGTTGATCTAAGCCATTATGACATGGTCCCATTGCGCAGAGAAGATGTTCAACCCGAAGTAATTGAAGGTGACATGTCAGAAGAACATGAATCAACTGAAGTGTCTACTGAGGATGAGAGTGATTGGTCCAGCAATACTGATACCGAATGATTTTCAAACAAATATGCGTGTAGGTAAAATTCTTATAAAAATATTTCATGTA
This sequence comes from Carya illinoinensis, assembly GCF_018687715.1. Taxonomy (NCBI): domain Eukaryota; kingdom Viridiplantae; phylum Streptophyta; class Magnoliopsida; order Fagales; family Juglandaceae; genus Carya; species Carya illinoinensis. Next base: position 16,369,393 of record NC_056766.1, on the reverse strand, counting down.
TTTTGTTCGAACAATAATTAATTATAATTTCAAACAGATATGCCTCCTAAACGCAAAAGAACACGTGAGCCATCCCCACCACTTAGCGAATCCCCGTGTGCTTCACCTGCCAACAATGGTGGGCCACCGTCACTAGAACCAGAACAAGGTATTTTTTCAATGTATATCTTTCAAATAAGATTAATTTAATTAAAATATATTCTAAGCCATTTGTATATATAACTGTTGTAAACCAGCGCCGAGTTAGAGGCATTATGAGGGGTGTCTGCATAGAAAAAGTAAGGAAAGTGGGTAAAATTAAAGTTGATATATCTGATGATCACACCGGTGGCTCTGGGGAATCGGCAGCTTGGCTTGCTTCTTATGTTGGTACACTTACTCGCACGTATGCACCGATGGCTACATCATCCTGGGCTAAAGTTCCCCAAGATGTGAAAGACCACATCAAAAATCGTTGTCTGGTAATAAGTTACTTTGTATAACATTTTTATTTAAATGCGAATGTTTGAAATTATACTAATTGTTTATAATTCTTTGAAGGACGAGTTTGAATTAAATTTTGGTCGGCGGGAGGATCGACTAACGATTGAAAACTCATGTCGAATGCATTTCGGAGGTACAAAGGTCGATGCCATGCACACTACCAGAAGTTCAGTACTACGACAGAGGCGCGTCAAAATCCATTCCAAGCAATGCCACCAAACGAATGACAGAAAGTTTGTGATCTGTTTGAAGATCCTGCTTATCAGGTAATTTCGCTACTATTTTTTTTTAATAATATATAATAGATGTATTAAATAAAAATTATAATTCTTTTTTTTAGAAACGGAGTGCAGTGAACAAAACAAATAGATCAAATTTAACGATACACCATCACGCGGGTTCTCGATCTTTTCATCGCGTGTAAAAAAAAAATGGTTAGTTCTTATTGTCTCCAATAAATCTTAATATATACACTTTTTTCGTATAAATTATGATATTAATTTTCATTTTGCAGCAAGAAGAAAATCCTACTGATTATGATCTGACCCAATTGTATGCTAAAGTACATAAAAATCGTGATGGTGTTTGGAGCAATCCTGAGACAGAGGCAAATTATGTAAGTTTAAGTTTATTTAATTTCATTGTCTAAATATATTTTTGTTACATATACTAATTTTAATGTTTTTCTTTTTCCAGGACAAGATGATATCTCTTAAAGACACTGTTGTGGATCCATCTGATGAATCATCTGTCAACGATGCTCAAATCTTTTCTCAAGTTCTTGGATCACGTTCTGGATATTTGAGGGGCTTAGGACGTTGCGTGAAGCCATCCTCAACATCTTCATCATCTTCTAAAGCCAGATCGAATGACGACAACACTAAAAAATTAGAGGAAGCTGCACTTGAGATAGAACGATTGAGATCGAAGGAAAAAGAGTTGTTGACCCGATTAGATCAAGCAGCAGATTTAGAAGCAAGATTAGAAGAGAGGCTACAATTAAATAACCAAAAAATGTTTGAACAATTTCAATTAATGATGTCCCAAAACCCTATACCAGCACCGCCACCACAATTATAATTCATTTGTTTTTTTTTAATAGCCTTTAATATTTACGATGTTTGTAAACATTTGAACAATTGATGTATATAGATTACAATTTGTATTAGTATCAATTTCATTTTATTTGATCAATGTCGTTTGAATGGTAAATTACCATTTCTGCATACATTCGAACAAAAACATACCAAAAAATGTTTGAACAATTTCAATTAATGATGTCCTAAAACCCTATACCACCACCACCACCACAATCATAATTCATTTGTTTTTTTTTTAATAGCCTTTAATATTTACGATGTTTGTAAACATTTGAACAATTGATGTATATAGATTACAATTTGTATTAGTATCAATTTCATTTTGTTTGATTAATGCCGTTTGAATGGTAAATTACCATTTCTGCATACATTCGAACAAAAACATATCTATTCGAACCAATAAATTCCCATTCGAATAAAAATATACCCATTCAAACTTACCGGGAAATACAATCTATGCGTTCGTTCGAACAAATAAATACTCATTCGAATAAATTCATTTCTAAAAGTCCGTTCGAACAGAAGATTTCTGTAAATAGATTATTTTTTCAAACAGTTAATATTTTTCTTCGAACTAAAGTCGCTTACGAACTTTTTTGTTCGAACGGACTTGGTCAGATATGGTTATTGGTTCGAATTAACATTTCATGTTGTTCGAACAAAACTATTCCCGTTCGAACTTGATTCTGAGACGACATTTTTTTGTCTCAGAAAAAATTTCTCATTCGAACGGTTTCGACCGGTTCCGCCCAATTTCGTCCCTAAAAATACTTTTCGGTCCGAAAACTTTCTGAGACAACCTTTTTGAGACAAAATAGAGACGAAATTTTTTCGTCTCCCAAAACTTTTAGGGACGAAATTTCCATTTTTTGAGACAAAATTTTTTGTCTCAAAAAATCATATCTCTTGTAGTGGGGGTACTAGACCAAGGAAAACGCGGGTTGTCGTCGTCTTATTGTTCGGTCAGCGTCTCCACTACGTTGTATGTTTCTGCTACACCAAGTTCGTGGTGGAGATCTGGCGAGTTCTGTGCCTATTTCGGTATTCTGAGTGAAGTCGGGTTGATTCGACTTTAGTCGGATCGAGTTGTGTTTTGTTCTTCTGATAATCGAACAGGGTCGGGTCGGGTCCAAACACAGCCCGGGTTGCAGGCCTAATCATAAGTATTGCAAAAATTTTGAATCTCCATGCATCATTTACGTGCTGTTAGCACTCATCACATATAAAACATATGGAATTCGTGGATGAATGCGACGCACAATTTTCAGCACTGTATTGTGTATATAAAAAACAATTTTCTTGAGATAAAATCGAGTGCCAGAATGAGAAAAACTAAATTTATTCATTATCATGTATTGACTAACATTATGGAGGCCATCGAGCATAGATCAGGTGCATGGTTTTCCATACCAGGTTCCAATATATATTAATGTTCAATCATGTAGGCATTTTGTAATTGCCAATCTATTACAATAATTACGTACCAACTTTTACGTGCATGGTGCAAAGCGGCACTACTAATTAATTTATTGGACAACTAAATTAAGCAAAGTTTTGGAAATCTTGATCAAACCACAATTCTGAGACCCATACTGCATGCATGCATGCATGAATTCTATTTGATGGTCTTCAATGCATAAAGCTTGGAAGGTAGGCGAGGTGCGATGAGAATCTCGAGGGGAGTGGCTTTCATGTTTGTCAGTCCAAAGCTCTCAGTCATATCAACCTGTTCATTCGAGGGAGTTGAGATCTCAAACATGTGCAAAATACGAGCCAGTGTCATATGTACCACTTGAAGGGCTAAAGTTGCTCCGGGGCACACTCTTCGACCACTTCCGAATGGGATCAATTCAAAATTTTTACCCCTGACATCAAAATCCTTGTGGGTTGATAAAAAGCTTTCCGGCTTAAACTCCAGAGGGTCTGACCATATCAGTGGATCCGTTTGAATTTTCCAAATGTTGGTAATGAGTCGGGTGCCTTTAGTGACATGGTATCCGCCTATGATGCAGTCCTCACTGAATTCTCTCGGCGATCCTAATGGAGCTGCTGGATATAAACGTAATGTCTCTTTCACAATGGCTTGGAGATAGACCAATTTACTGATATCTGAGTCCTCAACAAGTCTTTCCTTTCCCACTTGGATGTCAAGCTCATCTTGGGCCTTTCTAAGCACATGCCGGTTGTTTAGCAAGAGCGATATTGCCCAAGTTAGGGTAAGAGTGTTGGTGTCACCGGCCCCTGCGATCAGATTCTGCAAGGTGCAATTTTGTTGAAAATTCATAACTCATTACCTTGAAGGTGGAATTGGAACAACTGAATCATTCTTCTTAAAAATAATCATAGCTGAACACACGATCTCTGTTTTATTTTCCTATTTTATTATAATAACTTCTTGCGCACACAAAACAGAAATCAAAAGATTGTTATATACATCGGGTTATTATGCAGGACTAACCAATGCACGTTCAAAACTTGTGAAGCAAAAATTGAGGAAAATAAATACAACAATTATTTTTCTGCAAACTTGAGTGATATATATTTTGAAAAAATCTAATTACAAGCACAATTGCAGACTAATCTGTGCACTAATCTAATGTGATTGGTCAAAAAATAGATTTTATTAAAGACAGTGCTAATTTAAATTTTAATATGAATGAATCAGTATTAATACGTAAATTAGTACGTGACTTTACTTGTGCATAGCCAAATTCATATATTTTCCCCTTACATTCAAGCCCAAGAAACCTTAATAGCAATTAGATTCTTATATTTATCAAATTCTCTCCCCGGCCTCCTTCTCTTTTCCTCATGTCAATCCTTTTCTATTTTATTATATTCTCTATCATTTGGATAATGGGCTGTGGGATTTTCAGTCTTAGAAGTGAATTGTTAGTCTAATGACGAATTGTTAATTTGAGTCATCTAAAGGTTTGAAAACTATGGTTGGGAAATTGAGTTTTTGAGTAACATGATATTAATCAATTGGCACAAATATTGCAGAATATATAGAAGAGAAAAGCGAATGCCTACCAAACATGTGGCTTTGTTGATTGTATCCGCATCATTGCCTGCAAGCTGGTCTGCACCATCGAGGATAGAAAGCATTACATCCATGAAATCTTGCTCCCCTTTACCCTCACCTAAAGCCCTCTTACGCTTATGATCTTCCAGCCATTCCCCAATCATACTGTCCAATTCTTTGGCAGTTCTCTTCATGGCCTTCTCATGTCCACCATAATCCAACCAACCAAGGCAAGGAATGGCATCCGACACCACGAACAACCCAAGCAAACGAAAAAACTCCCTCAATGCTTTTTGAAAACTACGTGCCTTTTCTTTGTTATGATCCCCTATACTAGTAGAAAAGTCGTACCGCTTTCCAGCAACCATCCTAACAATCAAGTTAAGATTCATGTCCCCAATCCACTGCTTCAGATCCACCATAACCTGGCCTGAGTTGTCCCTTTGCTTGGTCCAAAGTTTGTATAGCTGTGCTAAGGAGGTCTCAACTTCGGAGACTCGAACGTGAGAAAGAAGTTCAAGCCGACGATTAGAGAGTAGCTCTACGGTGACTATTTTACGCAATTCACGCCAATAGGAACCATAGGCTGCGCGGCTGAACATGGCAGAGTTATATCCCAAGTGCTTTGAAGCAACAAGTTTGGGTCGAGAGGAAACAGCGACATCGTTGGTTGTGAAGCACTCCTTAGCCACCTCCCAATTGCTCAACACCAAGGCTAGGTGCAACCCTATCTGGATAGTGAAAGCCGGACCGTATTTGTCTGCCATGGCTCCCAAAGTTTTGTGGGGAAGTTGGCTTCCTCCCAATAGAGGCAGGTGACCCACTATAGGCCATGCACCCGGCGGACTTGGTGGGGTTTTGAGCAAGCCATCTTTAGACCTCCTTAAAAGATGAAATAACAACAGAGCTATGGCAAGTGCTCCAACTACAACAGAATTTAGGCAAGGGGAAAGAAGGGAAAGAAGATCCATTATTGGCGACAATATTTTGCAAGAGGCAGCTTGGAGGACATCTTTTGGTGAACTTATAATAATGCTTTTATTACCATATGTTCCAACTGTTCACGAGATTTTTTGGGGGTGAGATAATGTAAAGTCAAATGATCATAATTTAATACATAAAGTGGCCTTCTTATCTTCTTTAACAAGTGATCTACCAAGTGTCAGCAGATCTCTTAAATAGTTGTACGTAGGATAGTGATGTACTTTTAGGATTCTTCTCATTTATAAGGACGGGTACAAAAGTATCGAAAAACAAATTAATAAGTCTTCTCTGGCTTAATTCATAGAAACTTTATCCTTCATAAAGTTACATTTTACCCTTTCAAACCATTCATTCTCTTTAGAATTTGAAACATATATAAGTGGCCAGCATTTTACATATTACCCTTTTCAAAACTACTGTCCACAATGTTTAACTTATTATTGGGTTATTTTATTCTCAAGTCTGTGTGTAGAATACACCATGTATGCATCAGTTAAATAGTAACATTTGATTTGTAAGATTATTAGGTTTTCAAATTTATCTTCTAAATCAAATTATGACATATAAGTATTCTACTAGATGTGTTCTATACCAATTTGAGAATAGATTTTTTCATTCTAAAATATGTGGATGGTTATCAAAGAAATAATGACAGTATTGCAAATGTTGTAATCTCTCCCAATATCGAGTGGAGTAATTATATTCATGTATATATAAAATTACAAGAGTTGACTATACAGCTGTAACTTAATATGTATACGAGGACAGTAATAACAGAGAGACACGAAAGCAGCAATCACGAGAGCTGGTCTGGCGTAGGAGGAGGATAAGGCATATAAGTAGCTGAATCCATAGTTGCCTTATTATCCCCCTAAAGCTGAGCAGAAGGAATCGGATGCACAACTTGGCACAAAGAGCCTGAAATTGAACAGTGACTAAAGGTTTCGTCAGTGCAACTGCAAGTTGGGACTCGCTAGGTGGGAACTGAACATTGAGAGTCCGTCTCTGAACTTGTTCGTGGACAAAGTGTAATCGATCTCAACATACTTGGTGCCCACTTGCTGTTATTCAGAATATATGTTAAGAATTCATAATCACGAAGTAGTTCACCAACTTCTGCCAATATATCAGTAGAGGTCTTCACTCGTTGGTAGTATTCGGACATGGACATGTTGCCCTTCTTGAGAGTGGATAAGTCAAGACATATGCCTACCACTCATCCTCGTGCATGGTTGGAAAATATGCGCTCAAGAGCACACCAAACATCCTTGGATGTTTCAAGGTCCACCATGTGGGTGGTAATTGATTATGAAAGAGAAGACATGATGGCACCAAGGATTACCTGATCCTGGTTGTACTATTGAGAAAATTCTAGATTGGGAATAGTTTGGATTTTGTCATCTTTTAGAACTAATATTAATTGTTGGTGGAGGACATGGGATTGTTCCATCAACATAGCCAATCAATTGTTGGCCTCTACTGAGATAGGAGGAAGTTATCCTTAGTGAGTTTTATGGGGACAAGTTTTTATAGGTTAAGTGGGGCAGAAAGAGACATTGTTTGAAAACAAAAAAAAAAAAAAAAAAAAAAAAAAAAAAAAAAAAAAAAAAAAGACTGAGTGACTTGCCAAAATGATAGTGGATGCCATGGGAGCAGGATTCTCTTAAACGTTGGTCTTTTGGCTCTATGATACCATAAGGAAATAATGAAAGTATTGCAAATGTCGTATTAATCTTCCTCAATATCGAGTAGAGTAATTGTATTCATGTATATATATATATATAGAATTACAAGAGTTAACTATACGGCTGTAGCTTAAGATTTATACATGAAAAGTAATAACAGAGAGATATGAATGCAGCAATCACGTGAGCTGGTCTAGTGCAAGAGGATGAGGCATATCAGTAGCAAATCCATAGTTGCCTTATTATCTATTATGAACTATTATTTTTCTCATTTTACTTAATTTAGCTACTCATATGCATGTTGAGTTTGTCTCTTTGTGTCGCAATCATTTCAATGAAGCTGTTAGAGACAGGATTAATCAACATGGAAGTAGAGCTTTGATGCTCTTTTGTTGAATGCAAATGCAAGGGTTTGAGTTGTAACATTTAGGGCTTGTTTGGGAAGTGAGAAAATATGAGAACTCTGTAAATAATAGTTAAATAGTTTGTGAGTAGTAGTGAAATGATTTGAGTTACGATGTTCTATTGAATTTTGAAAAATGAGAGAGAAAAAGTTAAATAAAAATATTATTTTTATTTCGTAATTTTAGAAATTTGTATTGTATGTTTTTTGTGTTTTATTTGGAAGTTTGTAAAATTTTTAATGATTAGATAATAGTTAGATGAAAAAATTAAAACTTTAAAATTGAAAAATGTTTTTGTTTGAGTGATGTTTGGAGAGTAAATGGTAGTGAAATTTTGACAATAGATGAGATATTTTATGTTCCAAATAAGCGTTAAGTGATTTTTGTAAATGAAATTATGAGAAGTTTCGAGAATTTTATAGTTCCTCTTTGTGTCCAAACGCCCACTTTTTCTTAAAAATGAGGATAGTTATCCCTTTTGTGCTATCTTATTTTTCTCATTTTACATGATTTATCTGCTCATATGCATGTTAAATTTCTCTCGTTGTGTGGCAATCTTTTCAAGGAAGCTAATAGAGACGGGAGTATTGAACATGGAACTAGAGCTTTGATGCTCTTTTGTTGAATGCAAATGCAAGAGTTTGAGCTATACTATTTAGTGCTTGTTTGGGAAATAAGATTAGATGAGAATTCTATAAATAATAGTTAAATGATCTGTGAATAGAAGTGGAATTGTTTGAGTTAAGATGTTCTATTGAGTTTTAAGAAATGAGAGAAAAAAAGTTGAATAAAAATATTATAAAGTTAAAATATTATTAGAATATGATTTTTTTAATATTACTTTTGTTTTGAAAAATGAAAATTTTGTATTATTTGGTATGTTTTATTTGGAAAATTGGTAAAATTTTAATGAATAGGTAATTATTAAATGAAAATTTTGAAAATTTAAGATTAAAAAATGTTTTTGTTTTAGAAATGTTTGGGGAGTGACTAGTAGTGAAATCTTGAGATTACATGAGATGGTTTGTGTTTCCAAACAAGTCTTATGTAATGTTCGGGAATGAAATTATGAAAAATTAAAATAATTTCATGTTTCATTTTTGTGTCCAAATGTCCCCTTATTCTTAAAAATGAGGATAGTTATCCCTTCTGTGTTATCTTATTTTTCTCGTTTTATATGATTTATCCACTCATATCCGTGTTAAATTTTTCTCTTTGTGTGACAATCTTTTCAACTAATCTAATAGAAGCGAGATTAATCAACATGGAACTAAATGTTGTAAGGGTTTGCGTTGTAATAACTAGGGATTGTTTGGAAAGTAAAATGAGATAAAAGAAATTAGTAAATAATGAGAAAATGGTCTGAGTTAAAATATTTAATTGGATTTTGGGAAAGGAGAGTGGAGAAGTTGAATAAAAATATTATGAAGTTAAAATATTATTAGCATGTGATTTTTAATATTATTCTTGTTTTGAAGTTTGGAAAATTTGTATTGGTTTTTGTGTTTTATTTTGAAGTTTAGAAGAATTTTAATGATAAAATGGAAAAGTTGAGGATTTGAAATTGAAACTATTTGTGTTTGAGTGATGTTTAGGGAATGAATATTAGTGAAATTTTGAGATCATTTGAGATGTTTTGTGTTTCCAAACAAGCCCTAAGTGATATTGAGGAATTAAGTTACAAGAAATTCAGAGAATTTCAAGCTTCATCTTTGTGTACAAACATTCTACTTTGCTTAAAAATGACGATAGTTATCCCTTTCGTGATATCTTATTTTTTCATTTTACATGATTTATCTGCTCATATGCATGTTGATCAACTTGTCTCTTTGTGTGGCAATCTTTTCAACAAAGCTATTGTAGATGGGATTAATCAACATGGAACTAGAGTTTCATGTTCTTTTTTTGAATGCAAATGCAAGGGCTTTGTGACGCCCCCAAATCCCCATGCACGGATACGGAGAAATCGAGACGTCTGGATGATGACAACCTGGGTCACCACCCTATCGACGAGTGCCAAGTGTGTGCAAAAGCAACATATGTGCACGAAGAAACACGCAGCGGATAACGAAAATCATATAACTAAGTACCAGAATTTTTCTTAACGTAATACAAGCTGTTTAAAACATACATAAATAAAATATTACAAAACACGAATATAGTTTTAGACCAAACTATAAAGCATAACATCAGCAACCCGGCGGAGTAGCATCCTCGGGCTCGGCCTCCTCCTCCTCATCCTCGAATCCTGCACCAAAATCTACGGAACCAAAAAGGTACCGCAGGTAAGTAAAACCCAAACACCACCAGATAAAAACACATAGAACTCAAACAACATGCATGAAGTGATGCCAATGCGCAAAACCCATAAAACATAATTTTCCACACACGCCAAAAATCTCATTTGGCCCAAAAACAAACTCGTTCCAAAAACAAGCCAAAAGTCACATTTGGCCTTTATTCATCTCAAACCATAATCCATTTTAACCCGTGTGCACCATGACCTCCCCTAGGGGTCATCCGCACACCCTGGCTCCAGTGCCACACCGCAGAGTACCACCACGCATGTGACACCTAACGAGCGATGCCCAGTTCCACGCCCCGCGTGTTCGTAGCCAAGCATCTTCTAGGCCTCGCCAGCGAAGGGCCACGAAGTCGGTGCGTAGAGCGATGCCCGGTTACGCGCTCAGCGCGTTCGTAGCCAAGCATCCTCTAGCCCCCGCTCCCGTCGTCACCCAGCGACAACCCAGGAGACATCACTCAGTTTATTCCGCTCCCGAGTGACCAGAGGAGCTCCACCGAGATAATACCTCATCCCGGCTTGGGGTCGTGATACACACGCACCCGTAAGTCCACTTACGCCGATAAACAGGCTTTTCACAATTACACAAAAACACACGTGCATGCACCATGTAAATGCTATATCAATGCACAAAAAGTAACCAACCAACATAAATCAATAAACAAGCAACTCCGTCCTCCATCCGTCCGACCCCCGAACTCCTCGGACTCAGTCCAGAATCAACCAACCAGCAGATAAAATCATTGAATGAGCAATATATTTTTAAATCTGAAAATAGGGTTTGGAAAATACTTACAGCGCTATATAGTATTTTTAGAAAGCTTGCGGTGTTGCAAATGGCGGAGAAAAAACAACGTAACAGTGAAAATTCACTGTGGCCTTGGGTTGTAAAATACCCACTTTTGAACGGGGACAAACCAGGGCTTGGGATTGATAGGGAATGGCCTAAGGATGATTATGAAGCTATTGGAAGTGGTGGTTGGCCGTGGGTGGCGGCGCAAATGGAGGTTAATGGCCGGATTTCCCAAAATGGAAAGCTAGCTCGTGGGAGCTGTTCCGGTGACTATTGGAGGCCGAAAATGGGTGGGTTAGGACGGCAAGGGATCGGTGATGAAGTGGTGAAGAAATGGTGGCCAGAGGTGGAGCGACGGTGGCGGATCGGAGCAAAAACCGTGGGAGCTTTGATGGCGTTTTCCAGCCAAACGGCTGGCCGGATGGGGCTGGGATTTGGTGGGGAGGTGCGCCCGAGGGAGGGGGTTCGAACGGTGGGGGCGGTGTGCCGCACGGCGGCCGGACGGCGGCGGGTCGAGGGGTGAGGTGGTTTACGGCGTGGGAGAGGAGAGAGAGAGAGACGGGGTCGACATGGGGGAAGAAAGAAAAAAGAAGAAAAAGAAAAGAAAGAAAAAGAAAAAGAAAGAAGAAAAAAAAAAGAGAAAAAGAAAAAAGGAAAAAGGGAAAAAGAGATGTAGGAAAAAGATGAGATCTAATCCTCATTCCAGAAAAACAAAACAAATCCGCCGAAACGAGATTAAAAACAGTAAAATGACTAAAATAAATAAAACACAACATCAAATAAATTAAAAACCAATTTTAAAACGCAATAAATTAAAATAAATAAACTAATATATTAACTAAAATAAAAACAACCCTTCAGCGAAAATACACGCGAAAGCGGGTCATCACATCCTCCCCCCTTAAAAACAAATTTCGTCCTCGAAATTTGTAAGATCAACCACCAACTTAAAGAAGCCACATAAAAACACACAAACCATCTGTGACCAAGATTAAGATACATACCTTCATCCTCCAAACAAGTACGGGTACTGCTCCCTCATGTCCGCTGCTCGCTCCCAAGAGAAATCTTGAGCTAACGGATCTCCCCACACCACCTTAACCAAAGGTATCGTCTTGGATCTCAACAGTTGCTCCTTCCAATCTATGATCTGTGACGGAACAACTTCATAAGTGAGATCCGATTGCAACTGAATACCCTCTGGGTCGACGAAGCGTGGCTCTTGCTGTCCAAAGCTCTTCTTCAGGGATGATACGTGGAAGACATCATGAATATCCCCAAAATCTCCCGGCAAAGCAACTCTATAGGCAATGGACCCTACCTTCTCCAGAATCTGAAAAGGGCCGACATACCTCGGATCCAACTTCCTCTTCTTACCAAAACGCTTAACACCTCTCATGGGAGAGACTTTAAGGTAAACCCAATCACCAACTTCAAAAGACAACTCTCTCCTCCTGGTATCAGCGTAGCTTTTCTGGCGACTCTGAGCTACCGCCATTTTATCTCTAATGATCCGGACTTAGCTTTGCATCTCCTGAATTATTTCGGGTCCAATTATCCTACTCTCCCCGACTTCATCCCAACACAAGGGCGACCTGCACTTTCTCCCATAAAGAGCTTGATAGGGAGCCATCTGAATGGTCGCATGGAAGCTATTATTATATGCAAACTCGATGAGCGGCAAATGGTTTTCCCAACTCCCTTGAAATTCCATGACACATGCTCGCAACATGTCTTCAAGGGTCTGAATGGTGCGCTCTTATTGGCCTTCTGTCTGTGGGTAATATGCAGTACTGAACTTCAACTTAGTACCCAAAGCTGCCTGCAAACTCTTCCAGAACTGCGACGTGAACCTCGGGTCTCGATCCGACACTATACTCTTTGGTATGCCGTGCAGCAGCACTATTTCTTTCACGTACAAGCATGTCAACTTACCCAAGGAGTCGGTGTTATAAACAGGCAGGAAATGAACACTTTTCGTTAACTGGTCAACAATCACCCAAACAGAATTTTTCCCACTAGGCGTTCTCGGCAAACACACTACAAAGTCCATCGTGATGTCAACCCATTTCCACTCAGGAATAGGGAGGGGTTGGAGCATACCTGCAGGTCTTTGATACTCGGCCTTCACTTGACGGCATGTGTGGCATTTCTCAACATGTAAGGCAATATCCTTCTTCATTCCATCCCACCAGTAATTTTTCTTCAAGTCCCGATACATCTTTGTACTGCCGGGATGAACTGAATAAGGGGCCGCATGAGCTTCTGCCATGATCCGCTCTTTGAATTCTGAATCTTTAGGGACCACTCTGCGATCTCGGAACCGAAGTATCCCATCTTTATCCATGCTATAATGCAACGGCCCTCGAGATTTTCTGACTCTTTTTCTGATATTCAGTAGCTTCGGATCCTTCCTTTGAAGAGTCTTCAATTCTTCAAAATCGGTTACCCGAATATCCAGAACTGAAGATAAAATCTCTTCTTGCTGCGAACTCTCAATAAGGAGCCTTCTCATCCCACAAAGCAACGAATCCAATTCTGACGGCTCGGCTTCATCTTCCTAGTGCGACTTTCAGCTCAAAGCATCAGCAACTATATTAGCCTTCCCCGGATGGTACTTGATCTCACACTGATAGTCACTGATTAGCTCTAGCCATCGCCTCTGCCTCATATTCAGATTTTTCTGGGAAAACAAATGCTTCAAGCTCTTGTGATCAGTAAATACCTCGCAAGCTTCCCCATACAAGAAGTGCCGCCAGATCTTGAGAGCAAAAATAATCACAGCCAATTCTAAATCGTGCGTCGAATAATTCTTCTCATGGTCCTTTAGCTGACGAGATGCATAGGCAACAACTCGTCCTTCCTGCATAAGGACACAACCCAAACCAAACTTAGACGCATCACTGAAGACTACGAATGGCTTATGCAGTTCTGGGAGCGCTAACACTGGTGCCGTAGTCAACCTGTTCTTTAATTCTTGGAAGCTTCTCTCACACTTATCTAACCAAACAAATTCTGTATTCTTCCGAGTCAAAGCTGTGAGAGGTCCAGATAGGTGAGCAAATCCCTCCACAAATCTTCGGTAGTATCCGGCGAGCCCCAAGAAACTCCGGATCTCACGCACTGTAGTCGGGCGCTGCCATGACAAAATGGCTTCTACCTTACTAGGATCAACAGCCACTCCGTCTCGGGAAATTACATGCCCAAGAAATTTAACTTCTTACAACCAGAATTCACACTTGCTGAGCTTGGCATACAATTGGTGTTCTCTCAATTTCCCAAGTACCAGACGAAGATGATACACGTGCTCTTCAACATCTCGGGAATAAATCAGAATATCATTGATGAAAACTACCACAAATGAATCCAGATAAGGTCGAAATACTCGATTCATTAAATCCATGAAAGCAGCAGGGGCATTAGCTAACCCAAACGGCATCACCTTAAATTCATAATGCCCATACCTCGACCTGAAGGCAGTTTTAGGCACATCCTTGTCTCTGATCCTCAGCTGGTAGTATCCCGACCTCAGATCAATTTTAGAGAACACGGCTGCTCCTTGAAGCTGATCAAATAAATCATCTATCCGCGGGAGAGGATATTTATTTTTGATGGTCACCTTATTCAATTCCCGATAATCTATGATCATACAGAGGGTTCCATCTTTCTTTTTAACAAACAAAACTGGTGCACCCCACGGTGAAGTACTAGGCTGAATAAATCCCTTCTCTACCAACTCTTGCAACTGAGTCTTCAACTCTTTTAATTCAGCCGGTGCCATGCGATAAGGTGCTTTATGCACAGGAGCCGCTCCAGGTTCCAAGTCTATAACAAATTCCATTTCCCGCACAGGGGGTAGTCCGGGCAAGTCGTCCACAAATACATCGGGGAATTCTTCCACAATTGGAATGTCTGCCAAAGACTTCTCCTTGGACGGCGTGGACACCATCTGAACCAAGAATGCATCCGCTCCCCATGCAATCTCTCTTCTTGCTTGAATTGCTGATATAATTATCGGCTTTTCTTTTAACTTACTCCCTGCAAATTCCAGACAATCACCATCTGGAAGCTGAAAGCTAATTATCCGACTTCTGCAATTAATACTCACAGAATATCGATATAGCCAATCCATCCCGAGGATGATATCAAAACCCAACAGCTTAAACACCACCAAATCAGCATCCAAAAACCTTCCCTCAAAGTTTAACGGACATCCCAAAGCAACCTTGGAACACCACACCATTTCACCATCGGGTAAAGCCACTACCATAGATTTTGGTAACGGTTCCGTGACCAAATTACACACCCGAGCAAAAGCGGAAGATACAAACGACTGTGACGCACCGAAATCAAACAAAGTGCAAGCATAAAACTCATACAAATGTCTTCCTGAACCAAACACATTAACCCATGAAATCCAAAAAGCAAAGGAGAAACCAAAATACCAAAAATTAAATCCAACTTAAAATTTAAATAAATCCATACCTGTAATTACTCCAGAATTATGGGTCGCTGGTGCCTCATCATCCACCTCTCCGGGTGTGACAGCATAAACCCGGGCTTGCACTGCTTGTCTCGGATTGGTTCTTCCACCGTGTCTACCTCCACGGCTTCCTTGAACTCTGACGAGGCATTCCCGAGCAATATGTCCCACTTGGCCGCACCGGTAACACTGGGGTCCACTACTCAGCCGACACTCGCCCTCATGAGCTCTATTACATGCTCCACAAATTGGCACCTGTCCTCCCATACGAAAACCTGAGGACGTTTGAGGTCGAGTTTCGGTCCGCTGAACAAATTTCTGAGGCGAACCCGAGCTGCTTCCTTCACCAGAAAAACTCCGCCTCTTATGTCCTGGAGGGGAGCCCATACTCAGATTATTTTCTCGCTCCACAAGGGTGGCCAGATCCACTAATTCCTGAAAAGTGGATATTCGATGGCTGACCACCATACAGCGTATATCAGGGCGTAGTCCCTCCTGAAAACGATCAGCTCGCATCTCCTCTGTGGCGATAAGGTGGGGAGCAAATCGCCCAAGTTCTATGAATCTCTGGGCGTACTGTTCTATTGTTACGCCCCCTTGGACCAGATTTGAGAACTCTATTGCCTTTTGCTTCCTTACCGCTGCGGGAAAGAAGCGGTCATTAAATTCTTTCTTGAAGCGCTGCCAGGTCACAGCAGCGAAAGATCCCAATTCTGATTCCAGCATCACCCTCTTGGTATCCCACCAATCAGACGCGGTGCCTTGCAACAGATAGCTAGCGTAGAGTACCTGTTGCGCCTCGGTGCATCCACACACCTCAAATGTTCTTTCCAAGTCTTTGATCCATTTTCCAGCTTGGAGTGGATTCTCTTCTCCAGTGAAGTGTGGGGTTCTATGCACCAGGAAGCGCTCATAGGTGCATCCTGCTTGCACCATTCTACTGGACCCTCTCGGGTACATCCAAGGCCCTCCCTGATGTGGCCAAGGACCTCCTGGTTGTGGCCAAAACCCTCCTTGCTGTGGACAAGGCCCTCCTTGTTGTGGCTAGGGACCCCCTTGTGGTAGCCAAGGTCCTCCTTGTTGTGGCCAAGGCCCTGTCTGTTGTGGCATAATATTCTGCTGCATGAACTCTGTCATCTGCCGTATTGCTTCAGCTATGGAGTCATCTCTTGAGGTATTGCCCCGTGGCTCCTGAGTAGATTTCCTTGGTCTCCCCATTTTTTTTCCTGTCACCACAACCTTTGACCCCCTTTCAGAAAACAAAAACAAATAAAACCAACAACAAACAAAAATAGAACCACAGACCAACACCACATCACAGAAAACAAAAGAAACCAACTTGCAAAAACATAACCAAATAAATAAAGACAAACAAACAAGCTCAAACAAATAAAATAAATAAAACAAATTAAATAACTGTACTTAACATAATTTTTAAACACAACTTTAAAAGCATTCTGGTACTACCTACGGGACATGTGGTTTTACCCAGAGCCAAACCGCTCTGATACCACCTGTGACGCCCCCTAATCCCCATGCACGGACACAGGGAAATCGAGACGTCCCAATGATGACAACCCGGGTCACCACCCTATCGACGAGTGCCAAGTGTGTGCAAAAGCAACATATGTGCACAAAGAAACACGCAGCAGATAACGAAAATCATATAACTAAGTACCAGAATTTTTCTTAACGTAATACAAGCTGTTTAAAACATACATAAATAAAATATTACAAAACACGAATATAGTTTTAGACCAAACTATAAAGCATAACATCAGAAACCCGGCGGAGCCGCATCCTCGGGCTCGGCCTCCTCCTCCTCATCCTCGAATCCTGCACCAAAATTTACGGAACCAAAAAGGTACAGCAGGTAAGTAAAACCCAAACACCACCAGATAAAAACACATAGAACTCAAACAACATGCATGAAGTGATGCCAATGCGCAAAACCCATAAAACATAATTTTCCACACACGCCAAAAATCTCATTTGGCCCAAAAACAAACCCGTTCTAAAAACACGCCAAAAGTCACATTTGGTATTTATTCATCTCAAACCATAATCCATTTTAACCCGTATGCACCATGACCTCCCCTAGGGGTCATCCGCACACCCTGGCTCCAGTGCCACACCATAGAGTACCACCACGCATGTGACACCTAACAAGCGATGCCCAGTTCCATGCCCCGCGTGTTCGTAGCCAAGTATCCTCTAGCCCTCGCCAGTGAAGGGCCATGGAGTCGGTGCGTAGAGCGATGCCCGGTTCTGCGCCCTGCGCATTCGTAGCCAAGCATCCTCTAGCCCCCGCTCCCGTCGTCGTCCAGCGACAACCCAGGGGACATCACTCAGTTTATTCCACTCCCGAGTGACCAGAGGAGCTCCACCGAGATAATACCCCATCCCGACTTGGGGTCGTGATACACACGCACCCGTAAGTCCACTTACACCAATAAACAGGCTTTTCACAATTACACAAAAACACACGTGCATGCACCATGTAAATGCTATATCAATACACAAAAAGTAACCAACCAACATAAATCAATAAACAAGCAACTCCGTCCTCCATCCGTCCGACCCACAAACTCCTCAGACTCAGTCTGGAATCAACCAACTAGCAGATAAAATTATTGAATGAGCAATATATTTTTAAATCTGAAAATAGGGTTTGGAAAATACTTACAACGCTATATGGTATTTTTAGAAAGCTTGCGGCATTGCAAATGGCAGAGAAAAAGCAACGTAACAGTGAAAATTCACTGTGGCCGTGGGTTGTAAAATACCCACTTTTGAACGGGGATAAACCAGGGCTTGGGATTGATAAGGAATTGCCTAAGGATGATTATGAAGCTATTGGAAGTGGTGGTTGGCCGTGGGTGGCGGCGGAAATGGAAGTTAATGGCCGGATTTCCCAAAATGGAAAGCTAGCTCGTGGGTGCTGTTCCGGTGACTATTGGAGGCCAAAAATGGGTGGGTTAAGACGGCAAGGGACCGGTGATGAAGTGGTGAAGAAATGGTGGCCGGAGGTGGAGCGACGGCGGCGGATCGGAGCAAAAATCGTGGGAGCTTTGATGGCGTTTACCGGCCAAACGGCTGGCCGGATGGGGTTGGGATTTGGTGGGGAGGTGCGCCGGAGGGAGGGGGTTCGAAGGGTGGGGACGATGTGCTGCACGGCGGCCGGACGGCGGCGGGTCGAGGGGTGAGGTGGTTTACGGCGTAGGAGAGGAGAGAGAGAGAGACGGGGTCAACGCGGGGGAAGAAAGAAAAAAGAAGAAAAAGAAAAGAAAGAAAAAGAAAAAGAAAGAAGAAAAAGAAAAGAGAAAAAGAAAAAAGGAAAAAGGGAAAAAGAGATGTAGGAAAAAGATGAGGTCTAATCCTCATTCCGGGAAAACAAAACAAATCCGTCGAAACGAGATTAAAAACAGTAAAACGACTAAAATAAATAAAACAAAACATCAAATAAATTAAAAACTAATTTTAAAACGTAATAAATTAAAATAAATAAACTAATATATTAATTAAAATAAAAACAACCCTTCAGCGAAAATACACGCGAAAGCGGGTCATCACACGCTTGAGCTATAATATTTAAGATTTGTTTGAAAAGTGAAATGAGATGAGAATTATGTAAATAAAAGCCAAATGGCTTGTGAATAATAATGAAAAAAATTTGAGTGAAGATGTTGTATTAAGTTTTGGAAAATGAAAGAAAACTAATTGAATAAAAGTTATATAAAGTTAAAATATTATTAGAATATAATTGTTTAATATTATTCTTGCTTTGAAAATTTGAAAATTTTGTTTTATTTTGAAGTTTGGGGAATTTGTAAATGTTAGGTAATGATTAGATTAAAAAGTTGAAGATTTAATATTGAAATGTATTTGTATTTTTAATGTTTCGGGGACAGAGCAGTTGTGAAATTTTGAGATAAGATGAGATGATATCTATTTTGTGCTTTCTTATTTATCTCAATATACAAAATTTATCTGCTCATGTGTATGTTGAATTTGTCTCTTTGTGTGGAAATCTTTCCAATGAAGCTAAAAGAGACTAGATTAATCAACATGGAACTAGAGCTTCGATGTTTTTTGTTGAGTACAAATGCAAGGGTTTGAGCTGTAATATTATAAACAATTCATCTCATCTCATCTCTTTTGGATAATGAGTTGATCTCATCTTATGATCTAATCATTACAATTTTTTTAAACTTTCAAACAAAATCTAATAAATAATTCAATTTTTTCAAATCTCAAAACAAAAATAATATTAAAAAACTATATTCTAAAAATGTTTTATTCAACTTTCAACTCTCAGCTCAATTCAGCTCAACTCAACTCATTATACAAACTTTCCCTTAGTACTAGTATGAGAAGTGAGATGAGATGAAAAGTTGTATTATTTTTAATGTTTTGTTTAAAAATTTGGGAATGTTGTAATTACTAGATAATTATTAGATGAAAAAATTGAAAATTTGAAATTAAAAAATATTTATATTTAAGTGATATTTGGGGAGAGAATGGTAATAAAATTATGAGATTTGATAAGATGTTTTGTGTTTCCAAACAAGCCAAAAATTAGATTCCGATCCCACTAAACAAACACACACCAAAAATAAAAAATAAAAATAAAAAAAGAATAAAATAAAATAAGGCCACACATACAGCAATCCTATTCGGAGGGTAAAAGCCGTGGCTCCCAAAAATTTCGTGGGGAGGTTGGGTTCCTCCCAACAGAGGGAGGTGACCTACAATGGGCCATGCACCCGTTGGAATTGGGGTTGTTTTGAGCAAGCTAACTCTAGCCCTCCTTCAAATATGGAAGAAAAACAGAATTTTGAGAAGTACTCCAGTTATGATGGAATTTTATATTTAAATTTAGAAAATATCTCATCTTATCTTATCTTAATATTATAAATTTTTTAAATTTTTACACAAAATATAATAAATAATTTTAACGTTTTCAATTTAACTTTTATCTTTCATCTCAAATTATCTCATCTCATTTTTTTTAAAAAAAAAAAATTCATTCTAGGCTTCTAGCTGGTCAGCAAATTTTGGACGGAGGCAGCTTGGTGCTAGATATCTTTAGATCATGTCCTACATTTTCTTTATTGGATTCTCCATGAAGGATGACCTGCTTGGCCTCACACAACCTGCTTATAGTGCACCAAGCTGGTATGTTGGCCTAGATTCCCACGATTCCTCTGCTTGATCACGAAGAAATTTTTTTCTTCTTGGATAGGGACATGCATTGGCCTATTCAAAAACAAGTAAATCCATGAGAACAACGCTATATATTGTTTTAAGTGTGCACTCTAGAATAGCGAGAGAATAACACTAGAATAACGCACTCATTTTTAAAGTGTTCGCAATGTGTACTGTTTTTAGGTTTTTTTTTCAATATTGTTTTCTTTTTTTATTTGATAACATTTGTGGCGATAAAATCATCGCATAAAATTATCTGTGACAAAAAATTGTGTAAAAAATGACCTTCTTCCGACAAGAAAAAATCGTCCGAAAAATTTCTACCTACAATAATTAACCATGGTTAGTGTTTTTTTTTTTTTCTTTTTTTTTTTGCGACCACAATTGAGACTATTTGCGGTGATGTTGTTCGATACAAAAATGACTTCTCTTACCATTTGGAATGTCTTTTTGCATCGCTCCTATCCTCTACTAGCAGCAACAAGTTTCGTCACAAATAGGTGTGTTAATTTTGCGTTAATATTTCATTTTGATGCGAAAAAGTTTTTGGGTGACAATTTTAGGCGACACTATTTATGTTTTTTACGACAATTTTAAGTGATGCAAAAAGTTATTTTTCTTGTAGATATATAATTTTTATTAATAATAATTGGAGGTTGCAGCCTATATGTGACGCCCCCAAAACCCCACGCACGGATACGGGGAAATCGAGACGTCTGGATGATGACAACCCGGGTCACCACCCTAAGACAAGTGCCAAGTGTGTGTAAGAGCAGCAAATGTGCAAAAGGAAACGCAGCGGATACCGAAAGTCATATAACTAAGTACCAGAATTTTTCTTAACATAATACAAGCTATTTCAAACATACATAAATAAATATTACAAGACAAAAATATAATTTTAAACTAAATACAAAACATAACATCAGCACCCCGGCGGAGCCGCATCCTCGGGCTCAGCCTCCTCCTCCTCATCCTCGATCTCTGCACCAAAATCTACGGTACCAAAAATGGTGCCGCAGGTAAGTAAACTCCAAACACCACTAGATAAAAACATATAAAACTCAAACAATATACATGAAATAAAAACCAATGCACATGCGCCATAACACATGATTTTTTTTACACGCACTCCAAAAACCCATTTGGCCCACAAAAACATATCCTTAAAATCAAGCCTCATCATTATCCCAGATAATGGCCCAAACCACCATTTTCCCAGAAAATGGATCAAAAGCCTCAAAACCAAATCTCGTCATTTTCCCAGAAAATGGCCCGCATCCGAAAACCATAAAAACGATCCAATTATGCATGCACCATGATCTGCCCTAGGGATCATCCGAACACCCTGGGTCTGTGCCACACCGTAGGTAACGACTACGCATGTGACACCTAAACGAGGGTTGCCCAGACTCGCGCCCAGCGCGTACCTGGCCAGGCCATCCTCTAGCCCCGCTCCCATCGTCGCCCAGCGACAACTCAGGGGACGTCACTCAGTATTATCCACTCCCGAGTGACCAGAGGAGCTCCACCGAGATAATAACCCATCCCAACTTGGGCTCGTGAGACACACGCACCCGAAAATCCATTCACGCCAACAAAACAGGCTTTCTCGAATAAAATAAAATGCACATGCATGCACCATGTAAATGCAATTTCAATGCACAAAACAATCAACCAACCATAAATCAATAAATCAAGCAACTCCGTCCACCATCCATCCGACCCCCGAACTCCTCGGACTCAGTCCGGAATCAACCAACCAGCAGCAATAATTTATTGTAAGAGCAAAATATATTTAAATCTAAAAGTAGGGTTTGGAAAATACTTACAGCGCTATACGGTATTTTTAGAAAGCTTGCGGCGTTGCAAACGGCGGAGAAAAAGCAACATAACAGTGAAAATTCACTGTGGCCATGGGTTGTAAAATATCCACTTTTGAACGGGGATAAACCAAGGCTTGGGATTGATAGGGAATGGTCTAAGGATGATTATGAAGCTAGTGGAAGTGAAGTTTGGCTTTGGGTGGCGAAAACGGTGGTTAATGGCCGGATTTACCAAAATGGAAAGCTAGCTCGTGGAAGCTGTTCCGATGGCTATTAGAGGCCGAAAATGGGTGGGTTAGGACGGCAAGGAACCGGTGATGAAGTGGTGGCCGGAGGTGGAGCGACGGCGGCGGATCGAGGCAAAATCTGTGGGGCTTTGTTGGGCGTTTTCCGGCCAAACGTCTGGCCGGATGGGGCTAGGATTCGGTGGGGTGGTGCGTCGGAGGGAGGGGGTTCGACCGGTGGGGGTGGTGTCGCCCACGGTGGCCGAACGGCGGTGGGTCGGGGCTGGGGTGGCTTTCGGCGTAGGAGAGGAGAGAGAGAGAGTCGACGCACGGGAGAGAGGAAGAAAGAAGAAAAAGAAAAGAAAGAAAAAAAAGAAAGAAGAAAAAGAAAGAAGAAAAAGAAAAGAGAAAAAGGGAAAAAGGAAAAAGGGAAAAAGAGATATAGGAAGAAATGAGGTCCAATCATCACTCCAGACAACAAAACAAATCCGCCGAGAACGAGATTAAAAACCATAAATCAAATAAATAAAAACCAATTAAAATACATTAATTTAAAATAAATAAACTAATATATTAATTAAATTAAAAACAACCCTTCAGTGAAAATACACGTAAAAGCGGGTCATCACATCCTCCCCCCCTTAAAACAAATTTCATCCTCGAAATTTGCAAGATCAACTACTAACTTAAATCAAGCCACATAAAATCACATAAATCATCTGTGACCAAGATTAAGGTACGTACCTTCATTACTCAAACAAGTACGGGTATTGTTCCCTCATGTCCGCTACTCGCTCCCAAGAGAAGTCTTGAGCTAACGGATCTCCCCACGCCACCTTAACCAAAGGTATCGTCTTGGACCTCAACTGTTGCTCCTTCCAATCTATGATCTGCGACGGAACAACCTCATAAGTGAGATCCGGTTGCAATTGAATACCCTCTGGGTCGACGAAGCGTGGCTCTTGCTGTCCAAAGCTCTTCTTCAAGGACGATACATGGAAGACATCATGAATATCACCAAAATACTTTGGCAAAGCAACTCTATAGGCGACGGACCCTACCTTCTCCAGAATTTGAAAAGGGCCGACATACCTCGGATCCAGTTTCCTCTTCTTACCAAAATGCTTAACACCTCTCATGGGAGAGACTTTGAGATAAACCCAATCACCAACTTCAAAAGACAACTCTCTCCTCCTAGTATCAGCGTAGCTTTTCTGGCGACTTTGAGCTGCCTCCATTTTATCTCTGATGATCCGGACTTGGCTTTGCATCTCTTGAATTATTTCGGGTCCAATAATCTTACTCTCCCCGACTTCATCCCAACACAAGGGCGATCTACACTTCCTCCCGTAAAGAGCTTCATAGGGAGCCATCTGAATGGTCGCATGGAAGCTGTTATTATAAGCAAACTCTATGAGCGGCAAATGGTTTTCCCAACTCCCCTGAAATTCCATGACACACGCTCGCAACATGTCTTCAAGGGTCTGAATGGTGCGCTCCGATTGGCCGTCTGTCTGAGGGTAGTAAGCAGTACTGAACTTCAACTTAGTACCCAAAGCTGCCTGCAAACTTTTCCAGAACTGCGACGTGAACCTTGGGTCTCGATCCGACACTATACTCTTTGGTATGCCCTGCAGCCGCACTATCTCCTTGACATACAAGCGGGTCAACTTACCCAAGGAATCAGTGTTATTAACAAGCAGGAAATGAGCACTCTTCGTTAACCGGTCAACGATCACCCAAACAGAATTTTTCCTACTAGGCGTTCTCGGCAAACCCACTACAAAGTCCATCGTGATGTCATCCCATTCCCACTCAGGAATAGGGAGGGGTTGGAGCATACCTGCAGGTCTTTGATGCTCGGCCTTCACTTGACGGCATGTGTGGCATTTTTCAACATATAAGGCAATATCCCCCTTCATTCCATCCCACCAGTAATTTTTCTTCAAGTCCCGATACATCTTTGTACTACCGGGGTGAACTGAATAAGGGGCCGCATGAGCTTCTACCATGATCCGCTCCTTGAATTCCGAATCTTTGGGGACCACTCTGCGATCTCGGAACCGAAGTATCCCATCTTTATCCATGCTATAATGCAACGGCCCTCGAGATTTTCTGACCCTTTTTCTGATATTCAGCAGCTTTGGATCCTTCCTTTGAAGAGACTTCAATTCTTCAAAATCAGTTACCCGTATATCAAAAACTGAAGATAAAATCTCTTCTTGCTGCGAACTCTCAATAAGGAGCCTTCTCATCCCACAAAGCAACGAATTCAATTCCGATGGCTCGGCTTCATCTTCCAAGTGCGATTTTTGGCTGAAAGCATCAGCAACTATATTAGCCTTCTCCGGATGGTATTTGATCTCACACTGGTAGTCACTGATTAGCTCTAGTCATCGCCTCTGCCACATGTTAAGATTTTTCTGGGAAAACAAATGCTTCAAGCTCTTGTGATCAGTGTTTACCTCGCATGCTTCCCCATACAAAAAGTGCCGCCAGATCTTGAGTGCAAAAACAATCGCAGCCAATTCCAAATCGTGCGTCGGATAATTTTTTTCATGGTCCTTTAGCTGACGAGATGCATAGGCAACAACCCGTCCTTCTTGCATAAGGACACAACCTAAACCAAACTTGGACGCATCACTGAAGACTACGAATGGCTTATGCGGTTCTGGAAGCGCTAATACTGGTGCCGTCGTCAACCTGTTCTTTAATTCTTCGAAACTTCTTTCACACTTATCTGACCAAACAAATTATGTATTCTTCCGAGTCAAAGCTGTGAGAGGTCTGGATAGGCGAGCAAATCCCTCCACAAATCTTCGGTAATAACCAGCAAGCCCCAAGAAACTCCGGATCTCGCGCACTGTAGTCGGACGTGGCCATGACAAAATGGCTTCCACCTTACTAAGATCAATAGCCACTCCGTCTCTGGAAATCACATGCCCAAGAAATCTGACTTCCTCCAGCCAGAATTCACACTTATTAAGCTTGGCATATAGCTGGTGTTCTCTCAATTTCTCAAGTACCAGACGAAGATGATACACGTGTTTTTCAACATCTCGGGAATAAATCAGAATATAGTCAATAAACACTACCACAAAGGAATCCAGATAAGGTCGAAATACTCGATTCATTAAATCCATGAAAGCGGCAAGGGCATTAGCTAACCCAAACGGCATCACCTTAAATTCATAATGCCAGTACCTCGACCTGAAAGCAGTTTTAGGTACATCCTTGTCTCTGATCCTCAGCTGGTAGTATCCCGACCTCAAATCAATCTCCGAGAACACGGCTGCTCCTTGAAGCTGATCAAATAAATCGTCGATCCGCGGGAGAGCATATTTATTTTTGATGGGCACCTTGTTTAATTCCTGATAATCTATGCACATACGGAGGGTTCCATCTTTCTTTTTAACGAACAACATTGGCGCACCCCACGGCGAAGTACTAGGCTGAATAAATCCCTTATCTACCAGCTCTTGCAACTGAGTCTTCAACTCTTTTAATTCAGCAGGTGCCATGTGATAAGGAGCTTTATGTACAGGAGCCGCTCTAGGTTCCAAGTCGATAACAAACTCCATTTCGCGAACAGGGGGTAGTCCGGGCAAGTCATCCACAAACACATCGGGAAATTCTTCTACAACTGGAATGTCTACCAAAGACTTCTCCTCGGACGGCGTGGACACCATCTGAACTAAGAATGCATCCGCTCCCCATGCAATCTCTCTTCTTGCTTGAATTGCCAATATAATTATCGACTTTTCTTTTAACTTACTCCCCGCAAATTCCAGACAATCACCATCTGGAAGCTGAAAGGTAATTACCCGACTTCTACAATTAATACTCGCAGAATATCGGTATAGCCAATCCATCCCGAGGATGATATCAAAACCCAACAGCTTAAACACAACCAAATCAGCATCCAAGAACCTTCCATGAAAATTTAACGGGCATCCCAACACAACCTTGGAGCACCATACCATTTCACCATCGGGTAAAGCCACCACCAATGACTTTGGCAAAAGTTTCGTGACCAAATTACACATCCACGCAAACGTGGAAGATACAAATGACTGTGAAGCACCGGAATCAAACAAAGCGCAAGCATAAAACTCATACAAATGAACTCTCCCTGAACCAAACACACAACCCATGAAATCCAAAAAAACAAAGAAGAAACCAAATACACCAAAATTAAATCCAACATAGAATCAAATTAATCCATACCTGTAATTACTCCAGCATCATGGGTCGCTGGCGCCTCATCATCCACATCTCCGGGTGTGACAGGATAAACCCGGGCTTGCACTGCTTGCCTTGGATTTGTTCTTCCACCGCTTCTACCTTCATGGCTTCCTTGAGCTGTTCTTGGACATTCTCGGGCAAAGTGACCCTGCTGGCCACAATTATAACATCGAGCCCCACCAGAAGGGCACTCACCTACATGGGCTCTATTACAAACTCCGCAAACAGGCACACGTCCTCCCATGCGAACACCTGAGGATGCTTGCGGTCGAGTTCCGGTTCGCTGAACAAATTTCTGAGGCGAACCTGAGCTGCTTCCTTCACCAGAAAAACTCCGCCTCTTATGACCCGGAGGTGAGCCCATACTCAGATTATTTTCTCGTTCCACAAGGGTGGCCACATCCACTAATTCCTGAAAAGTGGATATCCGATGGCTGACCACCATACGGCGTATATCAGGGCATAGTCCCTCCTGAAAACGATCAGCTCGCATCTCCTCTGTGGCGATAAGGTGGGGAGCAAATCGCCCAAGTTCTATAAACCTTCGGGCGTACTGTTCCACTGTCATGCCTCCTTGAACCAAATTTGAGAACTCTCTTGCTTTTGCTTCCTTATCGATGCGGGAAAGAAGCGGTCATTAAATTCCTTCTTGAAGTGTTGCCAGGTTACAGCGGCGAATGAACCCAACTCTGCTTCTAGCATCACCCTCTTAGTATCCCACCAATCAAAAGCGATGCCTTGCATCAGATAGCAGGCGTAGAATACCTGTTGCGCCTCGGTGCAACCACACACCTCAAAAGTTCTTTCCAGGTCTTTGATCCACTTTCCAGCTTGAAGCGGGTCCTCTTCTCCAGTGAAGTGTGGGGTCCTATGCGCCAGAAAGCGCTCATAGGTGATCCGGCTTGCACCATGCTGCTAGATCCTCCCGGGTAAAGCCAAGGCCCTCCCTAATATGGCCAAGGACCTCCTGGTTGCGGCCAAAGTCCTTCTTGTTGCGGACAAGGCCCTCCTTGTGGCGGCCAGGGACCCCCTTGTTGTGGCCAAGGTCCCCCTGGTTGTGGCCAAGGTCCTGTCTGTTGTGGCCTAAAATTTTGCTGCATAAACTCCGTCATCTGCCGTATGGCTTGGGCTATGTAGTCATCTCTTGATGTATTGTCCCGTGGCTCTTGAGTAGATTTCTTTGGCCTTCCCATTTTCCTGCCACCACAACCTTTGACCCTCTTTCAGAAAAAAAAAAAAAGCAAATAAAACCAACAACAAACAAAAACAGAACCAAAGACCAACACCACATCACACAAAACGAAAGAAACCAAGTTGCAAAAACATAACTAAATAAATAAAAGCAAACAAACAAGTTCAAACAAATAAATCAAATAAAACAAATAAAACAACTTAAATAACTTTACTTAACATAAATTTTGAAACACAACTTTAAAAGCATTCTGGTACTACCTACAGGACATGTGGTTTTACTCAGAGCCAAACCGCTCTGATACCACCTGTGACGCCCCCAAATCACCACGCACGGACACGGGGAAATCGAGACGTCCGGATGATGACAACCCGGGTCACCACCCTAAGACGAGTGCCAAGTGTGTGTAAGAGCAACAAATGTGCAAAAGGAAACGCCGCGGATAACGAAAGTCATATAAATAAGTACCAGAATTTTTCTTAACATAATACAAGCTGTTTCAAACATACATAAATAAATATTACAAGACACAAATATAATTTTAAACTAAATACAAAACATAACATCAGCACCCCGGCGGAGCCACATCCTCGGACTCAACCTCCTCCTCCTCATCCTCGATCTCTGCACCAAAATCTACGGTACCAAAAATGATGCCGCAGGTAAGTAAACTCCAAACACCACTAGATAAAAATATATAAAACTCAAACAATATACATGAAATAAAAACCAATGCACATGCGCCATAACACATGATTTTTTTTACATGCACTCCAAAAATCCATTTGGCGCACAAAAACATATCCTTACAACCAAGCCTCGTCATTATCCCAGATAATGGCCCAAACCACCATTTTCCCAGAAAATGGATCAAAAGCCTCAAAACTAAATCTCGCCATTTTCCCAAAAAATGGCCCGCATCCGAAAACCATAAAACCGATCCAATTATGCATGCACCATGATCTCCCCTAGGGATCATCCGCACACCCTGGCTCTGTGCCACACCGCAGGTAACGACTACGCATGTGACACCTAAACGAGTGATGCCCAGACTCGCGCCCAGCGCGTACCTGGCCAGGCCATCCTCTAGCCCTGCTCCCGTCGTCGCCCAGCGACAACTCAGGGGACGTCACTCAGTATTATCCACTCCCGAGTGACCAGAGGAGCTCCACCGAGATAATAACCCATCCTGGCTTGGGCTCGTGAGACACACGCACCGGAAAATCCATTCACGCCAACAAAACAGGATTTCTCAAATAAAATAAAATGCACGTGCATGCACCATGTAAATGTAATTTCAATGCACAAAACAATCAACCAACCATAAATCAATAAATCAAGCAACTCCGTCCTCCATCCATCCGACCCCCGAACTCCTTGGACTCAGTCCGGAATCAACCAACAAGCAGCAATAATTTATTGTAAGAGAAAAATATATTTAAATCTAAAAGTAGGGTTTGGAAAAATACTTACAGCGCTATACGGTATTTTTAGAAAGCTTGCGGCGTTGCAAACGGCGGAGAAAAAGCAACATAACAGTGAAAATTCACTGTGGCCGTGGGTTATAAAATACCCACTTTTGAACGGGGACAAACCAAGGCTTGGGATTGATAGGGAATGGTCTAAGGATGATTATGAAGCTAGTGGAAGTGAAGTTTGGCCATGGGTGGCAGCGAAAACGGTGGTTGATGGCCAGATTTCTCAAAATGGAAAGCTAGCTCGTGGGAGCTGTTCGATGGCTATTAGAGGCCGGAAATGGGTGGGTTAGGACAGAAAGGAACCGGTGATGAAGTGGTGAAGAAGTGGTGGCTGGAGGTGGAGGGACGGCGGCGGATCGAGGCAAAATCCGTGGGGCTTTGTTGGGCGTTTTCCGGCCAAACGGCTGGCCGGATGGGACTGGGATTAGGTGGGGTGGTGCACCGGAGGGAGGGGGTTCGACCGGTGGGGGTGGTGTCGCCCACGGTGGCTGGACGGCGGTGGGTCGGGGCTGGGGTGGCTTCCAGCGTGGGAGAGGAGAGAGAGAGAGTCGACGCACTGGAGAGAGGAAGAAAGAAGAAAAAGAAAAGAAAGAAAAAAAAATAATAAAAAGAAAGAAGAAAAAGAAAAGAGAAAAAGGGAAAAAGGAAAAAGGGAAAAAGAGATGTAGGAAGAAATGAGGTCCAATCCTCACTCCGGACAACAAAACAAATTCGCTGAGAACGAGATTAAAAACCGTAAATCAAATAAATAAAAACCAATTAAAATATATTAATTTAAAATAAATAAACTAATATATTAATTAAATTAAAAACAACCCTTCAGTGAAAATACACGTAAAAGCCGGTCATCACACTATAAAATAATCTCTGAACAATCAGTGCATAATTTTCATTAGGTACTATAAATAAGAGGTTGCAACTAGCTTAAGAATAACTACGCGTGCCCGATGATCAATGACATGGCACAAGATGAACAACTAGATCAGGCTCCATTTCTTCTACACATGGAGGGAATTATTGTTCCGTAGATGGCTGGAAGCTTTGAGTGAATGATTGATGGTTCTAAACATTGAACTAGGGCGACACATTTCCAGAGCTAGCCTTCTTGTGAGATGACTAGGATCAAGATAGTACCGATAATATTATCAATGAAGAATCCATCAATTTGATGTAACGTGACTACATTCGGGTAGTCATTCATGGAGCTTTGAATTAAATTAAGATGAATTGAAAGAACAGGTGAAGGGACCTCATAGAAAAGTCTGCTTAATGTCGTGATTTGTGACTGATCGTGGATATGGACTACAGATTTGCATTGCATCATGACATGATCAGAGATCACCATTATATAATTTCTAAATTAATGAAACTTATAATTCGAGTCAATTCCAATAAAGTTTTAGTCACTAGTATTAATTGAAATTTCCAATCTACTCATGTATATATGTGCAGAAATATTTACCAATTCACTTGAACAAATTGGTTAGCCGTCAAGTATGCAATTATATAATCAATCAATTGCATATAAAGTAAATAAATAAACTGCATAACACAATGATTGGTAATGAAGGAAAACTTTTTAAAGAACTCTTTAAAAGTAAAACTATATGGCTCTAGGGTAGCCAAACCCAGAAAAGTCAAATTTATTATTTGAAAATCAAATTATAAGCAAGTTCTCAATTACAAAACATTTATCAATTGACTCTCTTACTTGACCAGACAAACGACCTGTTTGCCTCTACCGTAATAGTAGCTAAAACCTTTAATGATCTTCAAATATTGGCCTTTCTCTTAGAACTCTAGGGGTTGAAAATCGACCAATCAATTTTTTAACACGGAACACGATCACACTTAAAGAGAGATACAAAATATAAAAATTCTCCAAGAATTTTTTCACCAAAATATGCACTAGAAAATACTCTAGAAAATATCTATATTTGAATCTCGACAAATACTAACCAGTAGGATCCCTTAAATAAATAATCTGAAAGTAGTTTTAGTTTCAGTAGGAGTACTCTACTGATGGACCGAGTCTATCGTGAAGATGTATCCTGACAGAATGCTAACACCCACAATAAATTCTCCCTACAAAAATAGATTTTTGTTCAACCTCTTCTCTAGATACGTGAAGATTTCTTGGGACTCGATTTTCACACTTATCACTTATCTAAACAACATCTAATACCTCCTAGATAAACTTGATATTATTATAGATAAAGTCAATAAATAATTTATATTCATCCAAAATTACAAATTTAATGATCTTCACTCTCTGAATCTCTATGCTCGCAATAGTCCTCTGCATCAAAGTTTACGGTTCCTCTCTGCAAAGCTGCATGTGTGGACATTACAATGGGATTTCCAAAATCACAATGGGATTTCCAAAATCTCAATAAGTGAAACAAAAAATAACACTCAAAATACAAGTAGGTGGAAAAACTATGAAATCATGCAAAATAGGAAATTTTAGAGAACTGAAACATTTGCAATTATCCAAACATGAGTATACCAAGTTCTCATAAAAGACAACACCCGAAATCCCATTTTCATTAGAAAGTATCCATTTGATTAAGTTACGTATCATGATCTCCCCTATAGACCATCTGCACGGTTTGGCTCCCTTCGTCACACCACGGGGAACGACCATGCGTGTGGCTTCGTAAGGAGCGATGCCTAGCTTTATGCCTGGCACGTATGTGACTAGGTATCCTCTAGCCTCCACTAGCAAAGAAGCAAAAGTGTCAATCTGATATCATTACCATCTCTCCTGAGACCTTTGTCATCCGACGACATCCCAGGAGACATCAACCAGTTTTATACATTCTTAAGTGACCAAAGGAGCTCCAACAAGACAATGCCCCATCTCAGCTTGGGGTCGTGATAAGCACACACCCACAAAATTATTTAACACAACCAACAATTTATTCCAATTCCAATATATCTAAAAATCAGGGCAATATTGTAGGAGTCATAGATAACAAATATAATGTAAAGAAACATGAAACAATTAATTAATAGATGAATGACATAATAGCAACATTAATTATGAACTTAAATAAAACAAACAATATCACGATAAGTCAAACAACAAAATCATTACAGCTTAAAAGCTAGTTCCCAACACTTCATAGGGCCCTCCTCCACATATTCACAACCACTTCCATTTATTCCCAACACTGCACAAGGCCCCTGGCCACAATCCAAATCCACAACCATTACTACAGTCCAATCCCAACACTTCTCATCGTTTATTCGATCATCGTTCACAACCAGACTGCACAAATCACATATTCAACAATTTCGACTACAAGTATTTTAGTTTTAGTTTGTGAACCACTTATATGGGAGATATGAAATTTTGGATGATGAAGGTGCACTGATCATGGGTATTCCACTCAAATTAAGAGAAAAATAGTGTACATGTTGCACCGTGAGGTGTTGTGGTGGTGGTTGAATGACCTTTAATAGGGTATTTGAGCATGCCAGATTTCGGAGGCTGTAGAAGAGTTGCTGCCACATAGTGTAGTATATTGAGAAAGTGAGTTTTCATTGTTGTAAAAACAAAGAGAAACAAAGCAGATGATGAAAACCTAACAATAGAGACTTGTCGAGAGGGAACTAATGTAGCAGATATAGGTGATTGAATCGACGACAGTACAAATGGAGTTGGCCTGTGATTGTGATGGAGTACATAAAGAGTCAGTTCTTGCCAAGTAGGAAAATTAGAAAAATTAAGAAAGAGGCTTAATGATGGGAGAGAGAGAGAGAGAGAGAGAGAGAGAGAGAGAGAGAGAGAGAGAGAGAGAGAGAGATCCTTATTGGTTGGTCTGCTTTGTGAAGGTGCTTGGGTAATTTTTAATGGGCTGGCTTGATTTTGGGCATGGTTGCAGTGCATAGTGGTAGACCGGTTAGCTATGATATGGTGAGGGAAAAGATCTGGGTTAGATTGGCATGATTAGTGTAAGGAGGGAGAATGAGGGAGAGTAGATATAAGGGGTTGTGGTGGAGCTCTAAATGCATGAGAAACACTACAGACCTAGATGGATATGGGTGCGATGATCCGATTGTGATGGTTTTCAGTGATAGATCTGAGTTGTTCATGGCTAATATGCTTCTCAAGTAGTGGCCTGCGGCGTTTCAAAAGACGAGGGACAAACACCCCCCCCCCCCAACATTGCAACAGATAGTGAGGGAGATATAGAGTTGTTAACGACGACAAATCTAAGTGGAGAACACAAATTTTCTTTGCTTTCAAATGGTTGGGCTAGGCTTCCAAGATGTTGCTTTGACATGGGGCCAAGATGTTGGTGGCTGGATCCTATGGCAACCCTGCCTGATGATGGTCCATTGTTGGTCATGACTATTTCCGTCATTAGCTTGGGTGTTCCAACAAGTTATTCCAATTCAAGTATATCAAAAAATTAAAGCAAAATTATTGGAACGATAGATAACAAATATAATGCAAAGAAACATGCAATTGTTTGTAATGTTCTTGCTACCAAGAACACTACTGCACTACACAAACAACCCAGAACACAGAAAGAATACCAGGCAATGAAGAAACAAGAACTCTGCAAGCCAAAGAATGAACCAAATGCAAGATTCCCTTTATGAATCTTGGCAGGAAATTTTTGAGGAATTCTCAACCTCCAAATTCTTATTGAAACACAAGGGATCAAAAAGTGAAATACAAACTCAAACAAAACTAAACAACCATGACTCATAACCTACTTACACCAAAATGCAACGTATTATTAACACAGCACTCCTACAAGTCGTATGCTTCCTAACTGGCAGTCAAAGTCATTACTGCCACTCGATCCCTTCCTTACTACACAACCTTAATGCTTCTCTCCTCTTCATGAGCCAGCTCCCAAGCACCCGTAACAATCTCCTCCTCTTCATGAGCCAGCTCCCAAGCACCCGTAACAATCTCCTCCTCTTCAAGAGCCTTGCCCCCAAGGCACCAGTGACAATCATAAAATAGCACCCACTAAATGAGGGTATAAAGACCTCAAGTTGTACAACAATTTCCAAGAGTTATCTTCCATATCAGCACCAACCCACTTAACCAATACTTCAATGACAACATGATTAGCCACTTTCTTCATTCTTCTCTCAAGAATTTTCTCAGGCACAGGTTGAACAGCTCCCTTCATCATTCACAAGAGGAAGGGTAGGCAAAGGAGAAATATGGTCCCCTAATTCTTTCTTTAAGTAAGATACAGGGAACACTAGATGAATTCTTGATGTGGATGGCAGTTTCAACTTATAAGCAATTGAGCCAATCCTTTGAATAACTTGAAAGGGCCTATAGAAACGAGGGGCTAGTTTCATATTATGTCTCATGGCAACTGATTTCTGTCTATAAGGTTGAAGTTTAAGAAAAATCCAATCTCCTTCCTCAAAGGTCCTCTCTGATCTATTCCTGTAATGCCTGTCCTTATGGTGGGACCTTTTAGAAAATGATTTAAAAAAAATGATAGGAATTACCGTTCATTTAAAACTTTTTCCTTTCATGCCAGGATATGAAAGACCCCATCTTTATGAAATAATTTTTTTTTTATTAATTTAAAAAGAGTTACAATGAAAAACATTAAATTTTATAATTAAAAGTATTTCGCATGAAACATTGGACCTAGGCTTTCGTGCTCTTCCCCTTAGGTCATTTTCGTCCCGACACGTACCGCTCATCTTGTCCTCAGGAGGGCACACATAAAAATTAAAACGAGTCGAAGACACGTAAGTATTTCTTCCTACAATTAAAATATAATAACATTGGTTTTCAATCATGCATCCATCACTCCATACATACTGTACATAAGACATTCGTTGAATTAAAAACATTTCGAGGTGGGGTTTTTCTTGAAAATGATTGTCTTTAGTAAAACGTTTATTTTCCTTCGTAAAACATTTCCCCATGTCCACTACCTTCATTTCTTAAAGAGTTTGAGTATACAAACATTCTTTCTTAGCATATATATATTATTTCTTATCACTTTCATTGGCCGTTATGCACTTTTACGCCCCATGTGCGGGGGTTAGCGGTCTTCTTTTGGACTTAGACTCTACCCATGGCCACATGTTGAGCATCTCTTTTCAGTTAGGGGGCAGCACTGGGTGCAGTACCGGTATTACTTACCCAGCATTGCAATCTGCCTAGTCCTTTGGTACCCTTTCATTCATTCATATGACCATTACGTATTTTCATACATTAAAACATTCATTCATCAGTCCATTCATTTATAGATGTCATTTAAAAGCATGAGCTTAAACATAAGTTTTCAAAGCATCATTTAAAACATCAGTTCATAGGGGCATTTAAAACCTCAGTTTATAGGGACATTTTAACACATTTTATTCATGTTATTTAAAGCATCGCTTAAAGTAAGAGGCACAAGCCTCACATTTCATTCCATGAAAATACATCCAATACTCACTACATATAATATCCATTTACATGCATACACTTAATACTTTGGGGTGCCTGAAAAGGGGCTGCTAAGAAGGTCCGTGACATATATATACTTGAAAACCTAAACTTAGCTTTCTTTCGTAAAACATTGCCCGTGTCATTTTGTAAAGGAAAAACCTTTTATTTTCATTTTCATTTCATCCATTTATTTAGGGAACTCTAGAAGAGTATGAACGTAAAACTTACCTGGACTCCGTGGCATACTCACTTCATGCAATCCATTCATGTGCGTGTCAGAAGGCAACCTACATGTATACACAACCTCAACGTCATTCTTTATTTAGTACATAAGCAACTAACTAGAAATAGAACTACAACTCACTTGGAAACGCTCTCCTTCTATCCCGTGTCCCTTACTATGCTAAAACCTTCGGAACCCACTTATAGTCACTACCTCTTTCAAACTCCACGTTCTACCTCAAGTGCTTATCCATTAAAGTGAACTTCCATGATTCGCCTTACGGTTAAGACACTAAGACCTTCATCTTACTCTTTTGTTAAATGCATGACTCAGATTGACTATGTCACGCATCCCAATCATAGACGATACACCCGTCACTTCTTTCACGCATCCTTGAAAACACTAAATCCTTATTCACATCCATACATGCCACGTGGCTTTAAGTCAACTCTAAGGCTTACACATCATGTAACCATGCTTAGGACAGATTACGCATTACATATGGTAAATCTGTCTGGCACATGTATCTCACCAGATGCACATGTACTTTTCCCTTTATCACCTAAGATCAGCTTATAATCTGTTGAACGCCAGCTTGTATAAACAAGCTCCATACTCCGATACCAAATTCTACTCAAATCCAGTTAGCAGGACTGTCCTACTTCCCAGCCCTTTACAAGTTCATCCCAACACTTAACACGACAAGGCTTCATTCACACTACAGCTCCATCACATCAAGTAGTTCGAGGCTAATCCCAAGTTACATCGTGACACCCATCACTATAATAGGGTCACCTCACAACTACTCCTAGACACTACTCAACAGTTTCTGACATTATACCACACACTCTATGCTTCTCGACTTCGCCATCTGATGCATCACGACACCACCTAGAGTACACTCCACATTAACTCCCTTCCACCCACTCTATGCCATACGTCATTACGATGCACGCCACACGGTGCATCACTACACTACATGGAGTATGCACCACGTGTACTCCTTGCAAACACTACGCCACACACTTCACACTCACAGTTCACAGCACAGTCCACAACACTTCACAACACACTACACAACTACACCCAACACTTCAGTACACAGCAAACTCCACAACAACCAAATAACATCTAACATAAATAACGAGAGAAAGAGAGTTATACCATCGTCGGGGGTTAACTCGTGCGTTGCTTGCCACCTGTTCAAGCCAGTGGCATCGGAAGCCACTTGCTTGGGTGGTAACTGCTCCATCGTGGTCACTACCATGACCTTGGAATGAGGCTACATCGGTAGGCCAAATCTAGGGTTTCTTAACTAGATCTTGTGACGCCTCCAAATCCCCACACACGAACACGGGGAAATCGAGACGTCCGGATGATGACATCACGGGTCATCATCCTATCAACGTGTGCCAAGTGTGTGTAAAAGCGATGAATGTGCACGAGAAATACGCAGCGAAAAGCAAGTCAATAACTAAGTACCAGAATTTTTCTTGTTTAATACAAAGCTGTTCAAAACATACATAAATAAATATTACAAGACACAAATATAATTTTAAATCAAATACAAAGCATAACATCAGCATCCCGGCGGAGCCGCATCCTAGGGCTCAGCCTCCTCCTCCTCATCCTCGATCTCTGCACCAAAATCTACGGTACCAAAAATGGTGCCGCAAGTAAGTAAACTCCAAACACCACTAGATAAAAACATATGAAACTCAAACAATATGCATGAAAGAAAAACCAATGCACATGCACCATAAAACCATAATTTTTCCACGCATGCCAAAAACTCATTTGGCCCACTAAAACATATCCTTAAAACCAAGTCTCGCCATTATGCCAGATAATGGCCCAAACCACCATTTTCCCAGAAAATGGATCAAAAGCCTCAAAAACCAACATCGTCATTTTTCCAAAAAATGTCCCACAACCGAAAACCATAAAAAAAAACCGGTTATGCATGCACCATGATCTCCCCTAGGAATTATCCGCACACCCTGGCTCTGTGCGACACCGCAGGTAACGACTACGCATGTGACACTTAAACGAGCGATGCCCAGACTCGCGCCCCACGTGTACCTGGCCAGGCCATCCTCTAGTCCCCGCCACTCTAGGGACCACGGAGTCGACACGACAGCGTTACCGTATCGTGCGATCCGGTCGTCTCCCTGTGACAACCCAGGGAATGTCAGTCAGTTTTATCCACTCCCGAGTGACCAAAGGAGCTCCACCGAGATAATAACCCATCCCAGCTTGGGCTCATGAGACACACGCACCCAAAACCATTTACGCCAATAAAACGGGATTTTCTCGATTAAAACAATATGCACATAAACACAATATGCAAAATATATAAACGGAATCAGCCGACCAACAACAATTAGTTATTGAAAGAGCAAAATATATTTAAATCTAAAAGTATGGTTTGGAAAATACTTACAGCACTATATGGTATTTTTAGAACACACGCAACGTTGCAAACGGCGGAAGGAAAGCAACGTAACAGTGAAATTTCACTGTGGCCGTGGGTTGTAAAATACCCACTTTTGAATGAGGACAAACCAAGACTCAGGATTGATAGGGAATGGTCTAAGGATATTTATGAAGCTAGTGGAAGTGAAGTTTGGTCGTGGGTGGTGGCGGAAATGGCGGTCGAAGGCCAAAAAGGGGCTGAACGGAGTTGAGCTCGTGGGAGCTATTCCGGCAACGGATCGAGACTGAAAATGGGTGGTTTAGGTCGGCAAGAGGTAGGGGAAGAAGCTACGAAGAGATGGTGGTCGGAGGTGATGCGACAGTGCCGAAAATGGTGAAAAACCGTATGGCTTGGAGGAGCTCGTGGCGGCTAACGGTGGCTCGGATGGAGGTGAAACTTGGTGGGGATGTTCACCGGTGAGAGGGGAAGAAAACTGGGTGGGTGGTGTAGGCCGCGCCACCGGCGAGCGGCAGTTCTGGGCTGCGAAAGCAACCGGCGACAGGGGCAAAAATAGAGCAGGTGCATGACTTCTGGCAGCTCGCGGTGGCTAACAGCTGGTCCGATGGCTCTGAAAATTGGTAGGGATGATCTCTGGTGGAAGGGGAAGAGAATGGTGGTGGTGGTGAACTAAACGGTAGCCGGACGGCGGAGAACTGGGTGGTCAAAGGGGCGGCGACAGGAAGGAGAAAAAGAAATTGTTCGGCGTACGCAGGAGAGAAAGGAGAAGAAAGAAAAAGAAAAGAAAGAAAAAGAAAGAAAAAGAAGGAAAAAGGAAAAAGAGAAAAGAAAAATAAAAGATGAGGGAAAAGAAATGAGGTCCAGTCCTCACTCCGGAAACCAAAACTGATCAGCAGAAAACGATTTTAAAAATCGTAAAAGGACTAAATAAATTAAACACCGCATCAACTAAATAAAAACCAATTAAAATACATTAATTTAAAATAAATGAACCAATATATTAATTAAAATAAAAACAACATTTCAGTGAAAATACAAGTAAAAGCGGGTCATCACATCCTCCCCCCCTTAAGACAAATTTCGTCCTTGAAATTTGCAAGCTCAGCCACATAAAATCACATAAGCCATCTGTGACCAAGATTAAGATACGTACCTTCATTACTCAAACAAGTATAGGTATTGTTCCCTCATGTCCGCTACTCGCTCCCAAGAGAAGTCTTGAGCTAACGGATCTCCCCATGCCACTTTAACCAAAGGTATCACCTTGGACCTCAATTGTTGCTCCTTCCAATCCATGATCTGCGACGGAACAACCTCATAAGTGAGATCCGGTTGCAACTGAATACTCTCTGGGTTGACAAAGCGTAGCTCTTGTTGTCCAAAGCTCTTCTTCAAGGACGATAAGTGGAAGACATCATGAATATCCCCAAAATATTCTGGCAAAGCAACTCTATAGGCCACGGACCCTACCTTCTCCAGAATCTGAAAAGGGCCGACATACCTCGGATCCAGTTTCCTCTTCTTACCAAAATGCTTAACACCCCTCATGGGAGAGACTTTGAGATAAACCTAATCACCTTCTTCAAAAGATAACTCTTTCCTCCTGGTATCAGCGAAGCTTTTCTGGCGACTCTGAGCTGCTGCCATTTTATCCCTGATGATCCGAACTTGGCTTTGCATCTCTTAAATTATTTCGGGTCCAATTATCCTACTCTCCCCGACTTCATCCCAACACAAGGGCGATCTGCACTTCCTCCCGTAAAGAGCTTCATAGGGAGCCATCTGAATGGTCGCATGGAAGTTATTATTATATGCAAACTCTATGAGCAGCAAATGGTTTTCCCAACTCCCTTGAAATTCCATGACACATGCTCGCAACATGTCTTCAAGGATCTGAATGGTGCACTCCGATTGGCTATCTGTCTGTGGGTGGTAAGCAGTACTGAACTTCAACTTAGTACCCAAAGCTGCCTGCAAACTCTTCCAGAACTGGGACGTGAACTTTGGGTCTCGATCCAACACTATACTCTTCGGTATGCCGTGTAGCCGCACTATCTCCTTGACATACATGCGGGTCAACTTACCCAAGGAATCGGTGTTATTAACAGGCAAGAAATGAGCACTATTCGTTAACTGGTCAACAATCACCCAAACAGAATTTTTCCCACTAGGCGTTCTCGGCAAACCCACTACAAAGTCCATTGTGATGTCATCCTATTTCCACTCAGGAATAGGGAGGGGTTGGAGCATACCAGCGGGTCTTTGATGCTCGGTCTTCACTTGACGGCATGTGTGGCATTTTTCAACATACAAGGCAATATCCCTCTTCATTCCATCCCACCAATAATTTTTCTTCAAGTCCCGGTACATCTTTGTACTGCCGGGATGAACTGAATAAGGGGCCACATGAGCTTCTGCCATGATCCGCTCCTTGAATTCTAAATCTTTGGGGACCACTTAGCGATCTCAGAACCGAAGTATTCCATCTTTATCCATGCTATAATGCAACGGCCCTTGAGATTTTCTAACTCTTTTTCTGATATTCAGCAGCTTCAGATCCTTCCTTTGAAGAGTCTTCAATTCTTCAAAATCAGTTACCTGAACATCAAGAATTGAAGATAGAATCTCTTCTTGCTGTGAACTTTCAATAAGGAGCCTCCTCATCCCACAAGGCAAAGAATCCAATTCCGACGGCTCGGCTTCATCTTCCAAGTGCGATTTTCGGCTCAAAGCATCAGCAACTATATTGGCCTTCCCTGGATGGTACTTGATCTCACACTGGTAGTCACTGATTAGCTCTAGCCATCGCCTTTGCCTCATGTTCAGATTTTTCTGGGAAAACAAATGCTTCAAGCTCTTGTGATCAGTGTATACTTCACAAGCCTCCCCGTACAAAAAGTGTCGCCAGATCTTGAGAGCAAAAATAATCGCAGCCAATTCCAAATCATGTGTCGGATAATTCTTCTCATGGTCCTTTAGCTGACGAGATGCATAGGCAACAACTCGTCCTTCCTACATAAGGACACAACCCAAACCGAATTTAGACGCATCGCTGAAGACTACGAATGGCTTATGCGGTTCTGGAAGCGCTAACACTGGTGCCGTTGTCAACCTGTTCTTCAATTCTTGGAAGCTTCTCTCACACTTATCTGACCAAACAAATTCTGCATTCTTCCGAGTCAAAGCTGTGAGAGGTCCGGATAGGCGAGCAAATCCCTCCACAAATCTTCGATAATATCCAGCAAGTCTCAAGAAACTACGGATCTCGCGCACTGTAGTCGGACGCGGCCATGAGAAAATGGCTTCCACCTTACTAGGATCAACGGCCACTCCGTCTCGAGAAATCACATGCCCAAGAAATCTGACTTCCTCCAACCAGAATTCACACTTGCTGAGCTTGGCGTACAACTGGTGTTCTCTCAATTTCCCAAGTACCAGACGAAGGTGATACACATGCTCTTCAACATCTCGGGAATAAATCAGAATATCATCAATGAACACTACCACAAAGGAATCCAGATAAGGTCGAAATACTCGATTCATTAAATCCATGAAAGCAGTAGGGGCATTAGCTAACCCAAACGGCATCACCTTAAATTCATAATGCCCATACCTCGACCTGAAAGCAGTTTTAGGTACATCCTTGTCTCTGATCCTCAGCTGGTAGTATCCCGACCTCAAATCAATCTTCGAGAACACAGCTGCTCCTTGAAACTGATCAAATAAATTATCTATCCGCGGGAGAGGATATTTATTTTTGATGGTCACCTTATTTAATTCCCGATAATCGATGCACATACGGAGGGTTTCATCTTTCTTTTTAACAAACAAAACTGGCGCACCCCACGGCGACGTACTAGGTTGAATAAATCCCTTATCTACCAGCTCTTGCAACTGAGTCTTCAACTCTTTTAATTCAGCCGGTGCCATGCGATAAAGAGCTTTATGTACAGGAGCCGCTCCACGTTCCAAGTCTATAACAAACTTCATTTCCCGAACAGGGGGTAGTCTGGGCAAGTTGTCCACAAACACATCGGGAAATTCTTCCACAACTGGAATGTCTGCCAAAGACTTCTTCTCAGACGGCGTAGACATCATCTGAACTAAGAATGCATCCGCTCCCCATGCAATCTCTCTTCTTGCTTGAATTGCCGATATAATTACCGGCTTTTCTTTTAACTTACTCCCCGCAAATTCCAGACAATCACCATCTGGAAGCTGAAAGGTAATTACCCGACTTCTGCAATTAATACTTGCAGAATATCGGTATAGCCAATCCATCCCGAGGATGATATCAAAACCTAACAGCTTAAACACCACCAAATCAGCATCCAAGAACCTTCCATCAAAATTTAACGGGCATCCCAACGCAACCTTGGAGCACCACATCATTTCACCATCGGGTAAAGCCACTACCAATGACTTTGGCAAAGGTTCCGTGACCAAATTACACATCCGTGCAAACGTGAAAGATACAAATGACTGTGAAGCACCAGAATCAAACAAAGTGCAAGCATAAAACTCATACAAATGAACTCTCCCTGAACCAAACACATAACCCATGAAATCCAAAAATAAAGGAGAAACCAAATACACAAAAAATTAAATCCAACATAAAATTAAATTAAATTAATCCATACTTGTAATTACTCCAGAATCATGGGTCGATGGTGCCTCATCATCCACATCTCCGGGTGTGACAGCATAAACCCGGGCTTGCACTGCTTGCCTTGGATTTGTTCTTCCACCGCGTCTACCTCCACGGCTTCCTTGAACTGGTCTTGGACACTCTCGGGCAAAGTAACCCTGATGGCCCCAATTATAACATCGAGCCCCACTAGAAGGGCACTCACCCACATGGGCTCTATTACAAACTCCGCAAACAGGCACACGTCCTCCCATGCGAACACCTGAGGATGCTTGCGGTCGAGTTCCGGTCCGCTGAACAAATTTCTGAGGCAAACCCGAGCTACTTCCTTCACCAGAAAAACTCCGCCTCTTATGACCCGGAGGGGAGCCCATACTCAAATTATTATCTCTCTCCACAAGGGTGGCCACATCCATTAAGTCCTGAAAAGTAGATATCCGGTGGCTGACCACCATACGGCGTATATCAGGGCGTAGTCCTTCCTGGAAATGCTCAGATCGCATCTCCTCTGTGGCGATAAGGTGGGGAGCAAATCGCCCAAGTTCTATAAACCTTCGGGCGTACTGTTCCACTGTCATGCCTCCTTGGACCAAATTTGAGAACTCTCTTGCCTTTTGCTTCCTTACCGATGCGGGAAAGAAGCGGTCGTTAAATTCTTTCTTGAAGCGCTGCCAGGTTATAGCGGCGAATGATCCCATCTCTGCTTCTAGCATCACCCTCTTGGTATCCCATCAATCAAAAGCGGTGCCTTGCAACAGATAGCTGACGTAGAGTACCTGTTGCACCTCGGTGCAACCACACACCTCAAAAGTTCTTTCCAGGTCTTTGATCCACTTTCCAGCTTGAAGCGGATCCTCTTCTCCAGTGAAGTGTGGGGTCCTATGCGCCAGAAAGCGCTCATAGGTGCATCCGGCTTGCACCATGCTACTAGATCCTCCCGGGTAAAGCCAAGGCCCTCCCTGATATGGCCAAAGACCTCCTAGTTGCGGCCAAAGTCCTCCTTGTTGCGGACAAGGCCCTCCTTGTGGCGGCCAGGGACCCCCTTGTTGTGGCCAAGGTCCTCCTGGTTGTGGCCAAGGCCCTGTCTGCTGTGGCCTAAAATTTTACTGCATAAACTCCGTCATCTGCCGTATTGCTTGGGCTATGGAGTCATCTCTTGATGTATTGTCCTGTGGCTCCTGAGTAGATTTCCTTGGTCTCCCCATTTTTCCTGCC
Organism: Carya illinoinensis; assembly: GCF_018687715.1. Classification (NCBI taxonomy): domain Eukaryota; kingdom Viridiplantae; phylum Streptophyta; class Magnoliopsida; order Fagales; family Juglandaceae; genus Carya; species Carya illinoinensis. The sequence goes on along the minus strand of NC_056766.1, from coordinate 16,325,008 downwards.
ATCACAACCTTTGACCCCCTTTAAGAAAACAAAAACAAATAAAACCAACAACAAACAAAAACAAAAACCAAAGACCAACACCACATAACAAGAAACAAAAGAAACCAGCTTGCAAAAACAAAACTAAATAAATAAAAACAAGCAAACAAGTTCAAACAAATAAAACAAATCAAATAACAACTTTACTTAACATAATTTTTAAAACACAACCTTAAAACATTCTGGTACTACCTACAGGACATGTGGTTTTACCTAGAGTCAAACCGCTCTGATACCACCTGTGACACCCCCAAATCACCACGCACGAACACGGGGAAATCGAGACGTCAGGATGATGACATCACGGGTCATCATCCTATCAACGTGTGCCAAGTGTGTGTAAAAGCGACGAATGTGCACAAGAAATACGCAGCAAAAAGCAAGTCAATAACTAAGTACCAGAATTTTTCTTGTTAAATACAAAGTTGTTCAAAACATACATAAATAAATATTACAAGACACAAATATAATTTTAAATCAAATACAAAACATATCATCAGCATCCCGGCGGAGCCGCATCCTCGGGCTCAGCCTCCTCCTCCTCATCCTCGATCTCTGCACCAAAATCTACGGTATCAAAAATGGTGCCGCAGGTAAGTAAACTCCAAAAACCACTAGATAAAACATATAAAACTCAAACAATATGCGTGAAAGAAAAACCAATGCACATGCACCATAAAACCATAATTTTTCCACGCATGCCAAAAACTCATTTGGCCCACAAAAACATATCCTTAAAACCAAGTCTCGCCATTATCCCAGATAATGGCCCAAACCACCATTTTTCCAGAAAATGGATCAAAAGCCTCGAAAACCAACATTGCCATTTTCCCAGAAAATGGCCCACATCCGAAAACCATAAAAACAAACCGGTTATGCATGCACCATGATCTCCCCTACGGATCATCCGCACACCCTGGCTCTGTGCCACACCGCAGGTAACGACTACGCATGTGACACTTAAATGAGTGATGCCCAGACTCGCGCCTCGCGCGTACCTGGCCAGGCCATCCTCTAGTCCCCGCCACTCTAGGGACCATGGAGTCGACACAACAGCGTTACCGTATCGTGCGATCCGGTCGTCGCCCTGCGACAACCCAGGGGATATCACTCAGTTTTATCCACTCCCGAGTGACCAGAGGAGCTCCACCGAGATAATAACCCATCCCGGCTTAGGCTCGTGAGACACACGCACCCAAAACCATTTACGCCAATAAAATGGGATTTTCTCGATTAAAACAATATGCACATAAACACAATATGCAACTCACGCCTCTTGGCTCAAATAGTCAAGCAAACACAAACAAGCAAAACCAAGCACTCCATCCTCAATCCATCCGACCCCCGAACTCCTCGGACTCAGTCCGGAATCAACCAACCAACAAGAATTAATTATTGAAAGAGTAAAATATATTTAAATCTAAAAGTAGGGTTCGAAAAATACTTACAGCGCTATATAGTATTTTTAGAAAACATGCAGCGTTGCAAACGGCAGAAGGAAAGCAATGTAACAGTGAAATTTCACTGTGGCCGTGGGTTGTAAAATACCCACTTTTGAACGAGGACAAACCAAGGCTCGAGATTGATAGGGAATGGTCTAAGGATATTTATGAAGCTAGTGGAAGTGAAGTTTGGCCGTGGGTGGTGGTGGAAATGGCGGTCGAAGGCCAAAAAGGGGCTGAACGGAGTTGAGCTCGTGGGAGTTGCTCCGGCAACGGATCGAGGCTGGAAATGGGTGGTTTAGGTCAGCAAGAGGCAGGGGAAGAAGCTGTGAAGAGATGGTGGCCGGAGGTGGTGCGACGGCGTCGAAAACGGTGAAAAACTGTATGGCTTGAAGGAGCTCGTGGCGGCTAACGATGGCTCAGATGGAGGTGAAACTTGGTGGGGATGTTCACCGGTGAGAGGGGAAGAAAACTGGGTGGGTGGTGTTGGCCACGCCGCTGGCGAGCGGCGGTTCTGGGCTGCGAAAGCAACCGGCGACAAGGGCAAAAATAGAGCAGGTGCAGTGACTTCCGGCGGCTCGCGGTGGCTAACGGCTGGTCCGATGGCTCTGAAAATTGGTGGGGATGATATGTGGTGGAAGGGGAAGAGATTGGTGGTGGTGGTGCACTAAAAGGTGGACGGACGGCAGAGAACTGGGCGGTCAAAGGGGCGGCGACGGGAAGGAGAAAAAGAAACTGTTCGGCGTACGCAGGAGAGAAAGGAGAAGAAAGAAGAAGAAAAGAAATAAAAAGAAAGAAAAATAAGGAAAAAGGAAAAAGAGAAAAGAAAAAGAAAAGATGAGGGAAAAGAAATGAGGTCCAGTCCTCACTCCGGAAACCAAAACTGATCAGCCGAAAACGATTTTAAAAACCGTAAAATGACTAAATAAATTAAACACCGCATCAACTAAATAAAAACCAATTAAAATACATTAATTTAAAATAAATGAACCAATATATTAATTAAAATAAAAACAACACTTCAGTGAAAATACACGTAAAAGCGGGTCATCACAGATCTAGCTTTGGCAAGTGTATCAAGGTTGTGTAAGGTGGCCGAGGTCATGGGGTGGTGGAGGCTATAGGTTTCGAGGGGAATTCGTGGGTCTCAAGTAAGGGATTTTGGAGGGGCCTTGGTTGGCTGTTGGCTGGCCATGGAGGATTGAGGGAGGTGCGGTGGAGCTATGGTGGTGAGGTGGAAATGGCGGGGTGGTTGGAGGGCAACGAATCAAGCCAAATGGGTGGAGAAACCCATGGGAGGGTAAGGGGGCGTGAGAGAGGTGGAGGGCTTGGCTAGCATGGAGGAGCTTGAGGAGGAGTCGTAGTGGCCAGGGGAGGTTCTCGGTGGAGCTAGAACCAACGTGTGGCAGCACTAAGGCCGTTAGTGGAGGTGGAACCGTGTGGGTAAAGGGAGATTGTGTGTGTGCATGCTGTGGAGAGGGAAGAGGGAGATTGGGTTTAGTGGCTGAGTGGTCTCCGACGAAGGAAGGAGCTGCTAGCGGTGTGAGGCTGAGGTGTTGTGGCATTGGGTGGAGAAAAACTGAGGGAGAGAAGAGAGGGTCTTTGGGCTTTGGTTTTGGGAAGAGAGTGAGAGAGGGGTTTGTGAGGTGGGGCCATGAGGTCGCCAATAAGGCTCGTGGGAAGGGCTCCTTGGTGCATTGAAGGTGGAGCGGTGCGGCAGCCGGCTACTTGGGGCAAGGTTGTGTGGGAAGGAGAGGAATTTGACGAGGGAAAGAGAGAAGAAATGGGGTCTGTACGTGGGCTGGGGAAGGGGAGAGGAGAGAGAGGGGAAAGGGAAAAGTAAGGGAAAAATGTTAGAGGCTTGGGTATTTAATCTATGCCATACATCTTTGGATCTCCAAAACTATCTAACGATGATGGAACTAAAACACTAATTTGAAAAATCGTAAACATTAATTTACTGAAAATATAAAGAGGAGTTAAAATAAAATATTATTTTAACTAAACTTTAATTTATAAAATATAATCTTCATCCCTAATTAAATGATGAAGTTTTGATAATTAATTTTAAGAGAATAAAACTATTTAAATAAATTTAGAGTTTTCAACATAATTTAAATATCATAATATTTTTAAATGACTAAAATCATTTAATTAAAATGATTTTCCATAATTATAATATTTTTGAAGCTCTTCAATAACACTGGAAATATCCCATATAGATATTTCTTGGACATTTAAAATATTCAAATACTTTAAAACATTAGGCTTACTTTAAAAATCACTTGATATCTTAAAGAAAACACGCCATCAAGGTCCAGCGCGCAGAACGAGACTTGTGACGATAAGAGAAAGAATGAGTGGGATGTTACAGTTCCTATCGGCATAAACTTTCATCCTATTCTGAGCTTTACTCAAATTCTCTTTTAACAACAGCAACACTTGTTCTCGAGTCTGCAAATGCTGATCTACTGCAACATTAGTTGTAGTGCCTGCTACATAAGACAACAATTTTGGTGGTGGCATTCCATACAAAGCCTTAAATGGAGACATTCCTGTAGAAGCATGCATTGTGGTATTATAATGCCATTCAGCCAAGGGAAGTCAAGTAGTCCAGTTTTTTGGTTTAGAGCCACTATATGCTCTCAAATAGGCCTCAACAGCCTTATTTAAGGACTCAGCTTGACCATCTGATTGAGGATGGTAAGCTAAACTCATAGTCAAAATGGTACCCTGCATTCAAAAAAGCTCCTTCCAGAACAAACTAGTGAAGATAACATCACGATGTACTACAATGGTCCTAGGAAGACCATGAAGCTTAAAAACCCCAGAGAAAAAAACTTTTGCCACTTTAGATGTTGTGTATCGGTGAGACATAGGAAAGAAATGACCAAACTTGCTCAGCCTGTCTACCATTATGAAAATAACTATCATCCCATGAGAAGAAGGAAGGCCCTCGATAAAATCCATAGCAATATCAAGCCAAGGACTCTAAGGAATAGGTAAAGGCTAGAGCAACCGTACTGGTAAAGTATTTTTTGAATTTGACATACTTGACATTCTTTCACCAATTTCCTTATATCCTTTCTCATATCAGGCCAAAAAAAAAAAAAAATTCAAGTTTGGCCTTTTGTAGTGTCTTGTGGCAACCTACATGTCCTGCCTCTAGACTATAGTGGATATGCTACAATATCGAGCACCCAGGAGGTTCGAAGGAAACCCTAGGTTCCCAAGGTTCTTAACAAAGGCATGGGCTTGAGGGTTCAATTCGTGGGAGGCCAGGCTGATCAGGGTATTGAGGTCTATCCTAGGGTGCTCTCGCAAATATTTGCGCAATTGCTCAAGACCCTCCTTGTAGTCATACGCGCAAGCAGCATTGCGAATAGCCCAGGTGTTCACAATTTGGGACCTAATGAAGTACTAGTCACTAGCCTCTCTGGAGGACTCCATGACCGAGATCCGAGGGTCTCGAGCCAAGATGGTGTTCTTTGCCTTGAGCACCTTGACCTCAAGGGAGTTGGCCTAGGCCTCGCTCTGCTGCACTTGTTCCTTCTGACACTGAACTTCTTGAGTAAGCTCGAAGTGCCTACACAGCAACTTGGAGCATTGCCTAGTAGCTGAGGCATGCTTCAGGTCCATCCAGTACCTTTCTCTTTGAAGCTTCAAAAGCCTTTTTTGGGCTGACTCCAACACTGCCTCCCTCTTCTTCAAGTCCTTGTCTATGTCTACAAACCATTCCGAAGGCATTTTCACTCCTACACAAATCAAGCAAGCTCCTACTTGACCTAGGCTAGCCCTTGCTTCACTGCAGTCTTCTTATCCTTGTGCTTCTGGGCCTCCTCCCTCTGTAGCTTGTTGTGCTTCTTTATGTCCTCGACCTCCTCTATCAGCCCGTCATGCTCTATGGAAAGAACCTCAAACATTGTATGTGATCCCCTAGGGAAGGAAGTAGTCCCCTGGGTGGAAGGAATAAGAATTTCAGGCTGCACGGTCCCGCTGGCCTGGTCTCAGGACACCCAAGACCCCCTAGCTTGGCTGCTTGGCCCTAGGAGCCCCTTTCCTTACTCTAGGACCCCCCGGGAGTGCCTTCTCCACTACAAGATCCATCGCCCTTGCTTCAAGGGACCCCACTGACTTCAACAACGTGCACATTTCATTGCTTCCCTCTGTATCTAGAAGGACTGGAGGAATGTTTCTGGCCCTAGGAAGATGATGAGTTGCACAAGAAGTCCCAACAAAGCACATATGAACAATTAGGAACTGTCAAGTAGCTCTAAATGTTGACGTTGGATAATACCAGGTCAGTCGCCATGTTGAGAGAGTTGGCCGCTTTCGCTATCCTGGCCTCCCACCTCTGGAATAGTGTCATGAATAGGCTCTTGGAGAGTGGGATGTAGGATCACATGGCATGAACAGGGTATTCCTGATGGACCTCCTCCATTGCGGGGTACACACATCTCGAGCCCAAGATGAAGAAGTACTATTGAGACTAGTCTGTGGTGCTCAAGTGTTGCTATTTGAGGCTAGTTAACTGTCTTCTAGGGATGCACCTCTACAAGCTACAAATGCACCCGTTGAGGCATAGCAATCAGTACACGGACAGAAACTCCTCAGCTGTCAGATTGAGATATTCTTCAGAACCAAAGCTGAGCACTCTCTAGTAGATGATTCGGCTGGCCACAAGAGCCACCAAGCATTTGGGTGGATCTGAGAGGGGGCCAACCCCAAGAAGTTGAGAACATCATTGACGAGGTGGCAGAATGGGAGACGAAGCTCGTTTGTAAGAGTTAACAAGGCGTGGTGAGCACAGACCAATCAACAACAAGAGGCTTGACGAGACGCCAAATCGAGCCCAACTGTCGGGAGTTAACAAGGTGATGGAAGCTCAAGAGCAATCTAACATAAATGAGGAGGTGAATAGTCATGGCGTACGTGTGATGCCCCTATATTTCTATTTGGGATCGGACGGACATCCGAAGTGTTGGAACATGCAACACAAGGTTAACATGCATCTAGCATTATGCAATATTCGCAGCGGATTATTTTTTTTTAGCAATATTATGTACCAAATTTATAATATTCTAAATAGTTAAATCGTAATCCAAGCATACTTAACAAAATAAACATCCACGATTTCAATACGAGTCTCAGAAGAATGTAATCTAAAAAACATGGGAGACCAGATTCCATATTTACATTACCAAAATACACAATCGAGGAAGCTGTAAGCTTCACGTCGTGTCAACCTCCTCCAGTCTACCAGTGTCTGCTCCCTGCTTTGATCCGAACACATTGCCTACCGTTCGAGAGGAATGGTAGTTGGGACTACCATGGTGAAATTTGATTACAAATCTTAGTAAGTTAACAGGAAACTCCCACACAGGTTAATGATGGATGCATGGCAGTAAAATTATTAATGCATAATTAAATTCGTAAGTAAGCATAACATAACTTGACATATAAGATGACATAACTGACATACCCTGAACAGAAACGTGAACCAAACTTGACTTGACATAACATGAACTTGAACTTAAAACATAACATGGACTAGCAACATAACAAGAATGTGAACTTGAAACATAACATGGACTTGAAACATAGCATAAACGTGAACATATATAACATAAACATGAACTTGAACTTAACATAAACCTGAGCATAACATGACATAAACATGAACTTGAGACATAATGTGAACGTGAACATAAATGAACATGAACGTGAGCTTGAACATAACATAAACATGAACATTACATGATATGAACATGAACTTGAAACTTAACGTGAACATGAACATAACTTAACATGAACGTGAGCTTGAACATAACATAAATGTGAACTAGAAACTCGACGTGAACATGGACATAACATAACATGAACATAAACTTGAACATAACATGATATGAACATGAATTTGAAACTTAACGTGAACTTGAACATAACATAATATGAACGTGAGATTGAACATAACATAAACGTGAACATAACATGGTATGAACATAAACTTGAAACTTAACATGAACATAAACATAAACATAACATGTACGTGAACATAACATAAAATAACAGCAGATTATACTCCTTCATCGTAGTACTCGGCAGCGCATAGCCTTGACCGCAGTACCAAGCAGTGTGTATCACTATAGTCGGCAGATTATACTCCTTCACCATAGTACTTGGCAGTGCATGGCCTTGACCACAGTACTAGGCAGCATGTATTATCCTTGACCATAACATAACATAACATAACGGCAGATTATATTCCTTCATCATAGTACTCGGCAGCACATAGGCTTGACTGCAGTACCAAGCAGTGCATATCATCCTTCTATAGTATAGCAGATTGTACTCCTTCAGCATAGTACTCGACAGTGCATAACCTTGACGGCAGTACCAGGTAGCGCGTATTATCCTTGACCATAACATAACTTAATATAACAATAAATTATACTCATTCATCGTAATACTCGGCAGTGCATAGCCTTGACTGCAGTACCAGACAGCACGTATTATCCTTGACCGTAACATAACTTAACTGATTTAACCATCTGTAGTACGGCAGATTATACTCCTTCATATTAGTACTCAACAGCGCATAGCCTTGACCGCAATACCTGGCAGCATGTATCATCCTTGACGGTAGTACAAATTAATTGATAACTAAAACTTAACTGGTCTTGAAATACACAACTATATTTGAGATGAAACGTGACTGGAATACGGAAGAACAGAAGTCTTGACATCACATAACATAACTTAAACGTAACTTGAGAGACATGACTTACCTGAGATAGAAATATTTTGTAGTATGACATAATATGTAATAGACAACATTTAATAGCATGGCGTAACATGTAACAGTGAATATTACGTGACTGACATACATGCAATAGTGAATATTACGTGATATGGCATACATGTAATAGATGGCATAACATAATATGACATACTTATAACATATAGCAATACATGACAGAATAGATTGTGTAACAGATAAGCATTCGTGACAGAATAAATCATGCATAACAGATAAACATGTAATGACGTGGCATGGCATAGCATATATGCTAACATACATACATAAATTTTAGTTCCCTTAGCCATCATACATACATAATAAATTGATAGTAAGTTAGAAGTTAACTTACGTCGATGGTCGCATTCTACAAGAATAAAGCGTGAAACATGAGGAACTGTTAGAGAGTATTCTAAAAGTTAAAAATTTAATCTTGAAATTTTGATCCACAGCTTGGATTAAGTGGATCAAAACTGGTTCTTCTTCTTTCAAGCCCATCTTGAGAGTTGGGCTCATGCTAGCTTCTTCCCAAGTGGCTTGTACTGATCTTTGCATTGCTTCCTTGATTTTCTTGACTCTTGATCTTATAATTGGCTCATCTAGAACTTGCAAAGGATCTTTAAGAGTAGGCATGCCTTGGTTCCCATCAGAGCCCTAGGGGCTAAGCACATCCAGGAGTGGGTGTTAAATAGGATGCGGAAACGAGCACGCTACAGCAAGAGAAGCACGCCACATTCAATGCTCCCTGGGGGCAAGCATGCCACAAGGTGCTTCCTAGAACACTAGTGGTTGCCATGGCCATGCGTCGGCACACTGTTGCCTAGTAGAGGAGCTGACAGTGGGGTCTGACCCGAGTACGGACTGACACCCCATGATTTTCATCATTGGTGAAGTCTGGGCCAAGTATAAATATCCCCTCCCTCACTGAAGGGAGGGGATGGGGGGGCTCTTCTTCTTCTCCTACTTACTTACACTCTATTCTCCATAGTCCACACAGAAAATCTTACACTAACTTTGCCATTGGAGGTATCCCTCACCCCACCTGGAGCTCCCATTTCTTCTTAGTCGTAGGTCACTAGATTGGGCTTTCGTGGAGTTGTTTGGGTTGCAAAACATGACATCAACTAGCTTGATTGTCTTTCACATGTAAACGTGTCACACAATTATTACACTTGGGATGTTACAAGTCGAATTTTTTAAACCAAACAAAGAAATAACTTAATCAAATTCAAATCAAGTTTTCAACTAGGCTGGGTTTCTATTGCATCTGCTAGCTACATGGCTACGATCGACCTTATGAACAAACTAAATGGGCCTATTTGTTTCTTATTACTCGGACCAAATTAGTGTACATAAACATATTGGGACAAGTTCCATGAAGCCTTGGAGCCAATCCTTTCAAATTTATATAAAGGACAAACTACACCTAATTAATAAATCCAACTTTATTTTTTGGAACAAAATTACGCTTTGGATCTTGGCCACTCTAGGGATTGTAAGTTGTAGGGCCTTGATGATAATGATTAGAGTATTTTTTGTTCTTTTATGACAGTTGATATAAAATAAGGGATATCAAATCTCAAATTTAGTACGTTTGAAAGCAAATATCACAAAACATGTCAAATTAGAATTTTGATCATAAATTTGTAAAGTAAAAATATGATAGTTGCGTATTGTAGATATATATATATATATATATATATATATATATATATATAAACACTGAAAGCTGAAGCATTGGCTTTTTAGCCTTTATGGCAAATCAACCATGCATGCAAAGGCTTTTTCATTTCTTTTCGTCCTACTTGCACTAGTTGCTTTAACCCTCCATGGCACGAATAGCAACAATTTTTACTCAATCACCATTGATTTGTTTATCTTAGTTTCATAAAAATTATTTTGAGGATTTTTTTCTTGTTAAAGTAGAATTACAAAGTATATGTTGTTTAATGAGATACTGAGTGGAATACCACCAAACCATCATGCATGTCATCAACAGTTAGAGCATGCCTAACTCGCTCAAATGATGCATCTTATAGCTACTAAAATGATTCAATAAATATCTTTTCTATGCACAGAAAATAAAAAATAAAAAAATAAAAATAAAAAAGGAAAAAACAAAACAAAAAATAAAAAAGACTTGTCTTGACAGATTTGGAGTGAGTGGTAGAGCATCCACCCACCATTCACATGGAATCTCTTTCCTTCTAGGGAAAGATCTCTCACCTTTATTATGACCATTCATTTGAACCCATCTAAGCTACTAAGGATTCAATAAAACTGATGCTTTCCAACGTGTATTCAAATTTTGGTTGTGCTCAAGTTTGGAGAACATTCGCCCATTACTCTTGAAATCTCTATTGTGTCTTAAGGGAGACACAATACTCATTTTATAACTCCTATTAATTTAAGAAAATTGCAACAAAAAGAAGAAAACCATCTCTTTTTAGAGAAGCTCACCACATCTCCCCCGATACACCAAGAGTTTTGAGCAATGTACTGGATAGACAAGTGTGTGAGCAACAGTTGCCGCCTATGGCATAAGTGAAAAACTTTATACAAAGTGCGAAGGATTGATTGCAGTGAACCTTGTTTTTCTAGTTGTAGTAGTTATTCCTTTCTTTTCTCCCTACTCTATAATTATTCTAACGGAAAAAAAAAATAAGAGAGAGAGAGAGAGAGGTGACACGTATGACATTATATATTCATAAATATGTACGTTATATAAGAAATGCTTTAATTATAAAAAGATCTCACAAAACTAAAACCATAAACTGACTTGACTTGATGTGATACGTTAGACTATAAAGTTACTTTTCTTGTAAACTAAATCTAATGTATCATTTAAAACTATATTAATATGTATATTTACTTTTGTAGAATTTTTTTGTAGCTGTAACACTTCTTATGTTATATATATGTTCTTTATTATTCATATACCTCGCTGTTTTAACTATAATTTGTTTTATTTTCTTACTAGTTGTAACTCTGATAGGTGGCTTGGTGTGGGTCAAAAACCATGGGGATACATGGTTTATAATTTTATACATTTTGAATAAAACCTTTATATTTACTGTTTCTTTTTTAAATAAATTTTATCACTTAATGTTGATTTTATTTTAGGCATGAGGATTTCCATCTTTTATGTGCTAAGCTTTTTTTTTTTTTTTTTTTTTTTTTTTTTTAATTTGTTTTTCATTGTGGGAGCCTCGGCAGCTCAAGGTGGGGTATACGGCCCTATATAGCATTGTCCCATACCGACTGTATATATCTATACGGCCCTGCTAACAGTGAAAGAAAGAAAACGGCTTTATATACGGTTTCACGTGCTATATGTATTGCCCATCTGCAGCGAGGCACAGAGAATTGGGGATAACGTGTGAGTGCGTCACTAATTATTGCCAATATTCCAAGCCAAGACTGTCAGATCTGGCTCTTATTCTCGCTTCAGAGAGAACATCAACGTGCGTCTCAGGGTGCAAAGAAATCTTTCCCTTCTCGACGCTGGTAGAAGGTCTACAAGCAGGGCTACACTTCTCGACCGTGGAAGAAGGTCAGCGCTATTTTAAGAAAAGCTTCCGCATCTTTCTAAACTATTTTTCTCATTCTTGAAGGTATTTCCACAAAGTTTAATGAAAAAGAACATATCTTTTTTATGATATTTTTATGTATTGCTCCGACGACTTATGTAGAAATTGCTGCCATTGTTCCAAGAAAGTAAAAGACTAGTTTTTTTGTTTTTTTTTGAGAAGAAACACTTCATTGAATTAAGTCATAGGTTACAAGCATCACTGGCAACAACTTGCTTAATACAACAAGAAATATCTTCTAGATCATAACAATCAAATTCACTCAAAAGGGCATCCTTGGCCAGCACATGTGCTGCCACATTAGCATCCCTTTTAGTATGACACACTCCAAGCAACAAAGGACCTCAAAATAGAAACTGTGTCCTCGATTATAATTCCTCCTATGCTCCTGTGATTGAGCTGAATTATTGCATTTTTAATACTTTTGGAACCAATATATATTAATTCTTTCATTACTTTATTATTGGTTTTATATAGAAAAATGAATAAATCAAAGTTGTAATTTTAATTGATTAAAAGCATGAATTTCTGCTCTAATTTTATCAACTGTTGATTAATATGGATTATGGTACATATCGCTCGAGCGGCGACTTCTGGCCGCTCGAGCGAAGTCAGGCAAATTCAAATGCTCGACTTCCGCTCGACAGTGGGCTTGAGCAAGTTGCAGGAAAAGAGATCGCTCGAGCGAAGGCATTTGGCCACTCGAGCGAATTCAGGCAGAGTCGAATGCTCGATGTTCGCTCGACAGGCTGCTCGAGCGAATTCAGGCAGATTTAAACGCTCGATGTTCTCTCGACAGGCCGCTCGAGCAAATTCAGGCAGAGTCGAACGCTCGATGTTTGCTCGACAGGCCGCTCGAACGAATATCGTATTTTACAGATCAGGGTTTATTCCGCCGTCAGAGTATATATATGTTTTTTTACATTTTAGGGCGGACTTTTTGGCTAGAAAACTCGGTTTTGAGTAGAGAAACACTTAGAATTCATTATTTTCCATTGATTTTCATTCAGATTCGGAGAGGAGGATTCATACAATCGATCATTCACGCAGCTACACAATTTCCACTGGATCATTCACTCACACTGCAGTAGATTGAAGAACTCCTTGAGGGGTCCAATTGCCCCTGCAGCTCAGCCTCCTCCACCGCTTCGAATCTTCATCTCCATTCAATTGGCTTGATCTTTTCAATTCCTTACTTGCTATTTCATTTCAGTTTTGAGTTTCTGAATTATTTTGGAGAATTTTGATTTAGACGTTTGAGTAATTTATTTGTTATTTATTTAATTCATGTTATTTATTTTTATCATTTCGTTAAGCTTTCATTTTAATAGTGATTACAATTACGGTGGTTTAATTTGAGAATTTGTGATTTGAATACAATGATGAACCCTAGAACATTGATTTTGGGGCTTTTCAATTTTCAGTGCATGTTTTGTCAATTACTTCCTAATTTAGTTTAATTCTTAATTTAGTTTTATTAATTTCTGAGTTTAATCTATTAGTCCTTTACATTCCAATCCGACAATCAAAATCTAAAAACATGAATTTAGTCCATGACTAATACCCTTTTCCATCCATTGCACATACCATCATTTTATTTTCTCTTTGTGAAGTTTTTCACCCTTTTCAACGAGTTTGATTTTTAAGTAACTTTTCCTGAGGAGACGATCTAGGAATTTATTCCTAATTATTACACGATATCCTCCTGCATTTGGGATAGTTTTAGTGCTACTCATTTTTGAGTGAGTCAAGTTTTTGGCGCCGTTGTCACTCGATCCCTGAGTTGTTTGACTACCTGAAGAGAGTCTCCTTCCAGCATGATCTCACTGATCCCAGACTCTTTACAAAACAGGACAGCCAACATCAAAGCATATGCCTCTGCAGCATAAGGAGATAGAGTGACTTCCCTTCGAGCTCTAAGTGTTCCCATGACCCTTCCACAGCTGTCTCTAATAATGGCTCCAACTCCAACCAGGTCTTCCGTGGTATTGAGAGATGCATCCCAGTTCAACTTGTAATACCCCTTGGGTGGTTTCTTCCAAGTCTGAGGTGAGGAGGCAGGGCTGGCCAGACTCTGGGGGGCCTTTGCTTTTACTGCTCTGAAGCAACTCAATTCAGTATGAGACCTTTGGATGATGGTGCTGGGGTGTTTAAGATTCTTCCCACGCACGAAATCATTCCTCCTAGCCCAAATTAGTTTGGCTATCGAGCCTGTTGTTTCCAGCTCCTTCTGAACCAGTTTTTCTATCATTTGCTCCCAAATGGACTTGAAAGAAATGCCACTCAAAGACAGTTTTTGTATTGGCCCGCTGGCTTGTCCCCACACATCCTGGGCAGCACCACAACTCCACAACACATGACCTGCTGTTTCTTCCTCAAGGAGACATATTGGACATAATGAGACATCCCTTATTTTCCTCTTTTTTAAGTTACTGAAAGTGGGTAATGACTCAGTGCATGCTCTCCACAGGAACATCCTTATCCCATTCGGCACTTGCAACTTCCACAGAGATTTCCAGAAACCCTCCCTAGTGGGACTAGCTGAGGGGGCACTCTCATGGCAAGGCACAATGGAGGTGGTATGCACTCCTGACAGTGAACATGTCATTTGAGGTGCACTCCCAGCCTAATTGATCCTCCCTGTGACCTAGCCTGATGGGAATGGTTCTTATAGTCTCCACACACTCCTGTGAGAAGAGGTTGGCTAGCAATTTGATATCCCATCTCCTTAGATTAGGGTCAATTAAGTCTTCCACCCGAGTGACATCTTTTACTAGACTCCTGCCATTGTTAGAGGTCAGAATATGAGGTCTTGGCAGCCATCTATCCTCCCATATTTTGACTTGTGCCCCATTCCCAACCCTCCATATGAAACCTTCCTTTAGTAGGTTCAGGCCAGCTTTTAGACTCCTCCAGGCAAGTGAAGGTCTGAGTCCCATGTTAGCTTTCAAAAGGCTTCCTTTTGCAAAATACTTCTGTTTGATGATCTGAGCAGGAAGAGAGTCAGGTTTTGTGAGGAGGTTCCACCCTTGTTTAGCAAGTAGGGCCAGGTTGAAGCTCTTGAAACTCCTAAACCCCATACCTCCTTGAAGTTTAGGCTTGCTGAGTTTATCTCACTTGACCCATTGGATCTTGGCTCTTCCTTCATTAAACCCTCACCAAAATTTTCTTAGGAGCTGGACCAGTCTATTTATTATAGATTGAGGAAGGAGGAAAACCCCCATGGTGTAGGTAGGGATAGCTTGTAAGACTGATTTAACTAGGATCTCTTTCTCAGCTATTGACAGAGAGTTTGTTTTCCAATTTGTCACTCGTGTCCAAACTCTATCAATTAAATTGTTGAAGGATGCAATCTTGGTTCTCCCCACCATGGTGGGAAGGCCGAGGTACTTTTCAAATGAGCCTGTTGCATTGACCCCAGCTATCCTCAGGATGGTGCTCTTGTTCTCAGATGGTGTGTTTTTGCTGAAATAGATTGAGGACTTTTCCTTGTTGAGCTTCTGGCCAGTTGCAAGTTCATATTGGGTTAAAATCCTCATTAGTCTACTCCACTCAAGGGAGTTGGCTTTGCAGAATATTAAGCTATCATCAGCAAAAAAGAGGTGGTTTACTTTGACAGGACCTCTGCCCACTGGCACACTCGAGATGCTTCCTTCCTTTTCTGCCTTGAGTAAGATGCATGACAAAGCTTCTGCACAGAGGATAAAAAGGTAAGGGGAGAGGGGGTCCCCTTGCCTCAATCCTCGAGAGGGCATGAAGAAACCTTGTGGCTCACCATTTAGTAGGATAGAGTAGGAAACTGAGGAGATGCATTTCAAGATCAGGGAGACCCAACTGTTACTGAAACCCAGCTTGCTCATTACTACAGTCAAAAAGCTCCATTCTACACGATCGTATGCCTTGCTCATGTCTAGTTTGAATGCCATGTAGCCTGATTTCCCTTGCATCCTAGTTGTCATTGAATGAAGAGTTTCATAGGCCACCAGAATGTTGTCTGTGATGGCTCTACCTGGTACAAAAGCACTTTGACTTTGGGAAATAATGTTAGGCAAAACAGCTTTAAGTCTATTTGCTACTACTTTTCCTACTATTTTGTATAACACATTACACAAACTAATTGGTCTGAAATCAGAAACTCTCTTGGCTTCTTTGACCTTTGGGATGAGTGTGATGAAAGTGTCATTGCTTCCCTCCAAAGAGCCATCTTTGTTCAGAATGTTGAGGGCAAATCTTGTAACCTCTTCTCCCACTATATTCCAATTTGTTTGATAGAATAAGGCTGGGAATCCGTCTGGACCTGGAGAGCCAAGGCCATTCATATAGAACACAACCATCTTGACTTCTTCTGCTGTGAACTCCCTCCCTAAATGTTCATTCATCTCACCTGTAATTCTGAGGGGCACATCCTTGATGCATTCACCAATGCCTGTTGGATTAGATGTGGTAAAAAGATCACAGAAAAAATCTGAAAAAATGGATCCAATCTGTTGTTTATCAGTAACCAGTGACCCCTGCCCATCCATTACTTGGTGGATCCTATTTGTTTTCCTTCTCTGGGTGGCATGTTGATGATAAAATTTAGTGTTCTGATCACCCATTTTGAGCCAGTGCTGCTTAGCTCTCTGCTTCCACTTTAGGTCTTCCTCTTCAAGGGATTGTTCAATCTCATTTTGCAATCTTAGCATTAAGTCCACATACCTTGACCCTCTTCTTGTAACTTAAACAGGGTTGACATATTCTGTTTAACCTCAGCAGTTGCACCCCTGTTTTCATTAGTGTTCCATTTCTTTAACTCTGTGCTGCAGTTTCTCAATCTCCTTACCACTAGTGGAACTTGGTCCTCTCCCCAACCCTGTCTTCCCCAAGCCTTCTTTATGGTAGGAGCACACATCTCCTTAAGTGTCCAGGCTGCTTCGAATCTGAATAATTTAGAAGGGGAGCTACCCTAGTGCCTCTTGCTTGATAGGGCAATATGTAGAGGTAGATGATCTGACTTCACTACAGGAGATACAACACAACATGCCTCTTTGAACCTCTAAGACCAAGCTGGGTTTGCTAACCCTCGGTCTAGCTGCTCCTTAGTGAAATCAGTACCTCTTCTGTTATTGGACCAGGTGTACTTAGGTCCTACAATCAGAATCATCTTCAATGAGCAAAAATCTAAAGCTTCTATGAACTTCTCCATTTGGTTATAAGGCCTGGGGCGACCTCCCATTTTTTCATCTTGACAAGTAATTTCATTGAAATCACCACAGACCAACCATGGAGTGTTAGGCAAAGGTTTAAGATCTTTTAAAAGCTCCCAGCTGCATTTCCTCTTAGAGGTCTCAGGATGCCCATTGAATCCCGTGAAGAACCATGGGAGTGAGCCTTTTTGACTCGAGATACTAGCACTGATATGCCACCTAGAGTAGTTATAGATGGACACTTCCATATTCTTTTTCCACATTAAGGCAAGACCTCCACTACTTCCCCTACTTTCAACTGAGATGCAGGCATCAAAACTCAGACTTCTTTTAACTTCTTCAATTCTTGTTTTAGTGCACTTTGTCTCCATGAGAAAAATCATGGAGGGGGACTTGTCCTTCACCATGAGGTTAAGGAATTGAACTGTCCGAGGGTTCCCAAGCCCTCGGCAGTTCCAGCTTATTAAACTCATAACTCTTAGCAAGGCTGCCTAGCAGCCTCTGCCAGTTGTTTAGGTAGCTCACCCTTAGACTCTTGTTTGATCTCGATAAGCATGTTGTCCAGTTTGGTTTTCTTGCCATTGATGTTAGATATGTCTTGCAAGGTTCTTTCACTAAATCTTTTCTTCAACAGTTCCACAGGGGTGATTGAGAATTCAGGTCTACCTGGGTGGGGTTCACGGGCTTTCCTCTTCCAAGTGGTTTTCCTGGTTTGTACAGTAACTTCAGTAGGGGCTATGTCCTCCTGAGAAAGTTTGACCAGTCTTTTTGAACTTCTGAGATGGGACTTGGGGTTAGTATTGGTTGGTTCCAGGCTGATGGTAGTGGGGTCTTGTTCCATTTCGACTACAGAGTCTTTTACTAGAGTAGGGGAGTTTGGTTTGGGATGTACAGAAAGGGATGGCCTACTACTTTCCTCTGTGGGTAAAAGCTGACAATTGACTATTGAGGAAAGGTATGGGAGCTTACCTGGCTGTCCTTCTTGCAGAGATCTTCTACTGACTTGTGACTTAGTAGGTAGCTCCTCCTTATAGCCTTGCACCATTGTACCAGTTTCCTTAGAAGGATTCTGGGCTTGCTGCCTTGCTTGTTCCTTTTGTTCTTCGTTATGGTTCCAAAAGAGCTGGCCACTTCGATCCATGGTTGAGGGATGATTTTTTTGGATCTGGTTTAACTCCATAGGACTTGGTAGAAATTGAAGGGGTCTTGTTTGGTGTGGTACGCAACCAGGGACCAAACTAGGCAGGTTGATCTTCTTGAGGTCTTTGGTTATAACATCCCCTACCTTGATGCATAATGACTCCACATCTGAAACAAAAACTTTGGAGTCTCTCGTACTTGAAGGCAGACCAGACTTTCCTGTCTCCTGCTACCGCCCATCTCCCACGAACTAGAGGTTTGGTGATATCTACCTCAACAAAGACACGCAGACATTTTCCCCAACCTTGGCCATCTCTGTTCACTTCCACCTTTAGAACTCTTCCTATAGCCGATGCAATTTGGTGGCCATAGTTTTCTGTCATGCATGCAAAAGGGATGTTGTGGATTTGCACCAAGAAAGGTTCTGGAGAGAAACCGACTGCACTAGGGGGAAGACTGCTATCAATGTCTTGGATTCCTATCAGGCTTCGATCAAAGGTCCATGGCCTTCCTCTTAATATCTTGTCCTTGTCTACCTTCATCCCAAATTCCATCATAAAACTGCTCTCCCCTAACTCAGTGAAAGTTACTGCTCCTTCCAACTTCCATACCTGGAGCATGGTTGATCGAAAAGCCTCCTTATTGAAAATTCTTTCGGTGATGACCTTTGCCAACAGACAGAAGGATCCCCTTTGAGCCGCCTCCATGAGATCCTTGTCGGAGACTTTGACAAATGCTTGTTCATCCTCTGTCAGTGTTAGACCTTCCCATAGCTTTGATAGGTCCTCATCGCCCATGGATGATCTGCCTCACACACACTGGGGCTAATAACTCACTGGGACTAATAACTCACAAGAATTGGAGTCCTGATTACCTAGAAGAATCTCGTATCAAAAATCACCCTATAAATAAACACACTGCACTACACCACAGCTCTTAGATCTCGCTATGAGACAGCTTTCTTTGTATCAAGATAAAAAGAAACATAACCTTACACTCTCACTCGCCCGAGAGTAGAGAGAGAAGGACCTTGTCGCTCCTTGAGGTCCCTTCAATTAAAAGACTAGTTAAATACATGTTATATGCACTCTTGATTTCTCTCTGTCGCAGACCCTCTTGATAATACAGGGCTTTGCATTGTTCAATAATTATGCTTTTTCCAATACATGTCTGTTAAAAAGTGACACACCTCTATCTTCTCATAAGCTACATAATGCACAATGATGTGGTAAGACCTCTTATAAATCATGTGCTTCAGCTATGAAAACCTCTTTACTCTCTTGATTTTTTTATTTTTTTCTCTTATTTTGTGTTGTTTTTTTCTTTATCTTTTTTCTTTTTTTTCAATTCTTTGGCCGTGGAGTGGAAGGGACGGGGTGGAATGGGGAACAGTAACAATGGAGTAGAGCTAAAATTTGGCGTTCCAAATACTCTGTAATGGTGCTGTTGTCAAAATTTTATCCTTTCATGCTGATTTTATTTTAGGCAAGAGTTGATTTTAACGTTGATCTTTAGCTAAGCTATTTTTTATTGTTTTTTTATAATCCATTCTTCATTGTGGGGGCCTCGGTCTACTCAAGGTGGGCTGGCCTTGGTCCCTCAAGCATTAGAGAACCACCGAGCACGCGATGCCACCCTTTTATTTCCTGCAAATGTCCAAGGAGTCGATGGTGTCAAACACATCTTTAACAACTATGTTTCTGCAAGTTTATTGAAAAAGAAAGGATCTTTTTTATGTTCTTTGGTGTTTGTCATGTTTTGTGGCCATATGTAATTTCCCCGGTTAGTTACATGGGGATTGTTGCTGTTGTTCAAACAAAAGTTCAGTACAATAAACTCTAGCCTTGCCCACTTGCAGAACTTGATAAGCTTCTTGAACAAAAATGTGAGATGTATGCACTGTTGCTTTCTCTTTATTTTTGTCTTATTTAGATAGAACAATTATGTGGTCTAGCATTGGGTTCACAAGGTCGATAAATAATCCATGCTAACCCCCCAATATTCCAAGCCGAGACTGGGTCAGATCTGGCTCTTTGCTCAGGTCTCGCATCAGATAAGATGTCAACGAGCATCTCACGGAAACTCTCCATTCTCGACGGTGGAAGAAGGGTAAGGGGTACAGCTACACTTTTATGAACCCAACACTTTTTTTATCTGATTGATATGGAATCATCTCTTTTTTTAGAAAAAATTCTGCAATTTTCCATCCTATTTATCTCATTCATGATGTTGATGGTTGGAATGGATATTTAGTACTTATAGGTTCATCGTAGTGAATGCCAAAGAACACATAATGGATCTGATAAGTCGTACAGAGGCACACAACAATGTATGCTAGGTAAAGCCTCCGAGTTATTAGGGAGAGAATCACTCAAATTAAAGCAGAAAATTGAAGGATATATCCATCTGTATTGATTATCTTCATGACTGTAACCCTATAAACAACACATACAAGTAAATCAAACAGTTCAATTTAGCTATTTATATATACATACTAAAGGAATGAATCCTTTTTACGATCTTGGCGTTTGTGATGCTTTGTGGCCTCACGTGATTGCTCTGGTGAGTACAGTAGTGATTGCAACCATTGTTGCAAGAAGAAACTAGAAAAATATAATCTAGCCCTTCCCACCTGCTGAACTTGATAAGCTTCCTGAGCAAAAACGCGAGTTGTATGCATTGTTGCTTTCTCTTTATTTTTGTCTTATTTAGTTAAAACAATTATGTGGTCTAGCATTTGTTCAAAAGGTCGATAAATAATCCATGCTAACCCCCCAATATTCCAATTCGAGACGGGGTTAGATCTGGCTCTTAGCTCAGGTCTCGCATCAGAGAAGATGTCAACGAGCCTCTCACGGAAACTCTCTGTTCTCGACGATGGAAGAAGGGTAATGGTAACAGCTACACTTTTAAGAACCCAACGCTTTTTTTTATCTTTCTTGCGGATTGATATGGTTTCAGCACTTTTTTAAGAAAAAATTCTGCTATTTTCCATCCTATTTATCTCATTCTTAATGTTAGTGGTTGGAATGAATATTTAGTACTTATAGGTCCATCGTAGTGAATGCCAAAGAACCCATAATGGGTCTAATAAGTCGTACATAGGCACACAACAATGTATGCTAGGTAAAGCCTCCGAGTTATTAGGGAGAGAATCACTCAAATTAAAGCAGAAAATTGAAAAAGATATATCCATCTGTATTGATTATCTTCACGACTGTAACCCTATAAACAACACATATAAGTAAATCAAACAGTTCAATTCAGCCATTTTTATATACACACTAAAAGAATGAATCCTTTTTATGATCTTTGGTGTTTGTGATGGCCTCACGTGATTGCTCTGGTGAGTTCAGTAGTGATTGCAACCATTGTTGCAAGAAGAAACTAGAAAAATATAATCTAGCCCTTCCCACCGGCTGAACTTGATAAGCTTCTTGAGCAAAAACAAGAGTTGTATGCACTATTGCTTTCTCTTTATTTTTGTCTTATTTAGTTAAAACAATTATGTGGTATAGCATTGGGTTCAAAAGGTCGATAAATAATCCATGCTAACCCCCCAATATTCCAGCCGAGACTGGGTTAGATCTGGCTCTTAGGTCAAGTCTCACATCAGAGAAGATGTCAACGAGCATCTCACGGAAACTCTCCATTCTCGACGGTGGAAGAAGGGTAAGGGGTATAGCTACACTTTTATGAAGCCAACGCTTTTTTTATCTTTCTTGCGGATTGATATGGTATCAGTGCTTTTTTTAGAAAAAATTCTGCAATTTTCCATTTGATTTATCTCATTCTTCATCTTGATGGTTGGAATGGATATTTAATACTAATAGGTCCATCATCGTGAATGCCAAAGAACCCATAATCGACCTGATAACTCGTACAAAGGCACACAACAATGTATGCTATGTAAAGCCTCCGAGTTATTAGGAAGAGAATCACTCAAATTAAAGCAGAAAATCAAAAACGATATATCCATCTATATTGATTATCTTCATGACTGTAACCCTCTAAACAACACATATAAGTAAATCAAACAGTTCAATTCATCCATTTATATATACATACTAAAAAATGAATCCTTTTTACGATCTTTAGCATTTATGATGCTTTGTGGCCTCACATGATTACTCTGGTGAGTTCAGTAGTGATTGCAACCATTTTTGCAAGAAGAAACTAGAAAAATATAATCTAGCCCTTCCCACCTACTGAACTTGATAAGCTTCTTGAGCAAAAACACGAGTTGTATGCACTGTTGCTTTCTCTTTATTTTTGTCTTATTTAGTTAAAACAATTATGTGGTCTAGCGTTGGGTTCAAAAGGTCGATAAATAATCCATGCTAACCCGCAAATATTCCAAGCCAAGACTGGGTCAGATCTGGCTCTTGGGTCATGGTCTAGCATCGAAGAACATGTCAACGAGCATCTCACGGAAACTCTCCGTTCTCGACACTGGAAGAAGGGTAATGGGTGAAACTACACTTTTATGAACCCAACGCTTTTTTTTTATCTTTCTTAAGGATTGATATGGTCTCACCTCTTCTTTTAGAAAAACTTCTGCAATTTGCCAACCCATTTTATCTCAATCTTGATGTTGACAGTTGGAATGGATATTTTAGTACTTATTGGTCCATCGTAGTGAATGCCAAAGAACCCATAATGAATCTGATAAGTCTTACAAAGGCACACAACAATGTATGCTAGGTAAAGCCTCGGAGTTATTAGGGAGGGAATCACTCCAATTAATGCAAAAAATTGAAAACGATATATCCATCTGTATTGATTATCTTCACGACTGTAATCCTCTAAGCAACACATATAGGCAAATCTAACAATTCAATTCAACCATTTATATATACATACTAAATGAATGAATCTTTTTTACGATCTTCGGTGTTTGTGATGCTTTATGACCTCACGTGATTGCTCTGGTGAGTTTAGTAGTAATTGCTACCATTGTAGGAAGAAAAAACTTGTAAAATATAATCTATCAATTCCCACTTGCTGAACTTGATAAGCTTCTTGAGTAAAAATGAGAGCTGTATGACCTCTTAATTACACTTTATTTTTATCTTTTTTTATTAAAATAACTATGTGCTCTTGCATTGCATTCAAAAGGTCGATAAATAATCCATGCTAACCCCCCAATATTCCGAGCTAAGACTGGGTCTAATCTTGCTCTTGGGTCCGGTCTCGCATCAGAGAAGATTTCAATGAGCATCTCACGGAAACTCTCTATTCTCGACGGTGGAAGAAGGGTAAGGAGAACAGCTACACTTTTATGAATGCAATGCTTTTTTTATCATTCTTGTGGATTGATATTGTATCCGCTCTTTTTTTAGAAAACAAATCTGAAATTTTGCAACCTATTTATCTCATTCTTGATGTTGATGGTTAGAATGGATATTTTGTACCTATAGGTCCCTCTAGTGAATGTCAAAGAACCCATAATGGATCTTATAAGTCTTACAGAGGTACACAACAATGTATGCTAGGTAAAGCCTCCGAGTTATTAGGGAGAGAATCACTACAATTAATGCAGAAAATCCAAAGGGATATATCCATCTGTATTGATTATCTTCACGACTTTACCCCTATAAATAACACATATAGTTAAATCTAACAATTCAATTCAGCCATTTATATATACATACTAAAAGACTGAATCTCTTTTACGATCTTTGGCATTTGTGATGCTTTATGGCCTCACATGATTGCTCTGGTGAGTTCAGTAGTAGTTGCAACCATTGTTGCAAGAAAAAACTAGTAAAAAACAATCTACTCCTTCCCACCTACTGAAATTGATAAGCTTTTGAGTAAAAATATGAGCTGTATGTACTCTTGCTTACTCTTCATTTTTGTCTTATTTTATTACAACAGCTAAGTGCTTTTGCGTTGGGTTCAGAAGGTCGATAAATAATCCTCGCTAAGCCCCCCAATATTCCAAGCCGAGACTGGGTCAGATCTGGCTCTTGGGTCAGGTCTCGCATCAGAGAAGATGTCAACGAGCATCTCATGGAAACTCTCCATTCTCGACGGTGGAAGAAGGGTTAGGCGTACAGCTACACTTTTATGAACCCACTACTTTTTTTTTTCTTTCTTGCGGATTGATATGGTATCAGTGCTTTTTTTAGAAAAAAAATGTGAAATTTTGCAACCTATTGATCACATTCTTGATGGTGATGGTTGGAATGGATATTTAGTACTTACAGGTCCATCGTACTAAATGTCAAAGAACCCATAATTGATCTGATAAGTCTTAGAGAGGTACTCAATAATGTATGCTAGGTAAAGCCTCCGAGTTATTAGGAAGAGAATCACTACAATTAATGCAGAAAATCAAAAGGGATATATCCATCTGTATTGATTATCTTCATGACTATACCCCGGTAAACAACACCTATAGGTAAATCTAACAATTCAATTCAACCGTTTCTATATACGTACTAAAAGAATGAATCTTTTTTATGATCTTTGGCCTTTTTGATGCTTTATGGCCTCAAAAGATTGTTCTGGTTTGTTCAGTAGTGATTGCTACCATTGTTGCAAGAAAAAACTAGTAAAATATAATCTAGCCCGTCCCACTTGCTGAACTTGATAAACTTCTTGAGCAAAAATGCGAGTTGCATGCACTCTTGCCTACTCTTTATTTTTGTCTTATTTTATTAAAACAATTATGTGCATTTACGTTGGGTTCAGAAGGTTGAAAAATAATCCATGCTAACCCCCCAATATTCCAAGCCGAGATTTGGTCAGATCTCGCTCTTGGGTCTAGTCTCGCATCAGAGAAGATGTCAACTACCATCTCATGGATACTTTCCGTTGTCAACGGTGGAAGAAGGGTAAGGGGTACAACTACACATTTATGAACCCAACGCTTTTTTTATCTTTCTTGCTTATTAATATGGGATCAGCTCTTTTTTTAGAAAAAAATTTTGCAATTTTGCAACCTATTTTTCTCTTTCTTGATGTTAATGGTTGGAATGGATATTTAGTACTTATTGGTCCATCGTAGTGAATGCCAAATAACCCATAATGGATCGGATAAGTCTTACAAAGGCACACAACAATGTATGCTAGGTAAACCCTCCGAGTTATTAGGGAGAGAATCACTACAATTAATGCAAAAAATCCAAAGGGATATATCCATATGTTTTGATTATCTTCACGACTTTACCCAAATAAATAACAAATATAGTTAAATCTAATAATTCAATTCAGCCATTTATATACACATACTAAAAGAATAAATCTTTTTTACAATATTTGGCGTTTGTGATGCTTTATGGCCTCACGTGATTGCTTTGGTGAGTTCAATAGTAGTTGCAACCATTGTTACAAGAAAAAATTAGTAAAAAATAATCTAGCCCTCCCCACCTGCTGAACTTGATAAGCTTTTGAGCAAAAATACGAGTTGTATGCACTCTTGCTTACTCTTTATTTTTGTCTTATTTTATTAAAAATATTTAGTGCTATTGCGTTGGGCTCAAAAGGTCAATAAATAATCGTCTATAGTCCCCCCAATATTCCAAGCTGAGACTAGGTCAGATCTGGCTCTTGGGTTAGGTTTCGCTTCAGAGAAGATGTCAACGAGCATCTCATGGAAACTCTCCATTCTCGATGGTGGAAGAAAGGTAAGGGGTTCAGGTACACTTTTAAGAACCCAACGCTTTTTTTATCTTTCTTCCGGATTGATATGGTATCAGCAACTTTTTTAGAAACAATTCTACAATTTTGCAACCTATTTTTCTCATTATTGATGTTGATGGTTGGAATGGATATTTAGTACTTATAGGTCCATCGTAGTGAATGCCAAAGAACCCATATTGGATCTGCTAAGTCTTGGGTCAGGTCTCGTATCAGAGAAGATATCAACGAGCATGTCATGGATACTCTCTATTCTCAACAGTGGAAGAAGGGTAAGGGGTACAGCTACGCTTTTATGAACCCAACACTTTTTTTATCTTTCTTGCGGATTAATATGGTATCAGCGCTTTTTTTTGAAAAATATCTAAAATTTTGCAACCTATTTATCTCATTCTTTATGTTGATAGTTGGAATGGATATTTAGTACTTACAGGTCCATCGTAGTGAATGCCAAAGAACCTATAATGGATCTGATAATTCTTACAGAGGCACAAAACAATGTATGCTAGGTTAAGCCTCCGGGTTATTAGGGAGAGAATCAATACAATTAGAGGAGAAAATCGAAAAGGATATATCCATCTATATTGATTATCTTCACAATTGTACCCCTATAAACAACACTTATAGGTAAATCTAACAATTCAATTCAGCCATTTATATATACATACTAAAAGAATGAATCTTTTTTATGATCCTTGGAATTTTTGATGCTTTATGGCCTCACGTGATTGCTCTTATTAGCTTAGTAGTGATTGCTACCATTATTGAAAGAAAAAACTAGTAAAATATAATCTAGCCCTTCCCACTTGCTGAACTTGATAAGCTTCTTGAGCAAACATGCGAGCTATATGCACTCTTGCTCACTCTTTATTTTTGTCTTATTTTATTAACACAATTATGTTCTTCTGCGTTGGGTTCAAAAGGTCGATAAATAATCCATGCTAACCCTCCAATATTCCAAGCCGAGACTGGGTTAAATCTGGCTCTTGGGTCTGGTCTCGAATCAGAGAAGATGTCGATGAGCATCTCATGGAACTCTCCGTTCTCGACACTGGAAGAAGGGTAATGGGTACAGCTACACTTTTATGAACACAATGCTTTTTTTTATCTTTCTTGCGGATTGATACGGTATCAGCACTTTTTTTAGAAAAATATCTGAAATTTTGCAACCTATTTATCTCATTCTTGAGGTTGATAGTTGGAATGGGTATTTAGTACTTATAGGTCCATCGTAGTGAATGCCAAAGAACACATAATTGATCTGATAAGTCTTAGAGAGGCACAGAACAACGTATGCTGGGTAAAGCCTCGGAGTTATTAGGGAGAGAGTCACTCCAATTAATGTTGAAAATTGAATTAGATATATCCATCTGTATTGATTATCTTCACGACGGTACCCCTGTAAGCAACACGTATAGGTAAATCTAACAAGTCAATTCTGCATTTATACATACTAAAAGAATGAATCTTTTTTACAATCTTTGGCATTTGTGATGCTTTATGGCCTCACGTGATTGCTATGGTTAGTTCAGTAATGATTGCTACCATTGTTGCAAGAAAAAACTAGTAAAATATAATCTAGCCCTTCCAACTTGCTGAAATTGATAAGCTTCTTGAGCAAAAATGCGAGATGTATGCACTCTTGCCTACTGTTTATTTTTGTCTTATTTTATAAAAACAATTATGTGCACTTACAGTTGGTTCAAAGTTCGATAAATAATCCATGCTAACCCGCTAATATTCCAAGCCGAGACTAGGTCAAATCTGGCTCTTGGGTCAGGTCTTGAATCAGAGAAGATGTCAATGAGCACCTCACGGAAACTCTCTATTCTCAACACTGGAAGAAGGGTAGTGGGTACAGCTACACTTTTATGAACCCAATGCTTTTTTTATCTTTCTTGCGGATTGATAAAATATCAGTGCTTTTTTTAAAAAAATATCTAAAATTTTGCAACCTATTTATCTCATTCTTGATGTTGATAGTTGGAATGGATATTTAGTACTTAAATGTCCATCGTAGTGAATGCCAAAGAACCCATAATGGATCTGATAAGTCTTATAGAGGCAGACAACAATGTATGCTAGGTATAACCTCGGACTTATTAGGGAGAGAATCACTACAATTAATGCAAAAAATCAAAAAAGATATATCCATCTGTATTGATTATCTTCACGACTGTACCCCTCTAAGCAACACCTATAGGTAAATCTAACAATTCAATTCCACCATTTATATATACATACTAAAAGAATGAATCTTTTTTACAATCTTTGGCATTTGTGATGCTTTATAGCCTCACGTGATTGCTCTGAATAGTTCAATAGTGATTGCTACCATTGTTGCAAGAAAAAACTAGTAAAATATAATCTAGCCCTTCCCACTTGCTAAACTTGATAAGCTTCTTGAGCAAAAATGCGAGCTATATGTACTCTTGCTTACTCTTTATTTTTGTCTTATTTTACTAAAACAATTATGTTCTTCTACGTTGGGTTCAAAAGGTCGATAAAAAATCCATGCTAACACCCCAATATTCCAAGCCGAGACTGGGTCAGATCTGGCTCTTGGGTCAGGTCTCGCATCGAAGAAGATGTCAATGAACATCTCATGGAAACTCTCTGTTCTCGACACTAGAAGAAGGGTAATGGTACAACTACACTTTTAAGAACCCAACGCTTTTTTTATCGTTCTTGCGGATTGATATGGTATCAGCTCTTTTTTTAGAAAAACTTCTACAATTTTCCAACCTATTTTTCTCTTTCTTGATGTTGATGGCTGGAATGGATATTTAGTACTTATAGGTCCATCGTAGGCCAAAGAAGCCATAATGGATCTGATAAGTCTTACAGAGGCACACAACAATGTATGCTAGGTATAGCCTCAGAGTTATTAGGGAGAGAATCACTACAATTAATGCAGAAAATCAAAAAAGATATATCCATCTGTATTGATTATCTTCACGACTGTAACCCTCTAAGGAACACATATAGGTAAATCTAACAATTCAATTCAGCCATTTATATATGCATACTAAAAGGGTGAATCTTTTTTATGATCTTTGGCATTTGTGATGCTTTATAGCCTCACATGATTGCTCTGGTTAGTTCAATAGTGATTGCTACCATTGTTGAGAGAAAAAACTAGTAAGATATAATCTAGCCCTTCCCACTTGCTAAACTTGATAAGCTTCTTGAGCAAAAATGCGAGATGTATGCACTCTTGCCTACTCTTTATTTTTGTTTATTTTATAAAAACAATTATGTGCACTTAGAGTTGGTTCAAAAGTTTGATAAATAATCCATGCTAACCCCCCAATATTCCAAGCCTAGACTAGGTCAGATCTGGCTCTTGGGTCAGGTCCCGAATGAGAGAAGATGTCGACAAGCACCTCATGGAAACTCACCGTTCTCGACCCTAGAAGAAGGATAATGGGTACAGCTACACTTTTATGAACCCAATGCTTTTTTTATCCTTCTTGCGGATTGATACGGTATCAATGCTTTTTTTAGAAAAATATCTGAAATTTTGCAACCTATTTATCTCATTCTTGATGTTGATAGTTGGAATGGATATTTAGTACATATAGGTCCACCGTAGTGAATGCCAAAGAACCCATAATGGATCTAATAAGTCTTACAGAGGCACACAACAATGTATGCTAGGTATAGCCTCGGAGTTATTAGGGAGAGAATCACTACAACTAATGCAGAAAATCAAAAAAGATATATCCATCTGTATTGATTATCTTCACGACTGTACCCCTCTAAGCAACACATATGGGTAAATCTAACAATTCAATTCAACCATTTATATATGCATACTAAAAGAATGAATTTTTTTTATAATCTTCAGCATTTCTGATGCTTGATAGCCTCAGCGATTGCTCTAGTTAGGTCAGTAGTGATTTCCACCATTGTTGCAAGAAAAAACAAGTAAAATATAATCTAGCCCTTCCCACTTGCTGAACTTGATAACCCACTTGAGCAAAAATGCGAGCTATATGCACTCTCGCTTAATCTTCTTTTTTGTCTTATTTTATTAAAACAATTATGTTCTTCCGCATTGGGTTCAAAATCTCGATAAATAATCCATGCTAACCCCCCAATATTCCAAGCTAAGACTGGGTCAGATCTAGCTCTTGGGTCAAGTCTCGCATCGAAGAAGATTTCAACAAGCATCTCATGAAAACTCTCTGTTCTCGACACTGGAAGAAGGGTAATGGGTACAGCTATACTTTTATGAACCCAACGCTTTTTTTAGGAAAACTTCAACAATTTTGCAACCTATTTTTCTCTTTCTTAATGTTGATGGTTGGAATGGATATTTAGTACTTATTGGTCCATCGTAGTGAATGCTAAAGAACCCATAATGGATCTGAAAAGTCTTACAGAGGCACACAACAACAAATGCTCGGTAAAGCCTCGGAGTCATTAGGTAGAGAATCACTCCAATTAATGCCGAAAATTGAAATAGATATATCCATCTGCATTGATTACCTTCACAAATGTACCCCTCTAAGCAACACATATAGGTAAATCTAAGAATTCAATTCTGCCATTTATATATACATACTAAAAGAATGAATCTTTTTTACGATCTTTGGCATTTGTGATGCTTTATAGCCTCATGTGATTGCTCTGGTTAGTTCAGTAGTGATTGCTACCATTGTTGTAAGAAAAAACTAGTAAAATATATTCTAGCCCTTCCCACTTGCTAAACTCGATAAACTTCTCGAGCAAAAATGCGAGATGTATGCACTCTTGCCTAGTCTTTATTTTTGTCTTATTTTATAAAAACAATTATGTGCACTTACAGTTGGTTCAAGACTTTGATAAATAATCCATGCTAACCCCCCAATATTCCAAGCCAAGACTGGGTCAGATCTGGCTCTTGGGTCAAGTCTCGAATCATTGAAGATGTCGACGAGCACCTCATGGCGCTTTTATGAACCCAATGCTTTTTTTATGTTTCTTGCGAACTGATACGGTATCAGCTCTTTTTTTAGAAAATATCTGAAATTTTGCAACCTATTTATCTCATTCTTGATGTTGATAGTTGGAATGGATATGTAGTACTTATAGGTCCATCGTAGTGAATGCCAAAGAACCCATAATGGATTTGATAAGTCTTGCAGGGCCACACAACAACGTATGCTGGGTAAAGCCTTGGAGTTATTAGGGAGAGAATCACTCCAATTAATGCAGAAAATCGAAATAGATATATCCATCTATATTGATTATCTTCACGACTGTACCCCTCTAAGCAACACGTATAGGTAAATCTAACAATTCAATTCAGCCATTTATATATACATACTAAAAGAATGAATCTTTTTTATGATCTTTGCATTTGTGATGCTTTATGGCCTCACGTGATTGCTCTAGCGAGTTCAGTAGTGATTGCTACCATTGTTGCAAGAAAAAACTTGTAAAATATAATCTATCCCTTCCCACTTGTTGAACTTGATAAGCTTCTTGAGCAAAAATGCGAGCTGTATGCACTCTTGCTTACTCTTTATTTTTGTCTTTTTTTATTAAAACAACTATGTGCTCTTGCGAAGCCGAGACTAGGTCAGATCTGGCTCTTGGGTCCGATCTCGCATCCAGGAAGATGTCAACGAGCATCTCACTGAAACTCTCCATTCTCAACGATGGAAGAAGGGTAAGGGGTACCGCTACACTTTTATGAACCCAATGCTTTTTTTATCTTTCTTGAGGATTGATATGGTATGAGAGCTTTTTTTAGAAAAAATCTGAAATTTTGCAACCGATTAACCATTGCTTCAACTTTTCCCAAGTCTACTAAAATGCCCTCTTTTGAAACTACATAACCAAGAAATGCAATTGACTCGAGCTAGAATTCACACTTCTTTAACTTAGTGAACAACTTCTTATCCCTGAGTGTCCCAAGTACCAATCTCAAATGTTCTTCATGCTTACTTTTGCTATTGGAGTATATCAATATGTCATTATTAAATACAACCACAACTTATCTAAGAAGTCGTGAAATACTCTGTTCATCAAGTCCATGAATATTGTTGGGGCATTGCTCATGCCAAAAGGTATGACCATAAATTCATAATAGTCGTATTTGGGCCTGAAAGATGTCTTGGGCACATTCCCTGCCTTGATCTTCAATTGATGATACACCAATCAAAGATAAATCTTTGAAAATACCTGAGTGGCATAGAGTTGATCAAACAGATCCTCTATGCAGGATAGCGAATATTTGTTCTTTATGGTTACTCGATTAAGTTTCCTATAGTCAATGCTCATCCTTATAGTCCCATCTTTCTTTTTCACAAATAAAATCAGAGCTACCCATGGTGACAGACTAGGCCTGATAAAACCCTTGGATAATAAATCTTACAACTATTCTTTGAGTTATGTGAGCTTGGATGGCGCCATTTGATAAGGAGCCTTAGAAAGAGGTGTCATGCCTGGAACTAAGTCAATGGCAAACTCCATTTCTTAGTCGAGTGGTTATCTAGACAAATCCTCAGGGAATACCTTCGGATATTCCCTCACAATAGGGATCTCCTCCAATTTCAACTCTTCCTTTGGTGAATCAACAACATAGGCTAAGAATCCCTGACAACCTTCACGCCATAACTTTCCAACCTGAACAACAGATATAATTGGTGGAAGCAAGCACAGTTTTGACCTCGCAAACCAAAATTCACTTTCCTTAAGGGGCCTAAATAGCACCTCTTTTTTAAGTCAGTCAATACTACATAAAACTGGAGTGGTAGGAAGCCAACTAGTCCATACCCAATATTACATCAAACCTGATCATTTGGAATACTATTAAGTTAGCTGGCATTACTCTCCCTAAGAACTTAATCATATGGAACGAAAAATAGTACAATATTTACCTACGAAGCTGAGCGGGGGCGGCGGTGAAACAGAGCTCCACCGGAGTAGCGTCAGGGGTTTGGTCTGTTAAATGAGCTCACGGGGAGAGATGCTGCTAGGGAGACTGATAAGCTTCACTAGGTGGCATTGAACAGATGGATGACATCGCTTGGTGGCCCTACGTAGAGGGAGGGCATCCTGGGTTGCTTGGGGAGGGAGGAGGGGCTTCTTCGGAGGATGCAACCTAGTTTTCTCCATTCAATCAGCTCGCTGGGAGTGGCAAATAGCGGAGCATCTTGATGTGGTGCTAAACAAAGAGATGCCATCGCAAGGTGGGGCTGGGAAGAGGAAGCCAACTCAGGTCTTGATGAGGGAGGAGGGTGGGTTTTGTGGGATATGCATGCAAAATTTGAATGACTTCAAAAATGTAAAACCCACAATGCAAAACATGCATTTTTCTTGAAAAAACAAATTATATCCACATACGGTGTGCAACGAATGATGAGCTACAGTTGCTGATCCCTAGTTATACTCTTTCCATATTTTCCCCAACAAAGTTTGCATGTTATCAAGGAAATACTGTGTTATTTGTGGGCGTTGTCACCCAGCCCCTATTGGGTTTGCCGATTTTCACTACTGATAGCCTTATCCCAATCTCATGCATTACCAAGGAAACACTGCATTTACTTCTCAAGATTAAAAGTTAAAAACTGTGTTGGCTTCTCCACGCTTTATTGATGGAACCACTACCATCTCAAGCTAAGTGGTTCTCACTTATTTGCCCAGTGGTTCTTTTTTTAAAATAAATAAATAAATAAAAGAAGAAGAGTTGGGGCCACATGTCCAAGAGTGACCCCTTCTCAATTTTATTCATAAACCCTTACTTATGGTGGAGGAATACTGTGGTAATAACATCACACTTGGGGGGTTACAAGAAAGTACACCCAAAACCCAAGTGTCGAAAAGACCTTATACTCTATAACCAAAATCCAACAAGAACAACAAAAATTATTAAAAGAACAACAACAACCAACAAAATTTAGCAAATCTAACATGAGGAAGACCCATTTTGTCAGTCTTTAATATTCCTTCTAGTAAATGTGGAAGTAAAGAGAAATCCTCCCATATCATACTAATACCGTCAGAACCCATACGAACCAACAAAATCTGCAGGAGCATTACCTTGTCTATATACATGAGAAATAGAATAGTTCAATGTACCAAGAATCTCAAGAATTTCTTCCTAAAAATTTTCAAAATACCATAGACCACAATGAGATTTCATCACCCACTGGAAAACAATCATAGAATAAAGCTCAATATCAACATTAACTAGATTCAGGCTTTTCACAATCTGTAATCCAAGAAGGAGCCCTATCCCTTCAGCATAGTTACTTGATCTGAAGCCAACATGTTCCACAAAACATCTAATCAACTTTCCACTATGATCTCTAGTGACCCCTCCAACACCTGAATGGCACCTAACGGACTACCATCCACATTTAGCTTCACACAAGATTGAGTAGGTTTAAGCCACTTGACAATGCACAATAGGTTTTGATTTCGGAGGTTTAATAGGAATATTGAGGCTTTGTAAAATAGTCTCATCATCATGAGATATTAAAAACGTACCTGATTTCAATTTTTCACCCACTCGTCCGTTCCAATACAAAATCTCCCACCAAACAGCACTAATTGAGTTGTAGAGACCTTCTATATGACATTTATATCTTCTAAGCTAGAGTTGCCAAGTGATAATCATAGGAATAAGACCCAAAAGTTGGCCAAATTGAGAATTCTTAGAAGCCTTACCGAACCATATGGAAATAGTGTTATGGCAATCTTGCCTAGGAACATAATTCAAACCAACAAGCACAGCAGCTTTCTTCCATATCTCTCGAGCAAATTCCCCATCAGCTAGAACATGGTTTTGATCTTCATAGCAACCATTAACACAGCAATGGAAATGCCCACCTTTCTCAACCGCTCATCAACACTTAACGAAGAAGTGAAAGCCTTCCAAGCAATAACAAAAATATTATGAGGCAAAATAGAATTCCAAACCCAGCGCAACCACTGTACCTTGGGAGATCGAACTCTCACAATGTACCAAGCATTATGAGTAGAAAATTTACCCTCAGAATTTCCTGTCCACACTAAGATGTGTTCCCTTGCTTTAGCATTACAAAGCGTGCGGAGAATAGCAGCAAAATGACTCTCCCCAATTAATCTTTGAATCAAAGAGACATCTCACCCAGACT
The DNA here is from genome assembly GCF_018687715.1 of Carya illinoinensis. Lineage (NCBI taxonomy): Eukaryota > Viridiplantae > Streptophyta > Magnoliopsida > Fagales > Juglandaceae > Carya > Carya illinoinensis. The sequence goes on along the minus strand of NC_056766.1, from coordinate 16,290,052 downwards.
CCACTCTACAGTCCTTCACTCTAAGCTTCAAACAGTCAGAAATGGAAACTATTTCACAAAGCGGCCTCTTCTCAAGCCAATTGTCCCACCGAAAGGAAATATTGACATCCTTTAGTTGTTTCCATTTGGAGTTTTTTAGAACCTCCGACATGCAAGACATAATACTTCTCCAAAATCTACTTCCTTTCGCCTGGTTGACAAGAGAAATATGATTATCTTTTATGTATTTGGCCCGAAAGAAATTCAACCACAAGGAGTTCTCCTTAATGACTAGCAAACTTCATATGGAGAGATTTTTGGACCTCTTTGAGATCCTTTATACTAACTCTTGACAAGGCTTGCTAATATTCTGTCAAGAACACCAATATTTCTTTGGTTTGCCTTCCCTAGAACCCCAAAAGAAATTCAACAAACATTTTTGAATCATGGTTAAGACTGACAAAGGGGCATTCGGACAGCTTATAGATGACTGCTCATTAATAGATTTTCTCCTATGCAGAGATATCCTCTTGGAAAAAATAATAGAAGATTTAGTTTTACTCACAATTTGGCCCAACCAATCTCCATGGAGCTCTAAAATCTCAAAGATCGACTCCATAGAAGCTTTATTCCCATTTACAAAAATCACAATGTCATCGACATAAAGGAGATGAGTGACAATAGGCGTACCTCGAGGGTAATAGAAAGGCAATATCTTGCCATCCAAAAAGGCTTTCTTAATCATGCGAGAAAGAATCTCCTCCACCATAATAAATAGATATGGCGAGATCGAATCGCCTTGGCGTAAACCTCGCCCAACTAGGAACAAACCTTTTGAAACTCCATTCATCACTACAGAAAACCACGGAGAACGAACACATTGATTTATAAGACCACAAGCCATTTTCGAAAAGCCCAAGTGTTTAAGCAAATGCAAGAGAAAATTCCAGTTAATACTATCATAAGTCTCAGCAATATCAATTTTCAAGACCACACCTTATTAATACTATGAATCATTTCCTAAGTCAAACTTATGTTATCAAAAATACTTCTTCTAAGAATAAATGCACCTTGCTCTGGAGAGATAAACTTGGAGAGAAAAGGCAAAAGACGTCTAACCAGAATTTTGGAACAAACCTTATAAATCACAATGCACAAACTAATAGGTCTGAACTTATCAAAGCCTGTTGGATGATCTACCTGTGGAAAAGAACCAAAGACATAGCTGAATAATATCTTGGGAGAGAGGTACCTTTAAAGAAATCTTGAATCGCTTCAACAACATCTTTACCAACAATATCCCAGCAAGAACAGAAAAAACCCGAGCCAAATCCATTAGGACCTGGACTACTATCAACCGAGATAGAGAAAATAGTCTCTTTTATTTCTTGGATCAAATGGAGCTTACAAAAATCAATATTATCAGCTGCAAAGAACATTGGGCTTACCAAATGAAACAAATCCGGAAGCTGGCCACCCTGTTTAAAAGCAAGAAAATCCACAAAATAATTCACAGCCTCATTGTGAATGTCTTCTGGAGAAATAAGCCGACGACCATCCCTGAGAGACATCTCATGCACCATGGTATTATTCTGACTCTTCAAGGCTTGGAAGAACTGGATATTAGGATCACCATTCGACAACCATTTTTGTTTGCCTTGTTGAGCTAACCGAGTGGATTCCCTTTGTTGCCATAAATTTAACTCCAACCGAGAAATCAATAAATCACTTTCATCACCTTTTGAGTACCCATGTTGTAAGGCTTCCTCTAGATTTTCAATACGAGCCTCTAGTAAATTGATGTTAATGTCCGTTCTCCCAAAGGATGTTTTACTCCATGCACTCAAACAACCTTTAGTCTTTTTAAGTTTCTGAACCAGTCTAAACAACCCCTTATCATTGATATCATCATCTTCCCAAGCTTTTTTTATACAATCAAAAAACGTTTTATGTGAAATCCACATTTTTTGGAATTTAAAAGAGGGGAAACCATACCGAGCCATCCAGATTATCATTGGAGCATGATCCAAGTTGGTCCGAGGTAAATATTGCATGTGCGCACTAGGAAAATTCACAATAGCTGTTGAGTTTAGTAATGATCAGTCTAAATGCGCCCAGCTACATGACAAGCCAAAATGTCCATTACACCACGAAAGAGAATTGCCAAAGGACCCCATTTCTGATAATCCCATTGAATCAATGAAAGAATTGAACTCTTCCATAGCTAGAGGCAATCTATGTCAACCTCCTCGACGTTCAGAATCTGCCCGAATAATGTTGAAATTCCCATAAATGAGCCAAGAAGACTCGCTCGGAATATTAGTAGCTCAAGTAGCCCAAAGTTCTCTACGATCGATATACGTACAGCGAGCATAGACAAACAAAATGCAAATCAATTTGTACTTGGATCACCATTTTGAAGGATCATATCAGTAGCAATCAATTCAGGGCTTCCTCCACCTCCTCTATAATAATGTTCTGGTCCTGCTGATTCTCACTAGCGACAACATCTTGAAGCATCGGAGGGGACTCTGATTCAATACAAGAAAGGGAAGACTCATCAGGCTTTTTCTCTGTCTCTCTTCGTCTCCATCGTTTACCATCCTTGGTGGTGTCCTGCACAGGTTTTGCATCCTTTTGGTTCACCCATTTACATTTTTGAATGTTATGGCCTTGCACCTAGCAGTGACAGCAATAAGCATGAAGATTTTCATAGATCACTCGTTGAAGCCTACTACCAGGTTGATGAGAGACTCCAATCCAGAAGGACTCAATCGATTTTTTTTTTTTTGCAGCATCCATATCAGTACAGACTCGAGCTCCATTAGTGCAAGTTACACATCGAGTGCAATTATCACGCCGAACAAATTTTCCAATTGGCATGGTTATATTCTGAATTCATGGTAGAAATTAGGGGGAAGGTCTGGCAGCAAAATCCACACTGGTACCACTGAAGATTCTTTGTCATCATTGTAATCCAAGGTCTAGTGGAACATACGGAACAGGACTCCATTAACATCAAATGATTCCCTGGAGAAAGCTTTCTTAAAATCCAACTCGTTTGAAAATCGTAGGAAAACCGATCTAGGCTTGGCCATAGCTGAAACCACTGGCTGGGATTTTAAACCCCATTTGTTGTGTATCACTGATCGAATGGTGTCCAAAGAAGGGCACTGGCGAAGGAACTTAAGAACTAAGGAAAAGCAAATGGAGATGCCGATCTCACAAGCTCCTCCTTTGTGAAACTGATAAAAACTTCACCATCCAGAGTTTGGGGTAGCTGCATAGGAATCACAACCTCAAGTAGAGGTTGTGGAGTTTGGGCCATCATGTCAGCAAAGGACCGACGAAAGGATGATGCCGAAAAGCCTAGGGGGGCCCCAACGGTAGGCATATCACACAAGAGGAACCAGAATCCTAGCAGAGCTGATTTTTAGAACAGGTGAAAAAGCGTCTCTTACTCGAGAATCCATCGCATTAATTCCTACCAATACCAATGCTCGAGATTCATTGCTAATGCGGATTCTCTTGGTCAAAAATTCAATACAAGATCCCTGCTCTTGATTAGGATTCCCAAGCAATGTTGATGTTAATACTCTTGCTCAAGATTGTCAAGCAATGTCTATCTTCACAAGATCATGCTCAGATTACCGAGTTGAAAGAAAGTATGGACTTATTCAAGATTACCAAGCAATGCCAATACTCGCAAGAAGCAGCTTGGTATAATCAAACCGGAGAAGAAAATAAACCCTTGCTCAAAATTACAATGTTCCGCTTGAGATTCCCAAGTAATATTGATGATGATGCTCTTGCTCAGATTCTTAAGCAAGGCTACTACTCAATTCTAGACCAAGGCAACTTGTGCTCAAGATTCCCAACAATGCCGATGCTGATGTTCTTGCTTAGGAATCCCAAGTCCGCCCAATGCTCTTGCTCGGAATTATCAAGGAGGGCCCATGCTTTTATTCAAAATTTTCGAGCAAGACCGACCTATCTCCATAAGACCCTACTTAAAATACCGAGTTGGTAAAAAGCATACTCTTGTACGAAATTACCGAACAAGAACAATATTCCCTAGAATCTATACATGATTATGTAATGGACCCAAGCTTGACTGATTCTAGATAGTCAATCTCCAATAAGGATAGAGAATATAGAGAGAGAATAAAGAATTGAGAGGAAGAAGACAATTGAGTTGAATGATCAAAGTTGAGGGATTTCCCTCCAAACACTGTATTTATACTTTCAATATCGCATTACAATGAAAACACAGTTTATTACAAAACTGCAACGTTCCAATTATTTATATGACAACTCATTAAGCTAAAACGAAAGCGTTCTATCTTCCCTTCTCAATTACAACACGACATCGTTTCCTCTTTCCTTTAAAAGCAACTGAACACCAACGGGTACTACTGCTTCCTTCCTCTTCTGCATACAGCACAGCACCACAACCACTTTCCAGCACCTTGCCCCTCCACTCCAATTATTGAGAATCCGTGCAAGGACAATGCCCTTAATCGGAATTCCTGCCCGGAAAGAAAGTATGCTCAAAATAACCAACCCGCCTGTGTATATAATATATATATACACACGACGCTTAACGGAAATTCAAGCACATGCAAGCTGCTTGACTAATATCTTGCGTAAGAGGCAGCTAGTTTGATTGGCCCACGTTAATCCCTTTTATTTTAATTTGTTTTACTCCCCAACGCAAAACTAAGCACCAATCTCAGATTCAACTATCCAACCAAGGTTAAATTCATAACCTACCACAAGTATATTAGATAATTGAACAACTATCCAACAACCTAACACTCAAACACAAACACCTAAAAGTAGAATTGAATACTCGAAGCGGCAAAGATGAGTTCACCCGAACCTGAGGCCAAACCAAGTGCAATAACGGCATGCAGAGTTGACATGAAAATTAAGGCTATCTTCAACAAAAAAAAAAAAAAAACAATAAAACATGAGATTTCCACAAAGAACGCCTTGATCAAGAAAATTAAAAAAAAAAAAACAAAATCGTATTTAAATCTGAGGAAAAAAGATGCCAAACCAGTACAACTATCAAATTCACTCAACCATGCTAAAGAATAAAGGAAAGGTGTTGCACAGAAGGTGCTCGTAACAATGCCACAAACAATCTAACAGTTTCACAAAATCAAAATCATTTCTGTATTGATTCTTCCTTGCTACTGTAGTACATTTGTATTTCAGTATTTATAGACAATGCCAAACTACTACAGACGGATGCCTTGTGAGAATTCTGTTACAAGGAATATTTCTAGACTCTTCCACAATATTCCATTATGAAAATTCTGTTATTCCTTTCTGTTTTGCTTTGGAGCTGATTGCACTAGAAACTTCCTCTGAGGCAGTGAAGTCTAAGGCAGAAGGAACATGTGCTCTAATAGCCCCCCGCAATTCAAGCGCCACTAGGGAGATAGTGAGGCTTGAACATAAAAGAGAAAAGCGTGTCGAGGAGAGAGGCTTGGTGAGGATGTCCACAATTTAATCTTTGCTTAAAACAAAGGATCAAACATTGAGAGTATTGGCATAGACACGATCCCTCACAAAATGATAAACAAGATCCACATGTTTAGTTCTAAAATGTAAAATAGGATTAACAGATAAATATGTTACACCAAGATTATCACATAATAAATTCAGTGGGTCATTGAGAAAAATTCCTAATTCCATAGAAGTTCACATGCAATGTTAGCCATAGATTTATATTCGGCCTCAGTGGAAGATTGTGCTATAGTGGGCTGCTTCTTAGAGCCCCAAGAAATCAGGTGAGTCCCAAAAAAGATACAAAAACCACCTGTTGATTTTCGATTATCAGGGTATCCAGCCCAATTAGCATCAGTGAATGCAGTAAGTTTTAGAGGAGATAGGTGAAAAGCATAGACCAAATGAAGTAGTTAGACAAAGATAACGCAATATTCTTTTGACAGCTTGCCAATAAGGAAGATGAGGATAGTACATAAACTGATAGACTATATTTACAGCAAAGGAGATATCTAGCCCAATAAAGGCTACCAACGACATTATGATAGAGTTGTGGATCCTCAAAAGGAGGATCCATCGAGAGCTATGATCTTTGTTGACGTAGACATAGGAGTGGATACTGGTTTGGAATTGCGCATATTAGTCTGAAACAATAAATCAATGATATAGCGAGATTGAGACATAAACAAACCATTAGAATTACGACATACTTGAATACCCAAAAAATAGTGTAATGTACCAAGATCTTTAACTGGAAAAGAGGTACAAAGTGAAGAAATAAAGTCAGTGATAAGGGATGGATGAGAGGTAGTGACAATAAACAAGCACATAAATGCAAGCAGAAGAAAAAATAAACAGTGATGAATCCAAAAGTGAGCCATGATATCCTAGAGATAACAGTTTTGAACTAAGCTTGGAAAACCAAGCCCAAGGGCTTGTTTAAGACCATATATGGATTTTTTTAACTTACAAACATGATGAGGAAAGTCAGGATTTACAAACCCGATTGGTTGATGCATGATGATGGCCTCCTCCAAGTTACCGTGAAGATATGTGTTTTGAATGTCAAGCTGATACAGGGGCCATTGACGGGTCCCAGTGATGGAAATCAAGAGTCGGATGGTAATCGTTTTGACCACTGGGCTAAAAGTCTATGACTAGTCTAGATCGGCTTGCTAGTGAAACCCTTTGGCCACAAGACGAGCCTTACGATGATCAAGAGTGCCATCAACATGTCTTTTAGTCTTGAGAACCCATTTGGAGCCAAGTACATTCTACTGGGATTGGGAAGGACTAGATCCCATGTGTTGTTGTGAAGCAGTATTTCAAATTCACTAGCCATGGCAGTATGCCAGGAAGAAAATTTTGAAGTTTCTGTGTAAGAGGATGGCTCTTAAGGGATGGAAGAGATCTCATTGAGGGAAAGGAAAAGTTTAGAGGGAGGCCATGATATGGTACCATCAGTTTGGAGAAGGGGCAGTGAATATTGGATTTTGATCATGTGAGCATGGGATGGATTGAAGAAGGAAGAGGAGAGGGAGCTTCAAATGACTCAGAAGAGGAAGGAGACAAGACACTAGGGTTCGGTGACAAACTAAGCAGTGCTGGAGAAGACGAAGGGATATCGGGTTGAGAGGAAGAAGCAATTGTGTTAAGAGCATTGTTAATAGATTATGCATATATAAAGGACAATTTTGATAAATGTAAAATGAATTTAGATTTTGGCTATTTCATTTATATAAGTCTCCACATTGGAATAGCTATTTTTTTATTATATAACAATAAAATAATATAAGATAAATTTAACTTTGACTATTCACATCAAATCTCTACATTGGATTATCAATTTATTTATTATATAGTAATGAGTAATTAATAATTTAAAAAATATTTAATTTTATTAATTATTATTTTATTTTATTTTATCATATTTTACTATTTAATTTAAAGAAACTGATGAAAGTTTATAGATGTAGATGAAGAGAAGAGAGAGAGTGTTATAAAAAATAATAAAATAAGTATTTGATATATGTACAGTAATATCTATCAAATTTGGTTTTAGTTTTGGAATTACAGTAGCTAAAAGTTACTGTAGCAAAGCTTTGAATAATCCGATGTCATGCTTTTTTATGCCCTATTATGCTTTTGAAGATATTTTTTTAATGTTTGGCTATTCCATTAACAATTCTCTTAGATGAAGGGGGCTCAGGTGTGAGGGTGAGTGACGTGGGCTTATTAATTTGAGGAGTGGGCTGAGTGGGAGTAGAACCCGAGAGATGGTGAGAAGATTTGAAAGATTGTATTTCGGAAAAATGGATGGGCAGAGTGGAAGAGTTGGGAATTTCAAATTGACTATCATGGGAAGCAAACAAAAATTGATTTTCATTAAAGCGAACATCTCAAGAAATGTAGATTTGACCCGTTGGTACATGGAGGCAATTATGTCATTTATCATCGGGGCTATAGTCCATAAAAACACAGAGTTAAGAACACATATCCATTTTATAACAATTAAAGGGTCGTAAATTGGGCCAACAAATAACACCAAAAATACGTAGAAAGGAGTAATCAAGGTGTTGCTTAAATAAAACTTGGAATGGTGAGGAATTATTAAGAATTAGCGTGGGCATATGATTTATAAGAAAAATAATTGTTTGAAAGGCTTCAGTCCAATGTTTAGTAGGAACCAAAGACTAGGCTAATAAAGAAAGCCAAATTTCAACAATATGAAGATGACATCTTTCAACACTACCATTTTGAGCATATGAGTATGGACACGTGACCTGATGAATAATTTCAAATTTTTTAAATATGGTTTGAAGAGGGCGAAATTCGTCACCCCAATCAGTTTGAATGGAAATTATATTTGAAGAGAAAGTATTGCACACATATTTGAGAATGACTACAAAAATAGTAGTAACATCCGATTTAGCATGAAGAGGAAAAAACCAAATGTACTTAGAAAATCATCCACAATAGAAAAATAAAATTTGAAACCATTAGAGGAGAGCACAGGCACTGGTCCCCAAACATCAAGAAATAAAAGTTGAAATGATGAGATGAACGGGAGGGAGATGGGGGATGGGGGATGGGGAAGTACATGAGACTTAGCTTGGAGACAAGCAGAAGAAAGAGGAAGAAATTGAAGTAGAAGTAACTGGGAGATGAAATTGCCAAATGGTGAAGGATGTTATTCGTGGGGAGGGATGGCATAGGCGGGAATGCCATATATGTGAGGAGGTTCTTTCTCTAATGAGAGCTTATTGTGGAGGAGGTGTAGTGGAAAACTTTTGGGAAGAGGGAGTCACGGCCTCAGCATCAGATAGATGAACATACAAACCATTCATAATGGGTCTCCAAAGAAGCACCTCCTGAGTATGTAAACCTTCCCAAGAAAACTGAATAAATTAAATTCAAAGTAAATAGAGTTGTCAAAACAAAATTGACACACAGATAATAAATTTCAAGAAATTAAATGAATATGAAGTAATTGATGAAGAAGAAACTTGTCAGAAGGTGTTTGAAGAAGGCTAGTGCCAAAATTTTGTATGGAAATAGAGGAGCCATCGCCTATACTGACTTGAGAAGTCAGCCGTGAAGTGGTTTGTAGCCGTTGTATCAAGGAACCAATTGGTAAAATTGGAAGTGGTGTTTGGAAGAGTTGTGTAATTGGCCGATAATGACGATGGTGCAAGAGCTTGGTAGGCCTAATTAAATCTATGGTAACATGATAAGACTGTGTGACCCATGATCAGCTTAAAATTTTGTCTTTCAAGCGTAGAAGCTGTCAAAGTAATACAAGGATGAGTCCAGGATCGTATTCCACAGGGACAAAGAGTTATCAAAGCGTTCGTGAGATTTCCTTTGTGTAAAACAAATGTATCGATTATGAAAGATGAAAATAAATGTGAATCTATGTTTCTAAAATTACCAAAACTAAGAAGTTTAGAGAAAATGTGTAGCAAATGAATTAAACTTGTAAGAAACAATAAAACAAACACTTGGGATACAATTTTCACCTACTGATTTGGAGATGGATTTACTTCTCTTTTCATCTTCTCTCAACCATGCTCTCATTCCTATAAATCATGGTCGGATAATATAGCAATGAATCTCAATTCTTAGCCTAATAAAATTACTTGACAAATTATATAATAATTGTGAAATAGTGGAAGAAAGCCATCAAAGTCTTGTTACTTGTTCAAGTATTAATTGTGCCTTTATGTCTACAACTAATCTAAACCAAGAACAAAGAATTTCAATCCTTTCTATATGTAAATTGAAATATTATCCAACAAGTTAAATATTAAAGTCAAATAATATTGAAGAAAATCCACTCCTAAACAGTCATAGGTTACTCATTGAATCCTAAGTCTAAAATCTAGCCTATCATCTCTAAATTAGTAAAATGCTCAAAAATGATAAATCCTAACATTTCAAATTATTGTATGAAAATAAATGAAGAAGAATAAATAAAACAATTCAAATGAAACAAATCTGGAAACCCAACCCGTAACGTCAAACGTAAAACTAAGCAAGAAAAATAATTAAATCCAAACCAGCCGGCAATCCTTTCTTCACTATTTGAACGAAAAGTAAAGAAAAGAAATTAAGAATTCTTCTGCGCCGAACGAAAACGAAGTGAAGTAAGAAAAAGAATAAAATGAAGCCGCCTTCCCTCAAACGAAAAGAAGCAGAAAAATAATCAATAAAAACTAGCCGCCAGCGTCTTCAACGAAAGAAAAATACTCCCTAAAGAAATAAAAACTCTACTGTTGTGTCCCCGTCTGAAGGAAAGAAAGAAAATAAAACTAAAACTCCCCCTGCTTTCTTCAGCTAAACGAAAAAGAAAATGACTAAAAAACAAAAACTGCCACCTAAAGAGTCTGGAACGAAAGGTAAGACACAAAAAAAATAAATCCTCAAAAATAAACTGCTGCCGCCGAACAGAAACCAAAAGAAGCAAAGTGAATAAAATCCAAAACCAACCGCTTCCTCCAAAACGAAAAGTAAGCTACTCGAAAGAAAAGAAAGACTAAGAACTCAAAGCTACTCTACTGCCTGCGTCTTTACCAAAAAGAAAGAAAATAACAACTCCCAGCTAAGCTACCGCTAGGTCTCCAACGAAAAATAATATAAAGGCAAAGCTCAGAACTCCTCTGTTGCCTAGCGTCTGCAACGTGCTGCCTCATAGATGAGATTCCAACATGCTGCCACGTCCAGTGGTCTCCAACATGATATGCAATTGATCTCCTGCTGCTCCAGCTACCCGAACGAAAAAGAAAGAAAAAATAACTCTGCTGCTGCCGCACGTCCAAGTTGGTGCCAACGTGATCTTCTGTCAAAGTTGAGGGCCAGCTGTTCTGCTGACCTGCTGCACGTCCGAGTGCCCCCTTGTGTTCCCTTCATTTATTTCTTTCACTTGCTTTTTGAATTAAAATTATTCTCAGCTTGGACGTGGGCTTCAGTAGTCTTTTATCTTCATAGATTTTTTTCAACTATGTAGGCAATGGCTTTACTCCTGGACACCGACCAAGATTCAAATATAAGTTTTACGTAAGCATTAGTCGGCCACACATCAAAATGCATGCATTTATGTTTAATTAGGGGTAATATCTTATTTCGCATGTCAAATAAAGTTAAGTCACATTATCTAATTAATACTCTTATTTTAACTCATAAAGCACTTTTAACTCAAAATATTTAAGAGTATTAATACCACATAATTGACTATTTATCAACCCACTTGGTGACAAACTTGACAAATGGGTCGATTGGTGGTATAAGAGGAGAAGAAGTTGGAATTCGAAGAAGGGATGTTACGACCACTACCCTGACCTTGCTGAAAGCCATGGCCATGACTTCGGCTAGATAAAGGAGATTGTGAAGGTGGCCTGATGGAAGTGGCGTGGGCATGAACTGTCGGAGAGGAGGGTCTGAGTTTGGTGAGCAAGGCGTGACTCATGGTTCAGGAGATAACCATAGATTTGAGAAGAAGAAAGAGGGTCTGGTCAAGTGCTGATGGATGTTACTAGAGACTCATAGTCAAATCCTAGACCTGCTAAAAGATAGATGATAAATTCAAAAGAGGAGAGGGGCTATCCAATGGCGCTAAGGGAGGAAGCTAGGGGAGTTGCTTCGTGAAAATATTCAGAAATTGTGTCTAAGCCTTTTTTGAGAGTGGTGAGTTGGAGCTAGGTTTGCATTATATAGGCAGAAGTTTGGGCAAAGAAAAGGTTGTGAAGCGTGGTCCAAACCTCACATGAGGTGGAGTACTCCAAGACATGGGAAAGAATAGTGGGCGTAAGAGAGGAGTTAAGGGTAGAAACGAGCAGTTGATCTTGAAGGAGCCATTTAGTGTGTTCATGATTGGGAAGCCTATCAATGGTAGACGCAAGCAGTGTTCATTTTCTTCCATTCCTCTCAAAAAAAAATATGGTGAATTTGTTTATGTTGAATTTAATATTTAGCATGAACCAAATTTTCTTTATTATAGGAAAATGATGTAATCTAGTTTCAAACTATGCTTGTTTTTCTATACTAATTTGATGTAATTCTCTTCTATATTTGTCTAATTTGTTCTAAGCTTATTACTTCTAATTGACTGACCATTAATTAGGTGATTTTGATGCTATGATTTGCTATCGAAAGTGGAAATTATAGTATAGGACATCGATATTTTAGCAAAGGTAAATATAGAGATCGAAAGACTTATATGAACCTATTTAGTCTTAAAATTGTTGGTCTTAATGTTTTCTTACTTTATTAATTTTCATATTCTTGTGTAAAATAATAAACAAGAATGTTTCCAATTGACTATCAAAAGAGGCTTTTGGATGAGTTTGGAGTTTTTGATAACAAATAGAGAGAATTAAATTTAATTAGTTAGATGAAAAAAGTATAGTGAAGGATTAGATGAAATCAATTTCCTAGAAGTCTTGTTTCTCATTAATCTAATCTTTGAACAACAGCTTTCTTTTCCTTTGAATATTTTCTTTAAATTGATTTTATTTCAAATTGCAATTACAAACAATCTTAGTGACTTTTCTAAATAAAATCGAGGTTTATGTAATTTCGGTATACTAAAATTATCAATTCCTGAGGACAATACTTTTTTCATCACTTTACTATACCGAAATTAAATAAATATCGACTTTATTTAGAAAAGTCAGTAAGGTTATTTGTAATTTTAGTTTGAAATAAAATCAATTCAAGAGAAAATATTCAAATGAAAAGAAAACTGTTATTCGAAGATCAAATTAATAAGAAAAAAAAAACTTCTAGGAAATTGATTTCACTTAATCCCTCATTATGTTTATCTAATAAATTGAATTTAATTCTCTGTTTGTTAGCAAAAACTCCAAACTCATCCAAAAGCCTTTTTCAATAGTCAATTGGAAATATTCTTATTTATCATTTTACATAAGAGTGAACAAACTAATAAAGTAAGAAAACATTAAGACCAACGATTTTAAGACTACAACGGTTCATATAAGTTTTTTTATCTCTATATTTACCTATACTAAAATATCAAAGTTCTATCCTATAATTCACTCTTTCAATAACAAATTATAAGATCAAATTCATCTAATTAATTTCCAATCAATTAAAAGAAATAAACTCAGAATAAATCAAAAAAATATAGAAGAGAATTACTTCAAATTAGCATAGAAAAGTAAGCATAGTTTGAAACTATATCACATAGTTTTCCTACAATAAAATAAACAAATTTAGTTCATGCTAAAAATTAAATTCAACATTAAAAAAAATTACCATATATTTTTTGAGAGGAATGGAAGAAAATAAACACTCAAAAAAGATAAGCCTCGCAGTTGCAACATCATCCTTGCAATCACAGCGTCCTCTCTTCTTTTCATCAATAAAGTCCATCCAAAAAAAAAAAAATCCCCAAACACTTATGACCCTTCTACGTGTTTATTTCGTTTGTGCCAGCTACTTGCATCCCTCATTTGATGCCTTGCCAAGTCAAAACCAAAATCCCAACGTGTGTCTGATAAGCCACAACGGTCGGCAATGGCCCTTAGGCCAAATCCCAAATACTTAGGACGAAGTTGGATGTGGAAAGATAATTGCATGAGACAAGCATGCAGAATTGTACATGAGACATATGTGAAAAGAGTCACAGGCGACGTAGAGTCACAGGGGACGTGCAGGCAGAGAAGAATTATGGGCACGTGAAGAATGAGATAATAAACTGGGAAGACTGGGTCACATGCAAGACTGGGTCACTGGCATTGCGGTTGCAAGTTTTACGTCATTAGTTATTGTTATGATTTGAACCTGAATACTTATTGAACTCAAGGATCCCAACACAGAAACCCAATCAAGAATTTCAATATGATAAAATAGATTCAACATCGAAACCCAATCGAGAACTACAATATGATAAGATAATGATAACAAGATAACAAGATAGGCAAAATAAATCTATAAAACAACAAGAAATATGCAAGGAATAAGGAAACAAAAGATACAAACAGGGATTACGTGGTTCGGCCCTAATGGCCTATGTCCACGACAAGAACAGCCTCAGAGATCATTTTATTGATGAATCTGCAAAGCCAATGTGCCATTGTACAAGATTGAACTAATATCGAGCCAAGAGAAGCCACAAGATTTGGCTCTCCTTTTCCCTCAACAAACCCTAGTTCTCTCTACCTCACAGATTCACTCACAAACTCTCTGACGGCCACACTGTACAGAATCTTCTCCCTTAACCCTAACTCGAAGAACATTTATATATATATATACATGAAGCAGAGATCAATCGGATGACTCTCCTGCATTCACATCCTTTAATTGAGATGGCACCGTTTAGTGCACTGCTTGTGTGTCGTGTAATGCACTGCAGGTGTGTCGTTTAATTCACTGCATGTCCTCATTACTTCATTTAACATATAAGAGCTGCTGAATATCAACATGAATTTAATTTCTGCATGAACATCAGTTAGTAACAAGTTGAGTATAAAAATAGTTGACACATTTATCACAGTTATGCTACTTTTATTTCTGTTAGTTACGCTTTGTGTTTACGTATTGGTATTGTTCTGTTTCCAGCTTTCATTTTATTTCGGTTTCCTTGTACATGGCTTGGCTTATTTAAAGCAGCTGTAAGATATCAATGAAGGCAAGTAATCAATTGTTATCCAGAACTTTGCGGTACTTTCTCATCCGAAGAGAAACCCATTTATTTATTTTCATATTACGTGAGTTTGGGACCTATCATTGGACTCAGAGCTAGGTTACTATGGGAACCAATAAAGAGCGTATTGAACTGTTGGAGGCTGGGCTCGGTGAAGTGCAAGATGGGCTCCACCGGATGGAGCTCGGCGTGGCGGATAGGCTACGACATTTGGAAGAGACTCTTAACCGTCTCTCTAATGTATTCCTTGCAGATCAGGAGCCACCAAATCATGGTAACCAATACCGTGAAGGCCACAATGGGGGACGGCTTGTCATATCCTCCAAAACAGCAAAACTGAAGTTTCCTCGATTCTTTGGAGATGACCCGACGGAGTGGTTCAATCGTGTGAACCGATTCTTTGAATTCCAAAACACTCCAGATAACCAGAAGGTTTCTTTGGTCTCTTATCACTTGGAAGGAGAGACCAATCAATGGTGACAATGGATCCACAGGACGTTCCAAGAAGAAGGACGAGTTCTCTCATGGGTAGGTTTTGAAGATCAACTTTGGGCGCATTTTGGACCTTCGGATTGCGAGGATTTTGATGAAGCTCTATCACGGATCAAGCAGATTGGTTCCCTATGGGAATTTGAACAATTAGGCAATCAAGTCACCGGCTGGACGCAAAAGGCTCTTGTTGGAACCTTCATGGGTGGTTTAAACACTAAGATATCCGACGAGATCTGCATGTTTAAACCGCAGACATTGAAAGACGCTATTCACTTCGCACGGATGAGAGATGACCAACTAATGAGACAAAAGGAGGGTCACTCGACCTGCACCACCAGTGCAAACTCCCCTAGCTCTTCTGCCAACAAATCGTGCAGCACCCACAACACCTGTCTGGCGATTGAGTTGGGAAGAAATGCAACGACGACATCTCCAAGGTTTATGCTTTAATTGTAATGAACGGTTTACTGCCAGACATAAATGTCAAGGGCCACATATACTTATGTTGGAGGGACGTAAGGATAGCAACAATGTATTCTGCAACGACGTCACAGAAGGACAACAAGCGGAAGAAAACCAAGAGGAGCCCCGCGAACTAGAGATTACATTGCATACAGTAACGAGATGGTCCGCGCCTGAAACCATGCGTGTAGCTACCAAGATCGGTTCCCACGAAATCATCGTACTCATAGACAGTGGGTCAACTCACAACTTTATTAGTGAGAGGTTGGCCAATGAACTGAGGTTGCAAGTAGTGCCAACCGAGAGATTCACCGTGCGGACAGCTGATGGAGGCAAACTAAAATGCTAGGGGCAATTTGACGAGGTGCGAGTGGACCTCCGAGGCACACTTTTCTCTTTAACTCTTTACTCTCTTCCTCTGACAGGGTTGGATCTAGTTATGGGAATTCAATGGCCGGAAATGCTAGGATCCGTGGTTTGCAACTGGAAGCAGTTAACCATGGAGTTTCTTTGGGAGAACTAGATCAGGCGGTTACAAGGGACCAACGGTGAAGTTATTCAAGCCGCATCATTCAAGGAGCTTTCAAAGGAGGCTCGCCAGGGCCATTTCATTTTCACAATATGCCTATCCCTCGGTGCCCAGGAGTCAAACAGAAAAATGCATCCGGACATGCAGAAACTATTACAAGAATTTTTGGAATTATTCCAAGAACCTTCGAGTCTACCCCCCACCCGAGAAGTTGATCACTGCATCTCGCTCAAAGATGGAACCAAGCCGATTAACGTCCAATTGTACTGATATGCATACTATCAAAAGGAGGAGATCGAGAAATAAGTTCACGATATGTTAAATGCAGGCCTCATCCGACCTAGTACAAGCCCGTTTTCATCACCAGTACTATCAGTGAAGAAGAAGGATTGAAACTTTTTTGCACAGATTATCGGGCACTCAATGCTGCCACTGTGAAGGATCGCTTTCCCATTCCCACGGTGGAGGATATGTTGGATGAACTCTATGGTGCTTCGTATTTCACCAAGCTAGATCTGAGAGCTGGGTACCATCAGGTACGAGTAAATCCCCCAAATATTCCTAAAAATGCTTTCTGTACTCATAACGAACATTACGAATATTTGGTTATGTCATTTGGCCTGTGTAATGCACCTTCTACCTTTCAAGCTATTATGAACTCTATATTTCGCCCTCATCTTAGAAAATTCATACTAGTTTTCTTCGATGATATATTAGTTTATAGTCTGACTTGGGACAAGCATTTGGTGCATGTAAAACAGACTTTGGCCATATTGAAGCAGCAACAGTTCTTTGTCAAGGCTAGCAAGTGTGCTTTCAGGCAACAAGAGCTCGAGTATTTAGGGCACATAGTCACCTGTCAAGGAGTGAAAGTAGACGACAGTAAGATTGTAGCGATGGTAGCATGGCCCCGACCTACTAACATTACTGAGCTAGGTGGATTTTTAGGGTTGATAGGATATTACCGGAAGTTTGTCAAAAATTATGGCATTATAGCATGGGCCCTCACCAACCTCCTTAAGAAAGGCAAATTCAGGTGGCACAAGGAAGCAGAGGATGCTTTTCTGACTCTCAAAAAAGCCATGACCACCACACCAACGTTAGCAATGCCCAACTTCAACGACACCTTCACTATCAAAACCGATGCATCAGGAGATGGGATTGGAGCAGTGTTGTCCCAACAAGGTAAACCAGTAGCTTTCATAAGTCGGGCCCTAGAGGTAGCAAAAAAATCGTGGTCCACCTATGCCAAAGAGATGCTAGCAATCGTGGAAGCAATACGACTATGGCAGCCTTATCTCCTAGGCTAAAAATTCTATATTCAGACATATCAAAGAACCCTAAAATGTTTTTTGGAACAACACATCTCCACGCCTGAACAGCAAAACTAGGTAGCCAAACTCTTAGGCTATGACTACGAGATCACTTACTGTCCGGGACGTGAGAATTCGGCAGCCGACGCCCTTTCAAGAAAACAAGGTAGCCCGGTTCTGCACAAAATCTTCATTTCTCAGGTTAACTTATGGGAGGAAATCAAGCGAGCTGCAAAGGAGGATCCCTATATTCAGAACATGAGCCAGGTAGTTGCGGACTAGCCCAACAGCCATTATGTGTGGCGCAATGGTCTACTACGTTACAAAGAAAGGGTCATCGTACTAGCCAATCCTACTTTACGTTCCAAGCTAATGCACGAGATGCATGACACCAAGACGGGCAGACACTCAGGCGTACTGCGCACATACAAAAAATTGGGGCAACAATTTTATTGGTCGGAGATGCTCAAATCGGTCCAGGAGTACGTCAAGGGCTGCATAGTGTGCCATAAGACAAAGGCTAAAACCTTGGCACCAACAGGGACTCCTACAACTATTGCCCATTCCATATCAAGTATGGGATGACATCACGATGGATTTTATTGAAGGGTTACCGATTTCACAGGGCAAGGATACCATCATGGTAGTCGTCGATAGGCTCAGTAAGTCAGCCCATTTCCTTACTTCAAGCCATCCCTTTACGACTAAAGGTGTCGCAGAAAAATTTTTGGAAGGTGTTGTTAAGCTACACAGGATGCCCAGATCAATCGTTAGTGACCGCAACCCAATTTTTGTGAGCAACTTCTGGCAAGAGTTCTTCAAGATGTCGGGCTCCAAACTGCAACTCAGCTCCGCGTATCACCTACAGACTGATGGACAATCGGAAGTCGGCAACCGATGTGTCGAACAGTATCTCAGATGCTTTGTACACCAGTGGCCACGCAAATGGAACTTCTACTTACCTTGGGCTGAATACTAGTACAATACCACTTACCACATCTCCACGGGAATGACCCCTTTTCAAGCACTATATGGTAGATTGCCACCCACCATTCCTTCGTACAGCGAGGGCCTCTCACCAGTGCATGAAGTTGATCAGCAACTACGAAACAGGGATGAATTACTCCAACAACTCAAGGCCAACCTTGCACGCTAAGTTAATCGAATGAAACAATTAGCAGATCAAAAACAACGTGATGTGTCGTTCGAGGTTGGAGAGTTAGTGCTTCTAAGGCTACATCCGTACTGCTAGCAAACCGTTTTCAAAAGAGTTCACCAGAAATTAGCCAGCCGTTTCTATGGGCCCTACGAAATCTTGGAGAAAATTGGTTTGGTCGCATACAAGCTCCGCTTACTAGACGGGTTGCGCGTTCATCCCATATTTCACGTATTCTTACTCAAACGGTACAACACTAACAAAGAAAATGGGGTGACGCCTAGCAAAGAGTTGCCACCATTCACTGACGATGGAATAGTCATAATGAAACCACGTGCTATACTGGATCACCGCTGGATAAAACGAGCCTAGATTATCGAAGAGAGTTTGGTCCATTGGGAAACTCTACCTGTAACAGCCCGCTAGAAATTCAATTAAGGAATTTCTATTGACTTTAGGAACCTCGTGAAAACTCTGTAAGTTTACACGAATCGACTAATCGCATAAATTTTAGCCTGTCAACATAGTTAGTGTTATCACTCACTATTGTGCCAGAAATGCGATTTTAATTATTTGAGATAGTTAAAAGTGTCAGAATACATTATAGACTACACCACTAGGCTTAATTGAATATTTAGAATTTTTCAGTACTAAGTTTATTACGTTTATTTTTGGAGTGAATAGTAACCTCGGTAAATGTACTGAGCGCAGTGTTTTCAAAATCATAGTGTGAAATGTCCAAATTAGGATAGCGATATTTTATTTGGACACTTAGCAAGATCTTAACCACACATAATGAATAGTATTAGATACTTGGCACAAAGAGAAACCATTAGATGGAATTGTGAAGGAAATCAAGGTGTGAGATCATGACACCTAAGCAAAATACACATTTGGAAAATATCTTAAGAATAGAGATTTAAAATACACATAGAAAGATTTTAGCCACCTTACTCTTCCAAGTCTACTCCACATTTGGAAAATATATTGAGCTGATTTTTATAGATACTATTGGATAGAATATTTTGAGATAATATTTTATAGATATTTTGGGTAGGAGAAAACCACACTCAACTCTCAACTCCAGCCTTATCATCTCCCTTATCTCTTCCATAAGCATCTCCAGCCATCACCCACGAACTTATCTTCATTTACACGTTTCTTTAAAAGAATATCAAACATTCTCTCTCGGACAGCTTTTAGGAGTTCTTTTGCATGCCCATTTCGAAGCTGTTGTAAGTGTTTTATCATAAAGTCTCCTTCATATAAGTTGTTCCTTTTTGAGTCTAGTTTACATGGATATCTTATTTGCCCCATTTGAAGATCATTTGATCAGTCAAATATTGTGTAAACTATAGAAAGGTCATTCTGGGAGATAAACTGGAGAATATGTTATAGTTTGGAGTTTTTGACCGAGCTAATGGATAGATATTGGTCCGAAATTTTTATGGAGTATTGTTAACATGTATATATGACTATTGGTTGAGGATTTTTGCATGATTGAAGGTTTTGATGAAATATTTGCTTAGATTTAGAAACTTAGAAACTGGAAGAAGAAAAACAGTTTCTATTTTGAGAAAGTTTAACTCTTTGGTGGTCTAAACCTATTCTAATGACTTTGATAATTTTATTGGAGGATCCTAACCATCTTATATACATGTTATATTATTATTTTGAAGATATTTGATGTTAGTTTCAAAGATATGAAATTTTATGTAAAGAGATATTCAGATAAGCCAAAGTGTGGATGTTCTTGGCTAAATTTATGTTTTGGTTAATTTTTAACCATGTGATCTTGAATTAGAAGCTTATATATGTTTTAGGACATCTTTTTAAACCATGTGATGATTTGGTTTGAAGATCACATATTTATAAGTCATAGATCAAAAGGTTGATCAAAACAAGTTGGAAACAAAAATCAATAGAAATAGCATATGAGAATTTCGGCCCTATGGAGTTTTAATAGTTGTGATTAGTTTTAAATTTTTCTAAATTGATATTTGAGTTGAGGATAAAATTTACATGAGGCATGTAAATTTTGGTGACTTTTGGAGTTAGTATGCAAAATCCTTAAGTTATGGGTAAAACGGTCATTTTCCTACATATAGAAAGTAAAATGAAAATTTTACTCTTTAAGTTAGTATTTTTCCATATTTCAAATTATTAGTGATTTAGTACTAACTTTTAGAATCACTAATTACAGTTCCTCGTGATCGCGCTTGAGGTTTTATAAGAAACGCGGAGATCGAGGTAAGTTAGCTTTTAACTTACTAGTAGTCTACTGTGTATGTGTGCTAAGTAAAAGAACTACAGTGTATGTATGTGTGTTATCATATATGTCATGCCACGCCAAGTTATCACGTAATTGTTTATTATAGAGAATTTATTCTCTCATCAATTTTTATCTGTTACATAATATATTCTGTTATGTATTACTGTACATTACAAGTACGTCATGCTAAGTATGCCATCTATTACATGTATGTCAAGTCATGTAATATTCACTGTTGCAAGTATGTCATGTTAAATATGTTGTCTATTATATGTTATGCCATGTTACGAAATGTTTCTATCTCAAGTTGGTCATGTATTTCAAGTTATGTTCAAGTCACGTTTCATCTTGAGTACATTATGTTTGTGTAGAATACATGGGGCTACAACAACTGTGGAGTACGTATTTTACTACAATTGTGATGCGTAGAATACATGGGGCCACAACAACTGTGGAGTATGTATTTACACGTAGAATACATGGGGCCACAACAACTGTGAAGTATGTATTTTTCATATTAAGTCAAGTTTGTGTAGAATACATGGGGCCACAACAATTGTGGAGTATGTATTTATACGTATAATACATGGGGCCACAACAACTGTGGAGTATGTATTTTTCATGTTAAGTCAAGTTTGCGTAGAATACATGGGGCCACAACAACTGTGGAGTATGTATTTACACGTAAAATACATGGGGCCACAACAACTGTGGAGTATGTATTTTTCATGTTAATTCAAGTTTCAAAGCAAATTCATGCTAAGTCAAGTTTCAGATCAAGTTCATGTCAAGTCAAGTTCAGTTCATGTTTCAATTTAAGTTATGTGAATTATGCTACGTTGTACTCCAAGTTATGCTTTAATTACTTATGAATTTGATTATGCATTTATGCTTTTACTGACATCCATGCATCATTAGCTTGTGTGGAAGTTTTTTTTTAACTTACTGAGATTTGTAATCAAATCTCACTTTGGTAGTCCCAACTACTATTCCCCCCGAATGGTAGATCTTGTTACAGGACCTGAACGAGAATCAGGAGCTGATCAACTAGACACAGTTGACTAAGTGACGGTGCGACATAAATGTTGATATAGTAATTAACGTAAATTACTACTTGTACGATTGAGTTGCATCTCTACTACTTTTTGGATCATAACCATTTTGGACTAGTGTTGTGATCTTAGTTGTTCAATGGATTTTTATGTATGAAATATGTTTTAAACATTTGGGATATTTTCAATTTGGTGCATAGTATTGCTAAAGAAAAAAATTTATCCGCTACGAATATTGCATATTGTTAGATGCATGTTAGGAATATTGCATCTTATATGTCATGAACGGGGGCAGGTAACCTTGTGTTGCATGTCTCGACGCTTCAAATGTCTGTCCGATCCCAAACGGAATTTGGGGGCGTCACACTACCAGTAGAAGAAGCAACGTGGGAGCCCACCAAATAGCTGTTGGAAAGGTTTCCGGGCGTGAACCTTGAGGACAAAGATCCACCTAATGGAGGAGGTATTGATAAGCCATGACGATTGGCAAGGGCCCTTAGGCCAAATCCCAAATACTTGGGATGAAGTTGGATGTGGAAAGATAGTTGCATGCGACATGCATGCAGAATTGTACGTGGGATGTACAGGAAAAGAGTCACAGGCGACGTGTAAGCAGAGAAGAATTATGGGCACGTGAAGAATGAGATAATAAATTGGGGAAGACTGGGTCACCTGCAAGTTTTACGTCATTAGTTATGCTACTTTTATTTCCATTATTTAAGCTTTGTGTTTACGTATTGGTATTGTTCTATTTCCAGCTTTCCTTTTATTTCGATCTCCTTATACATGGCTTAGCTTATTTAAGATATCAATGAAGGCAAGTAATCAAGTATTATCCAAAACTTTGCAGTACTTTCTCACTCAAAGAGAGACCTATTTATTTATGAATTTTGCTACATATAAATATAGTCACGTATTAATCTGTATACCAATACTGATTTATTCATATTTAAAATTTAAATTAATATTATTTTTAATAAAATCTATTTTTTAATCAATCACATCATATTAATACATAAATTAATATATAATTATGCTTGTAATTATATTTTTCTTTTATTTATTTTCATATCACGTAAATTTGGGACCTATCAGTGTCTCGCACGTCCCTTGTGACAACAAATCTATTACATGCTGATTCATAAAATCCAAAAGGACCCCACGTGAACTACTTTTACCAAGTCAAACCCCCAACCCGCTCCTCATTACATGCTGCTCCAATTGCAAATGGCAACTTACTTCCACGCCCAAGAACCATGCCAAAGACTCCATCATAGTTTCTTTTGGTGCAGCAATTCCTCTATTCTAATAGAATCTTCATTTAAATGAAAGGTCACTAGGCTATGGCTTCTAAAATTTGAATCTTCATTTTCTTTAAATTTGAAATAAAATTTAAATGACAATAATAATGCCTAAAATCAATAAAAATAAATAAAATTAGACAAAAATTTAAAGTTTAAGTTATAAAATATACTAAATTCAAGTCATCAAAGTTCCATCAACAAAGCCAATATAGCTGGTTACCTTTGAAAAAGGGAATATAGCTGGTTACCTTTGAGAATTATCAATGGTTAGTTTTTAAGTTACTAGATGAGAGGCTGAGTTTATGATCGTTGGTTTGGGTGGAGCGAATTTTTCTGGTTCTATGGTAGACGAGAAGAAACCTGACGGATGAGTCCTTTTGAGGCTCTAATTACCATAAAGAATGAAGGAAAGGTGTTGCACAGAAGGTGCTCGTAAGAATGCCACAAACAATCTAACAGTTTCACAAAATCATTTCTGTATTGATTCTTACTTGCTACTGCACTACATTTGTATTTCAGTATTTATAGACAATGCCAGACTACTTCTACCGACGCATGCCTTTGTGAGAATTCTGTTACAGGAAATATTTCTAGACTCTTCCACAATATTATTCCATTATGAAAATTCTGTTATTCCTTTCTGCTTTGCTTTGGAGCTGATTGCACTAGAAACTTCCTCCGAGGCATAAGGTAAATGTGCTCTAATACATGCAAACCTTTCCCAATAATTGAACAACATTCTCGAATTCTTTAATTCCTTCACAACAATTCCCTTATTCCTTAGTAACAAGTCAACTTCATGAGTAAAAACCAGACACCACTAGATTTTCAATCACATATCTAACCCAGCACTTGAACCACCTGCCATGACGGGTTTCGGTTCCTGGGATGTCAGAGAAACTTCGATCCAAAACATTGTCAGAAATGAAGATCCCAACTAAGAGTTTGAACGGTTTTCTGGAAGTAGAAAAATTATTATTGGCATCCCATTTGAAAGCACCCATATTCTAGAGTTTTTACTTTTAAAGTCCTTTCAACTTTCTTAAATAAAACTTTTAAAATAATTTTGGCACGAGGGGAAGGTTCTCAAATCAACTACCATTACAGACCAACAAAATACTACAGAAACAAAGTTTCAAACTTTCAAACAATTAAACTTTTTTAAATCTTAAAACAAAAATAATATTAAGATATTACTTTTTTTGAACTTGCAACTCTCATCTCAACTTAACCCACTATCCAAACCTCTGCTACCAAGCATGTGCGAGTCTGCTCAGAAGATGCATATATAAGATCATAGAAAAATTTCATATGTCCAGACATAATTAAGCAACATCATCATAGCAGTTGGCACATTTTCTCTCAACATCATTGGTAAAAGTCTGAAACATCTTTGAATGAAAGCGAGGACAAATGCAACATTTATAAAATACTTCTGATGGGTCACAAACAAAACCAAGAACGCCGAGAACATTACATAAAACATGTTTATTAAGCAACAGTAACTGAGAACTTATCAAATGGCACCTCAGATAATATATTCCAAAAGTGGAAATTGCAGACAATCAACACGGCATCAGATTCTGACCGCCCGTCTGCTAATTCTCATCATCGAGTGTACATTAGAAGTAGTTCGAAATTCAGAAAATTGCAAATCTTTTCCCCTCACAATGACTGAATAAAGAGTATATCTTTCAAAAGATTGAAAAACAACAACCTTAATTAAAACAAACAGGCAAAAAAGTAGTATCCCCAAATCAAAGCATAAATAGAAAAATAGCCGAGAATAATGCCAATGAAGACAAGGAAGGCATCAGATAATAAGCGGAGTTGTAGTCTACATCTAGTTCAGTGTGTAGGATAAGAATTTTCCATCATTTGCCTTCCTGTGGAAGAGGGCTTCCAATATCGATCATCAACAACAGAGAAAAGCGAAAAGATTGAATATACTACATCAAATATTCAAAATATTCAAAACAACCAAGATATTCAAAACAAAATATAAAGTAAAAGGAAGAAGAATTCAAATCGAAGAATTCAAAAGAAAAGGAACAGAGAACAATGCCGATGAAAACAAGGAAGGCATCAGATAATAAGCGGAGTTGTAGTCTACATCTAGTTCAGTGTGTAGGATAAGAATTTTGCATCATTTGCCATCGCCTGGAATCTCATGGAATCGGGTTTCCAAAATCGACCATTACCAAAAGAGAGAAAAAAACAAATTGAATATGCTAAACGACATCTTCAAGACTATTAATAAACAATCAGGAACTAACAAGCAGACTAATATACATATGAAACCCAATAGACTACTTAATGGCGTCAGAGTGTGAGTATTTCTCAACACAGTTTATCAGTATATCAATAAGCGGTTTAATCACATTCATCACTTGCCGTTTCATGTGGCATATCATTAGATTTACATACCAGAGAAAAACTTCAGTTACACTAAAATAAAAATGAAATTAAGGGAAAGACAAAAAAAAAAAACAGAAATCAGAGAAGAGAGTATCGGTAGGTCCATTTGACACCAAGGCAAAAGACTTGAGAAGTCTGCAATGGGCTGGTAAGCCTACCTCTCTCTCTCTCGGCACCCGTTATATCTCCTCGAGCATTGAGATTGCCACTCCAGGAGAGGGTAAAACAGATGCACTGATTTCATATAGAGAAATGGAGTTTTCGAACTCGGATAATCGATCAGAATCGAGGAAAAACAGTTACTGATACTAAAGAAAAAAGATTGAGATTTCTGAGTGTTTTCAAACATTTGAGAATAAAAATCGAGAGAAATTAGGGCTTTGGTATACAAGGGTTTGGAGAAGAGGAATGCAAGGGACGGCGAGGTGTATGAATGGCTACGAGGCTCCTATGAAGGCCTATAAATAGGGTTTTACATCGGGGGCGCTGATTAAACGGTGAGTTCTGAGGAGTATACTACTGAAAACCCCACGGAGTGGATTGCTGTTTAGCCCTTACTTGTGTCGTCTCCAGCAGGGCCTAGCCCACCACAGCCTATAAAATCGTCCCAATAAGTAGATGAGTTTTACTAAACTAATACTGTCTTTCGATACTAAGTTGAGCTATTTATAAATAATAATAAATTAAATTGATAGAGTAAATTATATAAAATTCATTTAAAATAAATTTAGATGTATTTAAATATTAAAATGAGTTTAGTACTGTTTATAAAAAATTAAAAAATATACAAAACCTATTAATTATTGAAAAGTTGTTGTAATGATTGAATAATTAATTTATTAAATCCTTTAGTAATAAATAACATAAATCAAACATAAATTTCTTCAATGAATGTAAAACAATTACAAAAAAATGTAAACAAAATATTCCGAGCACTATAAAAATAAAATTTTCTTACTCCAAATTTATAAAAACAAAATAAAATAATTATGAATAAAATTCCTAAGGCTATTTAATTAGTAGTAAAAAAATCTCAAAATTTGCGGAAGGAAAAAAAATAGAGACTCGCCTAGGCAATTGAATCGTCACTCAATAATCAGCTCAAGACATTTGTGTCTGGCTCAAGCGAGCTCAGTTGCTCGAGGTTGGCGCTTGTGGCATTTAAAAAACCAACTCGAGTGAAAATTGTTTATTTCGTACAACAAGGCGCCGCTCAATCCATGAAACCCGTCTTCCTCCCCCAAATTTTTTCCCACTATCATTTTCCTTCCATTTCTCACCTCGAATGTGTGTCATTCTAGTGATTTGTCTAACGAAATCCTCTTCTACTCACAGTAAGCCTATCATCTTCAAATCCTTTTATATTTTGCACATTGTTTCCCATTAGGGATTTTGGTTTGGATGGAAAATAAAGTGTTGGGTATTTCGGTTTTTCATTAGGAATTGAAACAAGGCATTTTCAAGATTTCCTTTAGGTTCTTGCACGTATACATTGAGTCCTTGTTGTACTTTGAAAGTATTGCATCCAACATGAATTTTTATTCTCAACTTGTAAAGAGGGTGCACCGAGTGCTTGAGAAAATTTCCAAATGAGTCATGCATTTCAGGTTGGGAAGTGGATTGACCAAAATGTTTACCCAATCACATGTAAGTTTTGGACTTATATGACTGCAACTTCCTTCAAAATAACTACTATGATTTAGAAGTGTCAAAGATCAAATCAAAAATTAAGGATGAGTTTGCTATTGTTTGGAAATAATTTCTCAACTCCTTAATTAGATGGTCCTTGTCAGATTCTTTGATATCCCCTTTACAACTATCACTTGCCCCTCTATCAGTGCATATACCTTGAAAATCAATTGGTTAGAAAATGTCGGCGAATGAGTTTGTATATCCGAATCATTGGATTTTTTCAAGTAATGTGCCCTAATGCTTTTGTTAGAATGATTGCCATGAGTTTCAATACATATGGATGAGGAGGATAGGCAAGACATGATGGGCTTAGTCCAATTCTCAAGAAAATCAAAGGGTGCAAACTGTAGGGTGTTTGACAAAGCTCCATTCAAGCCTATCATTTAGAGAGAGAGAGAGAGAGAGAGAGAGAGAGAGTACTTCAAGTTTATTGATAGCCCTCACTTATGGCGGAGGAAAACTATGGTTACAATCAAATACCTGGGGGCTACATAATCATAAAGACCCAAACCCAGGCATCAAAAGATTTAAATCATAAAACCACAATACAAAATAAATAAAAGAAAGCACTACCACCAAAGCAAAAGAAGCACAAACAACATGCAAAACAAGGTTAGCACATGCAAAAATAAAGCAATACAACACCAACCAAAAAACCATAATCAACCAAGAAATAAACTAAAAACAGCAAAATCAAACTAAATTAGTAGAAACGTAGGGAAGGAAGACCTAGCACATCAAATTGAATTAAACCTCTTAGTAGCCTCGGCACTTCCCCAAGGACTTGCCACTCCATGTGTTGACCCATCGCACCATACTTTGCAAACCAATCTATAGCTTTATTACCCTCTCTAATGACATGTCCCACAGAGCAAACCATCGAATCCATATTGTATTGCAGCGCTCCCTTATTAGCTTTCTCAGGATCAATATAGACTACATGTAACCAAGTACTCCTTTATTCATCCCTTTACCTACAACTTTCTTGTACTGAATGAGGTTATCAAGGGGATGAGTAATGGCATCTAGCGGGGTGCACTGAAACAATTGACAAGAATTTTGGTGAGCAATTTGCATACTGTACTGCAGCGCTCCCTTGCCTAGATTGCCCCCTTATGGTCTTAGGTGTCTCTCATTTGGGATTAAATAAATTTGTGTTCAACCGAGAGGGAGGATAGAGTGACTAGTTTGGAACAAATCTTTGAAACTAGGAAAGAGGGAGAATCTAAAGCCCAAACACTTTTCTTTTTAAGATCTCTACACAATTTGCTCGATCTATTGTCATGTATGCATGCATACATGATTTTAGTTTGTTTGTCAATATATCCATAGAAAATATTGAAAGATCAAAAAACTCTTCATTTTCATTATGCCATTTGGGAGGTGTTGTGGGTCAATCATCATTAACCCATTTAGTTGTATTTAGAAATTACAAGAGTAATGGAACACCTAGGGGATTTGAAACCCAATCTTCCCAGGAGAAAACTACAATAGAGGAATGACATGCATGCAGAATTATTTAAGTTCCAATGAGATTTTTCCATTTGAACCATCTCAAGTTCCAAATGGCCATAAGTAAAGCCATTTCAGGCCTCATGAATGACTTTTACCATTTGACTAGAGTGAACAATAGCCTAACTTCATATCTCTATATGTTGGCCTTATATGAGTTTTAATATTTTGTGCGTCTTTTGTTCAAGAAAATGCATCAGAGTCATGGTCAAGATACAATAATTTTTCACTTTTCTCAAATATTTCCAACAAATCTAATCATTTTACTAAATAATATAAGCATAGGTTTAGGAAAATCAATATGTGGTTGTTTTTTTATTTGAGTAAATGCATTGGCCTTGTTGGATCATTTTTGTGGAGTGGAGCCATTTACTTCGATTAAATATAACGTCTTTATAACTTGTCTGCTTGACTCTTTATATACACCCTGATTCTTGTTCAACTTTTAGTTTTATGTCTTTTCCTAATTCTTGTTTTTATCAATGTATGTTTTAAATTGTAGAGAGAGAGAGAGAGAGAGAGAGAGAGAGAGAGAGAGAGGACGTGTCAAACAAAGCCTAATCAGTAATAAGTTGGCTATAATGGTTTCAAATTACATCCCGATTGACTTAAACTGACGGATCATGGGAGCGATTATATAAATATCATACTAATATTTTTATATATACATGTTTATAGCCCAGATAATTATGGGAAAAAAATACCCTATCTTTTCTATTGTTTTGGGGTCAAAGTCACTTTCTCACTCAGAAACATTGACTTTCAGTATTTTTTGAATATCCCCATATACATTGGGTCATTCATATTAATTTTGCTCAATGACTAATTTTCTTTATTATGCCTACAAACAAATACCATGCAACGGGTGCGAGGTCAAACAAATCCTTCTGCTCCTGCCCAAGCACACTTCCATAATACTTGGGCACAACAACTCTACACTGAAAAATTTTCTCACCACACTTCCATTGTTGAGTGTGAGATCTCCCTAGGTGAGCTTTAGGAAACTATACTGCCTCGCATTTTTGAGTCTTGCCAGTGGGTATCATTAACCGCTAGTCTCCCTACTCCATTTGTGGAGTTGGTCCAAGAGTTTTACTCCAACATTCATGCCATCTTACTCTATGGTTCTTTGATGTCAATTTTATGAACATCCAATTCCTAGTGACTCTGGACATGTTAACTGATTTGTTTAACACTCCTCATATGTTTGACCCCCCATATCCCTATACTAGCACCTCTACTCCCAGCAACCTGCTATCCATGCCTTCTTGTATGGATATAAGGTTAATTGGGATGGTCGGACACCGTTGCATACCCATCAGTTGCCCCTGACTATCTCTTTCTTATTAGGGTCGTGCTTACTAACATTTACCCAACTGACCATCACATTGATATTGCCCTTGACAAAACCACTCTGCTTTATGCACTGATCAATGACGTTCCCATCAATTTGGGAAGTTATCTTTGTAGGGTCATTCTTGAGGGTTATGAGTCCAACAAAGTACAGACTAGATTACCTTTTGTTAGTCTTGTCACCCACATTGCTTTGTCTCAGTCTATTGATATTCCTCCGACGGAGCCTAGAATCCCTCTTAAGGCTTCTATTGGTCATAAGACCGTTGAGCTGAGTTGTGCGTACATTCGCCCTCATCCTTTGAATGTTGAGCATCCTCCTGCACCCACTTCTCAATCATCCTATTCTAGGTCATCCAGTTCTCAGTCATCTAGCTCAACACCATCCACTTCTGCACCTTATTCGAATGAGCCAAACATACAAATGGTACTTGATTATTTGAGCTACATGGATGCTCATCTTGATCACTTCGATACTTGCTTCTATAGTCTTGATCACATCGATGCTTGTCTTGAGCACATTGATACATGCCTCGATAGTCTAGATGGTCATGTACATTGCATCAAGGATTGTCTAGATACTTGCATTGATAGCATGGATGCTCATATAAATCGCATCGAGACTTGCTATGATAGTTTGGTATATCGTGTTGATACCCTACACACTTGCATTGATATGCTCTAACACACAATGACACGACACTTCGACAAACTTCAAGAAATATTAGTTGCCACCATTGATGAGGATGATGGCAATGCGAGTAAGGTTGGCAAGGATGATCAAGCTCGTGACGATGGTGGTCATTGAGCCCTTTGTCATATTTGTGGGGTAGGATAGGATGAAGCTAGGTGGGAGTAGCCTATAAAGAAAAAACATGTAATTCTTTTTGGCACACATGATTTGTGCTCCTATTTTATTTTATCAAACTCAATTCATGATTAATTTGTAATGAATATTTTCTTGATGAAATTTGTGCTTGTCATATGCTTGTTGTGTCTATAGTTGTTCTTACTTTTGCTTCTTCAATTCATGAGTGGGGTCTATCATCACTATGTTTTGAGGTTGGCTAGTGAGATTAGATCATATGTTTTTAATGAAAGTTTGCTCAATTCAATAATGCTTTTGTTACAATATTTATGATTTTAATATTAGTATTGTTTTGCAATTTGAATAAGATGAATTATTTATTATATCTTTTGTGGAAATTAGAATTTTTGTAATGATGAGATAAGTTTGATTGAGATACAAATTACACCTAGGTGAGCTCAACATGGCTCAAGCAGAACTCATCTTAAGAGTTTGCTTAAGCTTCGCTCGATGTGCCGCTTGAGTGAACCTCATATAGAGAGTATGCTCAAACTTCTCTCGATGTAAAGGTTGAGCGAACCTCACTTGATTCTGTACTTCAAATTTAATTACAATGCAACAACAGATGCATTTAAAAAAAAAAAAAAAAACTGAGTCTCTCTACATTAAACATTGATATATGTAAATAAAGTGTGCTCAATTTCACATCTATTTTACATTGGTGCCATGAACAAAAAACATGGCATACACAATGTTTAACATTAGGGGTTTCTAGATTGCCCAGTACTATTCACCCACATAGGTAGTGCAATAGCTTCCCTCGTTGCGGCCATTACATGTGCCGATGCGCTTGACATGTCAGGATTATGAGATTCTTCATTGTTGTTCTGCTCCTCATTCATTTTTGGAAAATCATCGAGATTGTGCTATAGTTTGCAAATTTATAATCATCAAGCGTAATGGTGCAGATGAAGTTAGGTTCATAACATACAATAATACGATATCATTATCGAGTTGGAAGGTATGAGGGCATTAATTTTAAAATTCAAAAATGCCTCCTCAGTCATTGAGTTGAATTATTACATTTTTAATGCTTTTGGAACCAATATATATTAATTCTTTCATTACTTTATCATTGGTTTTATATGGAAAAATGAATAAATCAAAGTTGTGATTTTAATTGATTAAAAGCATAAATTTCTACTCTAATTTTATCAACTGCCAATTAATATGGATTATGGTACATTTCGCTTGAGCGGCCAAAAGCCACCGCTCGAGCGAAGTCAGGCAGATTCAAACGCTCGATTTTCGCTTGACAATGGGCTCGAGCGAGATGCGGAAAAAGAGATCGCTCGAGCGGAGGCATTTGGCCGCTCGAGCGAATTCAGGCAGAGTCGAACACTCGATGTTCGCTCGACAGGCCGCTCGAGTGAACTTAGGCAGAGTCGAACGCTCGATGTTCGCTCAACACTCCGCTCGAGCGAATATCGCATTTTTACAGATCAGGGTTTATTCTGCCGTCAGAGTATATATATGTTTTTTTTACATCTTAGGACGACTATTGGGCTAAAAAACTCAGTTTTGAGTAAAGAAACACTTAGAATTCATTTTTTTTCTTTGATTTTCGTTCAGATTCGGAGAGGAGGATTCATTCAATCGATCATTCACGCAGCTACACAATTTCCACTGGATCATTCACTCACACTGCAGCAGATTGAAGAACTCCTTGAGGGGTCCAATTGCCACTGTAGCTCAGCCTCCTCCACCGCTTCGAATCTTCATCTCCATTCAACTGGCTTGATCTTTTCAATTCCCTACTTGCTATTTCATTTCAGTTTTGAGTTTCTGAATTATTTTAGAGAATTTTGATTTAGACGTTTGAGTAATTTATTTGTTATTCATTTAATTCGTGTTATTTATTTTTATCGTTTCGTTAAGCTTTCATTTTAGTAGTGATTACAATTACGGTGATTTAATTTGAGAATTTGTGATTTGAATATAATGATGAACCCTAAAACATTGAATTTGGGGCTTTTCAATTTTCAGTGCATGTTTTATCAATTACTTCCTAATTTAGTTTAAGTCTTAATCTAGTTTTATTAATTTTTGAGTTTAATTTATTAGTCCTTTACATGCCAATCCGACAATCAAAATCTAAAAACATGAATCTAGTCCATGACTAGTACCCTTTTCCATCCATTGCACATAGCATCATTTTATTTTCTCTTTGTGAAGTTTTTCACCCTTTTCAACGAGTTTGATTTTTAAGCAACTTTCCCTGAGGAGATGATCTAGGAATTTATTCCTAATTATTACACGGCATCCTCCTGCACTTGGGATAGCTTTAGTGCTACTCATTTTTGAGTGAGTCACTCGGCACATTGAAAGTTTGTTCAATGAAATTCCGAAGGGACGCATGCCGATAATTAAATAGATCTTTAAATCCTTCGAATGCACGATTGGCATAACATTCTGATTGGTGGTACCTCACTCTTGGATACAGAAGCATAAATTCCTCTGTACAGGGAAATGCAAAATCTACTAAATTATAATAACTTGAGAATGTAGTAGAACATTAAAATTTTATAACTAAGGTATAAAAAAATAATCGCAAACTTGGAAGGTACAAATTAAATAATGTGTAAACTTACCATTTTGAGTCCATGGAAAATTGTTACCCAAATGCCTTAACACATTGATTAAAACACGAGCATCATGGGCAGCTCCCTCCCACGTGGCATATACGAATGTGAATTTTATATCGAAATCATAGACACACAAGACATTTTGGGCAACCCGTTAATATCGATTTAGATACCCGTTAGTTATAGAAGTTGGCACAGCACCATTGATCATGACATCATCCATTGCACCCTGACATTTTTGTAGATTTTTGTTAAATTTGCATCAACTTCAAAATCGTATATTGATTGCAAGAAACGGCATATGTAAAGTATACTTCCCACATGCCTCGACCTATTAATGTAGGAAATGCAACAAAAAAAGTTATCTCGAACCATGGATAATGTTTAGGATTTCCTTAGATATAAGGCATCACCCGAGTCATCTCAGTTGGTTTCATCACTTGGTGTGAGAGGCAATATAATGCTCGCATTACTGCGTAGACATGTCGATTTACGATTTCAACTAAATGTTGAAATAGGTTAGCCACATTTCATTACACCACACCATGTCCAACGGTGTAACAAAACATTCCTAAGGCTTCCTCAACCGTGACCTCTTGTAACAAATCATACAAGGTCACATCTCCACTTAGTTGATCACATAAGGCCTGGAATGCATATACCTCTATTCGAAACATCTCATAATAGTTGCTAGGATGTCCATTCAAGACTACGATGATGTACTAGTATCCACGCAACCCAATGTTATGTTGTGGCCTAGGCATAAAAGGTTGCGCATTAAGTTGCTGGTCTGTCGCAGTAAGAGTTAGAAGGGCCACTTGTTCGTAGACATAATCATCACTGCTTCTCTATGCGTCCCATTCTGCCCATCTATTTGCATCAAATGTATTTGAGGGATTATTACCGGAGCCCTCCTCACTCGCATCGTTGATATCGGTTTTACCCCATCGTTGATATTGGTGTTTACCCTATCGTTGATATCGATGTGCTCAACATCAATCCACCAACTATCATTGTCCATTCTACGATGGATTGATAATAATGTCCACACAAACATTTTTAGGCAATATTCTTTATATATGTTTAACATACTAGAAAAAACGTTCAAACATATTATAATGACATTAGCAACTACTTTTATTAAATGCAATATACAATGTTTAAACTTAAATTAGCAAACATGAAATAGGTGTTAGAAATCTAGACAACTAAGATCAAAGTAGTGAAAATAAAATAAAACAACACACCAAATTTTGAAAACTACAACTTATTGAGATTTCATAAAAAAAACGGTGGGGGTCGAAGATGTGTGGTTAGAGTAGCAACATGACCCACTGTAATCTCAACTCTGGAGTCATGTGTTGGAAAACAGTTAGAATATTAGGATCTATAAAACTTGTCGCTGCATGAAGATGAAGGTCTAGTGGTAGCGAAGGGGTAATGTCCTACAAAAATTTCATTCACTCTACAATACTTCTATAGGCTACATCAGACCCATTGCAAAAATCCTCGCTTCTACTACATTTCAAACTACATGCATGATACATCTTAATATCCAACTTGGTATGTGCAACAATTGTCTAGAGGGCATTGCTAAGCTTTGGTGAGATTGACAGCCTGACTGAGTCCGTATGTCGCTTACAAGAATTCCTCAGTTGCATCACCCCTCTGTGAGGCAAGTCGACTGCCTCTATGTCATCTAGATCAATGGCGAAGTCAGTAGTAGTGCCAATGTCTATGCCTAACACGGGGCCCCGGGCCCTCAGTTCATCCTCCAGCCACTACTCCTACTCTCTAGGGGGGTTCTGCGTTGAGACAAAATGCAGAACCTTTGTGGTGACCAACTGATTAGAAATCACCCAGAGGACATCGTAGTTTTGACAATTGTAAGTCTTGAATTTGTTCCACTATGGACGAACCTAAGAAGTTGAAAATATCATTGTTATTTAAAAAAATAATTTAAATAATCATATAATGCATTCTTGATTTATTATACAATGCATGATAAGGAAACGTATTTAGAAACTCAGATCAGGAAGGTTACTCAACAAGCATTCACCCAATGTTCTTCTGTATCAATTACAATTTTCGTGATGAGGTTCCAACCCATGCCCGTTTGTCCCATTAAATCCATAAACCGGTGTTGTGTCTTTTTAAGACGAGCGATTTTTTACTTTACTTGTAATGCATCAACTGGCTTAATACTAAGTTCGGTGAGGCATGTGGCAGGTCAAATATTATTACGGTTTGTAATTTTGGACCCCACCAATTTACCCTCCATTGTTTCTTGGTACAACATATCAACTAACATCTCCTCCAAACCATCAGCCCAAAGGTCACAATCACATAGGACCTCTACGTCACCTATGGTATCCTACTAATGGGCAAGTACGACAATACTAGCAATAGACAATCCCAACAACAGAAAATGCACTTCAAGCCATATGAGAATGTATTGATATGTGCTAAATGCATTCAACACAAACAATTGTAGTTGAGTAATTAAATGCACGTAATATAACATAGAAGGAATCGAACCGTACATGTGAGTAAACAAACAAATAAAATATATTCTACTCATTAATGAATATACCTTATAGGAGGAGCTACCATATGAGCATAGGAAGTATGGCTGCTAAACATAGCAAATAAGAAAATGGTCAAAGCAAAACAATCAGTCTACACATTATTTTCACATGAAATTGAATTAACGTTTTATATTTTCAAGTGTGATTCTTCATCATAAATGATGATATCAATGCAAGGAGTGAATTGCAGAAATTCACTCATCGCAAAAAATTGAATGCAATGAGTGAAATGTAATGAGCAAAATTGCATCAAAGCAAACACATGTTAAAGTGATGAAGAAAATGATTAAAATGATCATAACAATCATTGCTCGACACTAGTTTAACCCAAAACAACATTCAGAAATTTGGACCCACATTATAAGATCTCTATTGGCTAAGTTCAAATCGGATCCTCCAATGGATTCCTCATTGCAATTGTTATGTAAGTCTTGAATATCATACACTAATGAAAATGGCTATATAACCAACTTGATATTGACTCACTTTTTGAAAATAAATGCAAGCATTATGCCCACATATTGCGAGTACCAAATGAAGACATGGAGAGAATGCTAATTGTTACACTAGATTAGAGGCAAATCATCATTTATAAGAAGGATTTCTCAAATCTGAATTATATTCTTAATCGAGACTGATACTATCTTGTCACTCCGTATGCACTCCAAATGTTTGAAAAAATTGTTATGAAACACTAAACAATGAAATGAAACAAGATTGAGTTAAGATTGTTGGTTACCCGATAAGAGTGCATCCTCGAAGTTGTGATTGCTGATCTCTTGATGGTAAGACTTTGGGAGTGAAGCTTGACCGTGTAGGAGCTATGCTTCCATTGTAAGATTCTGGTGTGGCATCTTGCTTTCAGAATTGCAAAATTATATAGGAAAATATAAGCTAAAAAGGAAAAAAATGGTAGTGCCACAATCTAGACTTGCA
The DNA here is from genome assembly GCF_018687715.1 of Carya illinoinensis. Classification (NCBI taxonomy): domain Eukaryota; kingdom Viridiplantae; phylum Streptophyta; class Magnoliopsida; order Fagales; family Juglandaceae; genus Carya; species Carya illinoinensis. The sequence goes on along the minus strand of NC_056766.1, from coordinate 16,252,861 downwards.
AAGGAGATGCTCACACACGGGTTTATAGTAGCACCTATGAAATGAGAGATTGGAAATAAATTTTCAGCTAGATGGGTAGAGGAAAAATTTGACGAAACTGTAAAACACTCATCAAGCTTAGCACGCTTGAGCAGAATCTAGAGTACTGTCTGTGTTTAGAATAAAACTACTTTATGTCACATGGAAGGGTCTACAATGGGTAGGGAATTCCATTGAAATAGTACCCAATTGAATTCAAAATCCCAAAAAATGGGAAACCCCATTTGGGTCTAAAACAAGGTGCCACTCAATTGATGAAAAAGTATTGACCGCTCAAGCAACCATAAATGCCCAAGCACATTGCAGAAGGGCTTTACCAATTCTTGACTCCTCAGTGAATCTGCCTTTGTTACAATGGGAAGGATTTGTTGTTGGAATGTTCAACTGCTTGGTGAAAAAGAAGGACGGGTAGGAGAGAGGGAGAGAGAAAAAGGGATGGAGTAATTGGTGACCAATTTTCATCCGTGATTTGTCAAGAATCTCTGACGAGATGAATTGACATGTTACATCAACTACAGTGATAAAAACAACTGAGTTGAGTGTAGATGTAAACCATGTGGTTGGATGTTAAAATAGGCCTAAATTTGAATTGAGCTCAGATGAACTAAATGGAGTCAAAGAACCAAACGAGCATGTGCATGTTTGGGATTACAGTAGAAAATATAACTTATAGTTTTAGGGCTTATGGTTTATAACTTAAATAATAAGTTTTACTATTAAAAATTTATTTATCGTTTAACCATATATCTAAAGCACTTTTAAATATATTGCATTTGTTTGGAAACAAATTAAAAAAGTATTTTTTGATATAGAAATGACGATTATTTGAATTTTTAAGTATTATGATCATATTTTTGAAAGTTTGAAAGTTGTAATTATTTTAAAGTTGTATGAGTATTTTCATCCATTGATAGTCTTTTCAAATATCTTTTTAAAATGACTCTTTTCCTCAAACATACTTTTTAACTTATTTGAAATTAAAATTACTTTAATATCTAATACCTAAACAACCTAATTTTTCCATTAAAGAGTTTTGAAGGCTATTTAAGCACTTTTTATGACTCCTACTGCAACTCCAAATAGGCCCTAAGTCCTAAAATTATAAACTATATTTTCCACCATAATCCTAAGTGCATGTTTGGGATTGTGGTAGGAAATATAGCTTATATCTTTAGAGCTTATAATTTATAGGTTATAGCTTAAGTAATAAGTTCTATTATTAAAAAGGTATTTACTGTTTGACAACTATATGTTTAAAACACTTCAAACATATTACATTTGTTTGGAAACAAATTAAGAAAGTGTTTTCTGAAGTAGAAATTATGATTATTTAATTTTTTTAAAGATTATGATCATATTCATGAAAGTTTAAAAGTTATAATTATCTTAAAGTTATATGGGTAATTTTGTTAATTGATAGTCTTTTTAAAATTTGAATTATGTTACACATTTTTCAGAAAAACATATTTGAGGAAAAGCATCAGATGAATCAAAGGAATCAGAACAAAACCAATCTCACGTTGTCTCTCTTCTTGAAAAATAAGGGAAAAGCCTTAGAAGTGGTGTTCTTAAGAGGGAGGAATATTCAGGCAGCTCATTAGGGATAAAACACACTCAATCCAATTTGTAATCCCTTGATCCACAAAACATGAAAAGTTTAAGGGCCAAGAGGAAAATCTCCAAAGAACTCTTGAGAATATGCAGTTTAGAAATAGATGAGTGAGAGTTTCCTCTTCAGAATTGCAAATAGGACAAATGGTTTGATTTTCATTTAAGGCCAAGCAGTTTTTTAGCATAGATTTTGTAGAGATGATGTTGTTTAGAACCTTCCAAAACTTTTTCCACATCCCAGTAGGCATGGGAGATTAACTAGTATTTGAGATGATGTCTGCATAAGCAACTTTAACAGATAATTTCCCAAAGGCATTATTCACCATATCAGCCTATCCTTGCTCCTATGGAAGTTACATTGAGCTAGAGGTATTTTTTAATCTCATTTACAGTATCTTGGTGAAAAAGGGCTTGTCAATTCAGAAACAACAAGGGATGGGTCTTTTGGAATGGTATCAGATTGAGGTATAGGAATGAAAGGGATTTGAGTTGGTATCCAAGGGTCATTCCAAACTCTGGTCTTTGTGCTATTGTTTATCTGGTAACAAGCATTGCACCACAGGTATCACCACTTTAAGATACATTTCCAAAGCCATGAATCCGAAACTTTTGGTATGATATTCAGGAAAGAGGAATTTTTTAGGTATTTGTTTTCCAGAGTTGACTTCCAAATAGAGATGCTTCCATTCATCATCTGCCAACTGAGTTTGCAAAGAAGGGTCTTATTAAAACTAGAAGTCAATCTCAACCCCAAACCTCCTATAGCTTTTGGCTAGCAGATTAATTTCCAAGCCTTTGGAGTGAAACTATGTTTTTCGTTAGTATTGAAACCCAACCAACACTTCATAAATGATTGGTCTATACTTTTTGACACAGATTTTGGCATCCAAAGGGTTGACATGATATAGGAGGGAATAGCATTAGCAACTGATCTTACAAGATTAATTCTTATTGCTTGAGTCTAAAGCTTGGATTTCCATGCTGCTAGTTTTTGGGAGATATTTTCTTGAATAACTTCAAAAAGAATATTTTTCAAGGTCGTGAAAGATAAGGAAGGCCAAGGTATTTTATTGTTGAAGTAGCAACTTTGAAACCATGAATCTCTTTTATTTCCATTTAGATTTGTTGATGGGTGTTTTGGCTGTATTGAATGAATGATTTTCCTGAGTGTACCTTCTGACTATACCATGTGAGTATTTCTCGATACAGTTTAGAAAGGATTGGGCATTTTGGTTGGTTGCTGATCCAAAGAGAATGAGATCATCAACAAAAAGAGTGTGTGACAGTAGGACCAGATTTGCTTATGTTTATACCTTTCAAATTACCAAGACTTTCCTCTTTTGCAATAAGTTTAGAGAAAACTTTAGCTCCCATTATAAAAGGGAATGGGGAGAGAGGATCTCTTTGTCTCAACCCTCTAGAGGGGTAAAAAAAACCTTTAGGTCTACCATTGATGATGATAGAAAATATGACAATGGAGATACGCTCTTTTATCCAATTTATCCAAGTGATGCAGAAGCTCATGCATTTGAGAAGGTTTCATATGAAATCCCCTTCCATGAAGTCGAAGACCTTTTCCATATCAATTTTTACAGCCATGAGACCTTCCTTTCATTTTCTCCTCTTCAAATGATGAAAGACTTCATGAGCAAAGAGTGTGCTCTACTAAATCATTCTCCCAGGCACAAAGGCTGCCTAATGAGGTGAAATGATTTTTGGCAAAATGGATTTTTGTCTGTTTGCTAGGATTTTTAGGATTTTTGAAATGATCTTATAGCAAACATTTGATAGACTAATAGGCCTAAACTGGTGGACAGTATTTGGATTTTTTGTCTTTGGGATTAGAGAGATATGAGTGCGGTTTAACTCCTTTAGCAACTTCCCATGATCAAAGAAATTTTTTATGGCAGCAATCACATCCATTTTGACAATATCTCAATAGTGCTTATAAAAAAGGCCAATAAACCCATCAGGTCAAGGAGCGTTTGGGGAAGGTGTTTTCTTTATAGCAGAGATAATTTACTCATCACTTGGGATTTGACAAAGAATGTTTTTTCCAACTCAAATATTTTTTGAGGGAATAACTCATCCATTTCAAAAGGGAAAATGGGATAGGATGAACTGTATATATTTTGAAAATGCTCTAAGAATTAGTTTTGGATTTCAGTGAGGTCACCAGTCCATTGGTTTGGATTTATTTTCAAACTTTCAATGGAATTTTTCCTTCTCCTCATAGTAGTGGACATGTGGAAAAACTTTGTGTTAAGATCTATAGTGCTAAGCCATTGAAGTCTAAATTTTTGTCTCCAAAGGATTTCTTCCCTTCTCAGCATCTCATTAAGCTTGGCATTCAACTCCTCTTCCCAAAGAATGGATTGATGGGAAGGTTCATTTGACTAGACCAGAGATAGAGATTGGTTTCAATTTTTTATGGCTGTTTGAATATGCCCACAGCAGTTTTTATTCCAAATTTTCAAAGCTTTCTTGACCTCTTTCAGTTTATTTGACAGAATAAAGCCAGGAGTGCCTTGAAACATGGTGTTCCAAGCCTTTTGAATGATCAGTTCGCTTGTTGAGTCTCTTATCCAGATTTTCTCGAATTTAAAAGAATGGTAGTTGTTCCCACTACCCAGAGTATCTAACAGAATAGGAGCATAATCAGAGGTTAGAATGGGAAGATGCTGAAAGATAGCATTTGGGAAAAGGGTAGTCCAAAGATGGTTTGCTATCCCTCTATCAAGCCTCTCTCTTATATTCCTCATTCCTTGACGATTGTTGTTCCAAGTGTACTTAGGACCCAAGAACCTTAAATCTATCAAACCATTGTCCTCCATGTATTTTTTTAACCACTGGGAATAGAGGAGTTAGCAAAGGATTTGCCCCAAATTTTTCAGATTGCCCTAAGATAGCATTGAAATCCCCCAAAAACAAAGCAAGACCAAAAAAAATATTACTAAGATTTTGCATATTGTCCCAAAATTTCCATGTCAAGTTGATTTGTGCAAGGCAATAAACTAGACTAATTAACCAAGGAATATGAGTAGGACTCGAATATACCAAAAGAGCTATTATATTAGCATCACTATAGATAATTTCTACATCTAGTTCTCTTTTCCACCTAAACAAAAGTCCACCCCACTTACCAACAGGTGAAATATTTACAAACCTAGGATAACCAAGCCTATTAATAGCACCATAGGTATTATCAGAATTTAGAAGAGTTTCTGAAAGGAAAATTGCATCAAGTTAGTGAGTCCTAATGCTAATATCTTTCTAGTATTAACTAAACTAAAAGTAATATACGCATGTGTCTATATATACATGAAAAGAATGAGCCGGAAAAAAGGAAAGTTAAAAATAAAATATCTAATTTCTAATACATTTCCTTGCTATAAAATCCCAAAACTCATTCACACCAAAACTCACTTACGAAATTTTGTGGCATTTTGACATTGGTATGTGAAAGTTATGAGTTTCATTGAGGATTCTTGAATTTTTTGCATCTTCCAAGACAATTTTTTGGAGGTATTCTCAATAAAGGGAGATCTAGGTGTTTTGGAGATTGGATTTTATATGCATTTATTAAGAGTATAACTAGTCCGATTTAATCCGATTTTAGACAAAATCTAGGACTTTAGGACCAAACCAGTAATATTGGTTTTGTATTTTTAAATCGATTACGCACCGGTTAAGTCCCCTAAACCGGTACTTTCAGTTTTACCGGTCTAGTTCGGTTGGATTTTCTGGTTTTAATATATTAATTATATTAGTATTACTAATACATTTATCAAAAGAAATATATTGAGAATTTATTAAGCAATAAAATGTATTTAATATATATTTTATATTTAAAATTTATGATCAAATAAATATTTATATTTAAGATTAAAATGTTATGTTACAAATTATAATACACTATTTCATACATAATTATATATATTATATATAAAAAAATTATATATAATATTAAAATAATATATATATATATATATAATATGCCAACCGGTCGAAAAACATAAAACCAATTCTGAATCTGAGTTGATCGATTTTTAAAATAAAGGAACCGAACCGGTCAAAAGCCAAATTGAACCAACCGGTTCAATCCAATCCGGGCCGTTTTTCAATTTTTCAGTTTATTTTTACAACCCTAGCATTTATCTACAAATCTGTGTCTGAGGTAGTGCTCATCTGGGTGTCGGTGATTCCAGAAACTTCTTAAAACTAAACCACGAGGGTCTCAATTTGCGTATAACTGTTTCTGTTTTTTTCATTCTCCAGCTCCCATACTCGTGGTTGAAACAATGGTGTCAGGGAACAGGCCTTTTTACCCAATTTTCGGTTTTGCATCATAGGTGTGACCTTCACATATATATGTCTTTGGGGGACCTTTTGCTAAATTATCATCAAGAACCAAAGTTTGATTTTGTTTTGAGGAACGGGACTCAAAAGACCAAGGTTTTATCACTTTGTTCTCTTCATTTATTTGCAAGTTTTTGCATTTTACTCAACAGGATATAATTGTCAGAGCGTTGCGCTCTGTTTTTGGCCACCCGAAGAGGGGGGGTTCTGATTTTTCTCTAGACAATCGTTTTGGTGCTTGGATTTCTTGGTTAATCATCTTTCATATTGCTTACCCTGATTACAGAAAAAATAAATAAATAAATAAATCCTGTTTGTCGCTTGTAACCAAGGTTTTTGACATGCAGGCTTTGATACAAATTAGCTTGACTGCCGCTCTATATGTCTATGGCTGAAGTTATATAACATAGAACTGGAAAGACTTAAACATTTATAGGAATTGGTTTATATGTGTGTAGGAATTCAGTACAGATTATTCATCAAAAAAAAAAAAAAATCAGTACAGATAAATTGGGAATCCTTCTGATACACTGTGATTCAAATTGTAAAACGGCACAGGGATGCAATGTTAGAACCCTGTTGTGATGGTGTTGTGATGACTGAATGTAATTGGGAATGAATGTAATAGTGGCTGTGATGTTGCAGGAATGGAATAGGGAATGGATGGAAGCTGTTTGTGGAAATGCCTCAGAGGGCCATACGTATATTAGATAAGGGAAAGCGTCGAAGGTTTCCCAACCTCCATACAATTCTCTAACTTAACAAAATTCCAGAATGATCTTTCCTGCACCTCACTCTCCTCCTTAAGTCGACGTACACCCTTGTACCAGACTGGGTAGAAACCATAAACTGATCTGTAGCAATGCCAAAGTAAATCACTGACCATAGACCCAACACAGAAAACACTTTAATAAAACGGTGCGCAGCAACACTGACGCTAAAACTACACCAAACGACAGACTCAGCATGACTCTACAAAAACGATAGACTTTGTTTCATCAAAACGTTCGTTTTTATTGAAATTCCACAGCTGTCCACCAATGCCTGATACGGTGCCGTTTTATTGGGTCTTTCAACCCAAGCACCTTTTGTTTTTTGGTATTCAGAAAGAAAGGGGGAAAAAGATATAATATGCAAAGAGAAAGAACAAAAATTAAAGGGAAAAATTACTTGAAAATCAAAAGAACACACGTAAAAGATATCCCAACCAAACCACATAGTATAGTATGAACAGGGGTGACTTACTTGGATTATCATTAATTGAATTGCTGTTTATAAGTACCTTGTCCAGCATCATCGGCTTCATCCATTTTTCTTTTTTTATTTGATCTCCTTTCATTCTTATATACCACTTTGGCTCTGCAAGTTGTATAAAATGGCACTGACCCCCTATGAGGATGATGGAGATAAAATTGAATTCGCAAGTTGTCCAAAACATTTAGCTCAAAAGATTGTAAATTGGAGTACCCCACCCATATATTATATCCAAACCAATCCAAATTAATCAATTCCACCCCTTTTTGAATACTGCATACATGATTTGAGCCATCACTGGTTATCTTAACACCACCAATAATACCCTCCTCCCAGTAATAATCATCATCAAAAAATATTGCGAAATATAATACAATTCCACTTATCTCCTCCAAATAGTGCGGCCCCTCAATATCTATTGCCCACTCTTCTTTTCCCCTTGGTCTAACATCATCGTCAAGCCCTTTCACCATTGTATTATTTTTTAAAAAGTCATGAACATAACTCAACCACTCTGGAATCTGATTTTCTGGAAACAAAGTAGCATCATGATCATAGAGTCCCTGTTAAACAATTATCATCATCATCATCAATTTAATTTGAGCCATGCATGATATTAAAAATGAGATCACAAATACATACCTTCCACAATAAAGGGTTTTGCACTTTATCATTCCATATATTCACATGCAGTTTGTCGCAACCATCCATTTCAATCCATTTTAGCGATCTGATGTGGCTTCCATTGAATTCCAATATTTTTGATACTTCTGTAAATCTTTCTAATGACTTGCATCCCTCAACATTTATGAACCTCATATTTGGAGGAAGCTCTAGTATTTCTTCAAGTTTCTCACAACCGCGCAAGAAAAGATCACTTAGTGTAACGAATTCTTTGATGCTCGTGGGAAGGCTAACAATGTTAGTCTCCGATAGATCTAACAAATGCAAACTAGCCGAGGAATTAAACATGGTAAATAAAGTATATATTGGAAAGAAATTTGATTTTGATTGGAAATAGTTTTGAAGATTCAACACTTGTAATGCAGCACTCTCATTGCTTGAATTCGTTGGAGGCACCAATTCATGGAGTGTTTCTTCACGTAATGATATCTCCTCTTGCATTGTTGTAGACTCAATAGCCATAATGGATAGCCCATCATCCCTCATCTCCTTTACAAGATTTGGACAACCACCAATCTCAAGCTCCCATAAATGTTTCAACAGAATGCAAGCAATATTTGGGAGACAAATAAGGTTTTTGCAGTATGATAGATTTAAATAGTGAAGTCCAACGAGGTTCCCAATGGATAAAGGTAGATCTTCTATTGCGGTGCCACGTAGAACCAATTGACTTAAAGATTCTATTTTACAATCGATCTCAGGAAAATCATGAAGGCTTGAGCAATCCCAAAGAACAAGATTGCGTAAAGATCTCAACTTCAGGCTTCTTGGAAGAATTCGAAGTTTAGAGCATTCAAAAAAATTCAAGTTAGAAAGATTTTCCAGAGATCCAATGGAATCATGCACCTCAACTAATTTTGTACAACATGCGACAATCAATTCCTTCAAATTTGAGACGCTTGAAAGATCTGGAATTTTTTTTAAGAATTTACAATTCCAAAAAGCCATAGTTGTCAAATTCTGTAAAAGAAAAGAAAAACAGTTGAATGGAATGTACTTCATAATTCAAAGGAAACAAAAAATTGTTGGTGATTATAATTGTACGTACCTTGGGCTTGAATCCCTCCCCCAACTTCTTTATGAGGCTATGATGCATCCTAAAGACAATGAGTTTCTTTCCTTGGAAATTATGTGGCAAAGATTGTAAAGAATATTTAGACCAATCAAGTACTCTTAGCTTGTCGGAGAGATAATTGGGTTTACAAGAAAAACCTGCATTACGATTTATAAAGACTCTAAGTCTTTTCATATGTCCAAATGCTTCCGGATGCAAGATTATCTCGTCATCACCTTCAGGTAAATCTACTACTATGCCTTCAATTCTGTTTGGCCCCTGGTATAAGAGAATGCAAATATAAGAGTGTCACTAAAATTAGTGCATAAAGTTGTTCATAAATTACAACTTCCTAAAATTAATAATTTTTGCGTTATATTATTTCACAAAAAATAGTACTCCGTCCATATCATTACATACTATTTTTCTTTTTGATATCTTAAAAATAAGTAGTATTTATCGATTCCTGAAATTTCCAATACTAATATACGCATGCTAAAATATAAAAGATTGTCTTTTTCCCAACTTACGTGCACTCCCATAACTTTCAATAAAACAAACGCTAGCTTGAGGAGACAATAGACACTAAATTAGAAAATATTAGAAAATATAGGATATTTGAAATGAAGAAAAGACATCTAGATTTTGTACTTTTATTGATTCATCTTAATTATTAATAAACGAATTCTATAAATAACTAAAAACTCATATTGATAATTTAAAGCATATATATATATATATATATATATATAAATTTTGTTATAAACTCATATGATCAATAGGTCTCACTTTTGGAAATGGAAACAAATGTAAAACCTAATTTATTCTTACCGTACTTTCTTCTAACACTTCACGGATATCCTCATGAAACCACAGTCTACTACGTTTGCTAGGATCTTTGGGTGCTTCTAGTCGAACAATTTCTCGTCCCATATCTTGTAACAAGTCATGCATCCAAACATATTCATTACTCCCTTCAGTGGTAATAAGACATTTGTCTATCAGCCTCTTGATTCCATGAACCGGAGAAAAAGCACAACTATCAAATATTTTCATGACATTAGCCAAAGGTTCTCCTTTGAAGAAAAATGCAATATCAAGGAACATTTCCCTCTCATTATCATCCAGACCTTCATAACTCACTAAGAGTATTTTGTGAATATTACCATTTGGAATATTTTTATACTTACCCAATGCACTTTTCCATTGATGTATACTTTGATCTTTTAAATCCGAACCTAGCACTGTTAAAGCTAGTGGAAGACCATGTGCATAGTTTATGGCTTGTTTAGAGAGTTCCACATAATCGTCAAGTGGTTCTTCTTTCTTGAAAGCATGCAAGCTAAAGAGCTGAAGAGCTTCATTGTCATCCAAAACCTTCAACCTGTATTCCGAATCAACTTCAAAGACTTTTAATAATTGTTGATCTCTTGTTGTTATGAGAATTCTACTTCCTGAACCAAACCAAGCCCGATCTCCAGCTAATTTTTCTAGTTGGACCAACTCATCCACATCATCAAGAATTAGTAGAACTCTTTTAGAGCGAAGTCTATGCCAAATCACATTGACTCCTTTATCAACATCATTAATATCAAATTTTGTTCCTAAGATCTCGGAAAGAAGTGTATTTTGCAATTGAACTAGACCTCCAATTTGTTTTGATGTTTCTCTAATATTTTTCAAGAAACAACTTCCTTCAAATTGAGAAGAAATCATATTATAAATATATTTTGCAATAGTTGTCTTACCAATTCCACCAGTTCCTAATATCCCTACCGCATGTATAATATCATTTCTTCCGATATTTAAATGCTGATAAAGATCTCGTATACGAGGCTCTATTCCAATTGGATACTTAGCAACACTTAAAGGTGTACGGTATGCTATTCTTGAGTCAACCCACCAAATAATTTTTTGGATAAATTCTGACTCATCCCTATCAATAAAAAAGAGAAGAAAAGTTTAGGCTTTGCACAAGTAAATGAATATGAATATAAATATGATTGACAAAATATATTTTGTTTTTCCCTTTTTTTATCTACATGACAAAGTTGACGATGTCAAGGATTAGCCTTCCTCCTTCTTTAATCTGAATGTTTGAATATTAGAAATTAATTGAAACTAAAAACCACTACTTAATTAAACGATTCCCACATCTTATTCCTTATATTACCCAAATAATAAAGAACTCCACCTTTTATTTAAGAGAAATACTATTCCCACAGAAAATTTATACCGAATTATATTTTTATTTTATTTTTCTTTTTTCTTTTTATTTAATGATTAAGAAAATATTTTATAATAATTTTCTAAATTTTATTATTTTTTAAAAAATATTTAAAATGATTAAAAAAATATCCCTGAATCATAAAAGATTTCTAAAATATGACTATGTTTTGTATATAATTATTCAATGCAAAAAATAATCATAAATATCAAATAGTTTTCGGTCCTTCATAAGCTTACCGAAAGTTCGCTAATGGGAACCCAGACAAATCAGCTACTCTTTTCAAAGCTACCTTCCATTTTAGCATCTTTGCACCATCCTTGAGCTTATCTCCAAGTTTATCAAAGCATTCTCCAAAACTCCCATTTTGATGCCGTACTTCCATTGGATCTACGTCGTAAAAAACTGGTAGAACAATTTGTTTTATTGTTTTTTGGCAGTCAAGAATCTTCAATAGCTCGTCTAAGCACCATCTAGATTCTGCATAGTTTTTAGAGAGTACAATGATAGAAATCCTTGACTTTTCAATAACTCTGAAAAGTGCCGGTGAAATCTCCTCCCCTCTTTCAAGATTGTTATCTATGTAAGTAATGATTCCCCTTTGATCCAAAGCATGGTATAGATGGGAAATAAAATTATGGCGAACATCTTCACCTCTAAAGCTCAAGAATACATCATGATTCCATGGAGGGATGGAAGGAGATGAAGAGAATGAAGAAGAAGAAGAAGCACCTAATTGAAAGGCAATGGAATTAGAAATATTCATGCTCTCAGTACGTCTAGAAATTACCCAAGAGGTCCAATTATATAGCACAGATGCCGTCTAGAAATTGATAGAGGCATTATTTGATGGTATGGTCGTTCAAACAAAAGGACGTACAAATTACGGCATTCATGCTATGACCATTTCAATAACGGTCAGAAAGAGCTATTTACAGTTTCCACATCACGAAATCAATAGAGAAGAATCCAAAAACTCCACTCTAGCTCTAAAGTCCACATGTGGAGAATATAAATGCATGGGTGATCTCATGCGGATTTTTTTTTTTTTAATAAAACCTCAGTATTTCATATATAACTTCATTGCATATATACATCTTTCCTCATTTTCCAGACTATGTGCAATGCAATCTGGAACCTCTTCTACCCAAACTTTTTCCTCAACTAAACTTGAGGCAGCATTTGCCAAATTATGTGCCACTATATTCTTTTCTCTATAGTCAAATTGTAAAAACCAATCCTTCCTATTTTTCAATAAATTCCTAATGTCATCAAAGGACCTAAAAAGGACATATTCTCTTCTTCACTCTTCACAGCCACTATAATTTCCTTGGCATCTCTTTCAAAAATTACTTTCTGCATATTAAGATCACTACACACCTACATTGCCTTCATAAGGCTTGACATTCTGCTACCTTTGATGTCTGCGCATTCAACCTGCTATCACATACTGCAAGCAAAGTCTCTTGATTGAGCTATAATATTGTGATTATTTTACACTTAAATTCGAGTCAATCACATTTTTCTTACTAGTAATTAAATGAATTAGGTCTAAATAAATCAATTCTAACTCAATTGATAATAGTCTAATTTTATGATCTTAATCTCTAATTTATTACATGAAATTAAAGATGTTAATTGTTGTGCAAATATGCAAATAAGCCATGCGGAAATTTTCAAAACTTCACGCACGAAAGCAACTCACGCCATGCCCTGTAGACTCACACACGAAAGTGTTGCAACTTCAACAACACAGAAATGGACTTTTCATATTTATGAAAATTATTAATTTTGCAACACCGATGTAAAAGCATGCTTTGAAAGTATTAATGTGAAAGCATTAATTTTGCACGAAAATGGACTTTTCAACACTAATGTGAAAGCATTAATTTTGCACACGCTAAAGCCTCTCTTTTCCCTCCTCGTCACTTTCAGCGTGCTTTTCACACTCCAAATTCAGCCAATCCGCTGGCAGCAGCAACAGGGAAGAAGACTTTGGACATTTCACACTCATCAATTGCTCTTCAACTTAGATGGGAATCTCACACTCTTCACCACATGGAAAACATGCAGGACGCATGCAGCAGGCCAGGAGACTTTTGACTCTACAATCAAGTTTATCTTCAAAGTGGACCCCGCTTGACTCTTCAAGTTAAAAGCACAATATGTAAATCACACGGAAAATGGATGCTTATCTTCAAGTGGACCCCAAGGCCTTGACTCTTCAACCCAAACGGAAGTTCTCCCCTGCATCATCTTCATTTCGGACTACTCCATGCCTGCTCCGGAAAGCACTCCACGTCTGTCCCCTGTGTCAAACCACACGGAAATCGTATTGGCTTTTAAGCACAACAAGCGCAGCACCTTTATGGACGCAGCAAAGCTGCGTTTTGAAGTCTGGGAGTTAAACGGAAGTCACGGGAAGCTCATTTGGTTTCTTTGGGTTTTGAAAAAAAATAGGAAGAGAACAGATTTCTTCTTCCGGTTTTGGAGAGAGACTACACGCAACATGGGTTTATTTTGAGAAAAGAAGCTGGGCAGTTTTCCCCTTTCATGGTGAGGACACTGGGCACTTTAGACACTTTAGAAAGGGAGAATTGGGAAAAAAAAAAGGTTGGACCAAAAGAAAAAAGGGAGAGAAGAGACGGAAGCAACAGACGAGAGGGAGGGAGAGAGAACAGACGCTTGCTAGAGGGTTGTAGACTGGTTTGCGGCCAACTCCCAAGCTCCACCATTCCCCTCACCTTCGATCACAACAATTTGCTTTCCATAAGTTCCAGCCGTGTTGTTTCATTTTCATTGCATTTACATTTAAACTTATCTCATTCAGTTTGCCTTAAATTCAGTCTTGTAATTCCTGCAGCTAGTATCTGAATTTATTTTTGGTTGCTTTAAATCTCTCTGCAGTAGCTTCTATTCCAGCAATCGTTTTGGGTTACGTATAAGTGTTTCCATATTTATGTTAGGTCGTTTGGGTTTGTATTTTGGTTTTATCTCAATTGTATACAATGATTTTAAGTAGTGTAATTTTTTTTGGGGTTAGATTGAACTCTATGGAATGGAAAATAGTGACTTTCTGATGTGCACACATGGTATTTGATGAAATGTCTCTTAGAAAGTAAGCTTTATTATCTTCCTTTTATTGCTTGGAATCATTGGATTAGATGATATTGATGAATGTGGTTTAACTTCTTAAGCGAGAATAATCATAATTTAATCAATGCACTTTCATGAATCCACTTAATGTATGAAAGTAATTGAAATAGTGTCAAGGTGTATTAGAGCAAAAATTTCTTAGAAGCGGGGATAATCATAATTTAATCAATGCACTTTCATGAATCCACTTAATGTATGGAAGTAATTGAAGTAGTGTCAAGGTACATTAGAGCAAAAATTTCTTAGACGCTAGCTAAATATTTTCTATTCCCCACTCGTGTTTGACACATTATATTTTTCATTTTTCTTGCATACTCTTTAGCACTCATCCACCATCTCATGCAAAAGGAAATGAGGGCATTTTTTATAATATCCAATAATCAATTCTCATTGTGAATATCATTATAAATAGTCTTAATTAATAATTTTCTTTTATTTTCAATAGTGACTGAATTTGAATATTAAACTGATCGTTCATTGAGGAAATGACTTAAGGACTCCTCTATTACTACTTGACAACTCTTATACTTGGGAGTAATTCTTAAAACACTTTTTAAGGCGAGTCACCTCTCCATTCTCATCTCTCATAATCATCCACATCCTCATTTTCCTCATCTTCATATTTAAAGAGGCATTCCAATTTACCTTTACAAAATCAGCTGCAGGTCTAACCCAAGCTGCCTTATTAACTATACTTGCATTCTACTAAGTTTCTGATCTCTCTGTCTTCTATTTCCTGTTTAAACTTTAAAGTCCTCAAGAGTCTCTACAGCTAATAATAACAATCTTTTTGGACATGTAAGCCTATTCTTGAAAACAAAAGTGTTCCTTCTCAACCATACTTTTATAAACTAAATAGCCACTTCCTCTAATTTTTCTTTATCAGGGCCTCCCATCAGCTTTCCCCAAAGCAACAGAAAATCCCCTCCATCCCTTTTCCATTTTTGTACCCCACTCAAACTATTTGTCCAGACATCATTAGTTGTAGGGCACTCCCAAAGCACATGCATCACTAATTCTTCCTCTTTATGGCAGATTGGATAGAAAGGATCCTCTACTATCTTTTTCTGAAAAAAGATTTTTTTTAGTAGGAAGTAACTCATTTGTTGTCTTCCACAAGAAAACCTACACTAGGTTTGGCACTTCTAGTTCCCATGTTCTCTTCCATCTATTATCAACCTATTTCTCCATAGATGATTCACCTTTGCCCTTTCTTCTTCTATCAAGTTGTAGGAAATAAGCACTCCTAATTGTGAAAACCCCCTTCTTTGATGGCCCTCATATTGCCTTATCTTCAATCTTGCCTCTACTAAGTGGTATACTCAAGATTTGCCTTGCTTCTTCTTTCTCAAAAATAGCATTTACCCTTTCATCATTCCACTCCCCTTTGTTCTCTCCTAATAAATCTTCTACCTTTGAATCTGCTCTAAGCACTGAGATTGGCGACTGAACTAAGAAGGATGTAGGAGTGTTCAGCCATTTATGACCCCAGATTTGTATCTTCTTTCCATCTTCCACCCTCCACCTCATACCCTTCTTTATTAAGTCTCTTGCACTCCATATGCTTTTCCATATCAGAGAAGGTTTGGTACCTAGCTTAACATCTAGAAAATTTGAATTCGTAAAATACTTTTCTCTAAAAACCACCAATGCCAGAGACTTAGGGGATTAAATGAGCCTCCAACCTTGCTTAGCTAGTAAAACTAAATTGAAACTACCCAAGTCCCTAAATCCCAAACCACCCTTCCCTTTTTATGCAGCCATCTTTTCCCACTTTCTCCACTGAATTTTCCCC
Organism: Carya illinoinensis; assembly: GCF_018687715.1. Lineage (NCBI taxonomy): Eukaryota > Viridiplantae > Streptophyta > Magnoliopsida > Fagales > Juglandaceae > Carya > Carya illinoinensis. Next base: position 16,236,682 of record NC_056766.1, on the reverse strand, counting down.
TCCTTCTAATGCTTCCTCCGCCAAAGCTTCAAAAACATGTTGTTGATGTCATTGCATAGTTTGATAGGCAGCTTGAATACACTCATAGTGTATGTGGGTATAGCCTGTAACACTACATTGATTATTAATTCTTTATTTACCTAGACAAGAAATTATTCTTCCAGCTAGCAATCTTTTGCCATATTTTTTCTTTCAGCACTCTAAAATTGTTGTACTTTGATCTTCCTACAATAGTAGGTAGACCTAAGTATCTCTCATTGCTGCCACAAGCTAGTGCATCACCTGCTTCTAAAATTTTGTTCTTTACCTCAATCGAGGTATTAGTATTAAAAAAGATGGAAGTTTTATCTTTATTAAGAAATTGCTCTGATGCCTTCTCATACTTCTTTAAAATCTCTTACATTTTATTCCCTTCCTCAAGAGTGGCTCTACCAAACAAGATGCGGTCATCTGCAAAAAGTAGGTGATTTATAGAAATTCCACCTCGTGCCACTTGTACCCCTCTTATGATCCCAATCCTTTTTAACTGATCTAGCAAACAGTTGAGCCCCTCAGCACACAAGATAAAAAGATAGGGTGACAAAGGGTCAACCTATCTTAAACCCCTTGTTGGACTAATTCTTTCTCCTGGCTTGCCATTGACAAGAACTAAATAGTTCACTGAGGTTACACACTTCATTATAAGGTTAATCCACCTCTCACAGAACCCAAGTTTATTCATGACAGCCTCCAAAAAAACCCATTTTATTCGATCATATGCTTTTGACATATCTAGTTTCACTGCCATGCTCCCCATCTTACCCTTCTTCCTAGTTTCCATGGTATGAATCATCTCATAAGCTACCATAATGTTATTTGAAATGAGTCTTCCTGGTAAAAAGGCACTCTGTGTAGGGGCCATTATCTCAGATAAGACTTTTTTAAATCTATTGGTAATGGTTTTAGTAATTAATTTGTACAAAACATTGCACAAACTAATTTGCCTGTAGTCACTCACCAATTTAGGCTCTTTTATCTCGGGTATCAAAGCTAAAAAAAGTATAATTCAAAAAGGGAATCCAAGAGTTACCATTAAGCATAGACAAAGCAGCTTCACAAACCTCATCAGCTACTTGATTCCAATGGCTTTGATAGAAACAAGCACCAAATACATCTCGTCCAGTGACTTCAGAGGGGACATTTGTTTCACAGCCTCCTCAATCTCTATTCTAGAAAAATTCTTTGACATCATCTCATTCATTTCCCTTGTCACTCTTGGCTCCATGCTTCTTAAACAGTCTTCTAAATCTGCACTAGATGGATCAGTTGAGCTAAACAGGTTCTCAAAATAATGACTAAAGGTTCTTTCAATCTCACTACTTCCACTAAATACTATGTTTTGCTCTTTAATAACCTGCCTTGTTGTGTTTCTCTTCCTTCTTTGATTTGCACAAGCATGAAAATATTTTGTATTTTTATCCCCAATCTTGTACCAATTGACCTTAGCTCTCTATTTCCACCTTAAATCCTCCTTCTCCAATAAGTTACTTAGCTCCTCCTTTTCTTTTCTAAACTCATTAACATTTTGTTGACATTCAATTGCCTGCAGCTGTTGAAGCCTTACTGTTTTTTCCTCTATCGCCCTTTCTCCCCCTCTCCTTCTTTGTCTACTCCACATCATTAGAGCCTTCTTGCTTCTATTCAAAAATCCTTCCACTTTTTCTAGAGGATTCATTTTGCCTTCATCATTGTTCCACACCTTCCTTACCACCTCTTCACAGCCCTCCTCTAAAGCCCAATTTCATACTTGAACCCTTGGTTTTTGACCCAACTCCTCTTCCTACCTTTCAGAACATGAATCAATAGAGGCTTATGATCTAAAGTTCTTGCAGGTAGTACTTCCACCCAAACCTCATTATAGACCTCTAACTATTCTAAATTTGCAACTACTCTATCTAGTCTCTCTTTAGTGAAAGACTCATCCCCATGCATGTTGCTCCAAGTATACTTCTCAACCTTCCACCCCAAATCATGCAGGTTCTTTTTTTATAAAACTTCCCTAAAATCCTCCATTTGTTTCTCAGGTCTTGATCTCCCTCCCTCTTTCTCATCATTAGTAACTATTTCATTGAAATCTCCCACTATGCACCACCCCAACAATCCTTCTGGTTTCAGAGAAGCTAGTAGTTCTCATGATTCCTTTCTTTTTCCCACCTCAGGCTACCCATAAAAACTAGTAAGCAACCAAAAGAACCACCAACGAATGAACCACCAATGGCCTTGTGAGAGTCACGGGTCTAGCCTTCCAGTGGCCTTACCTCTTTCATGGAGGAGAGCGGGTCCAACCTCTTAGCTACCCAAAAACTTACCCCTAACCCCATCACAGCGGACCAACTCCTTAGCTATTAGGCAACTTACCTCCCCTGAGGGACCAAAGAGGTGGGTTTAGCCTAAGGCATCCCAACCTCTCCTCCAGTGGAGTGCGGTTTCAATCTTGTCGACTACCCGACATTACTCCTGGGATGCCATCTCCTACAATAGAACACCAAACGGATAAGACCTCAAAACCTCGCCACACTCCATCTCTATCAAACGAGACACCAAGTGAGTAATGCCTCAAACCTTCACCACATCCTAACAAGATAGCTCAAGTTTGCCAATTTCACACCCGTGATTGGAGATTATTTATAGTAACCAATTTGACTTTTACAACATGATCAAACATCTCCTACTTACCTTCTCGTTGAGGGTCAACAGGTAGGTCCAACCTTAAGGCGGCCCATCTGCCTCATGATGAAGTGCGAGTTCAGTCTTTCGATTGTCTGACGTTACTCTAGGTATTGCATCTCCTCTAGCAAACACCTAGCCTCTGACATTTGTTGTAATCTAGGGCAACTATTCAAGTTTGCAAATTTCGCACTTGTGATTGGGAATTATTTACACTTGATCGGTTTGGCTTTTGTAGCACGGTCAAACATCTCCTATTTACCTTCTTGTGGAGGGTCAACAAGTCAGTCCAGCTTTAAGGTAGTCTGGCCTGCCTCAATGCAAAGTGCTGATCCAGTCAGTCTTTCGACTGCCCGACATTACTCCTGAGACATCATCTCCTCCAGTAAACGCAGAGTGTTTACACTAGAGCCATGACCGCCTCTCTTAGGTTATTTTCGACAATGAGTCAACAAATGAGAAAGCCAAGGGACCGCTCGGCCCCCTCCTAGCGCCCAACAGGCGGGTAGGTCACTCGACTACCCAACCTTCACACTTTGAGATGAGCTATGTGCTCGCAAGTTATGCGGTCAAGCAAATCTCCTGCAAAAGCCAAGCTCCGCACTCGCACCTTACACGGTCGAGCTCATCTCCCTCAAAAGACAAGTTCCGTGCTCGCACCTTATGCAGTCAAGCACATCTCTCACAAAAGTCAAGCTCTGCGCTCGCACCTTACAAGGTTGATCTAATCTCCTGCCAAATGTGAGCCTTGCGCTCGCACACTACGCAGTCGAGTGCAAGCTCCGAGCTCGCACCCGACATGGTCTAGTCCATCTCTTGCTTATCTCTGTAAACCGAGCCTCGCGCTCGCACCCTACACGATCGAGCTTACCTCCTACTTATCTCGCCAAGCTGAGCCCGCTCTTGCACTTAACGCAGTCGAGTTTATCTCCCACTTATCTCTCTAAGTCAAGCCCCGCGCTCGCACTTAACACAGTCGAGCTTATCTCCCACTTGTCACTCTAGCTGAACCTCACGCTCACACTTAACATGGTCGAGCCTATCTCCTGCTTAACTCTCTAAGCTGAGCCCAGCACTCGTACTTAACGCGGTCGAACCTATCTCCCACTTACCTCACTAAGCCGAGCTCCATGCTCGGACCCTACATGATCAAGTTTATCTCCCACTTATCTCTCTAAGTCGAGCCCTGCGCTCCCACTTAACAAGGTAGAGCTCATCTCCCCGCCAAAGTCGAACTCCACTTATCTCTCTAAGTCGAGCCCTGTGCTCCCACATGTTCGTACTTCACGATTAATCTTGCGCTCAGAGATCTATACTGGGCCTATGGTGCTTTCTAGGCCCAGCCCAAGGTGGGGGATTCATCAAGATGGAAGAAAGAGAAAAAAAAAAAAAAGGAGGGGACAAAAGGTTGATGGACGACAGGGTGTAAGGATAAAAATAGGGGATGTGACATAAAGGAGGAGGGGGATAGAATATAAGAGGGGAAGAACCAGACGACTTCAAGGACTTTGGGGCCAAACTACTCCTGGAAGGCTTCTTAAACCTCACAACAGGAGCTCCAGCAATGAGATGTCCACCATAAGATAGTCCTCCAATATCTATTGTACAATGAGGATGAGAGACTGTAAAACAAGCATATTATAGTGGACTCTCTCTTCCCCAAACCCCCATGAATGTAGGCCTAGTGTCAAACCACGTAAATCTGTGTCCATCTCTCTTTATTTTCTCTGCATGTAGTTACTGTTAACTGCCATGGATGTTCAGGGGGAAACCGTATAGCTGCATCGGAACATTGCCGGAGGCTCCACACCACACTAATTGAGGTCCAGATCACCATAATGGGCCAGGAATGACTTTTTCTCCCCTTCCGACCTATTGTTGCAATTTTAGGTGTTAATATTCAAGAATGCCTATTCATGCATTTGATAGAAGGCTTACAACCAAGTTCGATCATGGTATAGTAGGTGTTGAGGGCCCTATTAGGCAAATTAGCCTCACCTTAGAGTTTAATAACGTGGGAGAAGAAGAGGGACAGGGTGGCCATGTAGCGTTCAAATTCGAGGCGAAAGAGAAGGTGGTCAATGAGAAAGAATTGTTTGGCACAACCGAGTTTAAAGATAAGATTGATGTAAGAATTAGCGCTACAAGGTAAGTGACATGATCATATCCTTTGTGTGTGCTATAACTATTATGTTTTTGCATAAAAGAAAATATTGTTTACTTAAGCTATGTACAACCGCATTCAATGTTAGCCCCTTTTTATAAACCCTTGATGAATTATGACAATGTGTTTGTGGATGCAATTATGTATGCTATACTGATTTGGTTGTTTGTTTAGAATGGATGCTATGTCTTGATAATCACTTTGAGATTATGTAATGCTTATTGATTTTCATATGTGGATGCTTTGTTACGATAAATATGTCATGTTAATATGCCAGGTTTAGTACTATGGCATATGAGTATGCACACCACGAAAACCCTGAAGACAACTTGTTAACATGCATGATGATAAGTAAAAAGTCTTGTGAATGATAAGTAACATTTAATGCTTGGCCTTATATTATGGGTGGGTGTGCAAGTCACAGAACTAAGCGTGGTTCACCATATGTCATGCAATGATTTATGCAATCAACAACATTTAGACTTATGCACATGTTATGATGACCGAATACACGTGAAAGACAAGATCAAGAAGTCATGCATGAATCATATTAGATGCATGGAGTGAGTCATTCATTCATCTATGTCGTATATGGAGCCATGATCACTTCTTAAATTTTGCCTATGTTATCGAATGATGTATACGCTATATATATATATGTATAGTTATGTATGATAATTCTCAAAGTCAAGCATTAGGTCAAGTTAAATTATGTTTATAGTATGATATGCTATTACTAAGTCGTCGACTCATTTTTTTTATTTGTTTTTATGTTTTAATGTCTCACAAGATGATGGCGAGGACACCAAGCAGAAGTGCCAGGAGTAGATTTATTTTCCAAGGACATACCTTTTAATAAGTGTTACTATCCCATAGGATTAGCCTTTATATTATGAAACCTTGTTATGCCAAACTAGATTTATGATTCAATAAATGAAGTACTTTTATGATTTTGAATTTCTTTATCATGCATAATGTTATGAATGTACGTAATATTCTTGACCTACGAGAAGGGTTGTTACACTACGTCTATTGGGATTTGTACAATATAGGATTATGAATCTACAAGGATTTGTACAGTATTTATTATGATTGGTATTCTCTGTGTATGTGGTCATCCTTTGTAAACCAATAAGTCGTAAAATCAGAATAGATGTATGCTAGTATTTGACTTTTTAAAAGCATTATGCTTTTGGTTTGCATTTCCAACCTTAGCACTAACCCAATGATCATTCAAGTAAGAGCAATTTCATTAGATTAGACAAAAGCAAACTCTAGTTTTGCCTAATATCGCGTATTTAATCTTTTACAAACTCTATTCAAAACGTATCAGATTATCCATTTACTCTCTATATAACAATAAAATATTATTAATTTCATATTTTTTATTTTTTTATCTATTTTATTTGTCGTATTTTTCATTTTTCATTTTTACTAATCATACATTAATTAATAATCATATTCTAGTTAAATTATTGTTTGAACAATCATATTTTAAATGATCATTTCGCGCTAATAGCATCAAATTACATCTATTTCATCTTTCAAAAAATGTATAAAACTTGAAAAGCAAAAGAATTGGCCGTGTATTTGATATGGAAATTCTCAACATCAACCCCCCCTTCTCTCTCTCTCTCTCTCTCTCTCTCTCTCTCTCTCTCTCTCCACAATGTTGAAGCAATATAGCTGACCATTCCACAACTCTTTAAAGATCTTCCCCTCTACTCTCAGCAAACATTACAGCAAACATCTTACTTGAATCCTCCCAAACATTACAGCAAACAAAAAATGAATCCTCCCAAACAGTACAGCAAACATAAAATGAATCCTCCCAAAGCAAAATGCCAAACAACAGGTGACAAGATAAATTGCAACTCAGCCAAACATTAGCTACCCAACTCATGCAAGCATTCTTCTGTATTATACACAAAACAACCAACAGTTTCAATATTAGCAAAATTAAACAGAGTTTCAGCATCCAACAGTTTCCCCAATATATTTCAAAATACGTCTACAACATCTAAGAACACTTGTAACATGTAGAAGACTAGATACAGAAAACTATGAGAAGCATAGCAGGAAATTGGATGGCAACATATTGGATGTGAAAGGAAACATGCTTTTACCGGGGAGGATAATTGTAAGCACCGCCCATGTCATACGGGTAAGAACAAACCAGTTAGTCATTTACCAAAATACAATTAAGGTTTCCTTGGGTCAACTTGTATCTTCTTGATAAGGTAGTCCTCCAAACTAACACCTACTTCCACTATTCTAGTGTGACGCGTTATTTCTATCCTCATGATCTCTTCCAAAACTTTTTCCATTCTTTCAGTTTCACAAATCCTAGGTATTATTGTCATCCAAGTATCTACATGAGGAGCTTCCCCGTGCTTTAGCACCTCCCCTAGTACTCCGCAAGCTTCCTCAGCCCTACCAACATTACAATACCCCTTAACTAGAGCATGAATAACAGAGAAATGTGGAGAAAATCCTTTTGTTGTCATTTCCTCCATATATTTTTTCGCCTCGTCAAACATTCCCGCATCACATAACCCATTAACTAGAGTTCGATATGAGACCAAGTTCGGCAAGCACCCATTTGATGCCATATCCTCAAGAATCTTGCAAGCATCCATTGCACGCCCTTCTCTACAAAATCCTAAAATAACTGTATTATAGTGAACAATATCGGGGTTGCATCCCTTGACTTTCATCCTGCAAAGAAGCTTATATGCCTCCCTTAGCTTCTTTTTCCTACACAAACTATTCAACAAAGTGGTATAACACAACGCATCTGGTACATACCCCTTGTTCAACATGTCCTCCAACAAATCCACCGCCGTATTCACCTGACTTTGTCTACAAAAGCCCTGCATCAGAATCCGATACGACTGAACATCCGGATAAACATCTCTCTTAAACATTTCATTGAACAGCTTGTATGCAATACTGAGATTCCCACAAAAGCAAAAGGCACGCATCAAAACATTGTAAGATTTTGTATTAGGTTCAACACCGTAGTGATGAGCATTTCGGAAAAGGTCAAGAGCTGGCCGGGCATAGATCCGATGACAAACGAGAATCTCAAGAATGCAGTTCAGGTGTTTGACAGAAGGCTTACAACCAAATTCGATCATGGTATAGAAGGTCTTGAGGGCCCTATCAGGCAAATTAGCCTCACCATAGAGTTTAATAACGTGAGAGAAGAGGGACGGGGTGACCATGTAGCAATCGGTTTTGAGGCGAAAGAGAGGTGGTTTCAATGAGAGAGGTGTTTGGCACTGCCGAGTTTAAGGACAAGAGTGACGTAGGAAGAGTAAGAGTTGCAAAAGTTGGGTTGTTCATAGGCGTAAACTAAGCTTGGGGCTCTTTCTTGATCATCTAGTACTCTGCAAAGCAATAATAACACAAACAATCACGTTAGAATGTGTAAAAACCTTTTTCTAGTTGTTTTCCCACAAAAATTTTGAGAGAAAATTTTGTTGGCAATAAAATTAGTTAATTTTGCATTTATAGGTAACGAAGAAGTTTTAATCATAATATATTAGGCATGGCCAAGTGTAAGGACGTACATGAATATTAAATGAACATGACTTACAACTGAAATAAGAAACTCATGGCCCATCAAAAAAGAAAGTATTTAACTCATCTATTCAAACACACCAACACTTGCATACAGGGGCCACCTTTCACTTTTTAGGGTGTGCAAGCCCTGCACACTCCCTTTGAAAAAGGTAAATAAATATGAGACTCACATGAAAAAAATTAATTTTTAATGGTAGTCTCACTATTTTTCAAAATGCCTGTATAACACTTGCATGCCCTAAGACAGTATTTAAGATTAATTATTAAATTGAGAATGGAAAAAGTATCTAAAAAAACTCTTGCTAAATCATTTGAACCAAAAGTAACTTTAGATTATAGAGGCAAAAAATCAGAAAAATCAATATATTATTTTTGGAAACTTGAAAGACCAATAAAAGACTTTTCTAACAAAAACAAAGTTTCAAATTTAACTGGGGAGAGTTCTCAAATTGTTGGGCCATACATAACGAAGATTAAGAAGCATGCTGAGTCTGCTCAGACGATGCGTATAAGATTATAGACAAGTTTCATATGTCCAGACATAATTAAGCAACATCATCATAGCAGTTTGGCACATGGTTTTTCAACATCAACGGTAAAAGTCTGAAATATCATTGAATGAAAAGACAGGAGAGCTTCGACATTTAAAACACTTCAGATGGGTCACAAATAAAATCAAGACCACCGAAAACATTGCATAAAACATGTTTATTAAGACTGAGAGCTGAGAACTGAGAACTTATCAAATGGCACCTCAGATAATATATTCTTCAAAAGATTGAACAAATAGGGAAAATAACAGACAATTATGCTGATGAAGACAAGGAAGGAATCAGATAATAAGTGGAGTTGTAGTCTACATCTGGTTCAGCGTATAGGATAAGAGTTTTGCTTCATTTTCCATCACATGGAAGCAGGTTTCCAAAATCGACCATTACCAAAAGAGAGAAAAAAAAAATTGAATATAATAATTGACGATTATTAAAAAACGAGAATCAGCAACTAACAAGCAGACTAATACACATATGAAACCCAATAGACTACTTCACGGCGTCAAAGTGTGAGTATTTCTCAACACAGTTTATCAGTTTATATGGGTTTAATCACATTCATCACTTGCCATTTCATGTAGCAAATCATTAGATTTACATACCATAACTTAAATTATACTTAAATAATGAGATCAAAAAAAAAAAAAAAATCGGAGAAGTGAGTATCGGTAGGTCCATTTGACACCAAGGCAAAAAGACTTGAGAAGTCTGCAATGGGCTGGTAAGCTTACCTTTCTCCCTCGGCACCCGTTATATCTTCTCGAGCATTGAGATTGCCACTCCACGAGAGTGTAAAAAAAATGCACTGATTTCATACAAAGAATTGGAATTTTCGTACTCTAATAATCGATCAGATTCGATGGAGAAAAATTACTGATACTAAAGAAACAAATCTCGTTTTTAGGTTTCGAGTGTTTTCCATCATTTGAGGATGAAGATCGAATCCCCAAAAGATCGAGAGAAATCAGGGCATTAGCTAAACTAGGGTCTCAAGAAGAGGAATGCAAGAGACGGCGAGGTGTAGATACGACTCCGTGCTCCGATGAAGGCCCATAAATTGGGTTTCTACGGGTTAGGCTCCGGTTTTACATGCTGGGCATTAAACGGCGAGTTTTGAGGAGTATACTCCTGAAAACCCAATTATGTGAGTTGCTATTTGAGTAATGTTATTTACCATATTATTATTTTATTTTTATCTTATTATATATAATATAGCATATTTATCACTATTTGATAATAAAAAAATATATAATAAATAATCATTTAATGATAATAAATATGTCACATCTTACTGGAATGCAAATAAAATGATAGTATGATGTATAGAATTTTCTATAGTATTATAGTCGCAAAAAAATCTTATATTTATAAAAATAAATTTATAAATTGATATGATTTTATATAATACGTTAGATATATTTTATAATAAAAAAAATTTTACAATCTAGCATACCATATTAAATCACATTAATTTATGAGATTTTGTTAGATATCTTTATGATTAGACGATTTCTCTAAGCAAATTACCCGAATATTAGAAGTGAGAAACATGGTCAAGGGTATTATTTAAATTTGATTCTACAACAATCTATAATTTGAGTTAATTTTTCAATTAAAAAGAAGTGGACATGTTATTGAAAAACTTCTGCTTGTAAAAAGAATTACAGAAAATTGCTACACAAATTGATGTGGATCAATATATATCAGAATTATTTTTATTATAAAATAAATATGATATATCACATCAAGTCATATCTATTTATAAATTTTCATCTTATAATTTACGTTAAATCACATCTATTTATAAACTTTCGGTTTATAAATGAATCCTCCCAAACATTACAGCAAACAAAAAATGAATCCTCCCAAATAAAAATGCCAAACAATAGGTGACAAGATAAATTGCACCTCAGCCAAACATTAGCTACCCAACTCATGCAAGCATTCTTCTGTAGTATACACAAAACAACCAACAGTTTCAATATTAGCAAAATTAAACAGAGAGTTTCAGCATCCAACAGTTTCCCCAATAAATTTTGAAATACATTTACAACATTTAAGAACACTCGTAACATGTAGAAGACTAGATACAGAAAACTATGAGAAGCATGGCCGGAAATTGGATGACATAACATATTGGATGTGAAAGGAAACATGCTTTTACCAGGAAGGATAATTGTAAGCACCCCCCATGTTATAAGGGTAAGAACAAACCAGTTAGTCATTTACCAAAATACAATTAAGGTTTCCTCGGGTTAACTTGTATCTTCTTGATAAGGTAGTCCTCCAAACTAACACCTACTTCCACTATTCTAGTGACGCGTTATTTCTATCCTTATGATCTCTTCCAAAACTTTTTCCATTCTTTCAGTTTCACAAATCCTAGGTATTATTGTCATCCAAGTATCTACATGAGGAGCTTCCCCGTGCTTTAGCACCTCCCCTAGTACTCCGCAAGCTTCCTCAGCCCTACCAACATTACAATACCCCTTAACTAGAGCATGAATAACAGAGAAATGTGGAGAAAATCCTTTTGTTGTCATTTCCTCCATATATTTTTTCGCCTCGTCAAACATTCCCGCATCACATAACCCATTAACTAGAGTTCGATATGAGACCAAGTTCGGCAAGCACCCATTTGATGCCATATCCTCAAGAATCTTGCAAGCATCCATTGCACGCCCTTCTCTACAAAATCCTAAAATAACTGTATTATAGTGAACAATATCGGGGTTGCATCCCTTGACTTTCATCCTGCAAAGAAGCTTATATGCCTCCCTTAGCTTCTTTTTCCTACACAAACTATTCAACAAAGTGGTATAACACAACGCGTCTGGTACGTACCCTTTGTTCAACATGTCCTCCAACAAGTCCACCGCCGTATTCACCTGACTTTGTCTACAAAAGCCCTGCATCAGAATCCGATACGACTGAACATCCGGATAAACATCTCTCTTAAACATTTCATTGAACAGCTTGTATGCAATACTGAGATTCCCACAAAAGCAAAAGGCACGCATCAAAACATTGTAAGATTTTGTATTAGGTTCAACACCGTAGTGATGAGCATTTCGGAAAAGGTCAAGACCTGGCCGGACATAGATCCGATGACAAACGAGAATCTCAAGAATGCGGTTCAAGTGTTTGACAGAAGGCTTACAACCAAATTTGATCATGGTATAGAAGGTCTTGAGGGCCCTATCAGGCAAATTAGCCTCACCATAGAGTTTAATAACGTGAGAGAAGAGGGACGGGGTGACCATGTAGCAATCAGTTTCGAGGTGAAAGAGAGGTGGACTCAATGAGAGAGGTGTTTGGCACTGCCGAGTTTAAGGATAAGAGTGACGTAGGAAAAGTAAGAGTTGCAAAAGTTGGGTTGTTCATAGGTGTAGACTAAGCTTGGGGCTCTTTCTTGATCATCTAGTACTCTACAAAGCAATAATAACACAAACAATAACGTTAGAATGTGTAAAAACCTTTTTCTAGTTGTTTTCCCACAAAAATTTTGAGAGAAAATTTTGTTGGCAATAAAATTAGTTAATTTTGCATTTATAGGTAACGAAGAAGTTTTAATCATCATATATTAGGCATGGCCAAGTATAAGGACATACATGAATATTAAATAAACATGACTTACAACTGAAATAAGAAACTCATGGCCCATCAAGAAAGAAAGTATTTAACTCATCTATTCAAACACACCAACACTTGCATACAGGGGCCACCTTTCACTTTTTAGGGTGTGCAAGCCCTGCACACTCCCTTTAAAAAAGGTAAATAAATATGAGACTCACATGAAAAAAATTAATTTTTAATGGTAGTCGCACTATTTTTCAAAATGCATGTATAACACTTGCATGCCCTAAGACTGTATTTAAGATTAATTATTAAATTGAGAATGGAAAAAGTATCTAAAAAACCTCTTGCTAAATCATTTGAACCAAAAGTAACTTTAGATTATAGAGGCAAAAAATCAGAAAAATCAATATATTATTTTTGGAAACTTGAAAGACCAATAAAAGACTTTTCTAACAAAAACAAAGTTTCAAATTTAACTGGGGAGAGTTCTCAAATTGTTGGGCCATACATAACGAAGATTAAGAAGCATGCCTGAGTCTGCTCAGACGATGCGTATAAGATTATAGACAAGTTTCATATGTCCAGACATGATTAAGCAACATCATCATAGCAGTTTGGCACATGGTTTTTCAACATCAACGGTAAAAGTCTGAAATATCATTGAATGAAAAGACAGGACAGCTTCGACATTTAAAACACTTCAGATAGGTCACAAATAAAATCAAGACCACCGAAAACATTGCATAAAACATGTTTATTAAGACTGAGAGCTGAGAACTGAGAACTTATCAAATGGCACCTCAGATAATATATTCTTCAAAAGATTGAACAAATAGGGAAAATAACATAGAATTATGCTGATGAAGACAAGGAAGGAATCAGATAATAAGCGGAGTTGTGGTCTACATCTGGTTCAGTGTATAGGATAGTTTTGCTTCATTTTCCATCACATGGAAGCGGGTTTCCAAAATCGACCATTACCAAAAGACAGAGGAAAAAAAAATTGAATATAATAATTGATGATTATTAAAAAACGAGAATTAGCAACTAACAAGCAGACTAATACACATAAGAAACCCAATAGACTACTTCACGGCGTCAAAGTGTGAGTATTTCTCAACACAGTTTATCAGTTTATAAGGGTTTAATCACATTCATAACTTGCTATTTCATGTAGCAAATCATTAGATTTACATACCATAACTTAAATTATACTTAAATAATGAGATCAAAAAAAAAAAAAAAATCAGAGAAGTGAGTATCGGTAGGTCCATTTGACACCAAGGCAAAAGACTTGAGAAGTTTGCAATGGGCTGGAAAGCTTACCTTTCTCCCTCGGCACCCGTTATATCTTCTCAAGCATTGAGATTGCCACTCCACGAGAGTGTAAAACAAATGCACTGATTTCATACAAAGAACTGGAATTTTCGTACTCTAATAATCGATCAAATTCGACGGAGAAAAATTACTGATACTAAAGAAACAAATCTCGTTTTCAGGTTTCGAGTGTTTTCCATCATTTGAGGATGAAGATCGACTCCCCAAAAGATCGAGAGAAATCAGGGCATTACGTAAACTAGGGTCTCGAGAAGAGGAATGCAAGAGACGGCGAGGTGTAGATATGACTCCGTACTCCGATGAAGGCCTATAAATTGGGTTTCTAAAGGTTAGGGTCCGGTTTTACATGCTGGGCATTAAACGGCGAGTTTTGAGGAGTATACTCCTGAAAACCCAATGAAGTGAGTTGCTATTTGTGTAATGTTATGTAACATATCATTATTTTATTTTTATCTTACTATATATAATATAGCATGTTAATTATTATTTAATGATAAAAAAGTATATAATAAATAATTATTTAATAAATTGTGTCACATCTTACTGAGATACAAGTAAGATGGTAGTATGATATATAGAATTTTCTATAATATTATAGTCGCAAAAAAATCTTATATTTATTAAAATAAATTTATAAATTAATATGATTTTATATGATATATTAGATATATTTTATAATAAAAATAATTTTATAATCTAATATACTATATTAAATCACATCAATTTATGAGATTTTGTTAGATATCTTTATGATTAGAGCATTTCTCTAAGCAAATTACCCGAATATTAGAAGTGAGAAAGATGGTCATGGGTATTATTTAAATTTTTATTGATTCTACAACAATCTATAATTTGAGGAGTTCATTTTTCAATTAAAAAGAAGTGGACATGTTATTGAAAAACTTCTGCTTGTAAAAAGAATTACAGAAAACTGCTACACAAATTGACGTGGATCAATATATATCAGAATTATTCTTATTATAAAATAAATATGATATATCACATCAAGTCATATCTATTTATAAATTTTCATCTTATAATTTACGTTAAATCACATCTATTTATAAACTTTCAGTTTATAATGTGTTTTTAAGACCTAACATTTTACCTTCTTTTGTATCAATTTATCCAAACCTTCAATAACAACATTCAATGGTGGGAAAGGAAAGAGAAATAATATTTGTAGATCTAGAGTATGCAATTTTCATGTACTCTTTTTAAAAAAAGTAGATAAATCTAGGATTTACATGAAAAAAATATCTTTTAATATAAGTCCCTACCTTTTTTTAATAAATATGCAGGGATTGCACACTTTAAAATTGTATATAGCATAATAAATTATATTCTTAATCCGGTTTTCAAATTACACACCACACACCCTCTGATGTGGCAAACTCGATCTAAAGGAAGTCCGGTCCATAGGTTAACCTTGTCCCCCTGATCGATTTCACTTCCGTAGCAAGTATCCCCTTTGAGAAATCCCCTCTCTCCTGTGACTCCATGACAGAACCACCCACCCCCTCCATCAATCCCCTCCCCTAAGAGTCCAAAACAAAATCCCCCCTCCCATCGATCCCCTCTCCCCTGTGACCCCCATGCGAGAATCCCTCTCCCCATGCATTGCCATGTGAGAAATCTCCTACACTTCCTAGTCTTACTTTTCTTGCTCTTCCAACAACAAGGAAGTCATAATACCCTTAAACTCTTTCTTCTTGTTGGCTTTTCTATGATATTCACTATCTCCATCTCCATCTTCTTCTCTACCATTTCTATATTGCTTCTAGTTGTTTTCGTTGTTGTTCCCGTCACTTGCATCATTCATTTGTGGAAACGAGCTCTAGACCTATTTGTAGAAATGGGAAAAGTCTTCTGCATTCAGAACAGAAGGAAAATTCATGTAGATAAAGCAAGGATGCACTTACGGTTGATCAAAATTTCAAAAATCCAACTCTGCCTCCAACTTCGTATCGAGTCTGTTCCGACTCTAATAAGTTGAAGTCGGAGTCAGAGGTAGCGATGTACCAACTCCGACTCTACTCCGATTCTGGCTCCAATTCTGACATTGTACATATTTTATAAAAATATATGTATTTTTTATATATTAATCATCTATATATATTTTGTATAACTATAACTTATATAGTTATTCAAATTCAATAATATACTAGTATGAGCAAATTATTTTAAAATAATATACTTATACTATAATATAAATTGACTGATAATAGTCTAGTATATGTAAACACCATACTATTAACTATTAGTACCATGTAACACTAATAGATAATAACAACTAATGAATAATAACATGTAATACTAATTATATAATAACTAATGTATAATAACATTTACATTTAATACTAATGTATTATGTATAAACAAAAATATATAACTTTATAATAACATGTAATACTAATATATAATAGAGTTGTGCTGCACAAGGATGGCTACTAATAAGACCAAATGGTCTTTTTATTTTATTTTTTTCATTTATTTTTTTTATATTCTTAAACATTTTAAGAAAAAGTTCACAATATCAATAAAAAAAAATACTTACTTAATCACTAAGTAATAAAAACAAAAACCAAAAAAAAAAAATTATTGGGAGAAATGCTCAGAACCATTATTAGGATCCCAAGCATTTCCCTATGTAATAACAAAAGCATAATAACATATAATAGTGATGTATAATAATCAATGTATAATAAAAAGTAATGTTAATGTATAAATATTAACATATAATTAGGGGTGTACAAGAAACCGGCCAACCGACCTCCACCGACGGCAACCGACCGGAACCGGAATGAGCCGGCGGTAGAAAAAAATAGGAACCGAGGTCGGTCGGTTCGGTTCCGGTTCGACCACACAGGAAACTGGTAAACCGACCGACCGAATATATATATATATATATATATATCTCTTTAAATATATATCTTATATAAAAAATGGCGCCGTTTCATATGAAACGGCGTCGTTTTATTTAAGTCAGTAAGAAAAAAAAATATAAGTTGGACGACGCCGTTTGATTAGACGCCGTTTGGTCTCAATCAAACGGCGTCGTTTGGTTGGGAACGGGTTAGGGTTATTACCCTTCCCGTTCCCCCGTTCCCCTCTTCCCTCTCCCTATTCTCTTCTGCCACCCCCCCCCGATTCTCTCTCTCTCTCCGATTCTCTCACTCCCTCGCAAGCTGGTCTCAGTTGAAAGCCGCCGCAGGCTGAACCGGTGAACCGCCGCAGCACATCTCTTACTCCCTCGCAAGCCGGCCTCTGTAAGTTTTCTTGTAATTTTTCAATTTTTTTGTTCTGTTATATATATTATATATATCTGTTTGTTATATAAATCTTATATATAAATCTGTTTGCACATCTACTTATATAAATCATATATATTAATCTGTTATATAATTATATATGTAATGTATATATATTAATCGTATTTTATATATATAATTATAATGTTATATATATCTGTTATATATAATAATATGATTATATATGATTATATATGATTATAATCTGTTATATATATTATATATATAATGTATATATATTAATCGTATTTTATATATATAATTATAATGTTAATTGTTATATATATATCTGTCATATATAATAATATGATTATATATGATTATAATCTGTTATATATATTATATATATAATGTATATATATTAATCGTATTTTATATATATAATTATAATGTTAATTGTTATATATATTTGTTATATATAATAATATGATTATATATGATTATAATCTGTTATATATATTATATATATAATGTATATAAATCTGTTATATAATTTGTTGTGTAATGTATATATATATAAGAGATTAATTATTTATATAAATTGAGAGAAGATGAGTGAACAACTTAGATTAGAGTCTTAGACTTGTGATGTTTGCCATGTTACAAACTAGCTGCTGGGATATTTTGTGCTATGTTTGCCAATTTTCAAATTTGTGATGTTGTATAACATTTATATTTTGTTTTATAATTTAGATAGATTCTTCTTCGTCTCCTATTGATGTTGATACAAATGAAACTCAACCAACTATTAATTTGGAAGAAGATGTGAGAGAGACCAATGTCCCAAAACCCCTTAGTGCCCCTACTAGTAGTACTTGTCCATTACCTAAGAAACGGAAAGGGACGAACAAGTCGATTGTATGGGATCATTTTACGAAGGTGGATAGTTGTCCTGTAGATGATCCAAAAGCTAAATGTAATTATTGTGGCAAGATGTATGCTTGTCACTCAAAGAGGAACGGAACTTCAACGATGCAAAATCATTTGCCTTCATGTCGTAAAAATCTTCATAAACGTGGACCTTTGGATAGGTATCAAAAAACATTAACAGGTGAGGCATCACCTGAGGAGGGGATTGGAGAAAGTGATGGTAGTATATTAAGGACTCTTCTAACTCACAAATTTAGTGAAGAGATTGCGAGATTGGCTATTGCAGAAATGGTAATTGTTGATAAAATGTCATTTAGGGTTGTTGAAGGACAGGGATTTAGAAAATTTGCTTGGTCTCTTGAACCCCGGTTTAATGTTCCATGTCGTGTCACAGTTGCAAGAGATTGTATGAAGTAGAAAAGGGGAAGCTTAAAAAAGTGTTTAGAGATGGTGGCATGAGGATTTCCTTGACGACAGATACATGGACATCAGTACAGAATTTGACTTATATGTGTCTGACTGCACATTTCATTGATAAGAATTAGAAATTGCAGAAAAAAATAATTAACTTTTGTTTAATCCCTAATCATCGAGGGGATACCATTGGAAGATATGTTGAGTCGTGCTTGCTTGATTGGGGTATTGATAGAATATTTACTGTAACTGTTGATAATGCAAGTTCGAATGATACTGCAATTTCCTATTTGAAACAGTTTTTGACAGGGAATTTGTTGGGGGGTAAGTATATGCACATGAGATGTTGTGCTCACATATTGAATTTTATTGTGAGTGAGGGTTTGAAGGAGTGCAATGATGCAATTACAATGGTTAGAAATGCAGTGAGATGTGTGCGTTCATTCCCAGCAAGATTAGAGAAGTTTAAGAGATGTGCAGAAAAAGAAAAAATTGATTGTAAGAAAATGTCGTGTCTTGATGTACAGACACGATGGAACTCAACCTATTTGATGTTGGAGGCAGCTGAGAAGTTTGAGAAGGCTTTCAGGTGGATGGAGAGTG
Organism: Carya illinoinensis; assembly: GCF_018687715.1. Taxonomy (NCBI): domain Eukaryota; kingdom Viridiplantae; phylum Streptophyta; class Magnoliopsida; order Fagales; family Juglandaceae; genus Carya; species Carya illinoinensis. Next base: position 16,217,558 of record NC_056766.1, on the reverse strand, counting down.
AGGATTATAATTTCCTCTGTTACTTTGATGATGGGCACATGGGACCTCCTAAAGCTACAGAATGGGAGACAGTGCGGGTGTTTGTCAAGTTTTTAGAGATGTTTTATGAAGCCACTACGAGATTTTCTGGATCTTTATATGTGACAGCTAACACCAGTTTTTTAGAGATTTGTGATCTCCAAACAGAATTGATTATGCTGAGTGAGAGTACTAATACTTGTTTGAAGAGTATGGCCATAAACATGAGAACCAAATATGATAAGTATTGGGGGTCATTAGATAGGATGAACTTGTTCATGTTAATTGCTGTTGTGCTTGATCCACGAAGCAAGTTAGGACTTCTTTCTTTTCATTTAAAGAAAATCCATGCTGAGGAGTTGGTTTCGAATGTGAGACAGGTATTAGCAGATTTGTATGAAGAGTATAATGCTACATTCGGTTCCACCACGAGTACTCTAGTTTCTCAACCCCCTCCAATATCTAGATCCATGAATGTTAGTGATGGCAAACATGAGACCAAATGGTTCAAGGAGTGGTATAGGGCATCTTCCACCATGGGAGCAGGTATTACCAAAACTGAAGTGGATCAATATTTATCAAATGCTTGTGAGGCACTCAGCGAATCATTTGACTTGTTGACTTGGTGGAAAATAAATGAGGCTAACTATCCTATACTTGCGAGGATTGCATGAGACTTATTAGTCATGCCTGTTTCCACAGTTCCATCCGAGTCAACATTTAGCACGGGAGGTCGTGTGCTTGATCCTTTTCGGAGTTCGTTGGCTCCAAGAACTGTTGAGGCACTTATTTGCACTCAAAATTGGTTAAGACATCCGGCAACACACATTGATATCCGAGAGGCTATGGATAATGTCGAGAGCTTTGTAGTAGAATCAGGTAATGTTTTCAAATTTTCATTGTAATTTAATTTTGCATATTTTTCATAATATGAATTCACTAACATTTGATATTTTATTCTTATTTATTCTTATAGAGTTAACCGCACAATCGAACGTGACAAGTATTGACGATTGAAGATTGAAGACTTGAAGCAATATTTTTCATTTATTTATGTTATTTGTTGTGCTTGTATTTTTGCTATGCTTAAGACAATTTGGTTTGTTTTTCAAATTTGTAATATGTAATACTAAATATCTAGTGAAGTTGTTTTTATTTATTTTTAATTATGTAGTAAGTAATATAATAATTAGTTAGTTAATATGATGAATGCTTTGGTTATTTATTATTTTTATTTATTTATAATAAATAATTATGATAAATGATGAATTATTAGTTAACAACAAAAAATTAAAAAGATGTTGGATGATGAATTCAGGAAAAATATATATATAACAAAAAAAAAATCCAAACATATTGGATAAAAGGGCCAAAACAGTGCCTCAAACCGGGCCCAAAACCCACGGCCCAAACAGGGGGAACCGACCGGAACCGGCCGGCAAAGGAACCGGCCGGTTTCCTTCCTCCAGCACGGTCGGTTTCGGCCGGTTGATGTATTGTTTTTTTAAGAACCGGTCGGTTTCGGTTTAGGCCTAAAACCGAAACCGGCCGGTCGGTTTTCAGCCCTATATATAATAACATATAATACTAATGTATAATAACATTAATTTGTACAATGATTTAATAAAATTGAAATTGAAAAAATATTTTTTTAAAAAAACTAAAATCTGGAAGCCCAAATCCGATTAGTCAAAACCAAAAATTATTAAATTAAAATTTCAAATGAGTTAAGAAAAAAAGCCCAATAAAAAAGTCCAAATTTGACTCCGCTCTGACAAGTAGGAGTCGGATCTGAGGCTATGCAAATCGGAGTCGAAGTCGAAGTCGGAATCAAAGGTAGGGCACTCCAACTCCAACATTGTCGGTGCTCAGCCCTAGATGCACTGATGCACAGAGAGAGAAAGAGAGAGAGAGAGAGAGAGAGATTAGAAATGCGGGAATGTGTTCGAGATGTGGTAGATGAGTAGCAACCTCTATATAGCATGAAAAAATCTATTTATCATCCCATGATATGACATTAAATAAGAGGTTCACGAGTGAAATATAATAAATAGTTTCCAATCATCTAATGCCACATCATGGAATGATGAAAGGATAACGAAAATTGAGATAATAAGTGGCATTACTCATATAACATTACCCAAAATGAAAGACCGATTCCCAATTCACCTATATATACACGTATGCATTTTCTTCACTCTTTTTTTTTTCCCCTTCTTTTTTTGACTTGCTTGTTTTTGAAAGACAAAAAAAAAAATTAGGTCATTGCAATTCCAGGCTCTGAATCATGTTGTTCCCTCTTAAGCTCAGCAGGAGGTAAAAAGCAATCCATAGAGAGACCACAAATGTTGAAATCAACCTCTTCAATTCTCCAAGTCTCTTCAATCTTTCGCTTGTGATTGTATGCCTCTCCATACCTATACAGAGTTGTAGCAGTCCGACCAGCATGAGCTATATTAATCCCGTCGATGTACTTGTAATCATGGATAAATGTTTCCATGCTCGTTTCCCAAAACACATTGTCATGATTCCCTTTAATTGACTTCATCCGCACCAGTTTTGTGTCCTCAAATTGGATGAGAAGCCCTGTGCGTTGGCTAAAATACCCCCATACTGTGTGGTGGACAATTTCGGTGTTAGGTGTACATTGCACTTTAAGAATGTGGGGAGCTGTGTCAAGCTTGAGTATGAAACAATCTTCTTCCTTTATGGTTTTCTCTCCAATGCATACCGCATCTAGGAACAAGTTAGCTATAACCCTGGGATCCAGTCCCTATTCAGATCACAATGACAAACAAAAAAAAAAAATATTCATGTTATGTTGGAATATATTATATATACATATGTAAGTACTACTTAATAATTATTAGAAATATCATCTACATATCAAAGTAAACACCAAGGGTTGTGGCTCAATGGTTCTTGGGTTACTCCCAAGTGGTTTGGCGTGTACTAAGTTTTGGATTTAAATCCGAATATAGATTCACATTAGACTATTAGTTTCAACTACCTAAAGAATCATTGAATTCCTAATTAGTATGGTTGGTTTGACTTGAGAGAGTCTCCGCAGTCCCGTTGTTCAAGTCCATTTATGTTAGTAATGGGTAACCCATGACCCATTTTGTATCCACATGAGTGAAAAAATTATTAATTAACTCCCCACCACTACCACTTAACTTCAAAAACGTTGATAAACCATCAAATGAGAAAACTCTATAAATAAGAGTTTTATGTACGTTAAAACAAAAAGAGTGAAAAGTTACGTACAAAGCAAAGCTCTCCTCTCTCTACAATTTCCTAAAGCAACCATCTTGATAAGCTCTTAATCTTGAAGCATACAATTATGTAGGAGACTTTAATAACCTCCTAAGCGATGTAGAGGTGTAATTACAATAAAGTGACGTTGGCTGTAAGACGAGTAAAGATCAAAGCTTGTGGGAATTCCTCTCCTTAAAGTAATTCAAATTAACCTTATTTAACAATTGGGTTCTTACTGGATAGAGTGCTACTATGGTCACGTCCAGATAATAAAGCCACCTCTGATTGCCCTATCCTACCTTTTTTAATAGCAAAACAAAAATCTACATATCAGAGTAAATTGTAGTCTAAAGGGATAGCGTGTGTATGTACCTGGAAGAACCGACGAAGGGGCCTTGGAGGGCCTTTATTTGCATGGCAAGGTTGAGAGGAGGATTGATTCCAGGCCACCTTGCCATCGCTCCCTGCACTAACCTTTAAACCAGAAACAACCAATTCCAAGTACCAAAGGTCTGGATTCTTTTGCCATAGCACAAAGCCACCAACCTCGCAATTGCCTCTTGTATGCACACTACCATCACCTTGCCGCATTTCCGACCCAACCATCTTTACTTGTCCCACAGCATACATGCTGTTCACTGAATTCAATGATGCTTGTCCTCCAATTGCTGCTATGTACTGTTGCACTATATACTTGGCAGTAGAAGCTTCCTATTCATACAAGCAAATCATTTGTTTCACCATGGACGAAGACAATTGCTATGGGACATGAAATTTAAGTGTTGGGGATTTTTTTTATATGCATGAGGAGTGGAGTTTTCCAACAAATATCCCATTACAAACAAGAAAATTGATATTTGCAATCATAAAGTGAGCAAGCATCGCACATTCATCTTAAAAAAAAAAAAAAAAAAAAAAGTAAATATAAGACCCACATAAAAAAATAAATAATAATTTTTTAATGAGAGACCCCATTCTTCTTAAAAATGGTGAATCCACATAAACTTGTCTATTTTAAAAGAAATGATAATAAAAATGGTTAAATTGAAGGAAAAATTGTTGAAGTTTCATAGAATTGATCTCAAAGAAGAGAGGTTCATCAATAAAGACAAAATATTTAAAGACATCCATGAAGAAGTAAAGAAAGAAAAAAGGAAAAATGAAGGGAAATATTTCAATTTACTCAAATAAAAATAATTCAATGTCATCTTATTCTTAATTTTTATTAAATTTTTTGATAATTTAAATAATCTTTGAGTGTTATGTTTTTAGAAGCTATATGCACACACAAAACAAAACAGAAAAAATCAAAACTAAAATAAAATTATACCATTTTCTTTACAAAAGCCAATACTATAAGGAGAAGAAGGGTCCACCGCGTGCCCACCCTAGCCCCCTCCTTTTACTAGCTCTAGTAAATTAAAAAGATATGCTACAACCACAAAGAAATTTCACAAAAGTAAACACACAAACTAACATAATTTTGAATGATACATCAAATTTATTTTATACTAAAAGTAATTTTACAATCAAACATACTACACCAGTGTGATTAGTTTTGTGGGATTCTTTTATAGTTAAAACATTTCTTGAAAAGATATTACTAGTCAAAAACATGTAATTTCATAACACCGCATTGTAAGTTATCCAGAAAGGGAGAAGAAATGTTTGTTTTTACTTACAATAGAACAAACTTTGATGGGGCGGGTGAGTGACTGGTCAGGTTGTACTTGAAAGGGGATGAGAGGAGAACCAACAAGCTTTAGCAATGCCATGAACTCGCTACTCGATGCAGCCGCGAGACGTGATTTCTTATCTATGCCTTGAGCTTTCATTAAAGCACGCAAATTGTGCCAACGCACAGCGGCATTGCTGCCCATGTTGGTAAACATCTCCTCTGGTATAGGCACCTCCAAGACGGTATCTAACCCATTTTCTTTATCAACATTAGGACACATCTTCCTCATAGAAACAAATGAATAATGTTATGAAAGAGGAAAGGCAATCCCAATGAGAAAATGGAAACCCTTAACCTCTTTCTCCCACCTTAAACTGGATTTTTGGTGGTTCAATGATAGGAACAGGTGATTTTGTATGAAAATGATGAAAAAGTAAATTGGCAATAATGAGTAGGGTGGGAGGGAGGAATTTCTTGCCTAAGGCGCTCCTTGCGCGTAGGTGTCGCATGGGCATGTTTTTAGTACATATATGTATATATAGCTTCCTTTGTTTAAGGACCCATCCACCATGTTAATAGGTTGTTTCTTACTTATGTATCTAACCATTTAAACAATCCCACGTCGTCACATTTATTAGTTAGAAGGATATGTGTGCAAGTGAAAGTATCTTCTCCATGAGAAGTGTTAATTAAAGTCACAAAAAGATTCAACAAAACAAAACTCATAAATTGACATGACATACGTTAGATCTACTTTATCATAAAAAGTAGCTTTATAATCTAATGTACCATATCATTCCCAACAAAACAAATTCGTTGCAAAACTGTTACTTTTTTACCAATGAACGAAATTCATTGCAAATTATGAGACATTGGTTGCAAAATGGTAACCCAGGTAAACCATTTACCAACAAAATTCAATCGTTGCAAATGTCTCAGTACCAAGAAAACAATTTTGTTGATATCATCATTTGCAATGATATGATCTTGCTGCTAAAAAATAATTACCAACGATTTTCAATTTTCTAGCAAAAAAAAAAAAAAAAGAATGGAGTTAAAATTAAATTATCAATGATATGATTTTATTGCAAAAAATATCTTAACAACAAGGTAATTTCCTTGCTAAAACATTTTAGCAGCCATTCCATTTCCTTGCAAATGATAGTAGGAGAATAATAAAAATTCATTACCAACGACATTTTTCCTTGCAAAAAGCCTTTATTTCCTTATAAAAGAAATTGGCAATGATACCATGTCCTTGCAAAAAGAAATTAGCAACGACATCCTTCTCCTTGCAAAAATAGATTTTCAATGATACCATTTCCTTTCAAAACCATGTTAGCACGAAATTATTTATTTACAAAAACATTTTACCAACGATATTCTATCCTTGGAAAATTAATTACCAACAATTATCATTCCTTGCAAAGCCACTTTACCCACCATATAATTTCATTGCTAATGTGTAAATCTATATTACCAATGAGATTGATTTCATTGCTATTGAATTAATTGAAACAAAATTAAGTTGTTGCAAAAAATTTAAAACACATTTTAATGCTCTATTTTTCCTTCAAGGCTTTATTTTCTTTCTTACCTACTTCATTCTACCATCCATTAAGATATTAATAGTGTGAATACTCAATCGGGGCCAAGTTGTTGCTTGCTAATTTTTTATTTTTTTATTTTTGGTTATTTCCCATTCTTGGATCTAACTCATTACCAAAATTTGTTGTTTATATAAAATACTCTCTTGCATCCAGACTAGTCCTGCATCATATAGGTTTAAGGTAAGCCTCCTCCATTAGACCCCTATGACTTCTTCAATTCCTATGGAGAAATTTCTATTTTACTACAACTATTTTTGCTTATGGAATAATGAATACAATAGCTTAATTAACCTACTACTCCTATTTTACAATGCATTTATATGCATGATCAATATCGCCTGACTTTTACTCAATCCATTACTAGTCATCTAAATGTCCAAACATATTCTTGTATTAAAAGGGGAGATTTTTCTCATCTCAAGTTGTCAACCCAATTGGGAGATTAATAGTTTTGGTCATTAACTACATAAAACCATGGATGCCTTCCAAGTGTTTGATAGAAAGTATTATGAGTAACCGTGTTACTTTTTGGCTACCATTTACAAAATTCAGCCTTCAAAGTGTTTGATATTTTGTCTAATATAAAATATAACAATTATATAGACAATCACATATAAAAGATAACAATTATATTTATTACCCGGCCTATATTGTATGATTAATTATATAAGTTCTCATACATTATTAGAGTTACACATTAAGGTGGTGAACCATGCATCATTCGTTAAGTACAATGAGTCTTGTAGTATATTGGTCAACATTTATTATCACCAGCAACATCACGCCTAGTTACTAACTTAACCATTACGAAAAAATTTTCAACATACACTTTTTCCTTGAATTGGTTTTTATTTTTTTTCCGTATCTTTCCTATAATTCTATACGAATCATGTATGCCACTTCTATGCTTATAAAGTTTTGTTACAATGCCTATATAGGGACCTAAATATGGACAAGAGTTGGATCAATATTATAGATAGATTTAGGGAGCAAGCTTATGGTGTGGGAGTTCAAAACTTTCTCACGAGATCATGCATCTGGATGCAATGTTATTAGATGTCTTTGTAGAAGATGTCTCAATAACTATTATCATCTCATCCATATCGTCAAAGAATATCTTTTTATGCAAGGTTTTGACCAAAACTACACACAGTGGATATTCCATGGTGGGACTGATGATTTTCTCACGGTTAGTACCCACGACAATAATGATTATCCCGATGAGCATGGAGATTACGTTGATGAAATGGAAAACATATTAAATGACTTCCATTATGGGAGATTTATGGACACGAGTGAAGCTGATATCGATGGATCTCAAGGACCCACAAGTACTCCATTCAAGCAAACAGTCTTTGAGAAATTGCTTAAAGATGCAAGACTTACACTATATCCAGGTTATACGGGTTTTTCAAAGTTATCATCTACTCCTAAGATGCTCCATATCAAAAGTATTGGTGGTTGGACTGTGAAATCATTTGATATGAAGCTTCAGTTGTTAAAGGATGCATTTCTTCATGCAATATTTCTGAGTTCATACCATGCATCAAGGAAACTTGAATTTAGTTATACAAAGATACATGCTTGTCCAAATGATTATATATTATATTGGAAAGAGCATGTTGATCAGCAAACTTGTCCGACATGTGGTGTATCAAAGTGGAACCCTGATGCAAGCAAGAAGAAGAAAATTCCTCACAAGGAATTGTGCTACTTCCCACTAACACCGAGGCTCCAAAAGCTATTTATGACATCCCAGACAACATCCCATATGACTAGGCATTTAAAGAATCAAGTGGACGATTCTAGTACTCTTAGGCATCTTAGTGACTCTTTGGGTTGGAAAGATTTTGACAACCAATATACTTAGTTTGCAAACGAACCTCACAATATCCAACTTGATCTAGCAAGTAATGGATTCAACTCATTTGACAAGGTCAGTAAGCCTTATAGCATTTGGCCAGTTCTATTGCTACCTTATAATCTACCTCCCTGGTTGTGTCTGAAATAACAATACGTCAAATTGAAATTGTTTATCCCTAGTCCGAAAGCTCCTGGAAATGACATTGATGTATATCTAAGACGCTTGATTGATGAGGTCCAACATTTATGAGAAGTAGGTGTTGTCACTTATGATGCCTCGTGCGACCAGTCCTTTCATTTACATATAGCTTTATTATGGACAATTAAAAACTTCCCTGCATATGCAAACCTCTCTAGATGGAGCACAAAATGAAAATTGGTATGTCTTGTGTGCAATAACAAGCTCAAAATGGTTGACATATGGTGAAAAACACTGTTATATGTGTCATCGTCGTTTCTTACCAAGGAATCATAGTTGGCAACTCAATTCTGACTTGCTTGACTCTGTGGAAGAGCATAGTATGCCTCCTATGGATTTATCTAGATGTGATATATTACAATAATTCACAAGATTGTCTGAGGTACTGTTTAGCAAAACTATCCAAAAAATGAAGCGTTCACCCCAAGATTTAAATTGGACAAAGAAGAGTATCTTCTTCCAATTTCCATTATTCGGCAAAACAATGGGCTTTCTCTACATGGACAAATCATGATTGGAAAAGCACATTAGAATGCAAATATCACAACACAACCTCTACAATATTGAGAAACAGAAAAATATAGAAGAGCAAGTACCATTAGATGGATTTTGGAGTGACATTGAAGCATAAAGCATCTAGGGTTTGAATAGGGTCATTTTGTGACGAATAACCAAAGAAAATCATAGTGAGGATTTTTTTTTAAGTGTTCAAGAGTTTTAAAAAAAAAAATCGTTGCCTTTGTTCTTGGTGAGAACAGTTTTTCTCTTTGAAATTTGTCCAACCATTGTGAACAGAGTTTGGGGGGAGGGGGTGTGGGGGTTCAAATGATGGCATTCAGACACTCTGGATTTGGGTGTATTTAAAGGGAAATGGGTCTTCCAAACGAGATATGCATTTAATCATTGTTGAACCATCACTGCTTGAAGCACCATTCAGTCAACCTAGTGTCTTATCTCTGTTCAACAAAATCTGTTCAGAGCTAACAACACAACTTAAGTTTTGATGTTTGAATGGATACCGTTCGCTAGTCCGTTTGATAGACTCTGAGATAGCTATGCAAGTTCTCCTTTTACAAGGTGATTAAACGACGACCATTCAACTTTCTTCGTTCAGACACTTCTAGTCCACCTATGTAAAATGATGGTTTTGAGAGATGATCGAGCAGATACTATTAGCAAGTCCATTCAATATACTTTGAGACAGAATGTAAGGCATCCTTTTGCAAGGTGAATGAATGACAACCGGTTTGGCTTGCTCTATTCATCCATTTCTGGTCCACCTACGTAAAATGATGGCTTGGGGAGATAGTCAAACGACATACTGCCCGGCTAGTCTGTTCGATGTACTTCACCGACTTCACACGTAATTAATAAAATATATATTCTAAAAAATAAAATATTTTTCCAATTTTAGGATAACATTAGGGTTCATTTACTAGATTTATAATTAAGTGTTACCCATTGAAAAATTCTAGCTCATATCTAGGCACAAAATTAATGATGAAAAGTTTAAAATACATTTTTACCTGAAAGGAGTCTAGCATTTATATAATAAGGGTTAATAATAAAGGAAGTCCAAATATTGTAATTTACCCAAGATATATATGTTCACGAGGGAGAAACAAAGCACATCCATTCATGAAATATTGAAAAGACTACTTAAACATGTCTACCTCAAAAACACTATTGCTATTCGAATTTCTCTGAAAAAGACTAATTCTAGGGTTCCATTCTTTTTCACTCTCAGGCACTTGTTCATTTCTACTGTAAAAGTAGTATTTCTTTGTTTCACGTTTGTAGCGACAAACAGAGGGTCACGAGAAATTTGTTCAAAGATGGAACAGTCCTGAGTCATTCAAAAATTTAGCTAGCTCTATTTCATTTCATTTTCAGTGGAGAGATATCCAGGTTTGGGGTCATTATGGTCTGGGGGCTTTGTAAGTTTTGTGGAGGGGGCTTTTGTTGCAACCATCAACAAACAGTTTTGGTTTGGGATTATTTGTCTAATGCGTGAATCATCTTTTATTTCACACTAGGGGATTTTGGACATACATTTAATGAAGTGAGATTGTGAGGGGCTTTTGGCAAGACAATTTTAAAACTTGCCTAACCACCTCCAGATCAAGTAAAGGTACAAGATTTTTTGTGAAAATGATGCCCTGTCCATATTCTATAAATATCAATTTATTTTGTCTGAAGATTCTTAAGTTACTATTCTTGTATCATGTCAAAAAGATGGAGCATACTGCATCACCAAGGTAACACAGCTTAGGGTTACTTTAGGTTAAAAGAGTGATGGATTTTTTTTCTTTCTTTTTTTTTTTTAATTCAGATTTTACTTTCATTGAACAAATAGCCAAATACCATGTCATGTTGAAAGCTTGTCGGTTGGTGTAATGTCAAATAGTCCCTAATTAATACATGGATAACTATATTAGCATCATTAACACAAAGGCCCCGATACTTTAAATGAATTCAAGAGTCAAAATGACCACATTTTGAGACAAATAAATATTATTGTATTGAAAACAGAAACAACTAGTAAGGTAAAGGAGCAAGAAAAGGCATAATATTTTTCTTTATGGGTTTTCCTACATAGCCTCCTACACCACATATCACACATGTTTAATTTTTTTTTTTTTAATTTTATTCCTACTAAACTAATTGAGTTCTTCTACTCATCATCCCTACACTACATACTTGCTAAGAAAAAAATCAAAAGATAAAAAATAAAATAAGTGTGTGGTAGAAAGATGATGAATAAAATCTTTCTCTTATTATTGCTTAGTTTCCGTATCTTTGTCAATCGTCCTTCATTCATTAAATTGCCTTTTCACTCATTGAGATTGGCATGTACTATGTATTCAAGGAAAAATGTTAGTATGACATTCAAATGTGCTCATTCATATATTTTAGTTTTTTATTTTTTTGTATTTTTTTAATGGTTAAGGAAGTAACTATTAGTGAATTTGTATTTTTTTTTTCTTAATAACTAAGGATGTTTAAAAATTGCTTAAAAAAAAAACCATTTATACTGGTGTGTATATTTGGAGCGTATATTTGAAATGCATCCTAGGACTATCCTTATTTGAGTATGGTGTTTTTTCCTTTCCCTATAAAATAGAAAAGTTTTGGAAAAAAAAAAACCTTTTTTATCCCCTTTGCATCTCTAGCTTTTCTAGAATTTATGCTCTAATTCTTCTTTGCACGAAGAGTGAAAGTCTGGCTTAAAGCAAAATGTGTTCGTAAATATTCTTGAGATTTTTCCAGATAATAGAGATGTGTTTTTACTAGTGAAGTTTTGGGCTCATCTTCTTATACAGAGATTCAACCTATACGATCAATTGGGTTATTGTATTCTCAATAAGACAAGTTAAGAGGAGGTCAGCTACATTAATTTATTTGAAAACTTTGTATACGGTAGAAGCTAGTTTGAAACTTCTTAAAAAGCATGTTATTTCTATATTTCAATTCAAATTGATTTTGTTTAAATGTTAATTTCATTATAATTTTTATTATATTATTGTTTATCTCACTAACACTTCTCTTTTTTATGATTTTTGTATTCCATTCCCCAATCCCCTAGACACAAATCTTTCTTTTCATTTTATAAGTCAATATGTTGAAATGAAATAGCCCATTACCATTTATAAATGCCTTTCTAAGATCAAATCAATCCTGCCCCACCGCAGATGTAATTAAGTAGCAAATAAAATTTGTTAAAAGATGAAGAGAAATGATATTGAGTATACAAATACCGCGCAATCTCTTTCAAAAATTAAATAAATGCAAGACTCACATAAAAAATAAGAATTTTTTAATAATAGAACTCACTTTTTTTCAAAACGATTATTCGACACTTATGTACTCTATGATTGTACGTAACATTACTCAAAGAGAGAATTGGATGCAAATTCTCCTAGCCCAAAATTGTCAAGGAATTACCACAAATATTAAGCAATAACCCAATCTGCTCTCAAAGTTCTTTAGTGAAAATTTATAATACATGAGGTGAGACTTTGTCCTGTACTTAATGCTATTGGCTTCCCTATCAAAGTTGTACAATAATCATCATGGAGTGTATTACTATCACCAAGTTTTCTGTTATGATTAGTAAGGACTTGGAAGGCTTCTTCCCCGGAGGCAACAAATTGAGGCAAGAGGACCCAATGATCAATGTCCTCCCATCTCTTTGTGTTCGCCATGGAAGCATTTCCCAAACTATTGAATAGCATGTTTTCTAATGGAAAATTGAAGTTTTCCTTCGAAGCGCGACAAGGAAATGATATCTCACTTGTGCTTTGCTAATGATTTTCCTAACCATTCGAATATTATATTATAATTAATTTTGATAGTTTGTGATGTAATTTGAAAATGGGGGATAGTTTGGGGTTACAAAACAAAACTTTCCCTAAAAATTAAAAGCAAAAAACAAAGAGTTGAAATTAATTAAAAAATAAAAAAAAAAAGGTGGAACAAGTAGTGAGTCCAGCTTTAGATGTAGTGTTGTCTTAATGGGTCAAAGCGCGTGTGCATTGGAGCAAAATCCGGTCCTGTCAAGTAGGGCCTCTTGAGTACTGAGAACAAAAGACAATAGCAATTTTTTTTTTAATTTCTTTTTCAAAAGAAAAATCAATTGTACAAATTACGAAGGGATTGAATGGTCGCAAGGAATCAGTCAAAGTAGGGCTGTGTACACCTTCGTTTGCTTTCCTTTGTAGTGTGGTATTGGGTCTCCTTCAAATGTTCTTCTTGGCCTAAGATTTTTCCTAGATTGTTTTGGGCTAAGTTGATAAATATTAGGTTTACTTAAATGTTTTGTCCTCTTCCAATTTTTTTTATTATTTAGAATATTTCTAGGTATTTATGTAGTTGTTTTAATTTATCTCGATATTAAATGCAAAATAATATATATTAATTTTAATTTTGATTTAGTAGAGTTTTTCAGTTTTTTAATGTTTATCATTTTTTAGTTTTCTCAATTCATGCCTTTTTCTTTTGTAATCATTTAAAATTTATCAAGTTTTAGAAGAAGTTAAAAGAGTTTATAAGTGACAGCTCTTGATGATCATCTCACAAGCTCTTGATATTCCTTTATTCAAGCGAAATTGGTAAAGTTTACCCTCACTAATATAGAAATAAATAAGAATATGAGGAGAGAAGAATAGGGTGAACAAGGTGTCAAGGCAAGTGCCTCACATACATGACACCATGCTGTAGTCTTTACATGGCGTGGCCTTCTAGGCAGCACGTTAGCTGCAAGTGGGTGAAACAACCACTTTCCGTGTAATCTGTCAGGAGCAAAAAGACTACCACAATCCCTATCCACATCCTAGATCTAATCCTCAAATGCGACGTGGCCTTTTTGTGACATACACCCTTCTTTCGTGTCATCCAACTCATGGGCCACCTGCATCGATAACCCCTAGGCCTTCAAAGTAGGCCAAACTTGGCCCATGAAGGGTTCTAGCCTTCTAGTTAGGCCCGACTCAATGAGGAATACTAATATCCCTTATGAGGTTGGACAGTCCAAGGACTTGTCTTGCCTCTTGAGTATCAAGAAAGTTGGGCAATCTAAGGACCTTTCCCACCTGTTGAGTGCTTGGGGGGCATCCTTGGATTGCCCAACCTCCCAAGTGCTCAACAGGAGGGAAAGGTCCTCGGACCGCCCGACCTCCCAAGCGCTCAACAAGCAGACAAGTGCTTGGACTTCCCAACCTCACTCGTTGCGTTTCTCTCACGTGCACAAAAAAAGGGGGGAGGGAAGAGAGTAAACTGAGAAAGGAAAGGAGGAAACAGATAAGGCAAATAAGCTAGGAAAAAATCATCTCTATTCATTAATGAAAATGGAACATCTCCGTGTATTAGAAAAAAAAAAAAAAAACAACAACAACAACAACAAAACTTTCTACGTTGTCAACTCACGCGCACGTCCAAGAAGGCATCCGGCATCAGATCCTTGCCTATAGAGTAACCATATCACAACGCTTCCCGACCTAAGTCAAGCTTAGCAAGGACTTCCTTCATCTCCTCCTTCTCCTTGTTCACCTTGCAAACCTACAGGCAGGCTTAGATGGCAAGAGAATGCATCTCTTGGACTTCTTTCTCCAAATCTCCCCCGTCATCCACAATAAGGGCTGCTAACTGCTCCACTCCCTGGTGAGTCAGGCGAATTAGAATGGAGTGAAGAATAAACAAAACAAAAATAGAGGAAAGGGGAATTTACCAGAGAGAAAAAGCCTTAAGCTTATCGGCTCAAGCCCTATCAAAACCTGAATCAACTATTGGGACCTCACTCCCACCAACTTCATAGGACGGCCCCGCAAACCCCAACTTCCATGAAGGAGATAAGGGTTCCAACAAAAAAGGATCATCAATGTCCCCCTATGATCGGCATGACTAGCCGATGGCGTCTGTGCTAACCTCTTAAACAGCAAAGGTCGGCATGGGTAAGGCCTTGATATAGCCTACGACGTAATCCTCAGGCACCTATCTAGATGCCAACTCTAGTGGGACTTTGGCATCGCCCATGCCTCCTCTTGATGCCAACCCCTGTGAGACTCCTACTCAGCCCACAAAGTTGATCGTCTGCACCTTCTCCAACAAGCCAGACATGCTGTCACTGTCCAACAGCTTAGCTTCATGGCCAATGATAACCTCCATCTCAAGTATCTCATCGGCTGAACGCTCAACCTCAACTTCTTGCTCAAACATGGCCAAAGGCCCCTCACCCACCTCAAAAGAAACTACTCTAATCTCAATCTCCAGCACTAAACCCTCAAAGGGGTGCCTACCAAGGTCCCCCTTGGTCAGCCCGTAGATCACCAAAGGTATCCTCCTTGGCCAACGATGGCTCTTCCCTAAGCTCCTCCAACGAGATGATTTCAAGCTCTAGGCACCCACAGAAGGGAGACTCAAGAGTATTGACCCTGTCCTTACTAAGATCGAGGACTAAAGGGCGACATGAAAATTCCTTTGTGTGAGGAGAACGACGCCATCGCCATCGTATAGAGACATCAGTGCCCCAACATCGACGGAGGGAATCATCTCCAGGGATTCGTCGAGCAGTGGTGTGAGATTCCCTCTAAGCAGGATACAGAAAGGACAGGAAGAAAACCACTTCAAGCTCCTTCTCTCCCCGACTAAGGATTGCGGTCTGCCCCGCATTGCTCTACTGGGTAGCCGACTACACAGGCTAAGAAGAAGAAGAAGAAAAAGGGTCAATGAGCAAATGAGACCTTGCCGAAGAAGCGATGAATTGCCCCTCCCAAGATGCCCCCACTACATTCAAAGAGAGCCGCATCGTATGGCTCGACGAGGTAGAAAATGTCACCGACTGAGAAGCTGAAGAAGGAAAGGCGTGGGAAGAGCCACCCACTAGACTTGGAGTGGGATGTAACCAAGGTGAGTCATTCGTTGTCACTAGAATCCCATGGGTTGCAGTCCACCTCAGTGCGAGGCTTCATCCCTTTCCCCTCCAAGTACAACCTAGGGGGCCTCTTCTGATCTTGGTGCACAAAGGACCACATCGGAATACAACAGCCTTTGAAGTGGGTACGGGCTGAAAGTGCTAAGAATCTGCCTATGTTGGCATCGAACAACTAAGAGTAGACAGTAGCCAACCGAGCCTTCTCCTCTTTAGTTGGGGTTAGGCAAATTTCCTGATCCTTTGGCAAGACCCCCTAAACCTCACAAATGGAAAATTAGCGACAAGTGGCCTTTGGGCAAGAAACTCCCAACCTTGGCCAAACATGAAGAAGAAGTGCCTGGTCCAGTTCTTGATAAGGGAAAACCGAGGCTTCAACCGACCAACCATAAATCTTAGGCGAGATCAAAAGCTTCAGTGGTTACCGTCAAGACGTCACAGCTCGCGAGTGAGGATGAACTCCCTGAAGGTGAGGTCTGTGCAATTCACTTCTGTGTCCCCAAAGACCTTGCGCCAGACAATGCGACAACACATGAGGATCCTCCACAAGTTAGGGTGGAGCTGCGACGGGGCCAACAAGAGAAATTCCAGGATGTCTTGGGAAGGCTGGAAAAATAGAAGCCACAGACCATTGGAATACATGGAGGAATATAGCAGTACCCTCATGGCATAACCCTCCGAATACAGCCCCCTGATGAGTCATTGGGATCTCCAAGACGATGGAGTTCAGCACCCCATAGAAGAAGTAACCTTAGTTTAGCAACGATGAAAATTGAAGACCAGCAGTGCCCCTCAAAGTAGTGCGATTCATTGCAAACCTCAAGGGGATCTAGACCTTCAAGGGTTTTGAAGGATCTCACCGAACGTGACTAGCATGAGCCTATCACAACCCCCAGGAGAATTGCCCGGGACCATAACTCGACATGACTCATGGAGTTCAGAACAGTCACATGGCTAGCCTACTTGCATGCATTGGCTCAGACCATGACACATAGCGGGCAACCATGGAGGCTACTGGTCGCGCGTAGACCATGTGTGCAGGCTTGCATGTGCCCTTGAGCTTGCACCTGCACGCATGCATGAGTTCCCCAGCACCACTTAGCGAGGCTAGTGGCGTGCCCTAACAGGCACACCATCTAGCTCACGGCACTAGCCTGTGCCTTACGGACAAGGCTAGTGGTGTGCCCTCACAGGCACGCCATCCAGCGCACAGCTCCAGCCCGTCCCTTGCAGGCAAGGCTAGGTAGGCATGCCAACCAGTGCACAAATCCAGCCCATGCCTTGCAGCTGCATAGCCCAAACTCCCAGATTGGGCCATGCATGCTCATGACCCAGGCCACCAGCCCGGGCCATACAGGACCATCGCCCAAGCCACTTGACTGGGCACCACAGCGGCAACATGGCATCACCCTGTGCCCACCATGAAGCCTAAACTTGGCACCATGACATGCCCACCATCAACAAGCCATGAACAGCGCCAGGTCGTACCCACCACCAAACCAACACGTGGCACCATACCATGCCATGCAGCAAGCCGCAGACCAGACCATGACTAGCCTAGCCAGGGACCATGCACCGCCATAGCCCACCATGGGCCATGCATGCCATGGTCAACATGACTAATTTATCCATTTATTATTTTTATTTATTTTATTTAAAGACTTGTTAATTATTATTTCATTTGCTTTATTTATTTATTTTAATTTTCCTATGGACCTTTTGGGGGTTTCCACTTTGTAAACTCTATAAATATGACCCTTAGACATTTCATTGGGATCTTTTGGTATTTTGAACATTGAGTAGCCCTATGAGTGGCCGGCCATAGGGCTAGGAGTTTATCATTTTCGGTGATTCATGCACTTGGGCTCTTTTGGGGTGCAATTCGTGAATCCCCAAGGAGAGGATCATCATCGTGCAATTCATGAATCGATATTGATTCAATTTGTCCTTTAATATATTTGAGGTTTTCATTCAATTGTTTGTGCAATTCGTGAATCAAAAATTGTTTGGTTCCTTTGTTCTTTTCATTTTTTCTCTTTGTGTTTTTGTTGGAGCTTTGTTGATTGATTGGAGTGAAAAGGTTGAATCCTCCATTGGGATTTTGGTTTGTGTGGTGGATTGCAAGATCTCTTGTGTTCATATATTTTCTCACATGTTCATAAGATTTAATTGAAGTTTCTTGAAGAATCCCTCTTCCCAAACACATATTTCAGCCAACCCTATCCTTTGCCTTTCCCACCACTTTCAATTGCCTCAAACCACAAAACCCTAGCCTCTCATCAAGCCCCACACGCCGCCCTCAAATTCCCATAACCAAACAAGTCCATAAACCCTAGATCTCACCTTGAAGAATTCGGCCATAGCCTCCTTGGCTTGGCCGAAACCCTAGATCTTATATTTTCTCACTTCCCTTTTCCATCTATAATTTGATTGGTTAATTTCTCTTGATGGGCTCACTCGAATTCCATTTTCCCACCAAAACACATCACCATTATCCATCCCACTCAATTTCGGCCAAACCTAGCTCATCTAGATCTCTAAATCTCAATTTCTACATTTTAGGAATTTCACAATTCCTAACTTTTAGGATCTCCACAAGCCATCTTTGCCCTAACCATGTACCCCCCCCCCCCCCAATAGCCTTGGTAGAACTCCTCATCAAACCTAGCCTCAATCACTCATCTCTAAACCCTATCCAAGATTGCCCATCATCCAACCCTAGCACACAAGTGGTGCCTTGATATGAACCCGCGGGAAGAGAATCCCTTGAACCCCCAATCAATTTGAAAACTTACTCAAGAACGCCAAACTCAAGTCTATGGATGGAGAATTTAGACCCGTTGAGAACTCGTTTCAAGAACCTAGATTATATCAAAATCTAGACCCTTTGAAATCTCGTCTCAAGAACTCAAATTACAAGGAGGAACGCCACAAAGGTTGTGATTTACCTTTGATAAGTTCAAGAGTTCAATTAAGAACAAGAGGAGAAAACTCACTCACAATTAAAATTCGAAATAAAATAATGTCTGCCTTGAAATGGCTGCTACATCCTTTAAATACCCTCCCCAAAACATGATAAAACCCTAGACTAAAGTTTGAGACCTTTTCTCTCAAAAATGCCCTTGGTGAACAGTAGCCGCGGTACTGTAGCATGAACAGTGTCATGCTACAGTAATTCTAAACCCTATTTCAAATAAGTAAGACATGTGGGTCAAGCATCCTCAAGCCCACTTATTCAAAACTAATAATAAAAATCCTTTAAACAAATTGAAAACCTTAATATCTAAAGGCCATATTTCTAAGTCAAGTCTTCCACAACTTGGATCAAGTGGATCAAAGCTGGTTCTTCTTCTTTCAAGCCCATCTTGAGTGTTGGGCTCTTGCTAGCTTCTTCCCAAGTGGTTTGTACTAATCCTTGCATTGCTTCCTTGATCTTCTTGGCTCTCGATCTTGTAATTGGCCCATCTGGAACTTACAAAGGATCTTTAAGAGTAGGCTTGCCTTGGTTCCCATCACGCCTAGCATACCGAGGGTCACTTAGCCATGCACCATCATCACCCAACCTGTGATCACCTAGCCCAAACACCATCCATACTTCCCACCATTGAACCCTAGCCTCATCTCACCCAAGCTCCCTTTGGACTACACATGATCTATACCAAGCAAATAAGTCTTATCAGTCACTAGAGGAGCAACGAAGGGAGGATCAAACCTTTAGTGTTTGGAGGCTTGACCGAGGTCCCCAACACAAGCCTCAGGAAGCAAGATGAGAAGCATTCTAAAGAGCCATTAGGTGAAAGAAAGGAACTAGTCAAAGAAGATAGAGGAGGAAAGGAGAGCATAGAGGTAAACAGCACATAGTGAATTTGAAAGTTTAAGAGGGAATGAAGAGAAGCAAACCAAGAAGGATGAAGTCCAAGTATAAATAGAAGCATGTGTTGAATGGACTTTCTTGAACAGAGAAGCAACAAATGTCGCATAAAGGTAGCTAATAGTGAATGGGTCCCACGATTCGCACTACACGAAGGGATGTGGGGAATCAGACATCACACACAATCTAGGCGTGGGAAGACATACGAGTGCACACACAAGGTGACACGTTGATTAGACGTTAAAAACCACTGAGACACCCTTAAGAAAGAAACTCCTACTGTACATGTATGATAAAAATTGACGAGATAATTGGAAAGGATATTAGTATTCCTCATTAGGTCAGGCCCAACTAGAAAGCCATAACCCATCTCGAGCCGAGTTAGGCCTAATATGAAGGCCCAAGGGTTATCAAGATAGGTGGCCCATGAGTCGGATGAAATGAAAGATGGGTGCACCTTGAGAAAAGGCCATGTTGCATTTAAGGATTAGATCCGAAGCATGGACAGGATTGTGGCCAGTCTTCCTACCCCTTACAAAGTATAGGGAAAGTGGTCATTCCACCCACCTACCGCGAAGGTGCTGTCCAATAGGCAACACCCCATTAAAGACTATGGCATGGTGCCCCATACGTAAGGCACTAGGCCCTGACATAAGATACGGAATGTCAGCTCCCTAGCAAATGGTATAAAAGCACGATACCAGGTGAGAACAGGGATTACGCATTATCGTTCTACAAGAATTCTCTCTAAGGAAATACTAACTTTGGCATCAAGTCATCCATAAACCCCGAGCTCATTAGCTTCTCTGTGCTACAGGTGATTTAGCCCAATATCTGGTGTGCGAAACACATCTGTCTTCAACACCCCCAATCTATAGGGGATGGAGTCTTCCATCACTAATTAATAGAATCACTTTTTAAAATATATAAAGTCTAAAATATTTTGTCTTTTCAAACAAATAAATACTATTCATTTCAAGGAAAATAGAGAAGATCATATTTCATAAAATATTACCTAGCAAAAACAAATGAACTTAACTTTTCTTTGGTTCATTTAATTAACAAATGAGTTCAAATGAACGTCTTGAAGGAATCTTGCCAGACTATATATTACCAATCATTGGCTCTTTCTAGTAACAATGACCTCATATACGACCCGTTCAGGACCCATATCACCGTTACAGGTAGTTTTCACGTGGGAGTTCTTTTAGGTATAAATACATTCTTGATTATTAAAAGTTATAGATTTTACCCTTCAAATTATTAAAACTCGAACGTTCTATTTTCTTTTCTTTGTTTTAGAATCGTAACATTTTATTTTCAAACTTTCTTATAAAAAATTTTATAAACTACACTTTCATTCTACTCTTACCACATGATTGTAAGGAGATGGCATAATCTATCATCCTTGAATTTAGAACATAACATTACTTAAAATAAAAATCTCGAGGAGTTGGCTCAAGTGGTAAAGCCAGCTTGGGGTGATGATCTGAAAGTAACCCCAATGATTGACTTTTAATTATGCCGAGGTTATCTCTCCTTCGTCCCTCTTGCTCTCTCTCTGTTATCTCTCTAATCTCCCCCAACTCAGAGCTATGCGACCAATGGGGGGGAGCTTCGTCTCCCGCCCCCCTCCCTCTATCTGTTAGCCTTTTCTTTTTCCATTTTTTTGGTTTTTCAGGCCAAGAAGGGAGGATTACAGCTCCAAGTTGTCTAGCCGCCGACCGTCATCACGCCTCCCTCCAGGATGTCGTTTAGCTGCCAATCTACAAGCCCACCGAACGTGGTGCCAAATGGAGCGGGGTGTTGCCCGCACGAGCGGGACGAAGCACCGGCTCTTTGCGGCGCGTGGCTGTCACCTGACACCAATGCGCCACCTATAGATGATGATCTCGGTATTTTTTGGTTCCTCAGGCTTCGGTTTACAGCCTCCGAGTGGCGGTTTTCCTCCCAGAGTTTAGTGTTGAGTCTGTCACGGCCTCTGATAGCTGCTGCTTTTTTATTTTCTGGTTTTCTTTTCTTTCGACGTCTAGCTTTTCTGTAGTTGCACGGTCTTTGCTGCTGTTGGTGTGTGGCGCTAGTGGGTGTGCTCTGTATCTCAGTTTATGGAGTCTATTTTTTTGTGTCGTTGGTGGGTGTAGCAGATGGTTGTGCTTTGCACGGCCTCTACTGTCGTGTTTTTTGGTTGTTTTGTTGTTTTGTCCATTTCAAGTGAAGTCAACAGTGAGGTGATAAGTTGTTGAGCGGCCTCAATCCGAGGCAAAGAGTTGAGAGCAGCAGTCGATGCTACAGCCGGTGGTCGTACGGTCGACCTCCGTTGTGGAGGTTGTTGTGTACGCAAGCTAGGTGCTCATGCCGTTGGGGCTCGTGATGCCGATTGTCTGTGGAAGGGGTGTCTCTAGAGTTCATGCCGTGCTCGTGGTTGTTTGTTTCTGTTGTTTTTTTTTTGGTTTTGTGGGTTGTTTGTTTATTTAGTTTTAGTATAGGTATATGTCATTGAACTGTTTGTTCATAATAATTGTCTCCGCATTCCGCCTCCCTGGAGGTTGGAGGAGCCATCCAGTCTCTGGTCATACAGAGCATTTACTCTCTCTTTTGAAAGTTTTAGAAGTTTTAAGACAATGTCAGTCACTTTGTGTGCGGGGAAGCTCCTGAGCAGTTACGTTAGTTGATCTTATAGTCTGATTCTCATGATTTATAAGTCACAGTTGTAATTTCATTTATTGAATGAATGCAATGAAACATATTTCCATCAAAAAAAGCCAACTTGGGATATGCTCCGCCCTTATGTCTAAAGTTCAAACTCTCTTGGGTGTAAACAATCTCTAGGGACCATCGGACTGAAAAATTTTCCTCTTAAATTATCTGAGATGTGCTTGCAGGAAACTCTTTACCAAGAGGCTATGCATCCTCAAGATTAGTCAGGACGTTGTTTACAGACATCTGGTGCCCAAAAACAAGATTAGTCAGGACGTTGTTTACAGACATGGTGCCCAAAAAAAAAAAATTACTCATAAATTTACAGAAGATTTAATAAAATTTTATTTGTGTGAGAGGTTAAGAAGTGTACCTAAATCATCAGTTTGAAGTTTTGATATGCAAAGCTTTGTTTATTCTACGTTACAGTAACACCCGACCACCTGGTGACAGGCATTTTCGTACGCTACATTCACAAAGGAAATTCCACGTACCTTTCAGTACTTACGAACCATGTTATAACTCCAAATTGTTTAACTCAGATTTTCTCTCAGCTTGCCTTCTTATGCATACCATGGCCGGCCTCTCTGTGTCTCTCGCTCTCTACTATTATATATTCTGCCCTTTGAAAACCTCCTCAGTGAGTCACTCCTCAAAGTAAAGCCATCTCAGAAGACATGGTTAAACGTCTCAAGCTTAGATTCCCTCGTCTCATTGCCTCCTTCCAATCCATACAAATTTGTCGTTCCAGAGACCCTTATAATCTCCCAGAAATTCCATCGCCGGCGATTTATCGGGTGTCTACAGTCAACCAAAGAACATTGGACACCGTGTACCCTCCCAAGGTACTGGCGCCACCGTCAACACCAGAATAGTACCCTCTTCATAAACGCCGGGTTTCGGCGAAGCTCAAATCCGTCGGCTGCAGCCCTCGATCATCACCAGTTCACGGGTGGAAGAAGGGAGCTCAAAGGTCCGCCGCAGTGGCGGGAGGGCATGAGTCCAAAACTCGTCGCAAGAATCACATCCCGGACAACAAACCGGCGGTTTCGAAAACCAAAAGGGAGAAGAACAAAGGGAATGTCCGTACTAGCATTCCTCTCGGAGACAGTAGCAGGTGTAGCGATGTAGACGAAGAGAGCGAAGCCCTGCTTTCTTTCTCAAGGAGCTTCTAGAAGGACATGTCTCTAGAATTCCTTTGCTCGGCGGAGAAGGCGACGGAGGAATCCAAGAAGAATTCGGAGATGGAGAACGTAAAGAAGGCACGGAGGCTGAGACGACAAGCACTGAAAACCAAATTATCAACGGCGGGATCATCAAACGCGTCGGTGTTGAGAAGGATGGTAACATGCACGGCGAACGGGAAGGTGAGGGAGAGCTTCGCGGTGGTGAAGAGGACGGAAGAACCGTACGAGGAATTCAAGAGGTCGATGATGGAGATAATATTGGAGAAGCAGATATTGGAGGCGGAGGAATTGCAGGAGCTGTTGCAATGTTTTTTGTCTCTGAATTCGAGGCTTTATCACGGAGTAATCGTGGAGGCATTCTCCGACATTTGGGAGGTCTTGTTCTGCGACTCTCCTTGGGGACACCGAGCATCCGTCGGATTTTGATTTTTTTTCAAGAAGACAATCTATTCAATCAAAATTATATATGTATTGTTTTAATTTTTAGCAAATTTTTTTTTTTTAATTTCTTTGTTTTTTTTCTTGCATATTATAATTTTACTTTTGTGAGAAGAAAATATGTTGAATTACTGTCTTTTAGATGTGATTTATTTTTTATCTTGGCATTTTATAAATTATGAAAAAGTACAAATTTGACCCAAAAATAATCTTATAAACTGACATAATTTATTATAATCCGTTAAATCTACTTTATAAAATAAGTAACTTTACAACTTGACAAAACACATCAATTTGTTAAATTACTTTTGTATAATCATTTTGTGACTAAAGTATTTGTCTAAGTTTTGAGAGCATCTAACTTTTCACATCATGGCCACACCCCCAAAGTGGTGAGAATATTTTCTGAAAATTGTTTTTTTTTTTTTTCCCGAGAAATGTGGACAACAAATCCAAGCATGTCAAGTAATTTAAAGGTGACTAAAACTGTTACCAATCTTAAAACAAACGACAGATAAAATCTTCTCTTATAAAACATCTCTCCACGCCATACATACAACACAATACATATCAATAGAAACATGAACAATAATGAGACTAACCAAAACAGGGGGTTGATATGGGGCTAATCCAGGGCATAGGCATAACTCAACTTTATATATGGCAAAAATACATCACAATCCACGACACGCAATTTGCCTCTGATTTTACCATTAGATGCGAAGAATGAAATTGTAAAACAACCAAGAATCTCATAGTTCAGTAATCAGCAGTTCCTGCTTTTCATCGTTCGATTCGAACACAGATTCCGTTTCATCCTCAAAAACCCTGATATGGCACAACTTGCCACCAGCTTCATCAGCAAAAGTAATTTTCTTCCTCGCTTTGTGGACGACATTTCCAGAAGAAGCAGAACCCGTCTCGGCCAGTCTCTGCAATTGATCGGCCAAAACTCCACTAGCTTCATCAGCAGAGGTAGAATTCTTCCTTCCATTTTGGACTAGATTTCCTGAAGGACCAGAACCTGTCCCAGTCAATCCCTGTAATTAATCAAAGGTGTTAATTCTATAAAATGCTACAAGACCACAATCAAGTAATTCATTATTTTGTTCCCTAATCAAGACCCAATAAGACACGTCTACTTTTTCTCCCTCCAAAAGTATTAGGAGAAACAAACCATGATTTTACAAAAGCGTTTGCAGTCCCTTGCCATCATGGAAAGCCATCTTCGTGTGCTTTCTTCAACTTTTGTTGCATTGTTGATGGCCATTCTAGCCTGAGATAAAGGGAATATTCAAGGGAAGAAAACAGTATAAGAAAACAAATGGTATAAGAAAACAGTAATTTTGCCCAAAACACGTTTGGATATCCTAGGTAAAAAAAAGTTAAGTTTCGATATAAATTGTAAAATTTCAGCTTATGGTATGCAGAACAAAGAATTTATACTCTCAAACCCCACATGCTAATCAAGGGAAAAATATTAGCAATGAGGTAGACATTATGCAGGCTTTATACGATCATTAAAACCAATAGAGGCTAACTAAAATGTTAGGTCCCCAGCAGCTTTGTCAAACTCAAAATTGAATCTGACTAATCAATAATGAATCCATTTTTTTACATGCATATAACTCATACAAGTTGGAACTGTCTTGAGGCCAATCTTAAATCAACCATAACACACATGGGGGTCAGATGCCATGCTCACCTGGTAAAAACTAAACCATTGGGACGTGCAGGAGGCACCGTCTCCCAAATGGACAGTGTAAATCAATCTATCGGCTGTACACCTCCACATGATCCAAACACGGGTAAGAATCATATAGTAAAACAACGACAAACTCAAACATGATTAATGAAGTAATCCAACTTTATGACAATTTGATATGCACCTCGCCTGCTGTCTACTGATCTTTATGAGACAGGTAGGTAACAAATAAGATTAGCTGAGATAGAGGGAAGCATAGGCATACATCTTTATTTAACCATCCAAGTGCCACAGACCCATAGCACGTGGGATTTTATTGTCACTTTTAAGTTTTAATGGTACTTTAAAAAGACTTGAGTTTTAATGGTATGACATGCAATACTACGCATTACTACAACTGGGGCATTTTAAAAAACCAAAAACACTAAAAAAGACAAGGAAAGAAATAAATTTTGTTCGACTTCAGAACCATGGTTGATTTATCATGTCTTTTTACGTGCTAAAAAGTAAACAACCATTTGTGTATAGTCACTCACCCTATCCACTTTAAATTTCAAGGATGAAGCTGGGCAGTCTTCAGGGAGCAACCTCTCTTCCAGAGTGTCCTTCATGGACTGCAACTCTTTTGTAAGTTTCATGGCAAGACATTCAAAGTCTTTCATCTGCTGCTGTGAGAATTCTATGGCACTCTGTGTACAACTTTGGATGGAGGTGCACCCTGTGCTAAAACGTGGCACAGTATATGAAAGATAAGGAGCCTTGTGAACAGCTTTGGGAGGGAAGCCTTTCTTACTACTCCTTTGCTTCCTAATAATTTGTCGAGGTTTAATGCTGAATTCATCTTCCCTGATCTGATTGGATCCTTCAAAGCTACTAAACTTGTTCTTCCCTAAGTAGAACTCTCCCCTACATTCTTACATCATCATGGCCCAAAAATAAGAGTAAATCAGATATTAAATGGATATAGAGATTCTAAAAGTTCCTTAATCCTAGGCGAAATATTAAAAAGCAATGACAAGAATAACAATAACAGTAATGATAATAATAACCATCAACAACTGAATTTGAGTGAACAAAGTGGAACTACAACCAAATCACCAAAATGAAACTCAAACAGAATGTGAACTTATCCCTTGGCACCATGATCTTATTTTGAAACAGCAGTAAAAAGAAACTTTATTTTTTATTGAGTGAAAGCAAAAACACCTTTTTGAGATGAGTGGAAAACATGCAGAAATGGTCCATTTAATATCATTTCAAGAAAAGCCTCTTCTGCATTTTAGCAGCACAATAATTTTTTGCATTTCCTCAAATGCAAAGATGTCACAACACTGAACCAAGGAAACTGAAACAACATTCAAAGAATTCTTATTCACCATCAACTGGATATCCCCTTAAATTCTTTTTCTTCAATTTTCTGGGAAGAACTTTGCAGAAGAAGATTTCAGAAAACCCTAAAAGGCTTTTGTTACATCCCTGCTGTTATATTGTTATACGACTTATTTTAATCTCGTATTATCTAACAAGTTTTTTATTTGTAATATCTACCACACCCTGGCTACAGCGGTATATTTATCATTCAAAAACACTTCAAAGAAATGGCATGGATCAGGCATAAACATGATGGTTCATAGATCCAAAAATATAACAATTTGATGTACTATTGTACTTGTTAAAAAATACCTTTAACACTTACTGTAATATTCATTTTCGGTTAATTCATTGGAATCCATTGCCTTGAGGAGTCTTTCCTGAGAAGTTGGAGAAATGGCCTGTAGGTGAAAGTACACAATAAAAAACAATATCGAATATGAAAATCATGCCAAACAAATATTCAATCAATAACCACTCACTTTTCTGGTTGGATATAGCCTTGCAGGAGGATGCTGTAAGTTAGAACAATGATGATATTCAAATCCAACTGATGTCATAAGCTCATCAGTTAGCGGATAGATCCCTGCTGAGACATTTATGTCTGCATTAGCAAAAGCAGAGTTTTGGAGTTGTTTCATTTCAGGTGTAGGTGAATCATCCTCAACAGAATGCATAAAGCAATCAGGACTTGAGCTACAGTCACTGGTCAAGCTGGATACAACATCGACCTTGGGGTTAGAAGGTAACTCAGCTGCAATGCCATCCCCAAATAAATATGCATCACCTCCATGACCTAGTTCCTTGCTTTGAGGGATCTCATGAATGGTCATAGGAGAACTACTTTGGGGTTGCTTCACTTTAGCTGTAGAAGAATCATCCTCAACAGCATCCAGACAGCTATCAGGATTCATACTACATTCACTGGTAGAGCAATCAATAGCACCACCTTTGGGGTTAGAAGGCAACTCAGCTGCAATGCCATCCTCAAAGACATAAGCATCACCATCATGACCTACTTCCACACCCCGAGGGCTCTTATGAATGGCAATGGGAGAACTACTTTGAGAGACACCAGAAACGCAAGAACTATGGCCCGTCACTGAATAAATGGTTCCTGAGGAGATGTCATCCAGAATCGGATGGGTATATACTTCTATATCAGATTCTAGAACAGGTAAATCTGCAAAATCATGATTTGTTACTATATTAGCCACTATAGAATCCTTACACGAGGCCCTTACAATTTTGACAGACTTGGGATCTGTAAGTTCCATATAGTCATAACCCACTTCATTCGTAATACAATATTGCGGTTCTTCAATCAATGAAATTGACACCTGGGTCTCCGAAACAGATTCATCAGCTGTCTCACACAGTTTACTAGATACCATTCCACAAGAACCCTCCAGCTCATCGCAAAGGCAGGTAGGATCACCACTAATGCATATGAATCTTTGGCAACCTGGAGAATCAGATTCAGAGACCTCAACTTTCATATTGGTAGCTGGCCACAAATCCCCACTAGATTGCAGCAAAACTTCATCACCAGGAACCTCAATATCATTGTTAACATGCAATAAGATGTCATTCATAGGAGAACTACTTTGAGTGGTACCAGAAACATGTGACCTATGATCTGCTGTTGAAGATATGGTTTCTAGGCAGAAGTCACCTTCAACCGGTTGGGTATATCCTTTCATCATAGCTTCCGGTACAGGCAAATCTGAGCATTCATGGCTGGCTGTAACCATATTACCCACCTCCATAGAATCCCTAGCTGATGCACTTACAATCTGACCAGACTTGGGATCTTCAGGTTCTGTATACTCATAACAGACTTCATTAGTAGCACAATATTGTGGTTCTTTTGTAAATGACATTTTAATTTGGGTCTCCGAGACATACGCATTAGCTTTCTCACAAGGCTCATTAAACATGATTTGACACGAACCCTCTGGCTCATGACAAAGCAAGGAACTATCACCACCAACACATATGACATTTTGGTGATCTAAGCAATCAGGTTCAGAAACCTCATCTTTGGTATTGATAGCTCGCTCCGTGATATATCGTGGTAAAACTTCATCACTTGGAACCTGTTCAGATTTGACAATCAACTTGGCACTTGAAGATGAAGTTGAGACATGGTTTTTCATGCGTTTTTTCTTTACCTTCACATTCTTTGAATGTTTAGATTTCCAACTACTGAGAGGCTCCTTCAGATCAAGATCTTCTTCCACTTTTTGAAAGTTAGAATAATCTGGCGTTAGGCAGGAGGAAGTTGCAGTAGTTTCTTTAACATTGATAGCTGGTAAATCCCCACTACATTGTGGCAAAACTTCATCACTTGGGACCTGTTCAGATTTGACAATCGACTTGGCACTTTGAGATGAAGTCAAGACATGGTTTTTCATGCCCTTTTTCTTCACCTTCACATTCTTTGAATGTTTAGATTTCCAACTACTGAGAGGCTCCTTAAGATCAAGATCTTCTTCCTCTTTTTGAAAGTCAGAATAATCTGACTTTAGAAAAGAGGAAGATTCACCAGTTTTATTACTCAGTTCAACATATTTTGAATGCTTCCTTTTCTTTATGTTGCATCTCTCTGTAATTTGCTTCAGTGTCATGCTACAAAGGTCTAGACCATCCAATTCACTGTCAATTATCTTGTCACCATCATTGCAAAATAAGTCAGAAGCATCAGGCTCCCTTTTGATTGTTCTTCTGTCTGCCAAAGGTAGGCATGGGCTTTTGACCTCTATCCTATCACTCTCAAACGACAATGTTTCAAACTCATCTTTTGGATGAAGGTTTTGAAGCAACTCATGATTTTTGACATCTGCAGCTTCATATAGATCTGTAACCTTCTTGAAGGTGAGTGCAGGCCTTCCACGAGTCACATTGAGAACTTTTGTCACCAAACCACCTTGAACAGCCTGAATGAAGTGCAACTGGCCACAACTCCTTAACTCCATTTGATGAGATGAAGATTATACTCTTTCACTTGTTATCTTATGTTACCACTGTTGCTAAAATGCCTGACCTGAAACAAAATAACTCAAATCAAAACCAGGCAAGAAGCAATAAAAGATACAATATAACCAATTATAATAAAAGCACTGACTAAAAAAAAGTTTCCTCAGGCAAGGACATGAAACAACTTTGCACATTAATTAAGGCATGATATAGACAAAATGATCTCTGACTTTTTTTCAGACTTATAAAACATTATTCAAACAAAGAATTTCTCATGGTCCCAGTAACTGCAAATTCTCCCATGCTTCCCTTAGTTTTCAAAGAACATGGGGATTAAGGGTTAAGAGGAAATGAATTATGAGGCTTTATAAATTATAGCTATCCCCCCTGATTTAGCAAAAACGTGAATGTAAGTACAACACAAAGTCATGGGTAATCATGAAAACAATAAATTATGAACACAATCCCTGCTTTTCTCCACGATCTTCGTTTTTCATGTTGTGCAGCGCTGTGCAGCTGCGCTAATAATCAGTGGATACCTCTATAAAAAAAATCCCAACCATAAATATCCAATTTCAACTTTGGGTAAGCAAGAAATTTTGCACATAATCCATATAAATTGAACATCCCATGAAATTCCTTCGCACGACAAAATTTTAGGATTATAAAGTTATATTGCACTAAAGAGTTATACTGCACTAAAGGTATGACTTGGAACTTCAGTTGCCTGGAATTCTAGCAAGCAGCTTACACTTTAAAATTTTGAGAAATTTGAAGCTTGAGGAATTAAAATTCAATTCCAAATCCAATATTATGTGCAGCAACCATATAGTGAAAAAAGAATTGAAACCTCCAACTCCAATTGCCCCAATTTCATGCAATCAAACACAGCCTTCGATTCAAAATTTCTAGAAATGCTCAAAGAGTAACTATGCCTCCATCAATCTTCCCAGTATCCACACGTGATAATATGTATATGTGTTTATAGGGTAGATATCAGTTTTTTTTAAGGTATATGCGTAGATAGAAGTAGCCTATAGTTAAACATCGTATCAGAAAACTCAACGGTAGGGAACCAGATTAATACTAATGCATACCGGCCAATACTTACATTGATCTTGTTACAACCAATAAGCTACACCAATGTTCCTTTAAGTAACGGCATGGACAACACATGGTAATCATATTAACAATGTAAATTCAGAATTTTCTCATTAGAAAATTACCAATTCAATAAGGAAATAAGTAAATAACTAACACAAAACATGTTTCAAAGTTTACATTCTAGTCTGAAAACACTGACACATAATATGCTTCACAGTTTACATTCTCTAGTCTGAAAAAACTTGTGAAATACAGACATTAAAACAACCTAACAATCACTGATAGGCCAAGGACCCAACTCACCACAATAGTTCACATTCTCAGCATGAAAACAGACCAACAATAAAATGTACAATCTTTTTCGCACTCAAAAAGAGACCTAGACCCCTGAAGTATAGAATCTGAAAAGAAAAGCTGGGAAGCAGTGTGACGTATTGGGAAAGAGCGTTTCTATTGAAATGGAACCAATGTTTTAGGGTTTGGGGCACGGACTGCTGAGCGAATAGAGAGTCAATATAGGGGAATGGTTTTGTTTGTTGGGTCAATCTGTCTGTCGCAGTGTCGCTCACCGCCTACCCCAACAGATGCTTCAAAATACCATGCCGCCAGAAATTGGAAACAAGAGCTTCTGACAGTAATGTAGAGTACCTCTCTGGCTATAATCACTCTCCACTCGAAAAGATGAAGATTAAACAAAACCAAGATAGGTCTAGGAGTGGACCAAACTGAGGCAGCCAATGTCCCCCAAATCAGACCGTCTCTCTTTCTTTCTCTCTCTTTTTAGGTATGATTTTAGGGTTTCAATTCCCCAAAACCAAGATCTGAAACTCGCATCCCCGCCCGCTATTTTCGGTTTTTCGCGCTCACCTCGCACGCGTCGTGCGTGCGAGCTTCTGTGTTCCTGTGTCCGTGTGTTTTGCATTCACGTCGATGCATGCTACTTTTTCTTTTTTTTCTCAACAAATACGACATCAATAAATAAACTAGTACATACAAGTTCGATGGAGTATGAGTCTCTTATAATTTTTTTTAAAACGAACACACGTTATAACTCATAAGAGAAAGAACAAATGGGAGATTGGAATCAAAAAATTAGCTCACATCCAATTCCCACAAAAAGAGACTACTTGATAGTGATTTTTAAATAGTCTGATGAACAGATTATAAAACTATAACTAAAAACTACAGTAAATAGGAATGTATTACAACATGTTGGTTTAGATTAGTTGGAAGGAATTGTCACATCTACTTTTTCTCAATTCTTGATTAGAGAAAGTGTGAACATAGCGTAGCAATCGAAGACCATGATGGATTGCCAACCAGAGATTGTTACTAGCCGTGGCGGCGCATGCAAGCCACACGCCACATCTAGACTAAAGAGAACAATCGAATATGAAAAATCTGATGATGCTGATCCCGAAACTGATGCGCAAGGCAACAGAGAGCTCTTTGATGCGCACATGGGCAGATTTCTTCCACCAGGTGGACGATCAGCACTTGGAGAAACTGATGAAGAGGCGTGTGTCCACTCTATGTAGTTAGAAAACAACAGATCGGCAAAATGAAATGGTGCTAACGAAAAAATTAGAAAAAATACAAAAATACAAAATTGAACTAAAATAAACAAGGTTGTAGCCAACAAGGAGGGGAGATGGGTGTAGGCGAAGCACCAATCCCCCTCCTCGCCATGAATGAGAAAGTTTTCTGGATGGGGCTATAAGGAGTCTAGAGAGAAAAATTTCACTAGAGAGGACTTTCTATTTTTTGATGTAGGCATTCACTGTAGTAAGAGATGTGCATTCTTTTAGTAGGTAATAAGTTCTTATACCTCATTACTATTTTTTTATTATTATTATGTAAATCTAAATTAAAAATTTTAAAATGTGACATTCTTATATAATTTAGAAGAAAATAAATTTAATTTTATAAAAATTGACTCGAAGAGTAAAAGAAAGTTAGTTCTTATAAAATTACATTTTTTTTAATTAAACTATACAATTACGTTGGTTAATTGAATTTATTTTCTTATAAATTATGCAAGAATGTCATGTTCTGTAATTTTTAATCCAAATCCAAATAATAAAAGGAAAAAAATAATTGGGTAGTAAAGCAGTAAGTAGTAAATGAGATGAGTTAGGGAGTTTTTCCCCTAAGCCTAAGGCCTGAGATCTGAGTCCAATACCATGAGAGCCCTAGGCTGACCGGACAATCCATCGGTCCAGTTAAAGGATTCTTGGCCCCTAGCGGAAGTTAGGGGTGTAACCAGTCTGGTCAAGTCCAGTTTTGGATAAAATTTATGACCGAACTGGTATGCACCAATTTTACATTTTTCAAAATTGATTACACACCAGTTACCCTCCTATACCGGTACTCCGGTTTCCGATCCGGTTTAATTCGGTTTTCCAGTTTTAATATACTAAATTATATATTATATAATATATATCTAATATAATATATTATACTATATAATACTATAGTGATGATATATTATAGTATATTCTAATATATATTATAATTGTATTTATACTATAGTAATATATTATAATATATGATATAGAGATATATTATAATATATTATAATATATGATATAGTGATATATTATAATATATAGTAATATAGTATTAGTATAACTATTAATACAATAAACTATAGTAATATAAGATTTTAAAAATTAATATTATATTAATCAATAATTTATTACATAATACAAAGCTATTTTATATATAATTTTATATTATATATAATATAAAAAATTAAAATATATATCAACCAGTCCGGTCTGATTTTTGAAAAAAAAAATTAGACCGAACCAATTTTGATCGATTTTAAGAAAAATAAAACAGGTACCAGACTGAACCAAACTCGATACTGGGCCAAACCCACTAGTTCGGTCTGGTCCAGTTTACTGATTCATCGATTATTTTTACACCCCTAGCAGAAGTCGGTTTACAGCCTTGGAAGTGTGGGAAAACCTTGTTGGCACAAAGAA
Organism: Carya illinoinensis; assembly: GCF_018687715.1. Classification (NCBI taxonomy): domain Eukaryota; kingdom Viridiplantae; phylum Streptophyta; class Magnoliopsida; order Fagales; family Juglandaceae; genus Carya; species Carya illinoinensis. Next base: position 16,183,164 of record NC_056766.1, on the reverse strand, counting down.
GGGAGGAGCATGCCACCCCACTGGAACTGAATCCCAAGTAACCTCGAGCGGATAGGTGGGTGCAAATCACAAGGAACCCTTGATCCCTTGACGGAAGGAGAATGAAGAGTCTAATGATGCGCATCTCCTGGCAGAATAAGGCAGAGAGCCATGCCGCATTAAATGAGCATGGCAGAAAGGACTGCGGAAGAGATACCTCCCCTTGACACAGGGAACGCCATCTGACCCTAGGAACCAGATATATAAGCCGATCCCCAAGTAACAGGAAGGCTCTCCAGACATTCTAAACTCCCTGCTTTCTTATTCATTGTTCTAAGACGACACTAACTTTGGTATCGGAGACTCCCCAGCCACCACCATAGCCCTCATCTCACTGTATTTCTTTGTATTCACAGGCCAAAAATTGAAGACTCGAGGTGTTGAGAGCCCGAGCCAAAGGCATACAAAACACAACGTTAATAGTTGCACCGTCTATAGGATTTGAACTAACAGGTAAGACTGTTCATCCGGTCCAGATTTTTGTTTAGCTAGGTCTGGAACCCGGATGCCTGAATTCCGATTCTAGGTTTCGGCTCATATTACATCTAGGTCGAAACTTGCATCATTAAAATCGAATTTATCCGATCTGGATCCGGGTAGAAAATCTAGGTTCCATATTCATAACCCGGTTAACCGGGTTTGTATATAAAGGACTAAAAAAAAACCCTATGTCTCTCTCTCTCTCTCTCTCTCTCTCTCTCTCTCTCTCTCTCTCTCTCTCTCTCTCTCTCTCTCTCTCTCTCTCTCTCTCTCTCTCTCTCTCTCTCTCTCTCTCAACCCTAGCTATGAAACCGTAGATGCCGCCGTGATGATCTCAACCCCCACCCTTTTCACCCACCAACACGCTCACATCCATCCAAGCCTTCCAAACCCGGTAAGCCTATCCATTTCTCTCTTTATTTGGACATTTTTTTGGCTCTCACTAGGATGGGTTCATTTCCTTTTTTTGTTGATTTTAACCTGTTTTTCTTCATGGAGCGAAATGGATTTTTCTTTTCCCTTTGATCTCAAGGAGCATGTTATTTCATTTTGTATTTCTAAATGACAAACATTTTTCTCTGCACATATGGCCAAGATTTGAGCTAGAGATTAGTGAGACTCTGCAAAAAAGGTGTTGGATTATGCTTGTGGAGTTGGAGCTATGACTGTCCTCCAATCCTTCAAAACGGTGCCTGTTACCAACCTAACACTGTAAAGAATCACTTCGAAACCCTACTACTATTAGATCTGATCTCATAATTTGCATTATATTTTCTATTTATTTGTAGATTTTAGAATTCTTGATGTGCTCTACATAATGTCTGTGTTGTTTTTTGACTCCAGATGATCCCCTTTTGCTGAGATCCCTCGCCCATCTTCTCTCCCATTCGTTCATATCTCACCCAGATCACTAAAACCTTTGGTTTCTACTTTCTATTGTTCTTTTTTTTAATATTTTGGAAATCATGCTTAATTTTTGTGAGAGAAACTTCAGAGCCCTGCTGTGTGAATGTTTTTTTGGGATTTTCATTTGGCTTTCTTTTTTTGGGTTTAAATTTCCACTCATAAAGTTATATTTTTAATTTGTTAAATTAGAAGAATATACAGAGAGTCAGCAATGAAGATGGGTTTGAGATTGTTGCGAGATTCGCACACTAATGGGGTTTTTTTTATTCTCTAAGTGAATGTATGTGAATCATTTAGTATTTTGGTTAGTGTTCCTTTTTTTTCTTTTTTTCTTTTTTGAATAACAGATCACTTTCATTCATTAAAGAGGACATACAACTTTGACTTAAACAACAAGCCAGTTACAAACGTTAATAGCTTCTCAACACACTAATGTGGTTGACATGGTCTAGTCCAGACGACCAACCTCTAAAGACCTAAGTCTAAGAGACAGCCAACTCTATCCATGATAGAGTTACAAAATCTCTATACCCGATTAAGCGAAATATGGGACACCAACCTCATCAAGCACCGCCAAGTGGAGGGGGGGACCAATCCATTCGGACAAAAGTTCGAAGGTACTATTTTTTTGGATTTTTATTTTTGAAAAGAAAAGACAAGACACAAAATAAAATACAATGGAAACACTGTGCACGGAAAACCAGTGAACCAATAAGTACTGTAGCGTGTGCAGTACACACGCCACACTAGAAGGTAACCGACAATAGATCTTGGAAGTCCCCGACTCACAGGCCCCAGAAATGCCGCTCATGGTATCGGCAGAGGAATTCCCGGTGGCGCGTGAGAGCCACGCGCCGGAACGCCAGTAAACTTTAACCCGCACGTGCGAGCCCTTCTCCACTCTGTTTGGCACCGTATTCGGTGGTCTTAAAGATCGATGGCTGGGCAACGCCATGAAGAAGCACGTGTTGGTCGGTAGTCGCCGGATTCTTCCAAATCTGCGACTCCCCTTACTTGGACTAAAAAAAAAAACACAAAAACAGAAGGGGGAGGGGGAGGGGGAGGGAGGCGGTGAGATGGAGGGAGGGGGAAGGGAGTCGAAGCTCCCACCCCCTCTAGCCAAGAAACGTTGGTGGGTGTTTAGAGAGAAGGGAGAGGTTTTAAAAACTAGAGAGAGGGCATAAAACGTGCCCTTGGTTAGTGTTCCTAAAGCAAGTAAGTGATATCGTTCAACTTTGTATGTTTGACTTCCTTCTTAAGCCTCTTTCAAAAGTTATGTGAGACCTGGAAAATATTTTGCATATGGCCAACCACATGTGTCTTCATTTCCAATTCTCTTTACATCTTTCTGTGAGCTTTTTTGATAAATTCAGGATCTTATGCAGTTATGCATCAATCTTTCAGAATTGTAGCTAGTTGAATATTCGAGCACGAAGAATTTAGCTAGAGTTTTCTTGAAAGGGAATATCCTGGCAAAGCTCCTCATGAAAAGAGAGAAAAACCGAATTCTTCAAACAAAAGTAGTTAAAACCAAGTATATTAAGCATCTAATATGACCACATTAATGTGTTTTATTTTTATATTTCAATCTATTCCAAACTAACAATTGATAGTGTGTCATCATATATTACAAAGACCCATTCTCAAAAAAAAAAGCCACACTGCTTTATTAAAAAAAAAAAACAAGAAATAAAGAAAGAGCCCATAGTTTTTTTTTTTTTTAACAAAGACACATTCTAGCGTTAAATTTGAACTAGAGATTATTAACAATGTGCAAACATAGTTTTATAAATGGAAAAATAAAAATAATGCAGTAAATAAAATAAAATAAAATAAAAAAGAAAAAAAAGGCCCCTTTTAAGAAATTAGTCTAAATGTCTGGTTGCTATCGAGGATAGTATCTGCTAAGATGCACCATGGAAACAAATTGGTAACCAAGCTTAGGGGAACTCATTTGTGTGCTTGCTGAAGTATTTAATAGCTTATAGGCTTTAGCTGCCATGTTGTTTATTCATAAGTGAGTTTTTTCTTATTTTATAATCTACTAAATTTTTTTCCTAGTGTTTCGTGCCTGCTTTTCTGTTAATGTTTTGAGTAATCATCTTGAAATACAAATTTTCATAATCCAAAGAGCTTCAATGATGTGGTATATGACTATAAGATTGGAGGAGGTAAACTTGGGTTTCCCTTTAGGAATGTGTAAGAGTAGTCATAATGCAGCTTTTAGGCTACCATCTCTTTGAATGGCTTCCCATGCAATTTGAAGATTTCTTTGTTCTCTCTCAGAGAAGTTGATGCTAGGCCATCTTATTAGTTAACCAAATATGGCCTGTGGGTTATAGATCCTGTTGGCATGATAAGATTATTGGTTCTCTTTTTATATTTGAAGTGTTGGATGGTGGCAACTTTCGACCTACCTTTAGAGTCAAAAGGTGTTCATGCCATTCATTGTCCATTCCAAATGACATAACCATCCTTAGTTGGCCTATCCCTTGACATTTTGCTGGTCATGCTAATGACAAAAGTGACGACATTACTTCTAATGCTTTATCTTCTTTCCTTTTATGTTTTTCAACAATAGAATTGCAGGGCTTTGGTAAAAGCTTATAAGATGAACCCATTGATTCATCTTCCGTTTGGGTGGCTACAGTGAATAGACTTTAAGTTTTATTTGGTATGATTAAATCAAATGGAAGACTATGTTATTGATCTGTAACTCATCTTATAATTTTATATTTTGTAATGTAATGTAATTTGTAGTGGATTGCATGCATTTAAGTTTTTTCATTTTTATATATTTTATTATTCTGGACAATGTTAGTATTATGCTTTTTTAACATTACCTCTTAGAAAAATATTTCACAAAATATAGACTTTTATAAAATAAAATAAAAAATTATGATTTTGAATAGTTTTTTTAAAATTCCTATAATAAATATAGGCTTTTACATAAAAGAGAATTATACTTATGTTTCTTATTAAAAAAAACAAAGAATTATGCTTATACTTTTCAACATGGATTTTTTAATATAGGTTTTTATTTAAAAGAAAAAAGGAAAAAAAAATCAGGTTTAACCCAGAACCCAAAATTCGAGTTTTACAAAACCTGGGTTCTGACCCGGACCTGACCCGGGCTAACCTGGGCTGAGTTCTAGTCCAGGTTTGAAACCTGGGTTGCGGTCTTGGTATACTCAGATTCCCAGTCGGAACTTGGATAAACAGCCCTACCAACAGGCTGGTATTGATCCCACTCTTCATCGTGGCAAATGTCAAGGTAAGTTTTCAGGTGGACGAAAGACCAGACCTACTCTCCCCTTTAGGAGGGAAAAAGCGGCCTTTGACTTGCCTTCCTTTTTAGTGCCCTATAAGTAGGTAGGTACCTGGCAGTTTGGGATTGGACCTATTGATGTCCATGAGGAAAGTAAGTTTTCAGGCAATTGAGGACTGAACCGCACTTTGCTGCGGGATGGATCAAGCAGCCTTACGCATTACACCTATCCCTTTGGTACCCCGCGGGGAAGGTAAATTTTGGACAATTGAATAGTTAGTCCACACTTCGCCATGATAGGGACAGGGTAATTCATTCTGGCAACAGAGACGTCGAGCCTGCTCTCATCCATGGGGACGTTGGGCCTCTAGGGGGCTAGACCCACCTATTGACCATCACGGGGAGGTAGTATGTTCTGACAGTTTGTGATTGTACCCACTCCTGTCCATTTACATTACGGGGAAGGTAAGTGAGGGATAGGTTGGTGCTGATCCCACTCTTCATTGCTGCGGAGATCAGCATAAGTAATCGGGTGGCCTAAAGATCTGATCCTCTCTCCCCTGTGGGAGGGATAAGGCAGCCTTTGGCTCACCTCTCCTTTTGGTATCAAACAGTTTGGAACTAAACCCACTCCTGTCTATTGATGCTCAAGGCTGGCACGTACTCGTCAACAGGGAGGATAGAGCAACACTTAGGCATGATCTATCCCCTTGGTGACAATGGACAGGAGTGGGCCTAGTCACAAATTTGCCCAAATATGCTCGGCTCAGTCTTACCTTCCCACGGTGCAGAGCGAGTCCAACCCCTTGACTGCACGAACAACTTACCCCATCCCCACCACGCCAGAGTGTACATCGACTCCTCAGTCATCTGACAGATTACGTCTCCGAGAGACAAAAGGAGGGGGCATGGCCTAAGGCATCCTTGCCTCTCCCTCGACGGAGTGTAGGTTAGTCCATCAACTACCCAATACAACTCCAGCAAGGACTATCTCCTCCAATGGAACACCCACAGTTTCTACCACTCCCCAACAAGACAACTTAGGTTCACAAGTCCAAGCAATTATTTATACTAACTAGTTAGAATTATGCAGCGTGCATAGACATCAGCTAAAGAATCAAGGCAAGCCCGACCTTTACATGCCTCTTGACCCTATTTCCAAGCGCAAGGGCCAATAAGGCGAGTTTAATCTTAACGTGACACTCGACCTTCGTTGAAGAATCAAGGCAAGTCTGGCCTTTTACATGCTGCTCGATCACTCCTACCAAGCACAAAGGCCAACGAGGTGAGTTCAGCCTTAATGTGCTACTCGACCTCCTCTGAAGAAGTAGGGTGAGCTCGACCTTTACATGCGCTCAACTCCAGCCAAGTGTAGGGCCAACGAGGCAAGTTTAGCCTTAACATGCTGCTCAGCCTCCGCTAAAGAATCAAGGCAAGCCCAACCTTTACATGCCACTTAACCCCTCTTGTCAAGCGCAAGGGCCAACAATGCAAGTTTAACCTTAACGTGCTGCTCGACCTCCATTGAAGAACCAAGGTGAGTTTGGCCTTTACATGCTGCTTGACTTCTCTTGCCAAGCGCAAGGGTCAGCGATACGAATCTAACCTCAACGTGCTACTCAACCTCCACTAAAGAATCAGGGAGAGCCTGGCCTTAACGTGCCACTCGGCCCCTTTTGCCAAATGCAAGGTTTATTGAGGTAGGCTTGGTCTCTCGACTGCCCGACCTCTGCTAAAGGCTTGGGGCTATTTCATCCATAACAAGCTACACTCAACCCCCACTAGAGACCCATGCCGAACCTAGCTTTGCAATAAGGTTGATAGTCAAAAAAGGTTAGGGGCTGCCCAACCAACGAGGCGACCGACAACATCCTCACACGTTTGGCGCGGTCCTTCTCTTAGGTGCACCGAGCAGGGAAAGGGGTAGCTCAGGGTCGCCCAAGGCCTCCCCCTTTCCTGCCAAGGGAGAACCAAGCCTCCGCTCGACATAATTGGAACTACTAAAGGCATTTATGCACAAAGTGTGAGCAAGTGATTGACTCGCTCAAAAATAAGCAGCACAAAGGCTCTCCCAAGTACAGGAGGGTGTCGCATATTAATTAGGAATAAAATTCTCATATCATTTCCTCAAGGAAAGTTTACTTAAAAGCAAACTCATATAAAATGGTAATATGTACAATGAATAAAAGAGTACAACGGAAACGAAGAGGTACCGGTCGTGAACCAAATTCATGTTGTTGGATTTGTTTGAGTGTGAAGAGGAAAAGTAAATGACACCAAATTAAATAAGCAGAACTTTAAATGCACGAAAAGTAAATGACATCAAATTAAACATGCAAAAATTTAAATGAAAGTTTAAAGGTGCAAGAAAAATAAATGACATCAAATTAAGCAAGTTGGAATTAAAATAAATTGGAGAGGAAGGCTACAGGCAGAGGAGAAAGGATGGGCAGCAACAATTGGACCAAGGGCTCTACAACTATGTTGCCGTCTCCCTCTCCCGCCTGAACTATCTCTAAAAACTAAAAGAAAAACTTGAGAGCAAAACTAAATTACACTACTCCTTCTCCTACTCTCCCTGGACGTATAGAACACCTCTCCCTTTTATATCCATTTCGTGCATCCAAAATGCCAAAGAAAATGCCGTCTAACAAGTATCTCTGCGTGATGTTGCGAACAAGTATTTTTCAACTGTCTCGCATCAAAACAAATGGCCTGTTGTCCCATGCATCTACAACCATCAGACTTTTTCTTTCTCTTTTGTTTAAAACCCGAAACAAGTGTCTTGTGTCCAAAAGACCAAAAGGGAAAGAATTTCCTGTACATCCAACTCACTACTGAGAAAAGGTGCATGTATGTCAGCATGGTCTGTGTTTAGAAGCACTATCAAAAGCAATAAGCTCATGCTATGTTGCGTGCCAAATACATTTTCCTCTTGTTGTTCTATGGATTCCAGACCACTACTTGCATGCGAGGTCCATGTTCAAAAAGCCAAAACTCATTTACTTGCTCACATCTGTCCAAAGCAAAGAAAGGAGGTTGTCAAGCCCCATGTGCATGTGAGTTCTTTTCTTTATTCCATGCGTGGGGTCCTGCATAAAACGTAGCATGTGCCTTTTGAATTTCCTGCTGTTCCACGTAGAAATGAAGAGATTGGAGTGCCGTGCCTCTTAAGTTCTTGCATGTAAATACATATAAAAACAAAAAAAATCAAAAGCCGCTGTCCATGTGCATGTGTCCTCCATGCTGTGTTTCTTTGCCATAGAAAAATCCACGTGTTAAATGCTTGCGACGAAAGGACACCACAACTCAGAAACTGTAAAGTCTAAAAGAGTAGCTCATTATTTAAAAGCAGAAAAATAGAAAAGAAATAACACGAAACAAATAAAAAATCAAAAAATAGTTTAAAGAGAAAAATAAAATATCAAAAATGTATTGGGCATTTGAGACAATATTGCCCAAGTAAATCACATATTATAAAATTAAACATAAACCATGATATTAACCAATTTAAATCGCAACTCAGATTTATGCTTCTTAACAAATTTTTCATCTAAAACCAACAAAAATGTCAATAAAGTAATTAAAATATAGTGGTTTAGATATAAAATATGCAATAATTCAGCTCAATCAGTGATAATGAAACAAAAACAGTAAAGTAAAGATACACGAAGAGAACAATAGAGAATGCTCGCTCATTAATGATCGAAGTCTTTAAAAAGATGAATATTACAAAGTCTTTACAAGAGACCTTACAAGAAATAAAAGGAGAATATAGGACGATCAATAGGGAGGCCATCGTCAAAGCAAATCATTTTTTGGTGGAAGTAGCAAACGAAGGCTCTTGGAGCATGATCATCATCACTATCAAGAATGATCACAGGGAGTGAGCATTGAGCTGGTCCCGCAAGGGACCTCCTCCTCGGCATTTTCTCCCTCCTCCTTGGTTAAAGAGCATTTGTCCGAACCCAAACGATTCCACTGCAAGGGGAGCCCATGACCCCAGCCAAGCACGAATGGGAAACGCCAGTCTGACCACCTTGGCCAAATGAGTCGCAACGTTTAGATAAAATGTGAACTGCGCGGCGAGTCATGAGAAAGGAAAAATTGGCGAACAATGTGGCCATGGAGCTCGAACCCCACTGCCTCTTGGCCACACCACCAAATGACAGGGCACAACACAACCTTTGACACAACCCGCTCAAGGCCAATGTGCTCTCGTAAGGGGAAAGTATTCCTAAATAAAAAATGTCTGACACATTGTATTCTTTCCTCAGCATATCTAACTCACCAAGAAAGCTCGGTTCGAACCTATAATGAGCCCTCACCTAAAGGGTCTTGAGGAAAGCCAGGAGGCTTATCAGGCTTGGAGTTCTCTAAAACAAAACCCACGCAAAAAAGTCAGAGGGGCCCAAAGCGCTTGAAGGGAAAGAGGGGAGATACGATTGCCATGAAATGCGAAGGGAGGGCTTATATAGGCACTTGTGGCGACCTGTACCCCAAAGTTTTAGGAACATGTGTATATATCTTGCAGCAAATCTGCACGTATCTTGCAACAAATTTAGCATGAATCTCGTGGCATGCAGAGTGCCAATGCGCGTTGCATTAGCTGGAAAACAGGTCCCATAAAAGGGTCTTGGGACCCGACACATAGAAACAGCGCGAGGCATGGTGGTCACCCTTCCTGAGAATAAAGAACACTAAACTAGAGCGACCAAAGTAACGATGCAAAGGTTGAGATAGTAAGGATTCCCGTCAAATCAATTCGTTACAAAATAGAAGAAGAAGAGAAAAGGGATAGAAAAGAACAAAGAAACAACCACAAAGAAAAGCACGTAGCAATTCAATAAAAGTATACAAGGAAAGAATGGAATAGGAAAATTTACATTTAACCGACAATAGAGGAAAGACAAAATCAAACAAGGAAGGCGTCAAGGTCCTCCTTGAACTCGACAGAGCCCACTCTGGAGCATCTGGGTCCGTTATGAGCCCAACAGAGTCGACCGCTGCACTTTCAGGATCGGCCACCCCAGCACCCTTAGGATCGGCCTCCATGATGCCCTCAAGAGGGTGGTTTGTAGGGGCTTCATCTTCGGGAGGAAAAGTGTACTAGATCATCTCTCGACCTATTTCACCACCACGTTCGAGGGCAGTAGGATCAGGCTCTAGTTTACAGAGATTGACGGCCTTTAAATGTGCCTCAAACGCTTGTGAGCTCACTTGAGGATTCAAAATAACCACGTCCTAGGCGGTTATCCTTTGTTGAGCCGCCCCCAACTCTTTCAACGCCCCATCTGCCCTTGTCCTCTATCGATCGGCCGTGGCCTAGGTAGCCAATAGCGAGTCTTCTTAAACCTTCAAGGCATCTGACAAGGACTAACACTCTCCTTCCAGCAGCTTGAGTTGTTAGGCATCAGAGTCCCAATGGCCCCTCAATTCCTTATTCTCTGCCTAAAGTTGGCCCAACGACTTCTCCAACACTGCCATTAAAGTTGCCAGCTTGTCAGCCAACTTCTGGGCTGAGGCGGCCTACCCCTTTGCCATTGCCAGCTTCAACTCCAAGCAAATTCTCTCCTCCCTCTCCTTGCTCACGTAGCAGAGGGTCATCTTCTAGCTGCTCACAATGAAGTTGACCAATTATGCCACCCAACTATCTCCTAGCTGCTCACAATGAAGTTGACCAATATGTTGGCTCCCTACAGCCCACCACGGTAATAAACTGAAGTGTCAAAAAAGGGAAGAACAAGTAAAGCATAAAAAAATTGAGTTAGAGTGAAAAGTGCCTTAGAGAAGAAGCCCCACATAGATCTAGCCACCCCCTCCAGGGCCACCGCCTATGCTCCCCTAACTCTATGGTTGGTGGATACAGAGATAACCTCCATTAAGCTATCCACAAGAGGTGATCCCTGGGCCACCCCCTCATTCCCTACTTCACTCGCGATCTCCCTAGTCGATCCAGCTGCTGAAGGGTTGGAAGGACCCCCAATCATGAGCGATTGATCCCCCTTTCGAAAAGGAGTGTTCCTTCTCCTTGCCCAAAGCATGCATGCTGCTCTCCTTGGACCTCACGACAACGGCTGCAACCTCCTTGTCGGTTGGCAAGATGGCTGCAAGGGACTCGGCTCCCCTTTAAAGAGCCTCCTCAACCGATCCTACAGCTAACACCACTGAAAGATCAATAACAACGATAGTGGGCGCAATACTGCCCCCTGAAGCTTCACCTTGGGGAGACACTTGCGAATGCGTACTCCCCATGGAAGAGCAAGACCCCTCTGCGGAGTCTCCAGAAGCACCACCGGAGACTTGATCCCCAAACACGGAATGAGTAATAGAGGCAAAAAAATGAGTCATCTCCACATTAGCCTCAGGAGGTGACTCAACTACTGATGATTAACAAGGAATCTCATCCAGAAGGCCCCTCCATAAGTGTATTTAAAGCAAGTATGCTCTCCGAGATATGTCATACGGCTCGATAGGTGCGACAGGTGCCTCTGAATCAGTGACCGACCCTGGCTTGACGATTAAAGTAATGCCTAGAGAAGGAGCAATCAACGTATTGAGGCTGTCAGGGTTCTCCTTCATCGGTCCATGTGTAAGACCCGCATGAGACACTTGGGAGATTAGACTCTAGGTAGGCATCACAGACCCCAGCAGCTGAACGCCCACCGCCCTCAATGATTGACCCAGGGGGGCCACGAGGGAGGCTCAGGGCCATTGTTGACCTTGGCTTTCTCTGCACGAGATTTCTTCCCCTTACCTTCAAGAGGAATGCTTCCTTGGTAAGGTCGTTGCCGGCCAAATGGAAATACCACAACCGGCATGAATAGTGTGACCAATGGGAAGGAGATGCATTGTATTGTTCTCTCTCCCCCCCCCCCCCAAGAGAATCTCCGAGTGGGCAACGATGGGGAGGGGATGATCTTCCACCCACTTCTTAACAATAGAATTGAAATTTTTTGTTTGCTTAAAGCTTGACCCTATGCTGCTTTATACAGATTGAGTATTTCTTGTATCTCCTGCCAATCCTCTAAATTAGCTCTACTCAGTATAACACAGTCATTTGTAAATAATAGATGATTTACTCTGATCCCTCCTTTAACTGTTGCACCACCTCTTATGCTCTACTTTATTCAACAAAGAACTTAGTCCCTCTGTAGAGAGAATAAAAAGGTAAGGGAACAAAGGATCCTCTTACCTCAATCCTCTAGAAGGACTAAAATGTTCTCCAACTTTGCCATTAGTTAGAATAGAATATGATACTATAGACACACACTGCATCAGAAGCTTGATCCACCTTTCATTAAAGCTCATCTTCCTCAATATAGTTTCCAAGAATGACCATTATACCCTATCATGAGCTAGACATATCCAACTTAAGTGCCATGCTACTAATCTTCCATTGATGCCTATATTTCATGGTATGAAGAACCTCATAGGCCACCATTTACATTGTCTATGATTGATCATCCTGGGACAGAGGCACTTTGACTACTAGAAATGATGTTAGGAAAAATCCTTTTAAACCTATTAGCTAATACTTTTGCAATTAACTTCTATAGCACATTATAAAGAGGTATAGGCCTAAAATCATTTACAGAGCTGGGTGAAGTTGTCTTAGGTATTAAAGCAATGAGAGTATGCTTAAGAAGAGAAGGCATACTACCTCCATTGAGAAAGTCAATCACAGTCATGCATACCTTATCTCCCACACAGCTCCAAACCCATCTAGTTCAGGAAATTTGAAAGGGTCCATTTGCTTCAATGCTCCATAAACTCGCAAGCATTTTTTTTTTCTCGGCAAAAAAGAGTTGGGAGGGGCAATAAGAGATGGCTTCCCTACCAAGATGTGACCATGGTAGCACCCAATCCGTTGGTGAGCCAAACAAAATGGGCCTAGACGGTGAGAGCCGCAAGCACTCCCTACAAATTGGACTTGCGCCATACCCTGACCCCAATCTCACGAGGGCATCAATAGTAAATGAGCCAATAGGTCACCAATAATTCTGAGAGCTTCCCATTGCGGGATTTGACCCCAGGGCCTAGTCTATCAAACTCGTGGACCATTGAGCTACTACCCTTTGTGGTAAACTTGCATGTATTTGTTTAGATGTAAATAATTTTGGAAAGCTATTTATTTAGAGTGAAAGATGTTTAAAGATAAAACATTCTATAAATATTTGTAAGAATTTTAATTTTTGTTTAATAATGATATCTCTTTTTTTTTTAATTTTTTTATTAAAGAAGTGAAAATATTTTCGAAGAGAAGTCAAACTATTTATAATTTGAATGTTTATGCATTTTGTATATAATCTAAAAGACTAAAAATGAAAATTTAGACTATCATGAAACAATGTATACGAATTGAGGAGAAATTTGGTTAGTTATGACCTAAATAGTAAAACTGGCAATATTCTTGTGCGCAAAGTAGCTTAATGACCAATCAAAGGATACTTCTTACAGGAGATACCGGGTTTTCACAGAGAGTTATTCTACTCATCATTCATATATTATATATTTATTAAAAAAATATTTAAAAAATAAAAATAGATATATGATATAGGATTGATGAATATAATTTTTTCTGTCAAAATCCTAGTGCATCTCCAAATACGCTCATGACTTCATAGGAATAGCAGTATTACAATTATAAAGAAATTTTATAAAAATAAATTTAAAAAAATTTCAAATATGGTTGATGTGTAGAGCACACAAATTACGTCACACTTAAATGATAAGATTTATTAAAAATATATTTTTTAAATGAGTTATAAATATTTTATTAGGTGGCCTCTACCTAAGGATAAGATATTTCTTTATTTTTTGTTCTGTTCGGATGCAGCCGTCAAAATAAATTTTATTTAAAAAAAAAAAAAAAACGACCAACCGCCGTAACGATATACGATAGCTTCAAGACAATAATCCTTTTCTTGTTAGCACCGTCTGTAGACTCTGTACCTCTCTTTCTCTCTCTGTCTCTCTGGTTTCTGCAAAATGAAGGCTTCGATTAAAGGCAGATACGAAGCAGAGAAAAGCAACGGCCCGGTCGCCGTTGCTGCGCTCAGTTTTAACGCTGGCGATTTCAAGCTCCGAGCTTCCTGCGACGACTCCACTTTCGTCAACGGCCCTAGCTTAAACGGCTTGGCTTTAGGCGTCGAGAAACCCGGCTTCTTCATCGTCGATTACAGCGTCCCCGATAAGGTACTTTCTATTTCTTCTAATGCTTTAGAGTAAAAGGCCTGTTTGGTTACTGGTAATTCATGTTTGACAGTGATAAAAACAGAAAAAGTAGTACATTTCTCAGTGGTCGAATTTAACGCTTTTTTATATAATAATTCTTTTTCTTAATTTCTGGTTGTCTCAGAAACAAACAGTGAGTTAGTTGGGTTAGGGTTGAATTCATCTTTTTTGAGGAAGTCTAAAGAGAGCTTCAGTCATTTAATTGGCTGTGGTCCAAGTGGGTTTGTAAGATTCAAAATTTTCCTAATTTCCTTCGATTTTTCATTTACCGAAAACAGTGTTAGGTTTCTTATACTTAAAAGAAAAGGGTTCTTATACTTTAATAAGCACATGCATGTATTTATACATGTGTTTCTATAACCTGAGTTGTTATTATCCTTCTCAATGCTGGTAATAAATTTGTTTAGAATTTTGCTACGTAAAAACATAATTACGCACTAATATATTTATTCATATTTAAAATTTAAATTAATATTATTTTTAATAAAATCTACTTTTTAACCAATTACATTATATTAATGTACAGATTAATGCACAATTATGCTTGCAACTATATTTTTCCATTTGTTTATTACTTAAAAAGATGCTACGTTGTGTGGATCAGGATTTCCGGTTTCAGTTTATGAACACCGCTAGGGTTGCAGACAAATCGTTGAATCTGACTTACATTCACAACAGTGGCCACAACAGGACAATTTTGGACGGAACCCTGGTGCTCGATTCTGCGAACAAGCTGTCGGCTAATCACGCGCTTGGCTCGAGAAATTGCAAGTTGAAGTACACTTATGTTCACGAAGGGGGGACAACCTTTGAACCGTGCTACGATTGGGCGAAGAATTCTTGGGACTTTGCAGTGGCACGGAAGGTTTATGTTGATGATGTGTTGAGGGCTTGGTACCAAACATCGAGTCAAGTGTTGGGACTGGAATGGTCAAGAAACTCGAAGCAGAACGGTTCCTTCAAGGTACATAGAAATTTTTGTTTTTGGGTTATTGATTGGTCTTTCAAAACGGCTTTCCCTATTTTAATTAGGAAATATTGGGTGTCTAAAGAAGCACGTGTATTGAATATAGGAGACGCATATAGATTGCAGACCAGTATTTTGGAGCTCAAATATGCCAGTTGAGGTTCTCTATCAGTTCATAAACGTATAAGAACTTAAATAGTTGTTTACTCATAAAAAAGAACTTAGATAGTTGTCCTGTTAATAAAAATCAAAAGGTAATGGGAATTTCAATGTGCCAATTGATTGCTGGGTCCTGGGAGAAGTTCTAATCATGAATGTCAAAATTTTCGAAGCTTATTGGGGTGTTTACCTGAGCTTTTCAGAAGATTGAACTAAAGAAATCTGTTTAAGTCTAGCTTTCCAGTTATAGTACGTGTGAAAGGAAGACAGTTGGAATACCTATTTTAGCCTCAATTCAACTGGCTTAAAGGGAAAGAAAGATATGCTGCGTTCAAAGTTTGGCCTTTCAAGACCAGGGGCAAAACACAACCGGAGGCCATTTGCTCCCTCTATAAAAGGGAGTACAACTCCCCACCCTATGTTTTTCAAAAGAAAAAGAAAAAAGGAGCTTATTGAGAGAAGGTGAGAAAAAGAATTCCTACAGTGGGGTAAATTTCATGGGACTAGAAAGGGTATGTTTGCTTCCACCTTCTTTAAGCTACCTTTTAACAAAGTAAGTTTTATAGTATTTTCAATGTGTTATGGCAGAATTTTGATACTTTTGGTAACCCTTGAAGAGTTGGAATTTTGAAAAGTTCTATACGGTTGTTTAACTCTTTGGACTTCGGGAAGACCTGGTAACATTAGAATAGTGTGGAAATTGATAATTAGCCATAACCTAATTGTAGAAGACCATGACCACGAAGCAGAACAAACCGTCCCAAAAAATTAACTGGGAGAGTAAGTAAAGCTCACTCACTTATCAAAAAAAAAAAAAAAGTAAAGCTCACTCACCAGTAATGTAAACCATTTTCTGATAAGTACACTAGCAGCGTAAACCATAAAACAATTTTACATGCCATGTTGTATAGACATATTTAACTGTGACTTGAGCTCTATATCTTTTTATGTTTGTATATGGCATTATATTTTGAACTGAGTTTTATATTGTTTTACTGATAATGATGGTTTTAAAAGGGATG
The DNA here is from genome assembly GCF_018687715.1 of Carya illinoinensis. NCBI lineage: Eukaryota > Viridiplantae > Streptophyta > Magnoliopsida > Fagales > Juglandaceae > Carya > Carya illinoinensis. The sequence goes on along the minus strand of NC_056766.1, from coordinate 16,167,086 downwards.
CATGTGAAAAGAAGTACTTGAGAAATGAAGAATTTTATGGTTATGAAGATTACTGGTTTATGAAATGTTTTGGAATGACTATGTTGAGTAGGTGTGAGATACTTTACCACAATCTGTGTTGAGTACAGTTTTTTTTTTTTTTTTGTAATAAGAAATTTTATTGAAACAAGTAGCAAGGCAAAGCCAAGTACACACAAGTATACAAAATTGAGTACAGGTGAAATACTCGATCACGACAAATGCTGAACTTGGCAGTAGTGTAAACCATAAAATAATTTAACATGCCATGTTGTATATGCGTATTTACTCATGACTTTTTAATTAAAATGATTGTAAAGGGATTCATGTGGAAAGAAATACTTGAGAAAATGAAGAAGTTTATGACTTTGGAAATATGTTTGGAATGACCTTGTGTCCAGTAGGGGTGAAATACTCAATCACAATCCATGTTAAGAATCAGTGAAATACTTGACCACAGTCCATGTTGAGTAAGGATTGAACACTTGATTACAACTCATGTTGAGTCAGGATGAAATACTCAACCACGACCCATGTTTAGTGGTTAGACATACCGCTGGGAGAGTTTTCTTATAAAATTTTATAACGATATAAATCATTAAAATTTTCTTTTCCAAAATAAATTAGCACGGCCTACTATGAATAATACTGGCAACCTTGCTTGAATATGCTATATGAATGGTTAAAGGTGTTTAGTTCTGTCTTAATGTCTAAGGTTCAAGTGGTAAAGGCCTTGGTCTTGGTGGTATGTTCCCTCCAAGGTCTAAAGTTCAAATCTTCTTGGGTGCAAATAATTTCTAAGGGCCAGCAGATTGTGGAATTTTTCCCTTGAACCTGGGGTGGCAAATTGTGTTAACGGGTCATGTCAAGTCATGTATATTATATTATATGGGTCAACTCAAACACTGCCCCTTAAAATAACGGGTCATAATGGTTGGCATGACACGAACCGTTATGACTTGTTATTAATTAATTAGAAATTGGTCGACACGAAATGACATGACCCATTTCAACCCGTTTATGTAAATGGGTTGAACTGACCTGAATAACCTCATTTGACCTAATTATCATAATTTTACATAAAAGTTAAAATCACAAGGTCTCCCAAAAATATAAAACTCTACATAAGTCCAAAATTACAACCCAAACAATAAAAATATAAACATATTGTAGTAATATTAATGTTACAATCCCAATAATGATAAACACAAATCGAAAAAATTTTAGGACTTGAAGGAGGAAGTGAAGCGTCCTCTCCATAACGTCTTTAGTTAGCTCGTTCAATTTCATTTCTTGTAATTTTGTTAAAAAAATGGCATTCAATCTATGTTGGTACACTACCTGCCACAAATAAAAGAATAGAGACAAAGAAGTTTATCATTTCCTTAATTGTAACTAGTTCATCATGTCATAAACAAGAAAATCCAAACACCCAAGAACTTATATATCCATTTGAAGCTCTCAAGGTATACTTTACACAACAACCAAACCGTCTCATCTATCTATAAATTTTGGGGAAGAAAAAAAAAAACAAAAACGCATGAATCTAACAAGTATTGCCCTAAAGTCGAGTAGAAAGAAATTTTTTAAAAAAAGTGTGCATTCGGGAGTGTAAATAAACAATTAACAATTTACAGGAAAATAATGTCCAAGAAACATTTTGGCACACATAAACCCACAAAATTTGGAAAAAAATTAAGTGATAAGGCAATGAGAAGAATGGTCAGACGTACACTAAAACCAGGATTGTAATAAGCATTAATCCTGCTTGTCAACGGGCTGCAGGCTTGACCAAGATCCATCAAACTCGTATTCGGTATAAACAGGTCACCCTAACAAAATACTACACACCAAAACAACAAACCATCACTAACCAAGCAGAAAAACTAATCATACCGGAAAGTCGTATTGGGTGGTAGGGTTGCTGAGGATGCGGGTGGGAGAATACCGATCTGATTGAAGTTTCCACATTTTGTTATTTCCCTTAACACTTTTGATTTCCCTGTTGCGGAGTCCTTCCGAAGTAGAAGACGTTAATTGAAAGTAGAGAGATGAGGGAGAGGGAGACCAAGGGATATGGGAGAGAGCTTGAGAGTGAGAGGGGGCAGCTTGAGTGACAGATTGTGAATGGTTAGGGGTTTTTTGGTTTAAGGTTATAAGTGTAATTTTGCTTAATGGGGTGACCCATTAAGCAATCGTGTCTTAAGTCTTAACAGGTCAATTCGTTTTTGCCCAAACCCATTAACATCAAAGTCAAACTCACTAATTTCGTATCTTGTTCATGTTGGGTTAATGAGTTGTGTCACATATTGCCACCCCTACCTTGAATTACCCAAGATGCACTCGCAGGAAACTCCTTGCCAAGGGTTGTGCACCCTCGGGATTAGTCGGAACGTTGTTCTCGGACACCAAGTGCCAATAAAAAAAAAAAAAAAAAAAAAGGTGTTTAGTTCTATCTTAATGTCTGTCTACAATTAGGTGAGGATTAAGTATCAATTTGCGTAAGGTCCCCAATCTTCCTAAAGTCCTAATGGTTAATTGATTGTATTAAATCTCTCAATATTCCAACACTTTCATTACGGCAACTATAATTTTCTTTCGAACCTAAACCCCTAGGGGTTGGCTCAAGTGGTAGGTCTTGATGGCATGCTTCCTCCAAAGTCAAGGTTTGAATCCTCTTGAGTGCAAACAATCTCTAGGGGCCATCGGACTGGGAGATTTTTCCTTTAAATTACCTGATGTGCACTTGCGAAAAACTCATTGCCGAAGGCCTATGCACCCTCAGAATTAGTCAGGACGCTGTTCTTGGACACCCGGTACCAATCAAAAGAAAAAATTTCTTTGAAGTACCTTATTCTCTTGGTCACAAAGATTGTTAAAATGAGTCCACATCATTTAAAATATGCTTCTTTTTCTCTAGTTCAATCACTGTCAAAATCCTAACATAACACATTGATAATTGCTATAGCATTGACTTTGATGAAAGGAAGTCCAGAAAATATGCAACCCCCCCCCCCCCCCCTTCTCCCCCTTCCCCCCTTTTCTCTCCTCCTCTCTCTCTTCTTTTGTAGAACAAAGGGTTGGGAGGGGCTGTCCCTTGTATAGAGGGGACGAATGGGTTGGGTTTTCACCCTTGTCTTATCACATCAGATTTTTAACACAGCAACCCAGTCACGGGGGCTTCTATTTTTTTCTCCCTTAAACTACACGAGGCAAATCCACCTTGGGCAGTTGAATTGAGGCTAAAAGGAAAATAAGTTCAAGTCACTATATGATTATTGTGGTCTGTACCTGAACCTTTCAGATGATTAAACTGAAGAAATTGATTGCATGCATGGTTACCCCAACCCAAAACTTATATTTTAATAAGGAGGTCTAGGTAATTTCTGTTGATGGAAATTTATTGATGTCGAATGTCTTAGTAAGACATGTTGTTAATTGCTATAAAATATAAGCATATCATGTTTGACATGTATTTAGGTAATAATTTTTCATGGATGACATGCATTTAGGTGATAATTAATTGCTCTTGTATATTTTCCATGTACTTAGGCTCTTGCCTATTCTTTTTATCAAGAAAAAATTGTTTACCAATAAGAAAAAAGAGAGTTCAAAGATTGTGAGGACGCAATAATAGTGTTTTTTTGTTCGTTCTTTTCCGCATGAAATTGGATTGAGGAACCATGCTTGCTTTACTAGTGTTCTGAGAATTTTTGAAATTGGTGTTTGTCATGGTGCTGCTGTAGGATTGATTGGCAATAACATTTTTCAAGGGCATGGTTATCAAATTCCATGTTAAAATCTTGCAATTAGACCCAAAATAGTTGTACTAAAATACTGCAGTTAATTTTTTCAAGTTGAAAACATCCTTTTCCTCTAATTTAATCAAGTCGGATATAATATTCCATATAATTTAAAGGGACCGTGGAAAGGTTTACAATTTTTATATATATTCAAGTATTATCAGTTCATGGTCAAAAAACTTTTGGAAATGTTAAGACTTGCTTGTCTGCTTCTTAGGACTATTTTCATGGTGCAAAATGAATGTTTGTAATTAACCTCCAATTGTTTGGATGTCTAGCTGAGGGTTTATGAGATCTACAATGCTCATATAATCCAGTGATGTCTGCACTTAACATTCAACCCTGTCTGAGAATTTTCAGAGAAAAGGAAAAAATTGGTTTGTATTGATAGTTGACAATTTGCCGGATTTCCACTTTTTTAGTTGACATTGTGTTCTAAATTTAGTGTCTTGTTTTTCCCAGATTTTAGCATCAGTCAATTTGGCTGAGGAGAAAAAGATGCCAAAACTAATTGCTGAGAGTACTTGGAATTTGGAGATTTGATCGTCTTAGAACACATATTTTTTGGGGGGGTTCATTTGCTTGTTGAAATTTCTAAAGATCAGTCAGACAGCTATCTAATGGTTTCAATCCCCCGAAACTAGAGCATCTATACGAACGCTGTATATTCATAAGTGACCTGATATCCTGGTAAGGACCAGCTCAATGGCATTGACTCTCAATTGTTTGTTTCTTTTTTGAAATATGGTGAATTGCAAAACGACTTTCCCATCTTTCACCATTAATTCATTGAGTTTCATAATTTTTGCAGTTGGTTCATTTCATTCATCTCTCTCATTAGTTTTTCAAATGGAAGAATTTAGGCTCAAAATTAACGTGTCATGGCCCCAAAAAGGTGGCACTTGGTTTATGTGAATGAACCGTGATACTCGCATAGGGTTTGGGTTTTTACCCGAAAAGGAAACACGGCTGTCAAGTTTTCTATACTGTTTATGTATTGTTCATGTTCGGTTATCTTGGAATGGTTGTGTAGTTGGAGAAGGTGTTTTTGAGATTTTTTTCAAATGTCTCTGTTGCAAGTTTTTCTTATTTTGACCTCATCCCATCTTATCGGAGACATTTCCATGAAGTCATATATTTATGAGTAATGTCAATACAAAGAAGAGATTTTATAAAAATTTTATTTTTTTAAATATTTTTGTAGTTAAATATTTGCGTATATTTATTCTCGACTTTCTGATGCATTTGTGAAGTCGGTTTTAGAATATTTTTAACAAGAGGACTGATCATCTAGGGAGCTCGAACGATTAACGGGGTGATGCAATGATGAGGAATACGCAGTATCAAATATGAATGCTCCTTGGAATGCCACAAGAAATGGCTCAGCTTGTGAGCCGCGGAACTGTCACTTTTCTGTGAATATACTGGAATGACAAGGGAATTCATTAGGCATGGTGGTTAAAAAATTAAAATATTATTATAATATAATTTTTTAATATAATTTTTATTTTAAAATTAAAAAAATTAAATTATTTATTATATTTTATATAAAATTTTAAAAAAATTATAATAATTATATAATATAATTAATCTCAATCTTGGTAACCAAAGCCCCAAGGCAATGGAAGAAATTCGCCCGTCCGTTTAGCCGTGCTTGATATGATGTCATCCATTTCGTGGGCAGAAGCTTTCGAAACTTTCGAGCATTGGCAGCCATTGTCAGTCTTAAGATGAAACTTCATCGTGGTCTTTTTATCATAATATAGCATTTAGTTAGATTAATCCATATTAAATTAGTTATTTTAAATTTTAAATAATAATATAATATTATTTATTTTAATAATATTTAAAAAATTTTTATAAATATTTTACAAATACACTTCATATATTAATTAATAACTTTATTAAAAAATAAAATTATTATTTTTCAATTATTTTTTCACTCAATCTAATTATTTAATAAATATATTTTGTCAACCATTTACCCAACAATCACATATGCAAACATACTAATATTTTTTCTACCCAACATTTATATTAACATTGTGGTTGAAGTCAACAAACATGCCAACAACTTATTATACCAACCAATCACTATCTACAATTCTTGAGACATAGGCCCTCGGTCTTAAATAAACATATAAGTTATTCCAGGAACTTCATTTTCTACAATGACATATAAAATGATTTCAGAACAAGAAAACAGAATCCAAGCTTTTCCCCTCTACTAACCAATAGAATAGTGAAGTTTACCTATGGAACTGGAAGAACAATAAATTAAACGTTTTATCAAAAACTCTTGATCCTAATGCCAAAAAATGTTCAATATGTATGCTAAAATGTAAGACTAGACATCACATTTGGTGATATTTGTAGAATTGTCTTTCACAGTGCTTACCATTGTGGTTACATTAATTTACTTTCCATCTTATCATGATTTGTTATATGGAAAAATATAGTTACAAGTATAGTTATGCATTAATCTGTACACCAATGTGATGTGATTGGTCAAAAAGTAGATTTGATTGAAAACGGTGTTAATTTAAATTTTAAGTATGAATAAATCAGTATTGGTATACAGATTAGTGCGCAACTGTGCTTGTATGTAGCAAAACTCTTGTTATATAACATTATGCTTATATGTCTTGCGCTAGCACAAGTATGTCTGCTTCCAGAACTGTAGGTTATATAGGCCACACTGAGCTCACTCTTCCATAACTCGAGCAGGTAACCAAGTTCCTCATTTCTGTACAAGGCTTCCTAACTCCATACAAATCTTCAATAAGGTCATTCAATAAAATTCAATTTTTTATGATTATCACAGTGAAACAATTTGACAATTAAAATAAACATTCGACAGAACTGTATCTACTGCCTTCACGAGATTATTCAACTGCGTGAACTTTACAAAACATGTAAGTGGAAAGATCAATACCCATCTTAAAATAATCATACAAACTCCATTAATACCAAAGCATTCCCAGAGAACAAAAAGTTTCAAGCGATGGTGATTCATTATTTTACTCGAATTTATATTCAATTAACTAAAACCATTTGAGGAAAAATGATCAAAATCACATGTAAATGACGAGAAAAAAAATAATGCCCAATTTGATTCCAAGAGAATATAGAAAATAAAAGACACGAAAATCCTGAAGATCAAAACTCTCCGTCAATAGGACCAAAGAGAACAGAAAGAAAAGAAGACATTCTGGGAACTATCTCCACCATTACAACAGCTTTTTTGTTCATGCAAAGAGTTCAATATCCTTGAATTCAATTACATATTCTAAAGCAAGAAATCGGGAGCAATTCACAAGAATCAAACAGAAAATGAGAATCCAAAGAACCCCAAACGCTTGTATGAGTTGAGATTGAGAAAATAGAACAAGCTATCTTCCATGTCGAGTGAAATCCTAGTGATTCCTTCTATCTCTCTAGGAGTTCTAGATTCTGTAGACTCAAAAAGCGAGACCCGTAAGGCCAAGAAGCTCGAAGCCAAGAAAAATGCAAACTTTTGTTGACATATAATCTATTGCTGATGAGAAGGAGGGCATTTTCTGCAAGTGGGAAGGAAGAGGGAACTCTATGATTTCATTTGGGGAAGAGCGACAGGTTGAAGAAGAAAAGGGCTTGCAGGTTGAAGAAGAAAAGGAGAAGGGGATGGAGACAGAGAAGGGAGTTTCGGGAGAAAGAAAGAAAACAAAGAGAAATGGAGGGTTTTGAGGATGAAGACAACAAAAAATCGAGAGAGAGAGAGTGGCAGGTGCAGAAATGATAAAATATTATTTTGGTCCTTGTATTGTCCCTGGCCAAACATGAAGAGTTGCTAAGATATACTATAGCTAAAATGTCAAACTTCTCAACTTTAGCTAGGCCGTTACAGATGATTTTTCACACATTTGCTTTTATTTTGAACTTGCATTGGGCAATGGCCTCGCCATTGCCCAATGCTTTAAGAGCAGGGCAATGTTTGCCTCACAATCTAGAGCTCAGCAGGGCCATATTTCTTAGTCCATGCAAATAAGGGTATTTAGAATAAATAGTTCCATCTCCAATTCTAAAGCTATGACTTTCCTGAAAACGTTTGTTATTTTTCAAAAGAATCATGATAGATGCACTAAGTATATGAGGAATGGGTAAAATATATCAGGCTCAGAAGAGTTCAGCTCCAAGGAAGAAGTCCTATCATTAGAAGACAAAGGAAGAGAGAAGAAACAGAGACAAGAAGGGGACAAGCGAAAGGAGGGTGTCAAGAAAAAGAAATAGAAAAAAAAAATGAGAAAGTTTAGAGAAGAGAGGATATTAGACACGCAAAGGAAAAGCTGTCAATCCTTACCACTTCCTAGAAGCACGTGAAAAGAGGTGGAGAAAAAAGAAAACAACCAAACGACTTCGGGGGGGACTTGGACTTCTTCTTTAATATCTTCTTCAGCTTCTTCAACCTCTGAAAAGGGGTTTCAGTGAGAACATCTTCTCCAATAAAGATATTCGATATCGCTACTGTATAGTGAGAAATGAGAGGCAATGGGGGATTGTAAATAATCTTATTATAGTAGATATTTCATTTCAAAAAATCTCGTGAACGTAGACTTTATACCGAACTATGTAAATTTATGTGTCTCTATTTCTTTTACATTCTTAGTATTTATTTTTCATTCACTACCATAAACGTACGCACAGTCGCACCAGTCCACGCCGGGGACCCCAAACTATACCGATCGAGATCCAAATCGCCATAGCAGATCGGGAATGACTATTTCTCCCCTTTCGGCTTCTTGTGAATTTTTTGGCATTAAGTTGGCGCCGTTTGTGGGATCTAATTTACTTTCTAAACTAGAAATGGGAGAATGAAGATTTTTCGGTGCACCACATAATCTCCAAATAAGCAGATAAAATTCTTCTCCAGATAAGTATTCTCAGCTTATCCCTTATTATTTTTTATGAATGATGCTGTTACAAAATTTAGGCAAGTGTACCTCTTCTCATCCATGTGATTAAGTGCAATATGCACTTAAAGTGCTTTCTTTTTATGAACCTAGTATGTGGGGCCAAGAACTCAAATTACCCGACCACTTGAGCTGTAAGCATTTTGCACACTTTAAGTATATTGTGCATGTAAATGCATAGTAAATAAGTATGTACATAAACACAGCGGCAGATCCTATGCACTTAAGTGCACAGTGCCCATGCACATTCGAATTGTGCATGGCACGCCATCATGCATGCAGAGTGCCATGCACAGTGCACATTGTCGTGCACCCAGGAGCCTCACGACAGCCCACTGTGAGGTCCAATGACCCGTCGATGGCCACCACATGGACTGCTTGCGATTTTTGTTTGACACACAGTGGCCCCACCCACAAGGCCATACCCAATTGTGTGCACGTCAACATGCGCCTAGAAGAGCCACAGCCTTGTTGTGGCATAGCTAGGGAGCTGAGTTGCGCCAGCAGTCACCATACAAACTGTGGCACTGTCTATCTCCTCGAAGATGGTCTAAAACCACCTTCCCATGACAAGGACCTCACTGCATGGCCACGTGCATGAGACTGCACATGGCCGATATCTCCTTAGCATAGTCACACCGTGGCATAGCAGGGCTGCCGACAGCCACCATGTGGACCGTCGGCTTGTTCTGTCCTACCTTGAACGCCATCGGCATGCCCTAAACCATAGTGGGCATACAGTGGCTTACAGTCATGCACCCATGCATGTTACACTCAGAATAGTTGCTGGAACTCCACGGCCCAGCCTTGCCATGGCACAACAGGGCATCCAATGGCCACCTAGTGACCCGCTGGCATCTTCTGCCTCCACTGGGGTGGTTGGGCAACACATGCATAGGAGTGTAGTGGCTGGAACTACCTACGAACCTTGCAAATGGCCTAGTAGTGTCTGGCGGGAAATGACCCACCAGCCGTCGATGAGCTATTAAGGCCACCGACATGCCGCCTCTTAGTGATAGAGAACGCGTGTGAGACCTTTCCCATCGGCTGTGGACTCCCTGGCCATGTATTTCCATGCATTGCTTGGCCAACATTGTCACCGCCTCCCTGACCATCTTGTGAGCTCCTCAGCCACTGGGCATATCCTCGCTTGCCTTTCCTCCTCGCCCACAAACTCCTAGCCCTTGGTGTGCCCCTTGGCACTAGACTCCTTGGCTGTGGTGTGCTCCTTGCCTATGGTGTGCTCCTTTACCATGCACACTCCTCGGTCATGAGCTTGTCCACCATGGACTCCTTGCCTAGCCACTACACGGCCATGGGCTCGTCGGCCATGGGTTCATAGCTAGCTGCTTGACCTAATGCGAGTTACCTCTGAGGCATGTTGCATGGCCTATGTAATGTGCTCCACCGGCCTCACTTGCTTGGTTGCTACATGCACGACCCCGAACACCCTACGTGTCAAGTGCATGCACCTCGACCACCTTGCATGTCACATGCACATCTCGGATAGTCGTCTTCCGGCCATACAAGCGGGCAACCTGCCCAGCAACCTGCATCCCGGTGACCTTGCATGTCACATGGACACCTTGGACAACCACCGTCTCGGCCAAGTGCAAACAGGCAACTGACACTAGATACTAGCAACTATGCTTGGCCAACATCAAAGTATCCCCATCGATCGATCTCATGCATCACGATGTCCACCATCTTTCCAAACATAGTGCTTCATAGTGCCAAATTGTGTCTCTCTTGAAAAAAAAAAGAATAAAAGAGAGACAGGAAGATAAAGGGAGGTAAAGGAGGAAGAGAAGTCGCAATCAGCAGATAATTTCAATGGAGCAAAAATTGCATGCAATGGCTAAAATGCACCGATTTGTCTCTCTTTAAACTTATGTGAATTTGATTTTTACTAATAAAATTGATGCTCATAGCTCGAAACATCAGCTACATAGCCCCACTTAGGTATTGCTTGGATGTCCTAGTGTATCTTAATCATAAATGAATTTGGTATTAATGTGCATGCGGGTAACCCGGACCTCCGTTACCACCAAAACATGGCCACTCACGGGCCCAGCCAAGATGCCTTAAACCATTGTCATGCTCTGATGGGACAATTTCAGATATGCAAACCTCACACTTGTGATTGAGAATTGTCTACGCTAACCAGTTTGACTTTCATAACTCAGTCAAGTGCCCTAGTTGTCTACACTGACTCTTGAACTTCCAGTGATAAGAAGACAAGGAGAGCCAAGTATCGTATCTCCACGGGCTTGCCTCATCCCTTCCCTTAGTCTACAAGGTCAACAAAAAGACCAGGGGAGCTAAGCATCATGTCTCTATAGGCTCATCTCATCCATTTCCTCAGTCTACAAGGTGGTTGAGAAGACCAAGAGAGCCAAGTATCGTGTCTCCATAGGCTTGCCTCATTCATTCCCTCCATCTATGAGGTCAACGAGAAGACTAGGGGAGCCAAGCATCGTGTGTCCACGGGCTCGCCTTATCCCTTCTCTTAGTATACGAGGTCGATGAGCAAATCAGGAGAGCCAAGCACCATGTCTCCACGGGCTCACCTCATCCATTCCCTCAATCTACTCGGTCAATGAGAAGATCAGGGGAGCCAAGTACCGTGTCTCCATAGGCTTGCCTCATTCTTTTCCTCAATCTACGAGAAGACTAGGGGAGCCAAGCAAAGTGTCTACATGGGCTTGCTTCATCCCTTCCATTAGTCTATGAATTCGACAAAAAGACCAGGGGAACTAAACACAGTGTGTCCAAGAGCTTGCCTCATCCATTTCCTCAGTTTACGAGGTCGACCAGAAGACCAGGCCAAGCACCGTGTGACCACGAGTTTACCTCATCTCTTTCCTTAGTCTACGAGGTCGATGAGAAGATTAGGAAAGCCAAGCATCGTGTCTCCATTAGCTTGTCTCATCCCTTTCCTCAATCTAAAAGGTCAACAAGAAGACTAAGGGAGCCAAGCCCTGTGTCTCCATGAGCTTGCCTCATCCATTCCCTCAATGACTCAGTCTACGAGGTTGATGAGAAGACCAGGGAAGCCAAGCACCGTGTCTCCATGGGCTTGTCTCATCCATTCCCTTAGTGTACAAGGTCGACGAGAAGAACCAAGGGACGGCATCTCCACCAGCGAATGCTTGGTGTGTGCACTTGTGCCATAATCTCCGCCAGCAAGTTTCCTTTGGGAACGTGCCTTCGGTGTTAACGTTCCCCCGAACTCCACAACTACCTTGCATGGGTTACCTTCAAGAACGAGTCGAATGTGCTCGACGATTGCCTAAGATGGATCCAGAGGATCAACGGGCTCCCTAAACACTTTGTGCGGTTTACCACATACAGACTCCAACAATAATAGCAAATTAGAAAAGTTAATAGCAGCACGCATTGGGAAGGAAAAATATCATCAACACCATTGAAAACAAAATGTTGGATGATGATAAATTTTTCGACAACAATGGGTAAGTCCAGTCTTACAAACTGCTCGACCTCCATCACGCCAAAGGGGTGGCGAATCCAGTCTTTCAGCTGCTTTGCTTACCACCATTTTCATAACAAGTAAACAGGCGGGAAAGGTCAGAACTACTCAGTCTCCTAGGAGTTCGAGTAGGCAGGCAAGTCACTTGATCGTCGGACCACCCTCGTGCACATCTTATGCAGTCGAGTATACTTCCTGCCAAGTGCGAGTTCCATGCTTGCATCTTACTCGATCAAGTATATCTCTTGCCACATAGAGCTTTGCACTCATGTCTTGTGTGATCGAGTATACCTCTTGCCACACCAAGTTCGCACTCACATCTTATGAAGTCAAGTATACCTCTTGCCACACTAACCTTCATGCTCAAGTCTTACGTGGTCGAGTACATCTCTTGCCACGTCTGAGCTTCGTGCTCGCATCTTACACATTCGAGTATATCTCCTGCCATACTGAGCTTAGGAACCCACTCCCGGGGTTTATTTCTGTATAGACCTCCATGTATCATTTCAACTACATCTTTTATATTTAAACATTCTCAAGGCATTTTTTGGCACAAATGACCCTTAAAAATTGCAAGCAACTGGAATAAGTAAAATATACCAAGCTCAGAAGAGTCCAGCCCAAGGGAGAGGTCTCATCACTAGAAGATAAAAGAAGAGAGATGAATGAGAGGCAAGGAGGGGACAAGGAAAATGGGGGTATTAGGAGAAAAGGACGGGAAGAAAAAAAGAAAAAATGTAGAGAAGAGAGGATGTCAGACAAGTAAAGGAAAGTGAGCTAATCCTCACCACTCACTAGGGGCATGCGAAAAGAGGGGGGAGATAAAATGAAACAGCTAGATGACTTTGAGGGGGACTTAGACTTCTTTAATCTCTTCTTCAACTTCCTCAACCTTTGAAAATGGGCTTCAGCGAGAATAACTTCTTCAGCAAATATATTCAAAATCGCTATTGTACAGTAAAAAATGAGAGACGATGAGGGACTATAGATAATCTGTGAATATTCCCTCCCCTAAAAATCCCGTGGACGTAGACTTTATGTTGAATCACGTAAATCTGTATTTCTCTCTATTTTACATTATCAATATTTATTTCTATTCACTGCCCTAGACGTACACACAGCCACACGGAATCATGTCAGAGGCTTAAGATTACACCAACTAAAACCCAGATCGTCATAGAGGGCCAGGAATAGCTCTTTCTCCTCTTCTAGCCTATTGTGTAATTTTTTGCATTAATAGTACAAATGGCGAAAAATATAGATGCTACTCACTCGATCATTGAACAGTGCGAACAATCCCACTTTTTTTTTTGTCTTCCTCTTTTTTTTCTTTTTTTATGGTTACCTAGATATCTAATCCACGAAGAGGCAAATTAGATTTGTTTTTAAAACATTAACAATTATATACTAAATACACAATATAAAATATAAATATAATACTAATTAGCAGTAAGTTTAAAGAGCAAGGGTAATAGATATACAAACTCAGTCTTTTAATGACATTCAACTTTACAACATATGTCCTCGTCTCAATATATCTTTTGAGTATTCTCAAATTCACTATTTAACTTTTTTAATGTGGAGATAGAACCTTATTTCACCTTTGAGCAATACTGCTTCAAATGATTCATGTAGACCACCTTCTACAATGCAATCACCTTATGAGTGATGATTAAGTTATTCCCTATGTAGAATTTAGCTATACTCACAAGGCTTATAAACATCATTTTAATGTTTATACAAGAACTAATAGTGGGTCGGTTATTAGAGCACACTCCTAAATGAGTTAAATAAATTAATACAACTCAAATTATATAACTCTCAAAATGAATAAGTATTAAGGCTCAATATTTTAAAAGAGGTATTGAGAGCTTTTGATGAATAAATGTTGTAAAGCTTATAGTTGTTGTGTAATTCTAAAGATCTTGGATGCGCTATTTATATATTTTCAAGTTTTGAAAAGATTCAAATGTGAAAAAGGAGCATTATTCATTTTTTTCAAAATTTTCAAACAAAAATTACTTCTTTTTGTAATTGTAAAAAATATCATTCACTTTTTAAGTTTTTCAAACAAAACCTTCTACTTTTTGCATATGTCAAAAAGAATATCATTCACTTCTCAGAATTTTAACATATTACACACATGTGAAAAGGATTATCAATCATCTTCAAGATTTTAAATTCTAAACTTTCAAATATATAATACACATGTGAAAAATGCAAATTTATTTTCATTAGGGTATTTTTTTTATAAATACACATGAGGGTATTTTGTAATAAATATTTCTTTAGCTTTATACCTTTTTTGAATTTGAAAGAGATGTACAAAAATACTCTTAGAGTTTACTTTGTAAACTTGTTCCTTCCATACTCATGCTTGATTTGTTGATGTCCTTGATCTTCAAATCTCTATTATGTGGACAACTTAAGACTCCTTTATGCTTGAACTAGTTTTTATCATCAAAATCTATAAGCAGTTATAGGCAAAGAATTAGTAAAACATTGATATAAGTAGTAATGCTAAGAATGTGCCGTAGTTTTTCAAACAATAGGTATAGATAAAGTTAACTCCAAGTGTGTGTATGTGTGTGTGTGTATATATATATATAACACTAGCTTATCATTCAAAGGACATTTAATCAAATCAAGTATTAAAAAATATTTCAGATATAAAAAATATAAATAGCATTAATGTTCTCTTCTAAACTTCTCGTCTTTTTAGCATTATAAGGAAAATTACAATGACCTATGCATAGAGAAAATAGGCCTTTGTAGACACTATAGAGAGCTGAATAATTGGAGCTGCTCTATTCCAGACAAGTGTTACAGAGTTATGAAGCTAGCTCTGTCGAGTTAGTACAAAAAGAGTTTCAAATCTATTTGATATTTTTGACAAACGAGATTTTGTAAATATTTGAAAGCTCTAAATTTATCCATAGGATTCTCATAGAAAACATTTTCTCACCTTTGTTCCTTGACCTAATTTTTGTTTATCCTCTTCTTCTTCTTTTTTTTTTTTTTTTTTTTTTTTTTTTTTTTTTTTTTTGTATCTGAGCATTTATGTTATAATAATATTTCTAATTTGAATCAAGAACCCTTTACTCTTCAACCATTTTTTTTCTCCACTGAGGCTATTAACACCATGATAGGAGTAAAAAAAACGTTTAAGTTATAGGACTGATTATAAGGTCATTATAGAATCACGGACTCTTAGTGCTCAATATGCTGCCTCTATTACAACCATGTCTCAGAGATTACAAGTGAGAGTCAGTAAGGTTGATTACCTTAACATTTAAATTTTTGAATTACATCTAATAATTGTTGATAAAGACAGAAAAAATAACAGGTTAAAATAGGAAAACATGATATTGAAAAAGTTGATAAACTAGTATGCTCTTGACCTTCAACCACGAGTGGAGGAGCTAAAACGAGAGAGATCTTGTGTGATTCCCCCAAATTCTGCTTGGGATTTGATGGAGCTTGAAACAGTGGGACATGCAAGATAAGATTACATACTCCTATTCATAATGGTTAAGAATGCAATGCTCCTAGCATGCTTATAATGATATAAAATAATTGCAGTGGATAATTCTTTTTAAGTAATACATAATGTACCAAAATGCTAATCCTAAAATAAAAGAATATTTGCATAAATATTCACATATCAAAAGTTACAACATTTGTCCAACAATTATGTAATCAAAATGATGTGATACTAGAAACATGTCTCAAAAGTTATATACATAATATAAAACTAAATTAAATACCAAGCCGCTCGTGCAACTTGGCTATCAGTCCCAACATGATATCCAAAAGCTAAAGGATCATCTTATCTCCATGAGCTCCCCGAGGCTCCTCTTCAGCCTATTTGATGCCGTCAAACTGGAGGTGTGCAAGTTCTCTAATCCCTAACACAATGTCTATCATTCGCAGGGAATAGTAGTTGGAATTACCAAAGTGAGATTTAAATATCTCAACAAGTAAGACTCTTAAGTTATGAACTTGCTTATGCATAACATGATTTAGAACATTATAACTTGACATGAACATGGCATAACTTAGAAACATAATAACTTGACATAGATATGGCATACTTGCTTGCATGAACATGAGACATCGATACATATACATGTTTGATTACTTTGAAAATTGATGCTCCACAGCTCCTCATAGACCGTGTGCTTCTACCAGTACTACATCACATCACAAATCCTTACACCAGCTGTAAATACGTCATTCATGAAGGCTTTATTCATAGGTAAATCCATAACTTGTACTTGTAGCATGTTTAGCACACACTTGTGTTTGGTGCTTGACTTTGCTCCGGGAACTAGTTATTTAAGCCACATTCAAAATCTGTTGACGGTAACAAGTATTTATGATAACATGGCATGAAATAAATAATTCAATTAAATAAGGATATGTTTTTGTGTTCGAACGTATATAAATTATGTTCAAATGATGATATAAAAATTATCACATTCAGACAGTTAGTGATTCGATCGAACGGTATAACCAAAAATAGTTTTTCATTATTTTAATTAGTATATAATTTTGTGAATATTTATGGATTATATTTTATAACTAATGTTGCATATATATATATATATATATATATATATTCTTTTTTAAATTTCAGGTTGATAATGTCTTATAGGGGATGTAAGTGTGGTAGACTTGGACAACCTTCCATTGAAACTATTCGAGAGAAGACTATTTTATTAGAGCGTCAGGTGAAGATTTCTGACTCTTATCTGGGAGGGTCATTCCTTGACATCAGTCTTCATCGATTGTGGTTGGGTACCAATCCTAGATCAGAAGGATGAAGTATGGGACTTCGTGTCTTATATTAACATCGTCTCCGAGTTCTATAAAGAGCGAGGTGGTGCCAGCCTAGATGAAGAAGGGGCATACACGATCTCTATTCGAAGAGCTTCAGTTATATTTGCAGCGGACAGACTTGTTGATTTTATTGGTATTCCTAAACTACACAATGCATATCCGAACGTGGTACCTAAAGAGTCTCTAGCTTTGGGTTATGGGAAGACGTATGAAGATGATGGATCAGTTTATATAGATGAACTCGATACCCTCGGTAATCATGAGGTGAGGGACTTGGTCGTTGGTCTAAATGCTCCTTTGTATGATGGGACAAAGTGCAACAAGTAGGCAGATCTATCTGCTCTCTTCAAGATCATGAACTTGATCATCGGCAACAATGTTGACACTTGGCAGTAGAAGACAGAGGTTGGTATGGATCGGGTGAAGTTTATCACATGCATTGCTTGTGGTGTTCCTATCGACCTAGTAGGTTATATATTCGATAAGAGGCTCAGGACATTATGATGGATATATTGCCATTCGGAATTTTGATCACTTGATTTCTGCTACATGTCGGTGTCCTACCAGATATTGTCAAGCATGTCCGGGAGCTGATGAGATCGATCAACAACTCCATCCTATCATAAAGGACGGGACACTCGAGACATCGTCTTCGTGGACCTATTCCAAACTCGGTGGATACTTAGAGGTGCACACCCGGCAGATCTTGGAGTATTGGCCAGTGAGACATCCACCCACACTGAGGCATCACACATAGCTACTCATGAGGAGATGACTAATATAGTGCCTGCCAAGATCAGGGAACAGACATAAGCGATGATTGATTGAGTGCGTACGGAGGTTCGTACTGCTATGTCTAAGTTACGTATAGAAATTAATGCTAGTATCTCTGACTTACGTATAGAGATTAATGCTAGCATCTTTGACTTACATATAAAGATTAATGTCATGTATGCGACTCATCTCACAATTAGTACTCAACCGATATAGCTAAAGACACACCTAGTTGTAGTCAAAGATGTGTGTAGAGAGTTAAGATCTTAATACTTTCTATTTTTTATTTACATTTTTTTTGTTTTTGGTATGGACAATATTTGGTGTTTTGTAAATTTGATTTAATTATGAGTTAAATCGTTTTTGTCTTTTCTAAATAAATTATTGATTTGTATTATTCATATTATTTAATTGATATCTTTTATATAAATTAAATATTTATCTATAATTATAAAAATTTTGTAACTATTTGAACAGAATACATCAAGTTTGAACGTTTCAATTCACCGTTTGAACACTTTATTTTATGTTTAAACATTGATTAACGTATTAGTTCGAATGATATAGTAGTATATTTGACGGTAAGTCAATGTCTTGCTAAATTTATTGACTTAACCTACCAATTTTCTGTTCGATCATATATAATATCTATTAAAATATTGTTTAACCTTGACGCACGAATGGTAAGTCAATGTCTTGCTAAATTCTAGTACTTAACATGCTAAATTGTCATTCGACCATATATAATTTCTGTTTGAATGTTTATTTTATTTTGTTTGAATGTTTTTTTATAGATGTTTGAACGGTTTATTAAGAACAAAATTTTTTATTCCTACATCTCATTTTTTTGGGATGATTTTCATTTCATCCCAAACAAAAATGTCCCAAAAACAAATTTTTATTATAGTTACATCCAATTCTACATGACACATGTCAGGCTTGATTGCCATCCGAGGGCTGCTGCAGGGTGAACTCCAAGTGGCGTTAAGGGAAAATAATCAAAGAATAAAATCATGGAAGCTCGGCAACGCTTAGCTCATTCTTGCCACCTATGTGACTTATAGACAAGCGCTTATACTCATCTGCCTCGTTCTCCACATACACCACACCAAGAGTGATGTGGCTTTTCTTTTTTTTTTTTTTTTTTTTTTTTTTTTCTTTTTATTTTAGTTAAACGTGCATTTAGAGAGATCCAAGCCAGCGGCCTCTTCACGTCCATCACCGTCTGGAATCGCCGAAGAGATCTAAGCCACGACCAACCCACCGCATTCTACACGTGAATCTTCACCTCCACGTTCAACTTCACAGGTTCCTTTTTTTTTTTTTTTCCTGTTTTATAATCTTTGAGCCATTTCCATTTTTCTTATTTGTTATGTCCTGAAATCTCTTTGTTATGCCCTGTTTTTGTGTTTTTCTTTCAACTCACACAGGTATTCAGCTTGCGTCCATGGTTGAAGACAAATGATGGTTATAGGATACCAAACTTATGTCGACTCCCTAAAAGACATAAAACTAAATCAAATATATCAAGGGTACCAAACTGAGGGGCACTGTGAGTATTCAATAACTGAGGGACATAATGTTTTCTTTGAGTCTTTTTTACAAACACTTGCTATTCATTTCTCAAAGTGGTGTTATCAACCCATATGCCTACATATTTCCATCGCCCAATTACAATCACCATAACAATGAGATTACAATCACTTGGTACTTTACACGCATTTGAAAAAATGAGTGTTACTCGCCTTTGTGAAGAACACTAGCAGGAAGCTCTCTCTCTTGATGTCGAGATCTGCTCTTTTCTGGGAATCGAGCTTAGTCTGTCGCGACTTTAGGGGTTGGGCTTCGTCCTACACGTGGTTCAAGGGGTCGAGTTACCGTCGTGGTAGTCAAGAGTCTTGAGAGGGGGATTTCTGAAGGGAGGTCAATTTATGAAGGTCCAAATTCAGGGAGGGAGAGGAGAGAGAGGGAGTGGTTGAGATTCAGGAGACGAGAGATGGAAATTTATTTTGGGGAGGGAGAGTCGAGATTTATGAGTTGGGCCGAAGTTGTTCTTGGACCGGTTTGCCACGTGAGTTTCGTGTGGTGTGTGATCAGATAGACCGGACTATAAATAGATTTTATCTATAGACAAATGGATGCTGAGGATTCAGGCGTGTCATGTCCTACTACTGCAGCATACCTTCTAGCTGTTAAAATGGTGTTACAATTGAAAGCATTTTTCAATGGCTAACTAAATGTTAATGTAAGTCTAAATTTTAGTTAGATGTGAGAAAAAATCTTCACATTGAACTTACCAATAGTCCAAAACTCAACACTTGAGTTACAGTAATTCTTGGGTGTTCTCCAAACTTAGAAAGTTATTGCTCACATGCCAAAAGATTATTTTATAAACTTCAACATTGTACTATTTTTTGATTAATTGCTTCTGTCAATTTCATTTTATCACTTGTCCAATATATATGTTTTATGCATCCACTTGACATGATCATTTTTTTTGGTTCATGTTATTAGTTAGTTTCATGAAATTGATTTTTTAAACAATAATAAAAGTACTACAAATCATTAATTAATATTTCTTTTAATAAGTAAAATAAATATTTTATTTATTAATTATTAATTAATATATGAAGCGTATTTGTAAATTATAAAAAAAATTGTTAAATATTATTAAAATATATAATATTATATTATTATTTTATCTTTAAAATGACTAATTTAATATAGATTTATTTAGCTAAAACTTGATTCTATAGCCAAAAAATGAGATTTTAGCTCAACTTTAGGCTTGAGAATGACTCGGTCGCCGATGCTTTTATGGATTCAACTGGCATGGCTAAGATGGCTTGGCACTTGACACATGGCACACTCTCATTGGGCCACTTGCTATCTAAAAATCACTAAAAAAAATTTATTACACCATAAATTTGTAAAAGTTCTAACAAGAATAATAGAGCATTTCTTTTCTCTCAAATTATGATACTAAATACCTCTCTTAAATCCAAAAGATCATAAGTAAACTTTGCTCATGAAATAAATTCCTAACTAGTTTAAATCATTGGATTTCCTATATTTCCATACTAGATCAACATATCTAATATTAAAGAAAATACTTTTAGTTTTGTTTTGTTTTATTTCCGATACTACAATTGGGTTTTGGAAAAAGAAAAAAGAAAAATTTGAATAAAATAAAGTTAAAAAATTGTTTGAATATAATTTTTTAATATATTTTTATTTTAAAATTTGAAAATTTTGTATATATATATTTTGTTTTGTTACTTTTGTATAGAAATTTAGAAAATTTGTAATAATTAGGTAATGATTAAATAAAAATTAAAAAATAATTTATATTTAAATGATATTTGAAAATAAAATTATGAGAAGTTTTGAAATGAAATCTCATCTCATTCTACTTTCCAAACATGGTCTATATCTTGGTATAATGCCAAGAAATATAATATTGATTTCTTGTAGCCATGTCCAATTTTTTCTTTTTTTTGAGAAATATTCTAATTATAAAAGAATTATAAAAAAATAATATTATAAAATTATATGATTTGATACGATTCATCAAATTATAAAATTATTTTTATTATAAAATAGATATTATGGATCATAATAAATCACGAGGATTAATTCTTTGTGCCTATAGCATTGATATTTTCTTTTAGTTATAGTTTGGATAATGAGATAAGATAATTTTAAATGAAAATTAAAAATTAAATAAAATTTTATTAAAATATTATTTTTTAATATTATTATTATTTTAAATTTTAAAAAAATTGATTTGCGGGAGTTTTTCTCTCCCTGTCTGTTTTATTTGAGTTGAAAAATTAATAATCGAAAGACCGAACAAGCCGGTAAACTTTGGCGCTTCAACAGCACACTACAAAAAATTTCAAAGCTTTTGCCGCCTAAAATTGGAAGGTATTTTAGCTGCTGAACTAAACCGAAGTTTGTTCTTCGTCGATTTCGGTTCGATATCACGGACAAAGATGGAGAGCGACGACGATTATCAGCTACTCTCACCCACGGAGGAAACCTCTCCTGCGGTTCGTAATAGAAAGCTGAAGCGCTTAAAGAAAGCAATTACGGATCCGGGCGATCCTACCCTCAATCCGTCGCAGGTGGGGGCCACTTCTTCGTCTCGGGTGGATTTTTCAAAATCCCAAGCCCCGGATTTGGGTGAATCCGATGGCCAGGATTTGAACGAGCCGTCCCGGTCTAGGACGGGATTCGAGGATTTTTATGGAGGAGAAAGGTTGGATCCTGGTGGTTTCGGTGGTTTGGGTGATGAAGAAGATGGCCCGGGGGCGAAGAGAGCTTTGGAGGGTACTCCGTCGCCTCCGGTTGATTTCTCCGGATCCGAGGCCCCGGGTTTTGATGGATCGAATGAACCGGAACTGAACGAGCCTTCACGGTGTAGGGTGGGATTGGAGGGTTTTGATGACGGCGATGGATTGAATACTGGTGGTTTTGATGGTTTCGGTGGTGACGAAGATGGTTCGGGGGCGAAGAGGTCCTTGGAGTTTGATACTGTTGCTGACGACTTTGATGAAAACGTTGAATATCGGAGCGCTAAGATGGGAGAGGATACTGGGGATCTGAGTCTGGAGAAACCGGAGAAGAAGCGACGCAGTTCACTTGAAACTGAAGAAAAGAAAGAAAGCAAGAAGAGAAGGAAGAGCGTCGAGACTGCCACAGCCAAGAGAATGACGCAGAAGGTAACATACTCTCTTCAAGAACTCCACTAGTGAAATACTTCTTTTCTTTTCTTATAGTTCATAGCTGTTTCTATTTTACAGGAAAGAAGAGATCATCTAAAGCAACTCCGTGCTGAGTCTCAGAGACTCTTGCGAGGTATAATATCCATTAATAGTTAATGCCCTTTGTTCTATTCAACTCATTTATGAAGTGTGATTATGTTTTTGATTAGTTCTACACTGCATCTTCATTCCTTTTAGAAACAAGAGATGTATCGTTTAAACCTGTACCGCTTGTTCAAAAACCAATATCTTCAGTTTTGGAGAAGATTCGTAAAAGAAAGATGGAAGTTTCAAAAAAGTGAGTAGTTTGATTTTGTTTTGCTTCTTTTCATGGACTTAGCCTTGGTGTATGTAGTTTTTAATATATTTATGTATTCTTTGAGTGTTGCAGATTTGCTGCTATAAACAGAACGTCTTTTATTAATGAGAATGAGGATGATTATGCAAGGGAGGTTGGGGTGGATTGTATTTCAGGCGGCCCCATTGATGACGAGAGAGGAAATGACGGGTTTGCAAACGTGCCAAGTGAAGAGGAAATTGAACTTCCTGCTAACATGAAGAGTAATTTGGATGTGTCAAATACAGATGCATCTAATGAAAATGTGGACGAATCTAATAATCTTAAAGATTGCTCCAGCCATGAAAGTAGACCTTCCCAAATGGTGAGTCAAAATACACAAGCAAATCCCTCATGAATTTGATTTTTGCAAAATAAAATGGCATAGGCGCATTAGTTTAAACAATAAGAATTTGTATTCAACTATTAAAGGGCGTATATTTCTTAACAAGTAGAACATTTTATGAATTCTTGAGTTTGGTTTATTAGGGTGTTTTTGGATATTGAATTGCAGTTCTGGATGAGAACTACTTATGCATAAACTTTTATTAGTAGAGACGAATGGGAAATTGTTGGATGTTTGTCAATAATGTTTGTGTGGTTTTATATTAAGGAATATACAATTTGGTACAATCTTGTAAGTATTATGGGCATTGGGATCATCTTAGATCTTGATAAAATAGACCAGTCAAAGATTCTGGCTCAAAATCAAGCAGCCAGGTCAGCATTCAATAGAAATCTTAGTTTTGTTAGCAGGCAGTCAATTAGTTTTGTTTTCCCGCCATTTTCCTCTTTCCCTGCTTTTGAATATAAAGATAGACTACACTGTAACTAATTTAATTCAGATGGGAATTAGTTTTCTGTTTCTTTACATGGCATCAAAGCCTAAAATCCAGTGTTTTCTCACGTACAATGCCCCTGAGTTTCTTACAAAATATTTTATGGCATCTAGAGGTATTATTCATCAATTTAGTTTTGTTCAAACACCTCAACAAAATTCTGTTGTTGAGAGAACCATCTTATCAACATCTTATTGTTTTTTGTTGATTATGTTTTACTTCCACATTACAACATAACTTAATCTAATTTTTTATTTATTTCAAAATTCTTATATCATTTCATCTTATCACATGATTCACATCTCCTTCCCAAATATAATTTAAATACAAAATTTTCAAACTAATCATTACAACTTTCTTGAACTTTCAAACAAAAATTATAAAACAATTTAACATTTTCAAATTCCTAAACAAAAGTAATATTATAAAATAATATTTTAACAATATTTTAACTTTATAATATTTTTTATTCAATTTTCTCTCTCCTTTCCCAAAACCCAAAAAATACTCAACCAAAATTATCTCACTACTATTCAAAAACTATCTTATTACTATTTACAAAATTCTCATCTCATCTCATTCCCTAAACGAGCCTTAAGGTTCGAAGGTGTGTATTTCCATGTTACCCTTTTGGTGTTAAAGGATATAAATTGTTTGATATTGATTCCAAAATCATTTTTTTAAGAGTACAGCTACATCCACAGAGGAATTACACAAAATAATTCCACAAATTGACATGGTTTCATCTGATCTATTAGATTTATTTTACAATAAAAGTAACTTTATAATCTGACGAATCACATTAAGCCACATTAGTTTGTGTGATCGTTTGTGTAATCACTTTATGGTTAGAGTATTTCTCTTTTTTTAAATGTCAAAATATCTCTTCTCTGCACTCCCTCGACAATTCTATTGTTTTACCTACACCACTTCGATGTTGTTTGTTGGGACACTTCTCAACATACTTCTCCATTGTCTATTTTCCCTTCAGCTGCAGTTCCTTTCTCATTTCCAGCTCAGATATTGTTGCTTTAAGAAAATCTGATTGCATTAGAATTTAGGAGGCAATATGATTATCTGTAGGAATAGTACTTTCAATTGGCATCATCTTTACCTTTTATCTGATCTAATGCAATCAATTCTGGTTCTTATCTTTAAATAAGCCACATGATATTTTTTTTCATTTTATCTTATGCCAATTGTCTTTTTTACATCAAGCATTTACTTTATCCTCTTCATCACATTTGAAGACTCAAATTTTCACCAACCCGTAAAATTTTCTCATTCAAGAGATGCTATGGCTGTTTAAATAAAGGCCCTTGTGGGTAACCATGCTTGGACACTTACTTCACTTCCATTAAACAAGCAACCTAGCGGTTGCAAGTAGATTTATGAGATTAAAGTCAGATGGCAGCATTGAGAGATATAAGGCTAGATTAGTAGCTAAGAATTATACTCAACAAGAAAGTTTTGATTACCATGACGCCTTTTCTCTTGTTTCAAATCTGGTCACAGTAAGAGTTTGACCTGCTATTGCAGCTGTAAAGAATTGGCATTAGTTTCAACTTGATGTAAACAATGCTTTCTTGAAGTAGACTATAATGAAGAGGTCTATATATCTCATCATTCTGGGTTTGGTAAAAAATGGGATTCTTGGGTTTGTAAACTTAAATAAATCTCTTTATGGTTTGAAACAAGTCCCATAAGAGTGGTTTTCTAAGTTCTCGTCCACTCTCCTTGACCATGGTTTTTAAGCAGGCCAGCTCAGATAATTCTTTTCACTCAGATTGTAAGTGTTGTTTTCATTGCACTACTTGTTTATGCTGATGATATGTCGATTTCTAGCAATGATTTGGATGTTGTCACTACTTTATAAGTCTAATTGGATAGAAAATTAAGCCCCAAGATCTGGGCCGCCTAAAATACTTTCTCGGTCTTGGAGTGGCTAGATGGAGCAAAGGTATTTCCTTATTTCAACATAAGTATGCTCTGGAAATTCTCTCTGATAGTGGATTTCTGGGCTGTTAACTAGTTAAATTTCTTACAGAAAATAGATTTAACTCCATAGAACCATCGCTCTTTTATTTGAAGATCGTACAGTTTATAGAATAGTCAGTGGTAGACTCATCGTGAGGGAAAAGATTCAAGTTCAAATATATAGAACTCTTCATGTCAGTTGTTCTCATCAACTTGCTGATATTTTGACCAAGGCTCTTGTACACTCCATCTTGAGGGGGCGGGTTGTGTTTGGCTACAAGAAATTTTTATCTCAAACATAAAATTCTTATCTCATCATTACAACTTTCTCAAATTTTCATATAAAATATAATAAACAATTTAACTTTTTCAAATCCCAATACAATAATAATATTAAAATATAATATTTTAATATTTAATCTTAAAACTTAAAATTCTCATCTAAAAAATCTCAGTGGCCAAGCAGAACCGAAGAGCTCATCTTAGATCCTGGTCAAATATATTAGTCAAAGACTCCAGCATTAAGCAAAGTTCAGTCAGCATTCAATTAAAAGCTTAATTTTTTTAGTAGTCAGTTTTGTTCTCCCCTCATTTGCTCTCTTTCCCTGTTTTTGTATATAAAGACAGAATACATTGTATCTAATATAGTAGAAATGAGAGTCAGTTTTCAGTTACTTCATAGTAGGGAATCAAGTAATGCCTGCTTTTTGTGTGATACTGAATGTGCAATTCTGCAGCATTTTGATTATCACCTGCAACCCTACAAGGGGACACCTGAACTAGGCCTTGTTATTTAATTAACATCAGAGTGAGTTTTTCAAATATTTTGCTAGGGATCAGACCAGGTTAGAAAAAAAAGGAAACAATTCTTGGGATGAATGTTGAAAACGGATTCCTTTTGCTGAAAACTGGCACCAATTAGTTGGAACGATTACTTTCTTGAGTTTTAGTATCATAGTCTATAACTATGTTCATGACGGTGCCTTTACTGATTAGTGCCTTATGATGGACTTGCTATATGATATATTGCCTTCACATTGTAGGGTGTGGATGATAACTCCAATCAAGCCTTTCAAATTCCCATTGATGATACTCAGGTACTTTTCTTTTTCTGTTTTTCAGAAGGCATCATTACTGACTACTGTATTGTGGATTGTATATAAAGAAACAATTACTTGTCCATTGTTATGTTGTAGGAGCTATTTTCTAATTCCCTAACAAATGACTCGAAGGATGAACTATCTAGTGAGACACCCAACAGTCCCATGGAAGTTTTGGCTCCATCCATTCTTGCAATGAATTTAAAGCTTGATTCCGCTCCTCCTGATAGTGTGTAAGAGTTTGAAGATTCTTCTTTCCTTAGCTGTTTCTTGAGGCACTATCAGTAATCTTTGTGACCTTAGTAATTATGCATCCACTACATCTCATGATCCATAATTGGGATATCTGTCTGCAAAGTAAGCTTTTACCATGTAAAAAAAAAAGGAAGCTTTTACCATGTTCTTGTATATGTATAACAATTGATTCCTGTTATCACCATGTTTGATTCATCTTCACTTTCTCTAAGAGTCAAGGCCTACCATACTGGGGTCTAACTTGTCTTCACCGTCTCTACGTTCTACGGTGTAAAATTGACTACTGTTTCACTTTTGTAGTTCTGATGAAGAGGAGGATAATGACAAGGAGAACATTGATCCCCATCCTCTTGGAGTGACTGACCTATCTTTATCTCCTCACGGAGATCCTGTTAAAGGTTTCATTGATGATGAAGCTGAGGAAGAAGATGACAGTGACAACGACCCATTACATTTCCAAGAAATTGAAGAGGAGGGAAATGATGAAGACTATGAGGAACTTAATGACATGATAGCAACCGGATATGAAGAAAAAACAATTGATAATGAAAAGCGTAATCAACTTCATCAGACGTGGCTTGAGCAACAGGATGCAGCTGGAACAGAAAATCTTTTGCAGAAACTGAAGTGTGGTTCAAAATTGAAAGAAACATCTTTGCTTGAAGCCGAGGAAGGTGAGGAGGCTGAAGGAGAAATGGAAGATTTTGGTGATGAAGCTGCGGAAGATGTACTACCAACAAATGTTGCACGAATAAATTTAAAAAAAGTAAAGCAAATGATTCCTCAAATGTTCACAGAGAAGGATGATGTGTACTTATCATCTGACGATGAGGACATGGACATGAGGCTATCTAAGCGGCGTCTCTTTGAGAAGTCTGTAAGTTTGTAGATGAAAGTTGGATATATGGTTTATTTTTCTATGCTTTGTCAGAAATGTTAGGCTAAGTCATCTAACTGTAGTGCTCTTCCATGGCCTTTGTGTGGATCTGATATTTGTCGTATTTGTTTTGAATATTGCATAGTTCAATTCTCAAGATGGTAGCTAAAGTTTATGATGCTAAACAGGTGGCACAAGCTAAACTATTGTCACCGGCGGAGGATGAGAGCTCCAGAGAAGTTTTTGGACGTATAAAGAAGCTGAATATTGTCCCTGAGACTAGGAAAATTGAGACACCTGGTAAGATCTTTATTTTACTCCTTGAGGTAAAAGAAATGATTTATAACGTATTTCATTGAATTTTTTACCAGTCTGCTGAATCTGTTTGTTATGCTATCATCTTAATGTAATTGCTATGTTTATTTTCTGCAGCCTTTTCTAATAAGCCACACATTGTAGTAAAGAACATATCTTCCAAGGTAAACTATTTTACTCCAACTGATTGTCTAGTTAGGTCAAAAAAGAGTATCCAAACGTTAGTTCCACTATTTTGAAGTGAAATTTCAAATAAAATTTTGTGCTAGATCTCTTGAGGTGCTAGATAGTCTGCATATTAGATCCTTTACATGATGGTGGTGGCTGATTATTGTCTCCCATCAATGTTTAAATGTGCACCCTCACTTGAATAATTCTTGACCATCTTCTGCAGACTGAATCCAGTCCCCATTTGCTCTTTTTTTCCATTTAATTTTTTTTGTACACATACACGTACTGATAGAAGATATTGGTGACGGGGAACAAAGTGGATTAACTATATCTGTGACATTATTAAATGTTGTGT
The DNA here is from genome assembly GCF_018687715.1 of Carya illinoinensis. Lineage (NCBI taxonomy): Eukaryota > Viridiplantae > Streptophyta > Magnoliopsida > Fagales > Juglandaceae > Carya > Carya illinoinensis. Next base: position 16,138,218 of record NC_056766.1, on the reverse strand, counting down.
AGTCTTCTTTCCTTGGTCGGGCTTCAACTCATACACTAGCCTCATCCCAAAAGCACGGATCAAGCACAGTTCGTTCTTTCATCTTTGGTCGAGATGACAGCAATAGCAGGGGTGCAAGCTCAATCTCAGAGGATTCTTCAGATATGGTAAGCTCTAAGAAGGCGCATATGGCTGGATTGTATATAATGTTTTATTTTTTATTTTTATTTTTAAATTCTTGCTATATCGGTTTTATAAGATGCCTGGACACAATCAGATAACGTTTTTCTGGAAGTTGATTAAGCATTCAGTCTCTTGGATGGTTTAGGGGCAATGAGAGCAACTACTTCTGATTTCTGAGTTGCTTCCAATTGAATAGTGATAACTGCAGCGTGCCTCTGCCACTCTTGATAGCGTTATGATTGTGCAATTGTAGTTGGCTATCACAGCATTAATTGCAGTTTCTTTATTGCGTTGGCATTTGATATCTAGACGCAAGAATGCTAACATGTGTATAATGTATATATGATGTACATATATCCTTCTGGGTACGAAACTCTAATTTGGTTGAACCCACATGCAGATTCAGACAGAAAATCGACCAACAAGGCCGGCTTCGGCTAAGTTCAGTAGCTCACAGGTTAAAACTAGTACTCAGAACACAAAATCTGTAGCTGAAATGAAGCCAGCTACTTCACTTTTTGAGATATTAAGGCGATCTTCTTCCCTGCAATCTGAACATTGCACTCGGGAAAATATGGTGGTTCAAACTGAGACTGTGTTTGCCGCATTCAAACTGGCAAAGAAGCCAATGAAAACAGAAGGAAGAGCCTGATGGGTATGTACATATATATTTATATGTTTCTGCACATCTGTTTGATGTTGCATGGTATAGATGAATGTTCTTCTGTCATACAATCATTTGTTTGGCTAATGAGAATTTCATTTTCTGGTGATGAACGCCAACTTAGATACCCTTAACTAACAATGATGTAAGGTGCTGAACGGCATCGAAATCTATAGGGAACTTTAAAGAGGATCTGATCCCATGGAATTCTGTTCTTTTGCTTATGTTAACGGCAACCAATTGTCAATTTCTGAGGTCAATGTAATTGAATTGTTTGTCCTTTTGATTAAATCGACGGTGGTGATTTTTTTTTTTTTTTTTTTTTTTTCCGTGTGTGCCCATTTAAAGAAATAAAAACGTGAACAAAACAGCATCAATTTTGTTCGTGAATCCAGTTAGCTGCCAAACTCCTTTTTTGTTTTGAAAAAATTTAATTGTAAGTATAACAGTATATTAATGTGTATCAATCTAATAGATTGGTCAAAAAGTAAATTTTATTAAAAATAATATTAATTTAAATTTTAAATATAAAATAATCAATATTGATATGCAGATCAGTATCTGATTTTATTTGTATATAATAAAATTTTTTTATTTTTTCAAATTTTATTTTGTTGAAATGTGCATCACTTTCACATTGGACGATCTAAAAACTTTAACGCACATTTGGGCAATGCGTTTGATTTGCTGTAATTTAATATAATTTTTTTTCTATTACTGAATGTAATAAATTAAATATTAAAGACATTTTTTGTCTACTATATTAATGTGATTGGTTAAAATAATTATTTTATATTAAAAAAAGTGACTCAGTCAATTATATTAATAGAATATATAAAAAGTATATAAAAATAACTGCATATAGAGTTTTTGATTTTAAATTACTTCAAATTTAAATTATCAACTCTATTGAATATTGATACTTTTAACATAAAAATGAATGACTGGTTTTAATATATATTGTAGATTTCAGTACTTTTTCTATTTTAACTATCTATTTTTCACAAAACATAGTACATTTTATTTTGGACTTGGTTTTAAAAGATCAAAATTACTACTTCAAAACGTGGTAAATTTTATTTTGATTTATCTTTAATCATATTTTTAACCTTTTTATTTTTTATTTTTTTAAAATTCAGATGTTCACAACAGACGAGTGAAATCTCATCATTTCTTCAAACTTTATATTCTTGGTTGATATAGTAGGGAGAGTAAGGGGTATTCAGAAACTATATCATCTTATCATTATAATTTTTTTACATTTTCATACAAAATATAATAAATAATTTAATTTTTTTAAATTTTAAAATAATAATAATATTAAAAATAATATTATAATAATATTTTATTTAATTTTAATTTTTCTCTAACAAATACTAATTTGCACTCTAATTTATGGAAAAAATGGGTTTTGAAATTGGCTTCCGAATGATGAGATTTAGGGATTTTTTTAAAAAAATAAATAAAATAAAACTGATCTTCAAGTGACATATAGAATATTGATAGCAACAGTGAGCTCAAAAACGGTAGAAACCGGTGCGTTTTGTTATTGGTAAAAGGGTAAGGTGGGACATGTCAAAAAGTCCAAACCATCCCTGTCAGTTGGTGAAAATGCCAAGTTTCTGCGAACACGCATACACGTGTCATAGTTTTATAGGTCTAAATGGACGGCAAGGTTAGTTTTCCTTCGATTTCACCGGATGATGTTTAGTGGGTTACCTTAAAAAGTAAAGTATTTTGGGCTGGAAAACTCGGGAACATCTTTGCCCTAACGCAGACCGTTCGGACAATGGTCAAAACCTCAAAGCTCAGCTCAGCTCTTGTCTCCCACAGATTCCTTGAATCTAACGTTTAGATTTCTGCCAAGTACTCTTAATTTCCAGATCCATTCCCCCAAACACACATCTGCAATCTCACGCGTGTGCGCAGCTCCTCCTCCTTCCAATGGCGAAAAATCCCCACAAAGGCAAGTGTTTCTATATGCTACTACTCTATTTGCTCTTCACTTTCGGTTCTGTTTCTAGGGTATTGGTTAGCTCTAACTCTGTCTCTATCGGAGATGAACACGAGCACGATAACGATCACGGTCACGGTCACGATCCGCACAGTGAAGCCCAAACAGAACTCAGTCGTAAGTTTGTTCAACAGCAAGTTTTGTTACATAAACTCGAGGAGTTAGTGAGAAACCTTAGTGAAATAGTTACTAGATTAGAATCAAAATTACCGGAGTCTTCTAAGGTGGCGAGTACTTCGGATGACAAGCACAATCATGTAAAGGATAAGATTCGTAAAATAGACCACGAGGCTGAAAGATTGGATAAAGATTTCGAGGATGAAGGCTTTGAGAGTAAAACTCGAGAGAGGGAGAGAGGGAGGGCTGTTTCAGTAACAAAGTATAGTCCCTTTTGGTCAGAGAGATTTCAGTTTGTTTCGGCCGTCAAATTGGATTCGAACGCAACTTGTATGAATGTGTTGCCGTTTCGGGATTTCGAGGGGCTCAGCAAGTATGTGGCGGTTGGGGATGACAGAGGGAGAATTTATGTGTTTTTGAGAAATGGGGATGTCCTGGTTGAGTTCTATACAATGTCCGAGACACCAATAACGGCCATACTTTCGTACATGTCGGTTAATAAGAATGAGAGTGTTGTGGTGACGGGACATCAAAATGGTGCGATCTTGATGCATCGGGTATGGGAGGGGTCAACTGGAGAAGAATGGAGTTCAGTTTTTATGGAAAATGCAGGTAAGTTTGTGTTTGCTGAAAGTGGGGAAGATTTGCCACCGATAAATATCTTGGAAGTGCATTATGTTGGGAGGATGAGGTACATTTTGACTGTTGATGGTAGTGGAAAAATTAGGGTTTTCACAGAAAATGGAACTCTTTATGGTTCAACTATGCCAACGAACAAGCCACTTACATTCTTGAAGCAACGGCTTTTGTTTCTGACAGAGAGTGGTGCAGGGTCGTTGGATTTGAGGAGCATGAAAGTTAAGGAGTCCGATTGTGAAGGATTGAACAATTCTTTAGCTCGAAATTATGTTTTTGATGCCACGGAGCGGTCTAAAGCATACGGGTTTACATCGGAGGGTGATTTAATTCATGTATTGCTTCTGGGGGATGTAATGAACTTCAAATGTAGGGTTAGATCCAAGAGGAAGTTTGACTCGGATGGGCCTCTTGCATTTCAGGCTATTAAGGGGTATTTGCTTGTTGTTAGCAAGGAGAGGGTCTTTGTGTACAATGTTTCCTCTCGGCATTATGCAAGGGTTGGTGCACCTCGGCCTGTTTTCTCTACTAGTCTGGATGAAGTCCGATCATCTTTTCTAACTTATCAGACAGTGGATGTGGATGCCGAAGGAAGAAGGGTGATACCCTTAGTAGCCAGTGACCGTGAAAAGCTTGTTGTTCTCGGCCTTGGAAGTGGGTATGTTGGAATTTATCACTCTAACCTTCCTTTATTTAAAGGGGAATATAATACAATGCTATGGACCAGCCCTGTATTGTTCTTCTTACTCTTCCTGTTTGGGGCTTGGCATTTTTTTGCTAAGAAAAAGGAAGCTCTTACTTCATGGGGTCCAGATGATCCCTTTAGCTCCACGTCAGCTACAACTGGAGCCCCTTTAGGAACTGGTTCTGGAGATAGATCTTTCGTGGACTCTTCTTCCAGAAGTGCTGATATGATGGATCTCAGAGGTGGTGGTCTCAGAGGTCCATCGAGAAGGTATGTCTCTCCCACACGATATCCTGGCGGAGCAAACAGTTCTTTTAGACCAGGTCCTGTAGATCATAACTCTAGACCAGCTTCTGTTGATGCTAATTTCAGAGCATCTTCAGAGTTAAAATTTAGGGGTTCAACTTTAGAATCTTCTGGTTTTCCAAAGAGAAGAGAGAGTTTGTTTATAAGTAATCAAGTTGGAGATGAGAGCAATTGACTTGTTGAATCAATTGCATGAACTTTTACCTTAAAAGTCTGAGAGTTCATTCAGTTTTTGTCCTCAAGATAGTATGTTTGGCTTTATGGAGCTATTTGAATTGGCAATCTCTGTAACTTGTAACTTTGTAATTTTAGTTGCTTGAGAAAATAATGAGGAAAGTTTAAGCATTTTTTAATCACTTAGTTTTTGTATATTATTGAAAGCTATAAAAAATAGATGTGTATGGGGGGACAGATAGAAACAGAGAAGATTCTTCTCAAGTTTTTTTTTTTTTTTTAATCACCAAATGGCAATAGGTGCATGAGTGCATCCATCTCCTAGTTTTATTGTTCATACTGTTTTTTTTACTGACTAACCCGAGTAAATGAGCAAGTTCTTTTACACCCTTGACTTATATATATATATATATAAATAATATGTATATATATATATATATATAGAGAGAGAGAGAGAGAGAGAGAGAGAGAGAGAGAGAGAGAGAGAGAGAGAGAGAGAGAGAGAGGCTCTACAGCCACACATGGGGTCCCAACAGTGCAAAAAGTTTTTTTTTTCATGTATTTTTTTAATGCCTTTAAATATTAAAAAAAAATCACATCATCATTAAAAAATACTTCTTTAATCACTATATTAAAAAAAAAAAAAAAAAAAAAACACAGTCGGGATCCCAATCGGGAAAATCCATGTGTGGCTTTAGCATTTCTATATATGAAAAAATATTCTTTTACACCCATGATTTACATGGATGTGGAAACTTCTAAGAACGGAATACAAGATGGAAATGTAATCCAACTCCTAGGGATTAATGTCCATATGATACTAAAATGGTTAACTTTGATTATGGAAATGAAAATTCACAGTTGAAGTGTGATTACTACACTAATCTTGGTGGGCACCACTTCCAACCCAAAATCCAAATCCACAATTCCCTCCTCGAGTTGTAATTTATATTTGTTCTTACAAATTTATAAATGATTTTGTTTCTCATTTTGGTTATAATTTTTATATTCTAAAATTAAAAAAAAAAAAAAAAAAAAGGAAAATAAGCATGTATAAACGGTTCGCATACAAACAATTAACAAGACCCACAACAAAAGGAATAAATGTTCAATTCGTTGCCTATTAAACTGGATCTCAGTAAAACAAGTGGTATAACGGTTATCACAGTTACAAGATAATCATAGGGCAAAACAATTATCACAATCTCAAAAAAAAAAAAAATAAATAAATAAAAAATAAATAAATTCATCGTTCAAAATCTGAAAGACGTCTTAAAATTCTTCTAAACTATGAAAACTTTCTACTAGCTCCATCTAAATTCTTGACTCTCGAGTGATGAATGTTAGGTACAAATTTCTAATTGACAAATCTTGTATAAATCATTTATAAAAAAATAAATCTCAGTAATAAAGAATAGATATGATAGTTGAATTCGTGAATGCACAAGTGTAGGATAATCAATTTGAAAAAATAAATAAATAAAAGATCCACATAAAAAGAAATGTATTTTTTAATAACGAACTCCTCTTTTTCAAGCGACTATACGACATTTGCAAATTCCATACCTGTAGCATACTCGAATAATTTTTTTACACTTTTTCAAAATGTGATCTACTTTTTTACAAAAACCTGAAACTTGTCTATTTTGAACTTATACAAATCAAAAAATACATCCGCAAATTTTTATATTTGAATATATAAGTTTTTAAAAAACCCAAAATTTTGACTTGCACAAGCATCTATTGATTTCTGAAAAACTAAAAAAGTTGCCCCTTTTTCAAAACTAAAAGGTGTATTTTTAATCCCTTAATATTTGTAATTTTTATATCCTTCCTAGTTATCTTCAATCAATTTTTTCGTCCATAAAAAATACATGAACAGGAAATATGATATGATTTTATTTTATTCAAATTTAAAACTTTAACATGACCAACTATCAAGTTTCATAAAATAAAATTGCTTCACAATAATAATAATAATCAACAAAGCGCATCTAATATATACATATACACACAGATATACAAATGTACACACAAAATCATCATTGAATAAATCCAGCCCCCAGCCACAACACCCCCCCGCCCCGGGGCGCTCCCCCAAAAGTTAAAATTCTTCTTCCGCCACAATCTTCAACTGTTGTGACCCTCGGCTCTCGATCCCCTCCCCGTAAATTGCTACTGTAAAACAATTTCTCATACATACAGGTTGAAGCAGGTTGAGTGGAATGATGATCTCCTGTAATTGAAGGGACATGACAGGGGAGGCCACAAGGACACAACCCATTACCAAAAGAGCAGGAATAACCCATTAACTTCGTTCTAGACAGAAACTCCATATAGTATTACATATAGTATTACATAATAAGTAAACTTCACCCAACTTGAACTAATAATGAACAGCCATCTTTTAAAGCAGATATGCTAGTCAAAAAGGGAAAAAGAAAACTTCCGGTCATTGGAAATATTGATCAGACGGGGATTGCCAAGCCTTTTTTTGCCATACTATCCAAGACATCATTGAGAGCCTGACACAGGCCTACAATCTGCAATCAATGGAAAGAACAAAACTAAGAGCTGCTGAAAGGGAAACTTATGAGAGCTACTTATCAGCCAATATTGTATTTCTGGACCTATAGCTGCTTTATGCTGCCACACCATTGTATAATTTTCACTTTCATTCGGAGGCTTATGAATTCAGGGGAGGGTTAAGGGGTTGCTTACATGTTGAAATAATTTGAGCAGGCAACTTCTAAAATTGAGGTCTGTGTGCATCTTTGTTGCATTACATATTTAGTGATTTTTAGGTCAACTAGTGAGATATATTCAACCAAAGCAGGGGAATCACCTGTTGATCCCACTGTTGCAGCTCTTCAGTGTCATCTTCAAAATGTATGACAGCTTCCACCTGATAAAAAAACTTTTCAGATAGATGCCATCCAACAAGAAATTTAACAAATTTGAATTTAGCCCATGGAACAAATTGGGGAAAAAATGGTATCCTCAAAACTGATGTGACTTGAGTTCAGTAAAATATTCTAGTCCAATTCCGGGTGATTCATTTGAAAAAAAAAAAAAAACTGGTTTGCTGTAAGAACAAGATGGAAAAGGGCCAAAAATAATTCTAGTCCAATTCTACTATTTTCAATTCTTTGGTATAAACATGTTTGCAATCAAACATCCCTATAATTGAAGCACTTAATAGCTGTAAAGATAATTTCTTCCCTCTGAAGCCAGAAGCAATTATTCTACCTGATCAATCGATCCCCTCATCCTATCTTCATAAATCATTCTTGATGCTATCTTCTCAGCCTGCAAGTAAATATTTTGGCTTTCAAGAAAAATGGACCACAATGCACTGTTCAAAGTGTATACAATCAGAGAGAGACAGAGAGAGAGATTATAAAAGGAGTGTTGATATATACATGGGGAGGTTACATGGAATGCGCAGGGACAGGGCAAATTTTTTGCACTGTTCATGCACAGTTGTGTACAAAACATTTCCCTTATAAAGGCACGTATCTAACACCATCGGATTTCAGTGTAATCCTGGAAGCTCTAGAGGAGTAACATTGGAATGTCCCAAAGTAAATAAAATATATCAATGACACAAATGCTCTAAACAAGCAGCACCAGAATAAAGCTCAACTACAAGGGTTTTTAAGAGGCCAAGATACGGTTCTGTTAACTGTATGTAATTTTTTCAATAAGTAAATTCATTTTATTAAAGCACAAAGGAACACAACCCTAGTATACAAGATGTATACAGAGATAACCCCTTTAATGATTACAAGAACAGCAAAAACCCAAAAATTCAAAACAATGAGAGATACTATATGCCTCTATCCATCTATAAAGTGATTTGACCAACATATTCTTTAGCTTTACCGTTCACTATGTCCACTACATACCAGAAACAAGGAATTTGAAAACAGTAACAAAACAGCCTTCATGTTGGTAAACAGGAACGTACCTTGTGAGGAGCAATGCCCAGCAAGGTGCCTAATTCATCAAAACTATGCCAGAAACATGAAAAAGAAAAATTTTATTTAATTGTCTGCAACAACACAGGTAAAGAAAAACTAATAGCAATATTTTTGACCTTATATTCGTGTAAAGTTTGCTTGCACTCAAAAGATTATGCTCAATCATAGCACGATCCAATACAGTAAAATTGTCTGGCAGAAGTGCTTTCTGCGGAAACAAATTATAGAAGACAAATGCATTATGGCTTATGACCATCGTAAATGCTTCAAATGTGACTTGAATAATAAAAAAAGAAAAAAGCAAAATTGGCCATAACTTGATGTGCTTTTAATTCCTCAGCAAAGGCGTCAATTTCAGGCTTTCTCAAAATTCTCTCCAGATACACCTAGTATAAACAGCCTCCAAATTAAATTTGACATCATAATGTTAAATAAGAAATCATGAGAAAAAGGGCAAACATCATGCAATATTCTATAAGTGGGGTGAGTGTAAGGGGGTACCTTTTGCAGTATAGGATAAATTTTCAATTTTGAACACCGTTCATCCTGAACATATCCCAGGATACCAATTAAATAGTGGAAAAGATTTGACAAAATGCAACTAATGCTCATCAATAGGGGGTGTTTACTTTGTACAAAGTTGCAAGAACACGAGAACGTTGAGGACCTGCAGCTGCCAAAATCGTACATGTCACAGCAGCAGAAAGAGCTTGCTCCAATGCTTCCTCATCAATCTCCCTGAATAGAGAACAATAAACCTTTTATGAGCTACAATTCCAGTGCCAAAGAGCAAAAAGGAGTGGGGGAGAGAAAGTACTCCACTGGTCCAAAGACAATCATATATAAGATTTGATTCGAATGTTTTATTCCAGACCAAACCTGTTTAAGAAGTGATCCATATGTAGTAGTATCATATTCTACTTAAAGAAAACTTGATTCTTTCCCCAATCACTCTACAGGGCTTAACCATGCCTTTGCTATCCGAAATTTTTCTCCTTTTGAAGGTATAGTTGGGAGCAGAATGACTTTCACTAATTCAAACAGTTTTTAGTTTTATAAGTAGAAAAAAAAAATTGAGCTAATTGAAGAAGTACCCCTAAATACAAGTAATTGTATCTTAAGATAAGCATCTGAAATATTAAAGTAGAAATTTGCACACAAGTTCAATGCAATAGCAATTATATTAAAAAAATCAATGCAATAGGACCAAGATAATTAAGCAAATGCATATTCAACATTAGCAATATTACTCAACTCTTTTTTTGATCAGTACTCAACTCTTCTTCTTAACATGAAGCTAACCCATGATTTAACATTGTTAACTTATGACCAACATCAGTACTATTGTCAATGCCACAAAATGCATGATTTAACATTGTTAAAATCAGATATATAACATTTGAATTGTGATTAAGTTTGGTCAGTCGTGAAGCTTAACTCATTGAAAAGTGATAATCCTTAGTGTACAAAGGATAAAGAAGAGTTTGACAGGATTATAATACATAGGTAAAATCCAAAAACACGTACTCATCTCCTATTTTCCGCTTTTCAATTTGGGATATGCTATAATATCGCAATGCTGCTTCCAAGAACTTCCTCTTCAAATCTAGAATCCTCGCATGACAGACCTGAAAATGAATAAAAGAAAAAGAAATAAATTTAGCAGAATGCTAAAGAATGCAGCCTTTAACATAATTACCTTCACTGATATACAAATAAAGTCAAACCTTATGCTGCCAATTCAAAACTTCATGTTGACTATTGCTAACCAAAAATGAAGCCTTATTAATAAAAGCTTCCGCATTGACAGCATCATCGTCCTGTGACATAAGCACGCAACAATAGTCAACGACAGTAAGACTCAAATTCCTTATTCAAGCAATCCAACCATGAACAAAGTGCATCACTGGAAGGTAGATGCTGCATAAGAAATGAAAGTCAACAACTGAACAACATCAGCAAGTTCGAGACAAGATTAACCAACCTAAATGCTGATCTAGTACTGACATGAAATTGTGCAGGGGAAATTTCATCCATACCTGGATTTAAGAGGCCACCCATATTGGCATATTTTTTAATAAGTAACTATGCATATAGAGATTTAATCGGTCTATCTTGTGAAAGGGCCATATGTCAACTACTTGTTAAATACACCAATGCCTCTACTCCATACTGATATTTACCAAGATTTCCATATGAGACATCAGTTTAGATTGAATATGAATGGAAGAACAAGCACCCACAAACTTAATTCTAGCGTCTTTCAGCCAGTTATATTATATACAGCTATTTTTGTTTAAGATGAATACCAAAGTAACAGTTATCAATGCTATTCCACCCGACTCCAAGCACCAAGTATGTGAACTCTCTCCTTGGAGCTTCTAAGACACACACACCCACCTCTTAACCCACAACACACACATTTGAAGATCCATTTTTGCAACATTCTTCTCACACTTCAACCCGAATCTCATCTGAGTAGCTCAACTACTTTGCTTTCCGGTCAAGTAATAACTTAAGATTTGAGAGAGACTCATGAGGGTAATGCTCATCTGACACGTTCATTCTAGGCAAAATCATCTTGAATGAATTCCATGTTGAGATCAAGAAGAAAGCTTTGCCAAGTTGTGGAGGAGTTAGCCGCAGTGAGGTTGAGTGAGATAGTGGTTGCCGACAATGAGGTTGAGTAAGATAGAAAGAGAGGAGAAACGGAGTTGAAGTTAGGAGAATGCTGGATCCCGTTTAATGAAGGCCGGGATTTGGGGACGAGGGGTTTGGATTTTGGGAGAGATCGGAATTTAAGGCAGGGAAATGAGATCTAATTTTGATTCTTGCACATTTTGTATATTTTTAATAAAAAATGATCTAGCATCTGCCATGTCAGTTGGAGTGTGGTGTGTAGTTAAAAAGAGGCTTCAGTATAGAAGAGCTCCACACACACACACACCCCTCTCTTAACACACCTACCAACAGCATTGTCAATAGAAAAAACTTCCAGTGAAGCCAATGTGTAAAATTCATTTCAGTATTACCAATTAGTAAAATCTTCTTGATCTAATGATAATGCTGGCAGAATAAAGTTAATACCTCAAGATAAAGACGAGCAATTTGGACACATTTTGACAACCTGAATGTATCATCAATCACTCTGAAGAGGCATCCAAAGCAAAAGGAAGAAATGTTACCAAGACGATTATGTGCAGAAAAGACACCATATATACCCGCCTTGAGCACACTTAGAAAACCAAAAACATATTTTTTTTTTTCCGAAAAAAATTATAAATTAACAATTAACAAAGGATCATACTCTCAGACCTCATTCCAGAATCTAGATCAATGCCACTGAGCATCTGAGCTGCTTTAGACCATTGCTCCTCGGATTCATATAACTCAGCAAGTTTCTCCCTGATAACTAACACCTGTACCTCATACAGACAGATAGCATCAAAACGAACTCAATTCCCAAATAGACTGGAACAGCGTAGCTTGTAGACGATCATGAATGATATTTATACTTTCCAATCACGATACAATAAACTAAGCAGCCAGGGAAACCAGCACAGGACACCACGAGGGAAAGCAAGCACATAAGAGAAACACATTTCAAATAATATTTTTGTACAGGTAACACATTCCAAATAATAAAAAAGAAGTATGGAAGGATTACACGGGCACGTGTATTAAACCCTCAGGAAAAGCTAAGGCAACGCACATAAGGGTCCTTCTATTTTAACATCTGAGAATATGTAATCAACCACTTGGCACCCACATAACCATAAGACCACGAATACAAATTGTAAGATAGTAATCATATTTTCTTCTCGCAAAAGATATTTCCTCACTCATCAAATAAAGGACTTTTTTTAATTTTCTGAAAGTGCTGTATAAGAGTTTCCAGGGCCAAAATTCAAGAATTCTTCCATGGCATAAGGCGAAACGAACCTGTTCTTCGAACGAAACGACCCGTGGCTGAATCTGTGCAAGGGTATAATGCGCAATCTCCTTTTGGGCCTCAGGCTCCAATTTCCCCAATTCCTGTGCAAAACTCTGCAAAAGCTGCCGCGATACGACCAATGGAACGTCGTCGGATAAAACTGTAATACAATAGTGCTTTAGTGCTTGAAATAAAAATAAATTATACAAAAACAAAAAATTTCGATCGAGAAAGAAAGTTAGCTGTGATCGATGAATTTCTTGGCCTGAACAACGTCATTGGAGGAAATCACAGTGGCCAGAATGTGTTTGTACTGCTCGATCTTCCGCCTCTGGTCTGTGATAGCAGAGGCGCTGGCGAAGGCACTCTCCATGGAAGTTCGAGTTCTTCTTCTAGGTTCAGTCTGATTATTCTTTCTCCGTTCAAGGACGGAACCCTAAACCCTGAAATTCCTTGAATGAAATCCTTGGCAGTTAGCTCCACTGCTGCTGCGCAAGTCCCAGAGGCTCTTGCGGATAACCTGCAGCGTCACCTCACAGCGAAACGACGATACACGTCATGCCAACCCTTAACTCGGCCGGTACTTGAGAATCAGAAAGGTAAAAATCGGTCCGATCCGGTTTTCCCTGGGCAGGGCCGGGCAGAACATTTATAAGAACTGGACCGGATCGGTCTTTTCTTTTTCAAATAAATTAATAAAAAGATTTATTAAAATTAAAAAAATATTAATGTAGATTAAGTAACTATCTCATTAAAATACTTTATATGCTCAATAATAATAAATTAGATAAAAATTATATAATTAATTTATATAATTATTATATAAAAATAATATATTAAATTATTAAAAATATTTTTAAAAATTATAGAAGAGTTTGATCCATTCGATCTGATTCTATTTAAAATTTATAGATCTCGAGACCAGATCGAATGATTTCGGTCCACAATTTATTGAACCAAGACCGATCGGTCTACAACTCGATTCGGTTCAGTCCAAAATTTATAGCCCTTGAGACTGGACCGAACGACCTTGGTCTGGACCGAATGGTCGGTGCTTGTGGATTTTTTGGATCCAGACTGACTGGCTTACACAATATACCCATAAATGAAATGAGATAAAAATTAAAAGTTAAATAAAATAATATTATAATATAATTTTTTATTTTAAGATTTGAAAAAATTAAATTATTTATTTTATTTAATGTAAAAGTTTTAAAAAATTGTAATGATTTATGAGCATCTCACCTTAATAACCAAACCGGGCCTTAATTACCTTGTTTCTCCCCCTTTTATCTTCATGTTCTAAAGCTGACAACTAGAAAATTTTTCCTATAAATAAAGAGAGAGATATAAAGAAAAATATTTTAATTATAAAAAATGTTATAAAATTAAATTTACGAATTAACATAATTTGATATGATATTTTAAAATATAAAATTATTGTTATTATAAAATAAATTTAATATATTATATGAAAATACATCAATTTATGAATTTAAATTTTTTTGTAGTCTTTTTATTGCAACACCATAGTTGTTGATATGAAGAAATGGAACATCAATTTATATATATATATATATATATATATATAAACGATGCGTTTCATAGATATTGCGTCCAACACAACCTCATGAAACGGTGCATTTCAATGGAAAAAAAAAAAGCCTACGCCGATTACAGAACCCCAATCCCCCTGATGAATCTTGCGACCCTTTCAATATAAACACAGCTGCTAGTACAACCCGTCTTCTTCAACGTCGAAAACGCTGATTGCTGCAAAAGTAAGCACAGGGAAAACAGAGCTTCCAAAGGTCGCCCTTTGTAACCACTACAGCCTCCACCCATTTTTCTGCTCCCTTTTAACTGCTACGGGCTCTGCAACTTACTCTACCTATATCTCCTCTTAAGGTTGTACACATATGCATAAGTTCTCTCAATATATTTCTACATCTCTATGCATCCAAGCGTGAATTATTTTCGCTTTCATTCTCGCTCGTCATGTTTGTTATTCGCCGAGTATGTACTGGTTTCCAGTTCCTTTTTGTCTAACTTTCACTTCACTTTTTAGATTAGTTTTTCATATTTTTTGGTTTCTAAGATATTCACTTTTGTAGCCGAATTTGGCTTAAACATGCAATCGTTTGAATCAGATGGGAAAAAGTCACCCAAATGGGACAAAAATATTGTGAATTTGAAACCGGCTTTACTTCGTATATGTTTGTTGCTCAAGTTGTGGATGATTTAAATAGATTTCAGACTAAAACAGGATGTGTGCCACAAGTAAACATTCAGATAGTTAGAAATATTATGCACTTGAAAACATTTAGATTTAAATCTTTTTATGTTTATCTTATGCTACCATAGAATTTCATTCAAGTTGTGTCAATTTGAATATTGCATTTTACTCAAAACACCTGATTTTATAAGCTATAAGCTGTCTTTTTCCTTTCTGTGGTGGTCAAAGGATGTTAGTTATTTGCTATTAGCGTACCGATTTACAATGGCTTAATCTTACTTAATGTCTGATCTTGGCCTATGTCACAATCATTTTCCCAGCTTTTTGAAATCATTTCTTTTCCAGTACTAGTGATATTTCTACCCTGAAATTGTTTGCAAGTCCATCATTGCTAATTTTGTTAACCCGTGTGGGCACCTCTTCCACCTCAAGTGTATTGACCCATGGCTGCGTCTGCACGCCACCTGTCTGGTTTGTAGAACATCTCCAATGCCAACACCTGTCTCGACACCTCTGGCCGAGGTGGTTCCATTGGCAAGCAGGAGGGATTGATGGCTGGACTGAGATCAGGACATTCGAAAATTTCTCTCTTTTTCTGACATTTGTATACACTGGAGAGGAATGGATACCAAGAACCTGACTACATTAACAAGGTGGCCGCTTATTAAATCCAAACAAAATCTGCAGATTACTCACCTCAAAGATACGGATCTTTTTACTGTAAGAATTGCATCACATACTCTCACCTTCTCTTCTTCTTCTTCTTCTTTCTATCTATTTATTTGTTTATTTTAAGCATGTGTTTTTTAATGTATGCACTTATGTATAAGCACGTGAGCTTGATTTACTTTTGTGGGTTGGGCGTGATTTGTGTTCCAGGGCAAGAAGGATGCGATCTCATGTTAGTTTTTATCAATTTTAGCTCTCTTAATTATATACTCACTTCCATAAATCTCCATAATCATTTGAACTTTTTGAAAGATATTTGGCAATGGATTCTTGAAGTTATCGTGGGATGGTGATTGAAAGGGAGGAAGCTGCTTGGTGTTCCATTTTACTTTTTATTTTTTCACTATTAAAATTACACCCATTTGCAATTTTTGAGCCCACTAATCAATAAATTTCAAATTTGGGAAGTGTTTTTGGGATGTGGTAATTGTACGAGGATATTGATTGTAGGAGCCGGTGAAAACGGACCCGTAGAAGCTTATTCAGTTTATTTGTCGAATGAATTGAAATGTAACACCCCATTCCTGTAGGATACCTGGTAAAGAGATTCATATCCTGAAATACCTCATTTATTGAAAACATTAACTAAACTGAATATAACTGTTTTTTAAACAAAAAAATGAAAACGTAAAGTAAAAACATAAACTTAACCTACGAGTAACTTTTTATCCAAAAATTGTAAAAGAAAACCAAGTCCTTGCACTGATCTACTCCTGGTCCTCCAGCTTTACGTCCTCACAATCATTATCTGTGATAGTTAAACATAGGAGAAAACAAAGAAACAAACAAAAAATGAGCGAATACTCAGTAAATAGCACATTATACCGTAAAATATAACTTAGCTTAGACTTAATTTTTTTTGAAAGACTCTTTAGACAAACATATATAATTCACAGATTTTCATAGCATGTCTATTCATCATCAACATGAGCGGAAACATACATAATCATGACAAACATATAACGTGAATGCATAAATTACTTGCTTATCTTGTTTTTCACTTATTATATGGTGAACCACGCTTGAGTCTGTGACACCCTATAATTTGTCATAACATGGGGTGAAACACGCTTGAGTCCGTGTTTCACTTAACATAAGGTGAACTGCGCTTGAGTCCGTGACACCGCATAACATAACTTGTGGTGAACATGCTTAGGTCCGTGTCACCCTTAACATAACTTGTGATGAACACTCTTAGATCCGTGTCATCCTTAACATAACTTGTGATGAACATGCTTAGGTCTGTGTCATCGTTAACATATCTTGTGATGAACACACTTAGGTCAGTGTCATCCTTAATATAACTTGTGATGAACACGCTTAAGTCCGTGTCATCCTTAACATAACTTAGAGTGAAACATGTTTAGGTCCGCGTTTCACATAACTTATGGTGAACCATGCTTAGGTCCCGTGGCACTGTCTTAACATAGCTTGTGGTGAACACGCTTAGGTCCGTGTCACCCTTAAACATCTTATCTTTCTTAATGCGTAAGAACTTATTGAATATCATGGCATATACTGGTAGATGGCATAAGGTGGCATATTCTTGTACATGGCATATTCTTATACATGGTATAATATGATCTGAACATAAACATTCCATGGCATACATGATTTGAGTTCTATATGGACTTTGCATAATATACTTGATCTAAATACTTCATGACATTACATAGCATATATGATTTAATCACTACATGAACATGGCATACATAATCTTAAAATCTATCTTAAAACTTATCTCAAAATAATAGTAATAATAATAATAGTAATAGTAATAATAATAATAATAATAATAAAATTACTCTTTTGGTGTCTGGATGTTACATGAAATGATCTCATTAGTGTTGTATAAGGCATGTAAATTGTAATTATTCCGAAGATTTCTTGGAGTGGAGTTGAATGGACGGGTGGCTGCTGGCAGGATCAGAAAGAAAAAGGCAGTCCTAGGATACATGGTGGTTTACCTTTTATTTCCATTGACTAGTTGTTTTGAGTTTTACTGGTTGTAATATCTCTGCCATCTTTAAGATATCCAGGTGCAAAATTTGTTCGCATCTGCTGAATTGAAGGCATTTATTAAAGCTGCAGAGTCTATTGGATTTGTCCACCAAGGGAGTCTTGGTCCAGCAAAAAGTGAGGCTTATAGAGATAATGATCAAATCTCTGTGAATGATCCTGTTCTTGCAGAAACCATATGGATGTCTGGACTACACACTGTTTTCTGACATTAACATTTGAGGAAAGGTTGCTATTGGCTTGAATTCAAATATTAGGTTCTACAGGTTGGTTGAAATATTTATATATGACCATATAAAAATACATAGCTAACTAGTTTATAAGGAGAATCTTATTGTCAGGGTTCATAATTTATTTCAATCTATGAAGACAGTGGGGTGTATGAAGGACTGTTATGGATGCTGAACAGACGATTTATATCACTTACACTTTTTGTTTATTATTCTTCTTCTATGGAAAAGGACTATCCAAAGGCCCAAAATCCTGTTGCCCCATGCACCTTGAAACTTCAGTTTATTGTGTATGCTTTGGTCTTTCAGGTACGAGGTTGGTCAGCGCTTCGGACGACATATTGATGAAAGTGTTGATCTTGGAGAGGGAAAATGCACCCATTATACCTTGTTAATATATTTAAGTGGTGGCTTTAAACTTAAAGCAAAAAATGACTCGAGTAGCACCAAGGATTCTTCTTCAGAGCCTATAGTTGGAGGAGAGACTGTCTTCTATCGTTCAAGGAACGAGGTTGTGGCTGAGGTAAGTTCCTTTTTGGTCCTTAAATTTCTTGGTCACTGAGAACTTACTTATCCCTTTCATTAGTTTTTCAGCTGAAGTTTGTGAATTTTTGTTGCCCATTAATGTAAGTTGAACTTTGAAGGTGGCTCCTACTGAAGCGATGGCTCTCCTACACATTCATGGGGATAAGTGTATGTTGCATGAAGTGCATAATGTAAGGGTGTTAAGTATGTTGTTCGCTCGGATGTAGCCTTTGCCTGATGAGTGTGGTCTCTTAGATTTAGCAGGCTTGGTAAGTTTCTCAGTTGATGGCTATATGTCATTGCTTAGCTTTCTGTTATGCGCCCATTTCTTTTATCCTTGTATTGGCACACAAATTTTGTTTTTGGTTGACTGATGCCATAATCCCTGATAAGTTGCAAAAACCAAAAAAGGAAAAAAAAAAAAAAAAAAAAGGAAAAAGTAAAAAAGAAAAAAAAGAAAAAAAAGTTTTCCTTACCTAAACCACTTGTTACATTTGATTTTATAATGGTCTTAAAAACGACTCTCTTGTCAACTTTATAGTTACAAGCGTCTTGAGCATCAATATAGACTCTGGAGGCTGTTCCCTTATTTTGATTTTAGAGAGAAGCAAAGCATTTGGGACTGCCTTTTCTGATAAGTGAAGACAAATTCCATCCTATCCCCCTCCATGCCACAAGAAGAAAAAACAACACAGGTCACAGGGAGTGCAAGAAGAATAGTTGAGCTTTAAAACTATCTAGGAAGACAGAGAGTCAGGAATGCAGTCTTTCAGACAAAATTTTGGCTGGAATTTAAATTGAAGGTTGAGAATGAAAGAAAACAATGAGTTGCTTCCTCAAGTAGCTTCTCTTTTCCCCATTTCTCGTAAATAAAATATATACAATGTTTATATTGTGTGTACTTGGAGATCTTTGAAGATATATACTCTACTGTGAGGCTGAAGCTGACTTAGAATTTGGTAAACTTTGTACAGAATCTACAGATTCTTATGTTGTGGCCTTTAGCATTTAAAACTTGTGGTTCTAGAGTTCTTTTTTTAATGGTAGGATGGCTGTTTGGATGTGTAGATCGTTTATGAGTTAAATTGGTTGAAAATTTGAGGGCCATCTGGCTGATCTTTCAAAATGTTGGATGCTGATGCCTGCTTCAGAAGATAAAAATTTGATCATAGGTTTTGATGGGTTGGTGATGGCAAAAGTTTAGGGGAAACTTTATTTTTTGGATAGGTTTTTAAAGGTGCAAGAGAAAAGGGTAGGCTTTAGGGAGAACGTGAGAGAAGCAAACCTAAGGGATTGCTGAAGCACCGGCAAACTAAGGGAAAACTTAAGCACACTAGGAGTCCAACTTATAAAAAAAAAAAAAAAAAAAAAAAACCGTACTAGGAGTTCAGGGGAATAGGACTAAGTCACAGTTTAGAAAGTCAAATACGACCCTAATGCATGAACTTATTCACACCTGTAAAGCTTTCACATACTCCTTGGAAACTCTATGCTGGATATTATCACTAAAAGTATAAAGTTAATGCAAGATTAGTACGAATTTTTATTTTTCCCCTGCTCATAAAAATGCAAACGACTCCCAGTTTTGCATCTGCACATAATTTTAGATTTTTATAAATTTAATGCAAGATTTGTATGAAAGGTATAATAGCTGCTCTTTCACTTTTGGGTTCATCTTGGGATTATATCCGGTATTTTTGTACATTTTCGAGGTTTGTTGGTATCGTTGCAAATGAAGGCAAATATGACAATAAAGATGATCACTATATGTGTGGAACCATTTTCTTGGGCAACTTGTTCAAATGATAGGCACAATATGGTTTTATTCTCTCTTTTGATATATAACTTTTCATTATAACAGCTCTTTTATCGTGGTTTCCCCAAAATGAACTTTATTGTATTGCATCATCATCGCTCTAATATTAAAATCATGTTTCTCAGGTGTGGATGCCAAGTTTCTACTGTTGAATTGGCCAACACAGCAAGCTGAAGCTATTAGTGAATATCTGTATGGCTCTTTTAAATCTATGAAGATGGCTCCCAAAGAAATATCTTTATCTGTTGTCCGTTCTGTTTGCTGGCAAATAGTAGCAATGTGAATTCTCCATATGCTCTGCTCGTACATTTCCCATTATTCCTATGCAAAATGAGCATTTTCATAGATCTATCTGTCTCAGGTATATCAAGACCTCCATTACAAATTTATAGTTCTTTGATATTAGGCATTGCTAATATGCTCAGATTCGAAGCAGGTGTTCTCCCAATACAGGTTGTGTATTTGTGTGCAAATCCATGCACATTTGGTCAGGCATTTGGTTGAGAAGGATTCGTAGACCTCTTATGAAGATGGGCGTGATGTAAATGATATGAACAAGATCATGCTTTCTCGGAAATGTCTTTTAGACTTCGTACATAGGTGCAACAATGTGAGGTCCTTCATGCAAATCCATGCACAATTATTAACATCCGGTTTCATTTGTGATCAGTTGGTTGTTAACAGAGTTGCAGAGTTCTTCGGAAAATTTGCAGATTTTGGTGAATATGGTTGTGATCTTTTAAAGCAAATTGATTGGAGCATAAGTTCATTCCCATTTAATTTGATGATATCAGGCTATGCTGGCAGTGACACCCCGAGGGCGGCAGTTCTGGTCTATAGACGGATGATGAGAAATGGATTTATGCCTGACATGTACACTTTTCCTGTGGTTCTGAAATCTTGTGCTAAGTTTTTGGGGATTGGGGAGGGTAGACAGGTTCATGGGGTGGTTGTAAAAATGGGGGTTTTGAGCGATCTAGTTGTGCAAAACTCGCTTGTCCATTTCTACGGTGGCTTTGGTGATTTTCGTGTTGCCAGTATGGTGTTTGATGACATGCATGTGAGAGATGTGGTGTCTTGGAGTTGCTTGATATCTGGGTATGTGAGGGCAGGGTTATTTGATGAGGCCATAGCTTTATTTTTGCGGATGGATGTGAAACCAAATATAGCAACGTTGGTCAGCATGCTTGTGGCTTGTGGCCGAATGAGGCATTTGAGCTTGGGGAAGGAAATTCATGGATTGATAGTTAGATGTGTAAGGGTGGATTTGGTGGTAGGCAATGCCATCATGGATATGTACGTCAAGTGTGAGTGTTTGTGTGAGGCAAAGCAGATCTTTGATGAGCTCCCCGAGATAGATATTGTATCATGGACTACTATGATTAGTGGCTTGGTGCAATGTAAACGTCCCAAAGAATCATTACAAAGGTTTCACAAAATGCTTGCATTGGGCATTGAACCTGATAGGCTTATCTTGACTAGTGTGCTGTCAGCTTGTGCCAGTCTCGGGGCTCTTGATTATGGCAGATGGATCGATGGGTATATTGATTTTAGAGACATCAAATGGGATACTCATATTGGAACAACTATGATCGACATGTATGCAAAGTGTGGCTGTGTAGAGATGGCATTATGGACTTTCAATGAGATGCCTTTTAAAAATGTCTATACGTGGAATGCCTTGCTTGGTGGTTTAGCAATGCATGGACATGGCCGTGAGGCGCTCAAACATTTTGAAGAAATGATTAAATCTGGTATGAGGCCAAATGAGGTGACATTTCTAGCCATTTTGACTGCTTGTTGCCATTCTGGCTTGGTTGATGAAGGTCGCAGGTGCTTTCATCAAATGATAAGTCAACAACATAATCTTTCTCCAAGGTTAGAACACTATGGATGCATGGTTGATATGCTCTGCAGGGCTCAACTCCTGGATGAAGCTCGGGAGCTGATAAAAACTATGCCCATGCCACCTGATGTGCTGATATGGGGAGCTCTTCTTAGTGGTTGCAAGGCCAGTGGGGCTGTTGAACTCTCTCAAGAAATATTAGACAGCCTCCTGGAACTGGAGTCTCAAGATAGTGGGGTATACGTGCTTCTTTCCAACATACATGCTACTGATCAAAGATGGCCTGAAGTATCGAGAATACGGAGGTTGATGAAGGAGAAGGGTATAAAAAAAGCCCCTGGATCAAGTGTTATAGAGGTGGATGGTAAGGTTCATGAATTCTTTGCTGGAGAGGCTAGCCACCCTCAAAATGAGGATCTTCATTATTTTTTAAATATCCTTTCAAGTAATCTCTATCTTGAAGGGCATTTTTCAGACCCATTCTAGGATAAGGTGAGTATACTTTTATTGCAAAGTTGAAGAGTCCCTTTTTTGTTTCATTTTTTGATGGAACATCCTGACAACTTCTGCCATTTTCATGTTCTCAGAAATAGTACTTTGGTGTTCCATTAAGGGACTTGTTTGATACTGCAGCCGTCATCTGATAATTTTGATAATCAATTTGACAGGCATGTATAAAAGAGCAATAGATTCGAGCACGACTTTTAATGCAAACTTTGTGTACTTTATTTAACCTCATTAATCTCTGTTTGGGCGTGTGAGAAGAAATTTGACCTCCAAGACATACATAGGAAGCCTAATGATGCATTCACATTATTGTGAGTCCTAAGTAAAAAGAGAGAAGTGTACTATTATTAAGATATATGCGGAACTATAAATATGGATGCCAATTTTATTCAGTCCTCTGTATATGTTGTGGAAATATGAATGACAATGTAATTAATTCTTGGGATAGATTGTAGCCTGATTGGTTCCAGATGCATCGTTAGCTATGGTTTAACTTTTCAAACAAGAGCCCTTTTTCTCCCTTGTAGTCATTTCATGAAAACGGATTTAGCCATTATGCTGAAGGAGCAGAATCAATATTGTAATCAATTTCTTCCAAGTTTTGCTAAACTTTGCTTTAGTATCTGATAATACAACATCTGAAACAATCAAAATGATCTAAATGTCCTCCATGCAATCTTTTTTATTATAAGTATGCCCTCCAAGCAATCTTGTATGGAAAAGGTCTTCTACTTGAGTCATTATCAGTGTATGAGTTTCCTATCCCATTTTTGGTAAGGGTTAGAATCTGAAAGTGTTGGATTCTGATCATGCAGGTTGAAGTACTAGGTGAAAACTAAATGTTCTTGTAAGTATTAAATCAATTTGTTAATAAGAGATCTGGTGCATACTTGGTCAGCTGAAAAGATATACCATGATTTCCAGAGGCAACTTCCATGCCCATAAAATACAAGAAAGGTACTCGATGGAAGTTCTTGGCCAGAAGTATCTTATCACCTGAAAATCTTCTTCTCATCTCCCATGGTCATAAAGTCATTCCACATACAGGAACAATGGTGGTGATATTATCTATTTGATTGGATATAGCAATGCATCTCTGGAAGACCAAGCAGTGAAAGTAAACTGTATCTGCATTGAGCTAAATTTGTGGAGATTGTTACGATCATCGAAAACATTACATCATTTTTCAAACAATATCCCCAAGTTCTGTACTTAAGGTTGTACCAACATCTTATTGTAGAAGGACCTTGGAGCAACCTGCGCAACTTGAGACAGAACGACCTGTGACTAAGTTTAGTGGCTAAATTCGTTCAGATAGAATTAAGTATTTCATGCTCTCAACCCCTTAGGGGTTGGCTCAAGTGGTAAAGGCCTTGGACTGGTATCTCCTCTTAGGTCTAAAGTTCAAATCCCTTGAGTGCAAACAATTTCTAGGGGCCATTGGACTGAGGAATTTCCTCCTTGAATAACCCGACATGTACTTACAGATAACTCATTGCCGAGGGCCTATGCATCCATGGAATTAGCTGGGACACTGTTCCAGACACCCAGTACCAATAAAAAATAGGTATTTCAAGCTTAGGCTTTTAGGTCGAAGACTCGAAGTCATTCAGCAGTAACTATGAGTTTGGTATATTAATCTTATTTTTGGCAAAGTATGACTGCAAGGTAGCTTTCTGGTAGTGGTTTTTGCCATCCCTGGGCTGGAACTCTTGCTGGGTAATTGGCCATTGCTGATTGAATGGAATGTTATGGTTCAACTTCCATTCCAATAAAATTATGAAGGGTCATGACTATTCAACTAACTTCCATTCCAATAAACGACATTGTCTCCCTTCAACATTAAACGTCCCCGTTTGGAGATGCTACTTCTACTGCACTCCAACACTTCGACACAATCACTTCAGCGGCTTCCTTCAACACTTCCACATTTCAGCCTCTGCTCATCTTGAACTCAACCCAGTTAGGGTTCCTAACATTCTTCCCTCCTTAGAGCACCTTGCCCACAAGGTGCCGTTATTCTTCAACACTTTCTTTGTAGTTGAGGCAAGTTTCTTGTCTAAATTTTCTTGAATATTGAAAATTAATCTTGAAATATAGTAGATTAATTGTAGAGTGTAATGTAGATGATTGGAATGGTGAGAAGGTAGGCTGAAAATGGAAGAAATAGTCATAAGATTCTTAATGACATTGGTACAGAGGAAATTCGAGGTTTCCCACTCCTCCCAGAAGGCAATACAAACAAAACAGAATATTTTTTCTCCCACTCATTACACTTATTTTTCCACCAATTCCATCCCCATGAATCATTCTGATTATTCCCCCATCCATTATCTTCCGTGGCCTCATTACTCTGACCATAATTATGTTCCCAAGGATTAGTGTTGTTATCCACGACGTGGTTCAATTCCCATATCCGGAATGCTCAGCCAAGTCAGTGGTTTCTCTTGAGTCCTCTTCAGCTTCTCCCAATCCAGTGTAAGAAAATGACGAGCAGCGAATCACCCAGAACCACGGCCTCCTCATATCCATCTTCATTGAAAAGAGCCATGGGTTTCTGTACCAAGTCCAAAAACAATTCCGTATCTATGCTGGGGTTCCATTCTACTTCTTCACTATAAATATTCGGATCAGGCAATGATATGTCACAGGGAAGGCTATTAATGATATTACACTTCTTGGTTTCCACGAGTCTTTTCCATGGAACTGAGCCAATTAATGAGCATAATTTCTTTTCCCATGGAGGCAAAGATGACTGCCAAGTATCCCTAAAATTTTCAGCAAGGATAATTTCCACCAGAACAATTTTAAAGACCGTGTCGTGCATCTCTGCAGACGATTGGATATGGTATTAGGCAGGGGAAGCTGTATTACTTGGACCTGGTGTCAACGAGTTCAAGTGAGTTACGACAAGCCTTGACAGTGGATGGCTCTGAGGGTGAGAAAAAGAAATCTGAAATCTGGCTATGGCATTGGCGTCTGGGGCATGCTTCCTTTGGTTATCTGAAAAAATTACTTCCTAGTTTATTTGCTAAATTTGATATTTCTAGTTTCCGGTGTGATGTTTGTGAACTGGCAAAGAGTCATCGTGCTTCATTTCAGTTATGTTTGAATAAAAGTCCACTCCCTTTTATGGTTATACTTCTGATGTCTGTGGTCCATCCAAAGTTACTACTTTGAGTGGATCACGTTGATTTGTTACTTTTATTGATGACTGTACCAGGATGACCTGGTTGTACTTGATGACATCCAAAGGTGAAGTGTATTTGTTATTTCAGAAGTTTCATAAAATGGTTGATACTCAGTATAATGCACAGATTCAGGTTCTATGCAGTGACAATGGTGGAGAATATAAGAATTCTGAACTTCAGCAGTATTTGGAAACACACAGAATTATTCATCAAACTACTTGTTCCAATACACCCCAGCAGAACGGGGTTGCAGAGCGAAAAAATCGACACTTGTTGGAGGTTGTTCATGCATCACTAATAGAAGCTCATATGCCATTATCCTATTGGGGAGAAGCACTTAACTCTGCAGCATATTTAATCAATTGGGTGCCCTCCAGCTCTATTGACTTCCGGACATCATTCCAAGCTCTTAGTGATGCAGTTGTAGCACCAACAGTCCCAAATTGGCCTCCTCATATCTTTGGGTGTGTAGCATTTGTGCACCTTCATAAACATCACTGCAACAAGTTGACTCCTCTAGTGCTGCGATGTGTTTTTCTCGGATATGCTAATCATCAAAAGGGGTATAGATGCTATCATCCTCCAACTCAACAAATGTTTATCACAATGGATGTTGTTTTCCATGTGGACTCAATGTATTTTTCCTCTGAGCCTGAACTTCAGGGAGAGTACCAGAAGGAAATTCAGACTCTAGATTATGATGTTCTAAACTATAATTATCACCCTTCTGAGGAAAGCGAATCCCCTGAATCTGGTAACCAGGATGTGGGCAACTTGGATCTAAGTGGTATAACCTTGGATTCCAGTGGTGACAACTCACAAGCTGGACCAGTCAATCATGAAGATTAGAACGTTATTTATTGCAGGGAATGGGTGCTTGGAAATCAAGAAGATTTGATCAAGGATATTACTGCTGAGTAGCAACCAGAGAATGGTGATAAGTTACTTTCTTGTGAACACTTTTGAAATCTAATTTGTTAGATACAATGTTTTTCCTAAATATTCTTGTTCATTAAAAAAATCCCAGAAAGAGTTGGTTCATTTGTATGGTGAACCATCTTCTCTTCCTAACTCTTAAGGTTGCTATGGTATGACATAATATTGGAGAAAAAGTGCTTGGGATTTCTGAACTATACAATTGAACTTTAAAGGTACACCAGAAGTTACTAAATTCTGCAGATACTGAGAAAAACTCCCATGATTAGACTAGGAAACATGAATGGTGCTTCTGCATGATGTCAGCCGTTCAACTTAATGTGAAATGATTTGGAAGGTATTTTGCCAAGAGCAAATATGAACTTTAGAGCACGATCATCTATGACCCTTCAATGTTGTTTTGTTGCGAGCATGGCTTGAGAACAAGAAGACATGACCTAAATGAAAGAGAAAAATTGACAGTTTAATTTGCCAAAGAAAATAGATTTGGTTTTTCCAGAACTTGATATTTTCTTTAGCTTTATCAGTGACAGACAGAGACTCAACTTCAAACCTATATTTACAGTATCCACTCTTAGGTAAACTAGAAAGCATGGCATGTTCGAGGTATGTTGCCTTTATCACACACTTGACATAAAAGGTTACCTACCACTTTCACTGACAAAAGACCATAATGCAGGACTTTTCCTTTGTCTTGGGCGGGAAAGATTTGAAGCATCATTGAAGGATGTACATGATATTTAGGAGTTATATAATACTTGAAGCATGCTCTTGCCTTTTTTCCCCATCAGTGTCTGTAATTTTTTTTATCAATATAATCTAGCAAGAACTTGTCCTTCTTTGGATCTTACCTTATACTTTGCTCTAAATTCACCTATTGCATCGTCTGCCTCAATGATGGCATTTTTTTTATCTCATCTGTATTCCGATCGAAGGTTAAACTTTCATAAAGCAGGCATTGCTTTCACATAAGAAATGGGCTCAGGCTGCGATACGATAACTAAAACGATTCAGGGGACCTTGTAAGGGTGATATACAGGCAATCAGATCAGTTCGATCTATTTCTTCATCTTCCCATGAATTGTATGCTTGTAAAAAAAGGGGCAGGATTTTCTCAACTCCAATCGACTAGGCTAATTATGTTGATTCTTTTACCATATCTGGAAATACCAATACTCATTGATTCCTTATTAACACCATTTCGAATACATATGGCACATTCTTTGAGTGCCAAGTTTAAGTTTGCGTTTTCCAACCTCAGCAGTTCCATTGTATACATACTAAATTAGCCTGACAAACTCAAGAACCTTTCTGCAAGTAGGTAATCACATGCAAGCAGGGTTTAGTTACAGCAACTGTACTTGTGCATCTGAAAATGATGGCATATTCTGAGTTTCATTGCATGCTGCAGTTTATTGTCTGGCATGGCACTGTCTCGTTATCTGTATTGAGTTCCCTTTGTATGTGATCTGTTCAGTGTGGTTACTGGCATTGGTGCTCTTTCAAAGTGTCATAATTTGAGTTCAGACTGGAATTGTAGCCATGGATAAATCCTGTTTTTGAATGACCGGAAAGGCTTAATACAAGTTTGAACGAAAGAGCTGGTCAATGGATTTTGTCAGCACTAAACTCAGAATTGAATGTTGCTAAATGTATTAGGGAATACTCAATACAGGTCATGGAATGATTTTGTGTATTGACTTTTTATAGGATGTCAAATTGTCTTCAAATTTGTGCCAAGAAAATGTAGAAAAGCAAACCCATTTGACCTTGGAAAGGCCTTTCACACCAATTTATAAGCAATTTATATACTCAATACTTTTCTTCAGGAGTATCTCTGTTCTTTTCTGCAAGGGATCCAGATTTGCTCCTTTTATTTTTACTATTACTGTTAAAGAGAACAACTCAGTAAAGCTTGACTCTCTCTCTCTACAAATGAACGAATTATATTAAATCATACAGTGAGTATAAAGGATGTTTGAATGTAAGATTACTTTCTTTCTTTTTTAACAATATTTACATCGAGATTAAAAGAAAAATTGAGAAACTTTTGAAAAAACTATGGCCTTAAAAATCTATGGTTTTCAAAGATGAAAGCTGACTCAATGGCAAGGTAACTCTTTATAGTCATTGGCACATGCATTAACATATATGAAGGAAACATCAAAACCCCAAAATCTTCTTTTCTTTATATCATCATAGCAAGGATGACTCTTAAAGGCACCCTTTCTCTGTAAAGAAAGAAAAAAAAAAAGAAAGGTGGGGGGAAGTGGGGATTTACCTATCAAGATTCTAGGTGGACCTCATTGCAGCAACTTAATCAAACTGGTGATGATTACTCTCGTGTCCTGTCCGTGTTTTTGTGGCCTTTTTTGACATTGTGCAGCACTAAGCCCATCTTCCAGCTGTATATTTGTGTACTTTGACATCTCAATCAGTGAGCGGAAAATGATTTACAAATTGTATTTTTTTATAATACTTAATATATAAAGTAAGACTACATATGTATAGGATATCGTAAATATTACGTAATTATTATAAAAATCTTATATTTATTTATTTTTTTTTAAATTAAGTAACGTTTATGTTTTAAATAAGTATTTTTATGTGAGCCATTTTTTTAATCTGTCTTTGAATTGAGCTAATTAGTTTCAAATGCAATTCAGATAGTGAGATAAGATAAAATAATTTTAAATAAAAGTTAAAAATTAAATTAAATATTATAATAATATTATGTTTTAATATCATTATTATTTTAAAATTAAAAAAAATTAAATTATTTTATATATTTTATATAAAAATTTAAAAAAATTAAAATAATAAAATAAAATAGAAATACTTTTACTGTTCAAACAAAACAGAACTTTATAACTTAACGTGTTTTAAACTTTTCACATGTTAGTGATAGGTGAGCACTAACAAATATTTAAATATTGATCTATCAATTTTGTAGATCCTTTACCACCCAACACCCCCTCACCTCCCTCCCCCTTCTCTCTCATGCTTTTGTTTCAATCAATGTGATTCAAAAGTTCATCCACCAATTATCTGAAAAACGAAGATTATATATCCCATCCTATCCATAGGTTTTGACTTTTGATCATTTATAAAACAAAATTAGAGTAAAATAAAATCTCTAATCTTTTTTTTTTTTTTTTAAATAAGATAATGCTAGGGATTCCGTTAAAACATCCCGCTTAATTTTTTTACAGAAAGATTAAGAAAATTATGTTTAATTATATTGTAAATTTTATTCATTTTCTCAAAATATTTAAAAGTGTTAAAAAAATGATATGAAAAAAAATAAAAAAAATACTTTTAAATATGTTTTTCAAATATTTTTTTAACACTTTTAAATATTTTAAAAAATTGAATAAAATTCACAATATAATTAAACATAATTTTCTTAATCTTTCTGTAAAAAAAATTTCAAAAAAATTAAAAATTGAGCGGGACAAATGAACAAGATCTCCCAGCGGGATTCCTATCATTTTCCTTTAAAATATATAATGGTTTTAGGTTTTCAAGTTTTATTAAGTGAAAAGTCTTCGTAATTCACTAGGAGCCGTGTAAATGTAATTGAAGTTTAGATAGTAAATTTAGATAAAAGTTGAATAAAATATTATTTTTTAATATTATTATTATTATTAAATTTTAAAAATATTGATTTGTTTATTATATTTTTTATAAAAATTTAAAAAAATTATAATGATAAAATAGAGTAAGTTGAGATCAACTCTGAATTCAAACAGTTTCGTAATAAAAGTGGCACAAGAATCACAACTTTGAAAAAACACCCACATTACCCTACAAGTTTAGCCTAACATTACCTTTTATCTCGTGTAGGTAGATTTGGATGGTGAGATAAGAATTTTTAATTTGAAATGAAAGTTGAAAGTTAAATAAAATATTATTTTTTAATATTATTATTATTTTAAAATTTAAAAAAGTTGAATTGAGATTTGAAAAAATTAAATTGTTTATTATATTTTATATAGAAATTTTAAAAAATTATAATAATGAGATAAAATGAGAATCTTTTCAAACACTCTAAAAAAACAAAAAATACAAAGCCTTGTCCCAAACCAACATGAGCGTTGCTCATTTTGCAAAGCTCCATCACAATTCACAAGTTTCACTGTCACATGTCAAATTTATCATATTCATGAATAAAAGGGAGATTCCATTTTCATGGTATGAAAATATTAGACCTCACCCGTCTTATTCACAACCAACAGTGTGCTACTATGATTATTTAGAAAAACTAATTTCTTAACTATATTTAGCTTATAAGGTTACGTTTAGATGTCGAGATGGTTTTCAATAATCGGTAAATAGTAATAAAAATTAATAAATATCTTATGACTAGTAATAAATTTTCATTTGAAAACCAAATCCAAATACTAAAATTAGATAGTGGAATAAAAAATTAAAGTTAACAGAGAGAGATGGTAACCTTCAAGAACATGATCTTCGGGTCCAATAGAGGAATCAATGTAGATGTCACAGACAACTCATGGATTTCACCAATCCAAGCTCTCATACCAGACAGATACGAACAAGGTAAAAAGAAAAAGGCTCATCACCAGTACAAGAAGACCCCCGAGGCCTTGTATTCTACAAAACATGTCGTGGTTATTGGGAAAAATACATGAATGAAACAGTGCCCTTTTTCCAATCCCAAAAATGACGTCGTTTCAATAAAGAAGTCTGCCACATCAATTGCCATATGTGCTGTTTGTGCGCTGACTACTTCTACCAATTGCAGCTAATATTTTTTATGAAAATATTAGACCTCACCCATCTTATTCACAATCAACAGTTTGCTACTATGATTACTTAGAAAAACCAATTTCTTAACGATATTTAGTTTATAAAGTTATATTTGGCTGTCGAGATGGTTTCTAATAATAGGTGAATAGTAATAAAAAAAAATATATATCTTATGAATAGTAATAAATTTTCATTTCAAACTCCTTCACTTACCAAACACAGCCTAAGATTTATGAGAAATAATATATGTGAATCAATTTTGATGATTAGATAGTGATTGAAAAAGAATATAAAAAATAATAATTTTATATGTAAATTGATGGATCTAATAGTTTGGGTACCAAAAAAGGCAATGGTTTGTGGTCCAAAATATTATTTTCCTTTCATATACGCATGGAGGAAGGATAGAAAAATAATAAAAATAATAATTATAATCGTGATTGTGTAAGTATTGCATAATTAATTTAAAAAAATAAAATAAATATGTGATCTATATAAAAAAAAATTAATTTATTTAATAATAGGTCATACGCTTTTTCAAAATAACTATACAATATTTATATATTTTATAATTATATATAGCATTATTCGAAAAAAAAATCACATTTTGTTTGAATTAATTTCAAAAACCATTCGGTACATTTGGTTTGAGCCTTTTTTTTTTTTTCCCCTTCTTTTTTTCTTTTTTAAAAAAAAAAAAAACAAAAAACAAAATGCTATAATTTGTATAGCAAATAACATTTTCCTGGAAAAAAAAAAAAAAAAAGGACTTTAGATTTATAAGCAGATTACCTGACTACCTGCACAATGTACAGCAGCACATGCACCTTGTAATGGTCAATGACAATAAATTACATTGCAAATAAATAAATCAAAGAAATGTTTTAATTATAAAAAAAATAAGTTTGTAACTTCACTTAATTTAATATAATATATTAAATTATAAAATTATTTTTATTATAAAATATATATAATATATCATATAAAATCATATTAATTTGTATATATATTTTTATAAAGAAAAATTCTATTCACCATATTGTTCGAGTTGAGAGAAAAAAAAAGATGAAAAACACTTAATGGTATAAAGAATTAGCAACAGGCGCTACAAATTGCAACTTATCCAGCATGTGGGCAAGCAAACACCTGGCTAGTAAGTCCCAGAGCGAGGTAGAGATAAGTACATCATTTCACTAAAGATAAGCCCTAACAGGCTATCGAGAGAAGATGAGAATGAGGAGCCGCAGAGGTCAATGACTTTGATAAGATAAAGAGTCACTCGCCAAAAGATCTAACCTGAATTATGCTCCTGGTAGACATTCACTATTATCATATTTTCATTATACTATATAAGATATGATATATTTATCACTATTTAATAATTTTTTATTATTAAATAATAATAAATATGTTATATCTTACATAATAAGATAAAAGTGAAAAGAAAGTATGGTGTAAAGATGTGGGACATTTATACATGTGACGCACAACCATCCCATTTTTAATGATCATTTTATAAAATCTTATTTATAGCTATCACAATTAAATTATGTTAGTACTAAATAATGGTCAGATTATTAGAAGGGTAATGATAGACCAATAACCTATTTATAATTTATAAATAACTTCAAATATAATAATATTTTTTTATTATATTAAAAGATATCAAATCATAAAAAAATTAAAATAATATTAATTTATTACATAATAGTATACAAGTTATTAATCAAAGCTTATCATTTTTCTTATTAGAAAATACTGAAAATAACACTTAGAAAATAATTGTACGATCATAATTTTTTTCGTCCAAATATCATTTTCAAGCAATATACGCCAAAACGCATCCGAGGCGTCAACGTCAGCAGCGGGACCAATCCAGTCGATGAAAGTCAGCTTGCTTCAGATTGATAGGGACTTTCGATCTATCTAGTCTTTATTTTATTTTACTTTTATAAATTTTTACAGTAAATAATTATTTTTTTTAAGTTTAAAAACATAATATTATTAAAAAATAATATTTTTATAATATTTAATTAAAATTTTAATTTTCATCTCAACTCATATTATTTTAACTCACTATCCAAATCTCTTTTTAGAAGCTGAAATACCCGTATTTATTTTTTCTTCGCAAAATAAAAGCGTGAGCAACCAACATAACAACTCTTATTGAGCGTAAGCCATGATCATAAGACCCTCTTCTCGTTACAGAATATTTGATTTGAGTCATAACCATTGCCTAAGAATGAGTTAAAGTGACCAGTTGGTCTAAATATCATCTCATGATAAAAAAGTTAGGTTTTATTACTGTAAGTGATTTTAACTTATATTTTGACTTAAACTCTTAATCTTATAATCATGAAAAACCAATCCGTATAAATTGAGTTATTATTTTAGTGGGGCGTGCTAAAGATACCGCTAGAGGCTCTCGCTAGATTTAAAAATATATTTTAAAAAATAAAAAATTCATAATAATATTAAATAATTTTTTTAATCACTTAAAAAAAAAATACCTCCCAACGGAATCCCCGAAAGCATTATTCTTAGGAAAGTATAGTTATAAATATAATTATGTACTAATCTATATATTAATATAATGTGATTAGTTAAAAAGTAAATTTTATTAAAAATAATATTAATTTAAATTTTAAATATAAATAAATTAATATTAATACATAAATTAATACGCGACTATATTTTTACGTAACAAAAGTCTTATTCTTATTTTAGCGGTGAATATCCGTATCCATCGTTATCGTGCTTTAGCTAGCCTTTCCAAAAATTAAAATTAAAATAATAATAATAATAATAAAAAATACTTTCTGCGTAGCTGTCCATATCCAAAGGTAGGGTTCTGTAAAGAGTTCACCTTTTACCTTTTTCAAGCAAGAAATTATTACGGTGTGATGTGTTGTGTCACAATCCAAATTAGCCTCACAATTATGTATCGAAAACTTACTTTTTATTATTATATCTATGTGCACTATTCCTTTTGGGAAATCATTAGCATACTCATGAAACTCATTTACTGTATTATTAATCAAAAGATGCTTTATGTTTTGGATCAATTTCATGTTTTATTTGTGTTGAATTTGCAAGTTGTGCAAAACTTATTAGATTAGGTATTTGTAAAGCCGTATTTAGATTATATAAGAGACAATTCTATCCACCTTAGCATTAGAAATCATCAATATATATTGATAGGAAAATATTATAACCACAAATGAATTATATAAAAGTAAATTTATAAACTGATATAGTTTGATATGATATATTATAATGTAAAGTTGTTTTTATTATAAAATAGATCTAACAGATTCTAAGATTTATTTTGTGTAATCTTTTTATGTCTGTAGCAGACAATATTAAAAAAGAAACAATTGGTACAAATGATAGGTACACTTTTTCGATGTAATGAGTTCTATCTAGTGAATGCAAAAATTGCATTGCACTACTAATTGGGTTACTTTTGTATAACAAAGGGTGTATTCTAAGGGGTCAAACCAGAGCTTGAATTGAGTTTTGGTGTATTCTAAGGGGTCAAACCAGAGCTTGAATTGAGTTTTGTTTGCTTGATATTGTATTTTACTAGAGAACCAAAATCTTGATGATGGTTGATTAATTTTAGGAAGTTTGTCCTGATCAATCTGTCTAGAAATTTTTTAACAAAGTCAAGAACCAAAATTGAAATCGAGAAAATTCTCATCGAAATCTTGAACCATGAATACCAACATCTTGCCAAAATGTGAATGAGAAAATGAATAACAAATAAAACATATAAATTCAATAAAAATAGTGTAAGGGGATTTTCCCTTCTCGTATAGTGAGCCCATAAGGAACCTTGTGGGGAAATGGGGAAAAAGCCCAATCAGGTCCAACAACCCTCCTCTAAAAAGAGTCACTAGACCTACTGAGTACTCACCCATGAGCAAAACCAACCCGTGAAGCAACCCTCATGTGGGAAAGACAGATGGTAGGGGCAAATGGGACTCATTGCCCTAACAGTCCCCAATGATACCTAATCCTCGGGAACCTATATAAGCAGGTGGGTGAGAGATGTGGGGACCCTCAATCTCTTGACAGTAGGTATGGAGATGCTTGATAATGAACATCGGCATGATAAGGTGAGTCAGAGAGCCATGCTGCATTAATGGCGCTGCTCCACAAACACTATGCCCCATTCATGGGGCCACCCAAGGAGCCACGCCGCATTAAAGAATTTTGACTAAGTAAACAATTAAAGTGACATAAACTCTCTGAGACAATGTATGAGTTGTCCTTACCTAAAAACCTAGTATAAAAGGTTAACTCTCAGGTACAAAGAACTCTATGATTTTTCTAAGCTCGTACATAAACTACTAAGAAGATAAACTGACTTAAACAATGAAAATTTTCTGACCTCCACCAATGCTCTTCACTCTCTGTGTATTTTTATGTGTAGGTACGAAAACCAATACCCAAGTTGTTGGAATCTGGTCTAAAAGTATACGAAATAAGACATTAACAAATAGAAAAAAATTACTAATTGATAAAGAGAAAAGGCCATAGTTCTTGTTGATCAAGAGGAGATGATCTATCCATCAAATCACATTTAGAAGTTGAGAAAATGAGAAAGTCATAGATGTGGTGTTGTAAGAAGGGAATAAGAGATGAGAAAAAAGAAACTAAAAGAGAGTGGTTTGGACACTGAGTTGAGATGAAATTATTTGAGGTGAAAGTTGAATAATATATTATTATAATATTATTTTTTAATATTATTATTATTTTAGAATTTAAAAAGTTGAATTGTTTATTATATTTTGTGTGAAAATTTTAAAAAATTATAATGATTAGATGAAATGAATACGAATACCTTTTGTATCCAAACCAGGCAACTATTGCGTTTGGATTAGAGTGAAGTTTAACATAATTGTTTGGTAGGAACCAATTAAAGTCAAAGTTAAAATAAGCCCCCACTTGATACTTAGGGCTCGTTTGTATATTAAGAATATATCTGAATATCTGTAAATAGTAATAAAATAATGAATAGTTTATAAATAATAATAAAATAGTTTGAAAATATTTAAGAATAATTGTGTTTCCAAACGTGCTTTTAGAATATCCCAGTACATCTATAAATAGTAGTTAAAAATCAACTCCAACACCATTTTTAAGTTAGAAAATGAATTTTCTACATTTAAAAATCTACATCAAGAAATAATAGAAGTTTCATCCTAACTTTTAAAAAAGATGTGTTTGGATCTTCAAAAACGAACCATGCAACCCTGAAACACCAGGTCAGCTCAACCATACATAAATACAAGATCAAAATCATCTAATTTGTTTTATTATTGGAATTTAGTTGAAATGAGTCTCATATTATTTGTAATTTGGTACCCAAAGTTGAAGTTTCATTCGATCGGTGAAATGCAATGCTCCTTAATTTGTTGCCACAAGAGTGGGAAAGAATAAAAATAACTTATTTATTTAATTCTTACAAATCTTCACTTCCAATGGATTTTGCGCATGTATTGTGGTGTTTCACTTTTCTTTTCTTTAGCGTATTTGAGATATTTGAGTAATGTTATATATAAATTTAAAGTTTACATGTATGTGCAAATATTTTGAAAAGAGTAACATCGAGTAAGATTTTTCATGAAGACCATACTCAAAAGGTTTTCATTGAATCTGTATATCTTGTGCTTATACAAATCATTTCTCAAGCTATAGGGACATAGAATTAGAAAATTATTTGTGGGCAAACCTCGCATTGGTCATTGAGAAAAAATGAGACTCATATTAAAGAACGAACTTACTTGAAATGGATTATACTTTTTCCAAAGCGGTGGTGTAAAACTGAGATTTACACCCTTCGATGAAACACAACCACATCAATAATTTGATTTTGTTATCGTGGATGCAATTGCAATGGAGCAAATAGTATGTGTATGAAAATGTTGAAGTCGATAGCTCAAGCTCTCTCCCTCATTACTCACTCTCACTCTCTCTCTCTCTCAAGTCCAGCCCGTCGATCATTGAGAGAGAGAGAGATTCGGGAATTGGGGAGAGAGAGAAATCAATGAAGAATTAGGATTGAGGGGAGAGAGATTGACGAAAAATTGGAGTTTATGAGAGAGAGATGAGGGAGAGAGCGATTAAGGGGAAAATAACATTGGTATTATTTGGCATCTGCGTCTACAGTAAGCTTATGAAATTGCCGACATGTCTCTCTCTCATTGGACGGTGTAAATCTTAATTTTACACCACGTTTAGGTTTAAAGTTTCTTTTTTTCGTAAGGTGGATAGTCTACACGCATATATTATTAATAGAAAATAATATTATATATGAAAATATTAGACTTCACCCATCTTATTTACAACCAACAGTATGCTACTATGATTACTTAGAAAAACTGATTTCTTAACGATATTTAGTTTATAAGGCTACGTTTGGATGTCAGATGGTTTCTAATAATCGGTGAATAATAATAAAGAAAATAATAAATATCTTATGAATAGTAATAAATTTTCATTTCAAACTCCTTCATTTACCAAACACAGCTTAAGATTTATGAGAAATAATATATGTGAAGCAATTTTGATGATTAGATAGTGATGGAGAAAGAATATAAAAAATAATAATTTTATATGTAAATTGATGGATCTAATAGTTTGGGTAGCAATGGTTTGTGGTCCAAAATATTCTTTTCCTTTCATACACGCATGGAGGAAGGATAGGAAAATAATAAAAATGATAATTATAATCGTAATTGTGTAAGTACTGCATAATTAATTTAAAAATAAATAAATAACTATGTGATCTATATGAAAAATAATAATTTCTTTAATAATAGGTCATACTCTTTTTCAGAATGATTATACAATACTTATATATTTCATGATTATATGTAGTATTACTCGACAAAATATATATATATCACATTTTGTTTGAAATAATTTCATAAACCGTTTGGTACATTTTTCAACTCCTTAGAACATTGGTAATGAGTTATTTATCTTCATTTTTATATTTGAATTTAAAGAATATGTCCTTAAAATGGTCTGTATTGGTTTATTCATATGTATAATTATAAATAATTATGTACAGTTCTTATTCAAAGATTAAGACTTCATTTTTTTTCTTCAAACTATATTTTTATTATTTTTTCTTTTTCCTCCCAGCTTTCTTTTTTCTCTTCTCTCTCTTTATTATTTTATTATTTAATCAAAAAATATATAATCTAACGTAGAAAATTTTTTTCATATTCAAAAATAATATTTAAAAGATATAATTTTATATATAAAGATAAAGAATCTATTATTAATGCTCTTAATAGCTAGCATTTTCGAGAGCTTGCGCTGAGTTTGGTTTGAGAATTTTTTTTCTCTTTTTCTTTTTTTTTTCTTTTAAAAAAAACAAAATGCGATAATTTGTAAAGCAAATTAAATTTCCTTGAAATATAAAAATAAAAAAGGACTTTGGAGTTATAAGTAGATTACCAGACTACCCGCACAATGTACAGCAGCACATGCACCTCTGTAATGACAATCAATTACATGGAAACTAAATAAATCATAGAAATGTTTTAATTATAAAAAAAAAAATAAGTTTATAACTTCACTTAATTTAATATAATATATTAAATTATAAAATTATTTTTATTATAAAACATATATAATATATCATATAAAATTATATTAATTTGTAGATATATTTTTATAAAAAAAAAATTCTATTCATCATATTGTTCGAGTTGAGAGAAAAAAAAAAGAGATGAAAAACACTCAGTGGTCTAAAGAATTAGCAACAGGTGCTACAAATTGCAACTTATCCAGCATGTGGGCAAGCAAACACCTGGCTAGTAAGTCCCAGAGCGAGGTAGAGATAAGTACATCATTTCACTAAAGATAAGCCCTAACAGGCTATCAAGAGAAGATGAGAATGAGAAGCCGCAGAGGTCAATGACTTTGACAACATAAAGAGTCACTCGCCAAAAGATCTAACTTGAATCATGCTCCCGGTAGAGTGTAGACATTCACTGCTATCATATTTTCATTACGTTATATAAGATATGATATATTTATTATTATTTAATAATTTTTTATTATTAAATAATAATAAATATGTTATATCTTACCTAATATGATAAAAGTGAAAAGAAAATATGGTGTAAAGATGTGGGACATTTATACGTGTGACGCACAACCATCCAATTTTTAATGATCATTTTATAAAATCTTATTTATAGTTATCACAATTAAATTATGTTAGTACTAAATAATGGTCAGATTATTAGAAGGGTAATGATAGACCAACAACTTATTCATAATTTATAAATAACTTCAAATATAATAATTTTTTTATTATATTAAAAGATATCAAATCATAAAAAAATTAAAATAATATTAATTTATTACATAATAGTATACAAGTTATTAATCAAAGCCTATCATTTTTCTTATTAGAAAATGCTCAAAATAACACTTAGAAAATAATTGTACGATCATAATTTTTTTCTTCCAAATATCATTTTCAAGCAATAACGCCAAAACGCATCCGAGGCGTCAACGTCAGCAGCGGGACCAATCCAGTCGATGAAAGTCAGCTTGCTTCAGATTGATAGGGACTTTCGATCTATCTAGTCTTTATTTCATTTTACTTTTATAAATTTTTACAGTAAATAATTTTTTTTTTAAGTTTAATATTTTTATAATATTTAATTAAAATTTTAATTTTTATCTCAACTTATATTATTTTAACTCACTGTCCAAATCTCTTTTTAGAAACTGAAATATCCGTATTTATTTTTTCTTTACAAAATAAGAGCGTTAGCAACCAATATAACAATTCTTATTGAGCGTAAGCAATGATCATAGGATCCTCTTCTGAATCATAGCCATTGCCTAAGAATGAGTTAAAGTGACTAGCTAGTCTAAATAGGGCTTTGTTACATACAGTCAGCAAATACAGTCGGCGTGCAGTCGGCTATACAGAATGAATAAAAAAAATTATAATTTTTTTTTATATTCAGGGAGACCTACATGAATAAAAAAAGTTATAAAAATAATTTTTTTTATATAGGTTCCGTATTAATTTACTTTTTTACAACCGACTGTATGTACCGACTGCAAAAAATATTTCTCGTCTAAATATCATCTCATGATACAAAAGTCAAATTTTATCACTGTAAGTGATTTTAATTTATATTTGACTTAAAGTCTTAACCCTATAATCATAAAATACCAATTCGTATAAATTGAGTTATTATTTTAGGGGTGTGCTAGAGACATCGTTGGAGACTCTTGTTAGACTTAAGAAAATATTTTAAAAAATAAAAAATTTATAATAATATTAAATAATTTTTTCTTAATCACTTAAAAAAAATACCTCCCAACGGAATCCCCCACGAAAGATGTAGCATTATTCTTATGGAAAATGATAGGGCCACCGCTGGTGGCTCCCGCTGGGGCCATCGCTGGTCCTATTTTTTTTTTAATTTTTTTTTCTTAATGATTAAGTAATTTTTTTATAATATTATTATAATTTTTTTATATTTTTTTAAAATGTTTAAAAGTATTAAAAAATAATTTAAAAAAAAAAACAAAAAGACAAAAAATTTTTTGAGTGACTCCGGGAGCCACCAACGGTGCTGTAGCACCGTCCTATTCTTATTTTAGCGGGGAATATCCGCATCCATCGTTATCGTGCTTTTGCTAGCCCTTGCAAAAATTAAAATA
This sequence comes from Carya illinoinensis, assembly GCF_018687715.1. Lineage (NCBI taxonomy): Eukaryota > Viridiplantae > Streptophyta > Magnoliopsida > Fagales > Juglandaceae > Carya > Carya illinoinensis. The sequence continues at coordinate 16,097,021 of NC_056766.1, read as the reverse complement.
AAAATAAAAATAATAATAATAATAATAAAATACTTTCTGCGTAGCTGTCAATATCCAAAGGTAGGGTTCTGCAAAGAGTTTACCTTTTACCTTTTTCAAGCAAGAAATTATTACAGTGTGATGTGTTGTGTCACAGTCCAAATTAGTCTCACAATTATGCATCGGAAAACTTACTTTTTATTATCATATCTATGTGCACTATTCCTTTTGGGAAATCATTAGTGTACTCATGAAACTCATTTACTGTATTATTAATCAAAAGATGCTTTATGTTTTGGATCAATTTCATGTTTTATTTTTGTTGAATTTGCAAGTTGTGCAAAAATTATTATATTAGGTATTTGTAAAGCCGTATTTAGATTATATAAGAGACAATTCTATCCACCTTAGCATTAGAAATCATCAATATATATTGATAGGAAAATATTATAACTACAAATAAATTATATAAAAGCAAATTTATAAACTGATATAGTTTGATGTGATATATTAAAATGTAAAGTTGTTTTTATTATAAAGTAGATCTAACAGATTCTAAGATTTATTTTATGTAATTTTTTTGTATTTGTAACAGTTCTCTATTTTTTTTCATTTTTTAAAAAATATTTTATATGTATGCTATTCTAAAAGAAAAAACAAAAAATAAAACACACAATATTAAAAAAGAAGCAATTGGTACAAGTGATAGGTACACTTTTTGGATGTAATGAGTTCTATCTAGTGAATGCACAAATTGCATTGCACTACTAATTGGGTTACTTTTGTATAACAAAGGGTGTATTCTAAGGGGTCAAACCAGAGCTTGAATTGAGTTTTGGTGTATTCTAAGGGGTCAAACCAGAGCTTGAATTAAGTTTTGTTTGCTTGATATTGTATTTACTAGAGAACCAAAATCTTGATGATGGTTGATTAATTTTAGGAAGTTTGTCCTGATCAATCTTTCTAGAAATTTTTTAACAAAGTCAAGAACCAAAATTGAAATCGAGAAAATTCTCATTGAAATCTTGAACCATGAATACCAACATCATGCCAAAATGTGAATGAGAAAATGAATAACAAATAAAACATATAAATTCAATAAAAATAGTATAAGGGGATTTTCCCTTCTCGTATAGTGAGCCCACAAGGAACCTTGTGGGGGAAATGGGAAAAAGCTCAATTAGGTCCAACAACCTTCCTCTAACTCCTCTAAAAGGAGTCACTAGACCTACACTGAGTACTCGGCCCATGAGCAAAACCAACCCGTGAAGCAACCCTCATGTGGAAAAGATAGACGGTAGGGGCAAATGGGACTCACTGCCCTGACAGTCCCCAATGATACCTAATCCTTGGGAACCTATACAAGCAGGTGGGTGAGAGATGTGGGGGATCCTCAATCTCCTGACAGTAGGCATGGAGATGCTTGATAATGAACATCGGCATGATAAAGTGAGTCAGAGAGCCATGCCGCATTAATGACGCTGCTCCATAGACACTACGCCCCATTCATGGCCACCCAAGGAGCCACGCCGCATTAAAGAATTTTGACTAAGTAAACAATTAAAGTGACATAAACTCCCTGAGACAATGTATGAGTTGTCCTTACCTAAAAACCTAGTATAAAGGTTAACTCTCCGGTACAAAGAACTCTATGATTTTTCTAAGCTTGTACATAAACTACTAAGGAGATATACTGACTTAAACATCAAAAACTTTCTGGCCTCCACCAAGGTTCCTCACTCTCTGTGTTTTTTTATGTGTAGGTACGAAAACCAATACCCAAGTTGTTGGAATCTGGCCTACAAGTATACGAAACACGACATTAACAAATAGAAAAAAAATTACTAATTGATAAAGAGAAAAGGCCATAGTTCTTGTTGATCAAGAGGAGATGATCTATCCATCAAATCACATTTAGAAGTTGAGAAAATGAGAAAGTCATAGATGTGGTGTTGTAAGAAGGGAATAAGAGATGAGAAAAAAGAAACTAAAGAGGGTGGTTTGGACACTGAGTTGAGATGAAATTATTTGAGGTGAAAGTTGAATAATATATTATTATAATATTATTTTTAATATTATTATTATTTTAGAATTTGAAAAGTTGAATTGTTTATTATATTTTGTGTAAAAATTTTAAAAAATTATAATGATTAGATAAAATGAGTAGGAATACCTTTTGTATCCAAACCAGGCAACTATTGCGTTTGGATTAGAGTGAAGTTTAACATAATTGTTTGGTAGGAACCAATTAAAGTCAAAGTTAAAATAAGCCACCACTTGATACTTAGGGCTCGTTTGTATATTAAGAATATATCTGAATATCTGTAAATAATAATAAAATAATGAATAATTTATAAATAATAGTAAAATAGTTTGAAAACATCTAAGAACAATTGTGTTTCCTAACGTGCTCTTAGAATATCCCAGTACATCTATAAATAGTAGTTAAAAATCAACTCCAACACCATTTTTAAGTTAGAAAATGAATTTTCTACATTTAAAAATCTACATCAAGAAATAATAGAAGCTGCATCCTAACTTTTAAAAAAGATGTGTTTGGATCTTCAAAAATGAACCATGCAACCCTGAAAAACCAAGCCAGCTCAACCATACATAAATACAAGATCAAAATCATCTAATTTGTTTCATTATTGGAATTTAGTTGAAATGAGTTTCATATTATTTGTAATTTGGTACCCAAAGTTGAAGTTTCATTCGATCGGTGAAATGCAAGGCTAGTGGGAAATAATAAAAATAACTTATTTATTTAATTCTTACAAATCTTCACTTCCAATGGATTTTGCGCATGTATTGTGGTGTTTCACTTTTCTTTTCTTTAGCGTATTTGAGATATTTGAGTAATGTTATATATAAATTTAAAGTTTACATGTATGTGCAAATATTTTGAAAAGAGTAACATCGAGTAAGATTTTTCATGAAGACCATACTCAAAAGGTTTTCATTGAATCTGTATATCTTGTGCTTATACAAATCATTTCTGAAGCTATAGGGACATAGAATTAGAAAATTATTTGTGGGCAAGCCTCGCACTGGTCATTGAGAAAAAATGTGACTCATATTAAAGAACTTACTTACTTGAAATGGATTATACTTTTTCCAAAGAGAGCATCTTTGAGCTGGTGGAGTAAAACTGAGATTCACACCCTTCGATGAAACACAACCACATCAATAATTTGATTTTGTTATCGTGGATGCAATTGCAATGGAGCAAATAGTATGTGTATGAAAATGTTGAAGTCGACAACTCAAGCTCTCTCCCTCATTACTCACTCTCACTCTCTCTCTCTCAAGTCCAGCCCATCGATCATTGAGAGAGAGAGATTCAGGAATTGGTGAGAGAGAAATCAATGAAGAATTAGGGTTGAGGGGAGAGAGATTGACGAAAAATTGGGATTTATGAGAGAGAGATGAGGGAAAAATAACATTGGTATTATTTGGCATCTGCATCTACAGTAAGCTTATGAAATTGCCGACATGTCTCTCTCTCATTGGACGGTGTAAATCTTAATTTTACACCACGTTTAGGTTTAAAGTTTCTTTTTTTTCGTAGAGCGGATAGTCTACATGCATATAGTATTAATAGAAAAATAATATTATATATGATTTTAGAGTGCAAGTTTTGCATATTTTATTTAGAAAAATAGATAAATAAAAAAAAAATTATTTTTTAACCAAGCTATTATTTTTAAAGTAGAAGGTGCAAAACTTGTATTTGAGTACGTGGAGCAAGATTACAATGAACATAAGTGTCATTCTGGTCCGGGTTAAATGCGTATCCGAGGTGGTAACGTTTTTCAAGTAATGGAAGAGGTTATGTACCCAAAAAAGAAAGAAACAAATTCCCTTTTTCGCTGTTTATGGAAAGCAATTAAAAATAAAAATAAATATAAATGGCTTTCGCTAGACGACAAGCACCGCCTAGTCCGACTTCATCCGACAAAGGCCATCGAACCGCTTATTCCAACACGTGTACGATCAGATCATGCTACCAGTCCAGAAGATTAGACTCGGGACTCGGGTTTATCTCCAACTCTAGTTAAAATGGTACATCTTCCTAAACTGAACCATGGTTAATAAATAAGCTTATGCTGGTTTTTAATTAGTTTTCCTCACTGTTCGTTCAAATCTTCCTTCTGTATGTATCGATAGATATAGATAGATAGATAGGTGTAAACTGTGAAGCGGCCGCCGATTGGGACCTCTGTGCTCTGCTCTACGACTCGCCGATCTGTTTGACTCGGTTTCTTATTAGGTTCTAGCTCCATCGAACAACCTAGTACTACTCTGCACGGACCATAGTTTTTTATTCAGAATTTTCTCGCAAGAGTTTCTGCTAAACAATCAGAGTTTTTTGGTCGTTTCGGACACCAGTTTTTTCGTTCGGTGCTGTGATCTGCCATGATCTTTAAATAGCGGAGTAAGTTTTTGAGAGAGCGTTTGTAACCAGAGGGTAAAAGGGTTCTTCATTTCTCTTGAGAGACGAGCTTTGAATCGAAAGTTTGACTATCTCTTTGAGGTCCGGTATTGAAAACCCTACAACGAGGAGAGTATAGCCATCTCTGTGTGTTTGATTCGTTGTAGAAGAATGGTGGAGTTGGAGAATTCCTCACCGACAGTCTCTACAGCTTCTCGAGAAGTGTCTGGTTATGAACAAACGACGCCCTTGCCAGCAGCGCCACCACTTAAGAAAAAGCGAAACCTACCTGGAATGCCCGGTAAGATTTCAAAACCCAAAAACTTCAAAAATGATTTTTTTTTTTCCTTTGTCGTGATCTTCGGAAGGTACCGGCTATTAACGTTAAGAGAAGTACCGATCACTTTTCACATCTTTGCTGCAGATCCAGAGGCTGAGGTGATTGCTTTATCCCCAAAGACTCTTCTGGCGACGAATCGATTTGTGTGTGAGATCTGCAACAAAGGGTTTCAGCGCGACCAGAACCTTCAACTTCACCGACGAGGCCATAACCTGCCATGGAAGCTCAAGCAGAGAACAAGCAAAGAGGTTCGGAAGCGGGTCTACGTGTGTCCAGAACCTTCCTGCGTTCACCACAGCCCGGGGAGAGCACTCGGAGACCTCACTGGCATAAAAAAGCACTTCTGTAGAAAGCACGGTGAGAAAAAATGGAAGTGCGAGAGGTGCTCGAAGAAGTACGCCGTTCAGTCCGATTGGAAGGCGCACATGAAGACCTGCGGTACCAGAGAGTATAAATGCGACTGCGGGACCATTTTCTCTAGGTTGTCGATCCTTTTCATTCGTTTCCCCGTCGGTCCACGAGAAAAATTTTCTGTTTTTCTTTTCTCTCTCTCGGAGACGGCGTTTGCTGACTTCCATTTGTTTGGTTTTGCTATGAATTAGGAGGGATAGTTTTATCACGCACAGAGCTTTCTGTGATGCATTGGCGGAGGAGAGTGCGAGGACCCACACCCAAGAGATTCCTAGCTCAGGGCCAAATATGAATGCTAGTGTTGTGGCTTCGTCGCCGCCACCGCCGCCGCCTCTTACTCCGACTACGACTGTGGCGTCTCCAGCTTTGTCTATTCAGAGTTCAGGTAGTTATAATAAACATACTGGTCTATATATACGCATCGTTCTCGCTGCCCAAAAGTTTGAAGATTTTTTATATTAATTGCCGGCTGCATCGGGTTTGAAACCGCTGATGTTTTTAGATTTTGCTCTTCTTTCTTTTTCGGTAGTAGAAAAATGTGTTTTTTATGCCTCTGATCAAAGTCTTGTCTGTTTATTTAAGTTAAATGCAGTAACTTCGATATCAGGCTAAACTAATGTAGATGGTGTGGAGAGATTTCTGAGAGAACAAAAGATAACTAGTGTAGCTTGTTGACTGTTAAGTCAAGGTTTAATTAATGGGTTGTTCGCGCGCGCACGTTTGGCGAGGGAGCTCAAAGATCGAAATCAGCAATGAGGTGCTTGAAAGAAAGAAAGGACGCCATAATTGCTTCTGCATTCAGTTCTTATAATAAGCCTGTTAATTAACTTGGTGTTGCCAGTTGGGGAGCTTGAACAAAATATAAAGCGAAAGAATACTTGGAAAAGTGTCTTCTTTTTCGTTTTTAATTTCTCATTTCCTCTTTTCGTACTGCATCATGAATCTTTTTATTATTGCCTTTTGATCCACTATATGGCGTGTGGTCGTTTTTATTTTTCTTTCGTGTGGTCGTTTTTATTTTTCTTTTCCTCTACTTTTCTTTTTGGCGATTTCTGATCTTTCTTTCTTCATCTCAGAACTGTCAGAAAACCCAATTGGAGTGTCTCCTGTGACCGCAACAGCGGCGTACCTAAACACCACGGCAGCCACGACCACCAGATCATCTTCCAGCTCCGGCGCCGGCGTAATTGCAAGTATATTTGCACCTTCAACCGTCACTACAATAACCCAGCAGCCTTCCTCATTCTCCAATGTTATCTGCGCCTTTTCCCGCTCAGATTGCCCCAGTACTGCTAACCCTATTGAACCCACGTCCCTTTCTCTCTCCACATCCCTCTATCTCTCCAACAATGGCTCCTCATCCATATTCGCGACTCCCAACCAAGACTATCGCCACTATGCTCCTTGCCCGCAGCCCGCGATGTCTGCAACGGCATTACTACAAAAGGCGGCTCAAATGGGCGCTGCGGCATCGAACGCATCGTTACTTCGGGGTTTTGGGTTGACAACATCATCTTCTTCCGGTCAAGATGGCAGCGCTGCGGGGTGGAATGGCCATGTGAAGACGGAGTGCAGCTCTCCATCGATGACAGACGGACTTGGGCTTAGACTCCCCTCTGGCGGCGGGAGTTCTGGTTTGACAGATCATGTGATGATGGGCGGCGGCGGCAGCTCATCTTCGCCGTTTGGGAGCCAGCCAATGACGCGGGATCTTCTGGGGCTGGGCAGAGATGGGGGTGGCACCTCCACTGGAGGTCTTTCTGCTCTGCTCACTTCCTTTGGCAGTGGCTTTGATGTTGCAGTTTCAGCTGCAGCTGCATCATTACACAACACCCAAAACAACAATTCCTGAACTCTTGACACATACTTCGAGACAGAACTAGTGTGTCTGTAAAAGTGAGAAACCGGTGTTGAATTAATATGTATATATATCACAAAAATATTCTGGTAACGGAGTCGCATGCAGTCAGGCAAAGTTAAGCTGGGTCATTGCTCTGCAGGAGTGCACCGGCCGGCTTTGTTTTGCAGTTGCAGCTCCGTTCCCCGGATATTTTTGTGATGGATCGGTTAGTCACCTGTAATTTCTGCTTAAAATAATATAGTTTAGTTAAGTTTTTGAGAACAATTTTATATAAAAAATATTCTGTATTTTCAATAAAATCTGGAAGAAGTGAATGAGAGAACGCATAGAGATTTGTTGTCGGGGGTAATTTTTTTAGTCAAAGATACGTACGTTGGTAGCACAGTTGAAATTAAATGCATGTCGTGGAAGATACGATACAATGCTATATAATTCCGTGCTGTTTTTATTAATTGTCATAATAATTAAAAGTCTTATTGCAATTATATATCATATTTTTATTTTATTTATATTTTATTATATATAATGTAGTTCATTTATTATAATTTAATAATATAAAAATATGTAATAAATAATTATTTTAAATAGATTATATTTTATTTAATAAGATGTAAATGAAACGGTAATATAATGAATCTTTTAAAGTCTTATTATATATTTAAATATAATTAATGTTTTTTAATTTATTAATTAGAAGAGTTTTGGTATATTAATGCTTGCGATGACAGGACTAAAATCCTGTCGGCCTGTCCGGATACCTAAGTCATTCTCTTATTAATTTTTCTTTTCATCTGGAAGTGGGTTCCATGATTATAAAGACGGCCAGTAGTTCGTTCACAAACTCGGAAAAGAACGCTCTCTGCGAAGTTAGGAGTACTGATGCCGGCTAGGCTTATAATTGTTCTTAGGCCCGTTTGAAATGGATATAAGCAATGTTTTATTTTATTATTATAATTTTTATATAAAATATAATAAATAATTAAAATTTTTAAAATTTAAAATTCTATTTAATTTTTAATTTTTACCTCAATTTACTGTCAAACGGTACATTAATGGCATAATTTTTCCAGGCAATTCACGTGGGCACATGCAAGTTGTGTTCAGTCTCCTTTATATAGACTTTGACGTTTCGAAAACGCTAACAGAGGAAGTAAAGCATAAGGTTTATTTATTATTATTATTATTATTATTATTATTATTTATTTTATTATATATATATATATAGATATATTTGGGAATGAAGTTTTCAAATTCCATACCTCTATTTTGGAGGCTGAGTATATTGTATTATGAACTTATTAAGTAGAACTCACTCTTGAAAATGATGTCAGATCGTAATAACCACCACGCTTTGCAACTGACGTTCATGGTGGTCCCGGTGCTAACACGGGTTGGTTGTGGTCTAGGTCTTTCCTAACCTCGGACAAACATTGCTTTAGAACCGTCGCAACTATCACAACATGGCTTTAGAATTGTGGAGTGACTTTAATATCATTTGTTATGAATCCACTAGGTAGGACTCAATTTTGATAACTGGCTTACAAAAAAAGGATGCCTAGGGGCTTATAAACTACCAACCAATCCCATATTTAGAAATATAAGATCGTAACATAATGCCAATTAGGTCACTTGCCTTTGACAATAAAGCATAAGTGCTTGTCATCTTGGAAGATGAGCAAAAGTGCACCAATGTTGCAAAGCGTAATGTGACGGTGGCCAAATTGTCGAAGACAACAAAAATTACTTGATCAACATGTGACAGTGTCGAGATAAAATGAGATAAAAGTTGAAAGTTTAATAAAATTTTATTAGAATATTATTTTTTAATATTATTATTATTTTGAGATTTGAAACAGTTGAATTGTTTATTATATTTTGTATAGTAATGATGAGATGAAATGAAATATTTTTACTATCCAAATGAAATTTTCAGTATCTCAGATAAACTGTAAATAGTAATGAATAGTTTTTAAATAATAGCATAATAATATCTAAAAATAATTGTATTTCCAAACATAATTCAGTGGCGCCACTTTACGACACGGTGATTCACATGCCATTTTCTTTTAAATTCTTACCCTTTGGTACTTAATTCATGAATTTATAAAAATTGGATTTTTTTGAATAGTTTGTACTCTTTTATTTTTTATTTTTACCTGTTAACATAGTCCAGCAGTTGCAGTATAGTCTAAATGGAAACGGCAGTTGAACAGAGGTATGAGGCCCCTGATGGAGACTGACCCAAATTGCATTTAAAGTGCTGAGTAGGCAGCTGCCCCTCTTGACCCTTGTTTTAATTGTGAACTGACTTGTGGGTTCCATAGTTTAATTGTGGGTGGGCTTTTGGCCCGATGATGGTTGCTGCCCGGCTGCAGGGCCTGCAGCCTGCTGCTATGTGCTTTCTTTATCTTATTTGACTATTTATTTATAAATAAAACTTTCTCTACAGCTATTTTTATATTATTTTTTTATATATTTTATTAATATGATTAATATATTTTTTCTATTTATAGTAGTCAAATATGATTGTTTAATAGGGTGCAAAGTGCCATTTTTCCAAAAAAAAAAAAAAAAATTGAACCTTAACAAAATTTTCAAAAGTAAATTTACAAATTGACGTGATTTGATATAGTATATTAGATTGTAAAGTTATTTTTATTATAAAATATATTTAATGTACCACATCAAGTTACGTCAATTTGTAGGATCTTTTTGTAATTGTATCGCTTTTGAAAAAAATTCAAATCTCATCCCCTATGAATTTTATATTCATTTATGCAAAACCAGCCAAAATTATACTAAAAAATTCCATCCCTTAGAAAAAAGAAAAAAAGAAAAAAAAAGCGCATACCAACCATGTGATTAAAATGGAAACAAGAATCTGCATTTTATCGCTGGCAAACTTATGTTTTATTCAGGATAAATTATTATATGTTAGAAACTTGTCACAATAGAAGACATTTTCAAAAAGATAAAACCAGAAATTTCTCAGTATTTCAGCCCTAAAATCATCACCCAAAATCAGAAAATCCTTCCATCTGAAAAAAAGAAGTTCACGATTTCACTTACCGTCTTACAGAAGATAAGTTAAGCAATGATTATTGATTCAACTTTTGTGTTTTCTAATCTTGGCCTGGTGTAAAATTAGTTCATGAGTTTTGCATGACTATCTTTTTTTTTTTTTTAAAGAAAAGGGAGGCGGGGGTGACCAACGTAGCCATAGCTACTCTCTAGGTGTGACCATGGCAGTCCTTCCTCAGTGTGAAATGTCCGATTTGATCCATACCTACTGTTCCAAGGGTGAGCTTGTCACCACAGTGCCACAAAGTATTCAGCTGATCCAAAATCCATCATATGGCCCAAAGGTCAGGTTTAATTACTACTATAAGTGGTTTCAACTTACGTACTGATTCGAATTTCTGATATTAAAGTTATGAAATATCAACTCATACCAATTAGTTGTGACTATCTTTTTACTCATTTGGATATCTGGTTTTATCATTTTACTCATAAAAAAATATTCCGTAAATTTTTCATGATATATGTTAATAAAAAAATTGGCATGGTGTGTCCTATGGCCAAAAATGACATAAATATAAATTTATTTACAATTTTTTTAAAAATAATATAAAAACTTAAAATCATTTAGAAAACTCTAAAAATATTAAAATCATGATAAATAAAGTTTTTTGTGGTGCCCTAGACAACATTCTCGGCGGGGGTATGTGATGTAATTAAGAGTGCCAACTGGTCGGCAACACCCAGAACTTCCATAATAAGCTTGCATTCTCGAGTTGAGCACATGCCAAAAGAAAAGAAAAATATCTTGTAGCGGAATAAGCAAAGGGATTAGTTAGAGATACTAAATCTATCATGGATTTGTACCAATATATCCCTCGTTAATAATATCTATATGTCATTGTCACTTATTCCCAAATAATATATTATACACTGTCATCAGTTTATCATTTATATCAAAATACAACAAACTATACATAATTTGTCATCTAACTAAAATATACATCTCAATGCTTACAATTGACTACTAATCGGAGACATGCCTATATGTCTACACCACGGATGGGGCTGGTCATTCTTCGTCGAGAAATTCCTCCTATGCTAAATCTTCATGAAGATCTATGGCTTTGGTAAATGAAAGCACGTGTGACCAACCCAATGGAACTTCTAAGAAATCTCAGTCGTTAAAACCAATGACAAAATTATTCATGAGAGACAATGGTAATGAATAAGTTTGCATTATTTCATATAAATAAATCTGTTAACGCATATATTTATGCATGGTGAGGAATCACCTTCTAAGCAGAAACACATATATTCACAGTCATGATGACGAATCATTCTCAAAATAAATATCAAGTATATAAGCATGACGTGAAACCACCATCTGAGCAAATCTCTCATATTTATAGTCATTATGAAGGTGAGAAACCACCAGCTTCTTATTAATTCACATCAACATTTTCAAATTTCATCATATAAATACTTATAGAAAATCACTCGACCTGTTCAATATACAGGGGAATCGCTCTATCTAGCCAACGTGTGAACTTATTCACCTAATCCAACCCATTTGACTCGGGGAATCACTCTTCTAGACCAAGACACAAGGATAAATACTCCAGGAGTGAAGCTATACTTACCGGCAATTTCATGGATATTTTCACATAATAGAGCAAAAAAGAGTAAAACCACTACGAGTGCTCCATGAAATTGCCGTTTACTTGTCATTTTCCATATCTTGAACATTTCTCTCTCCCAATAATCAAATCATCTTGATGCATTGAATTTTCTTACATTGAAAGAGAGTCAAGCTTTCCAGTTTCTTCTTTAAATGACTAACTACCAAGTTTAATTTCCTCGTAACATTATGAATGGACAATGTAATTGATCAGAATGTGATAGATACCCTGTATGTAGTATGATTGATGTATATAATAAGTAGTGTATGAGATTCATTAGAAAAAAGAAGTAGTGTATGAGATTAGGGGTGCTACCCGCACCATACGGTGCGGGGTAGCCCCCTCCCTGCACCCCGTTCCGCATGGTGCGGGGTTGGATTTTCCTCCCCGCCACCCGCCCCCGCATCCCCGGGGCGGGGTACCCCGTCCTGCTAGGCGGGGTGCGGGGCGGATACCCAATCCACCCTCCCTTATTTTCACTTCAAATATTAACTATATTTTATTATTTTAAAAAATTATTTCTAGATCTAAAAGTGATAAAAAATATATTTTTAGATCTAAATTGTAAATTTAAATTTTGTAAATATGATTATAATTTAAAAATTATGTAATTTTTAAATTTGCTAATACATATCTTGTGTAAGTTGTAGTGTAATAGTTTTTAAATTTGCTTTGTGAAAAAATCTAACAAATTATAATATATATATTTATATATACACAATTTGTAAAATATAAATATATATTTATATATATAAACATATATTTATGTTTTTGTATATATAAATATTTATGTTTATATATATAATATATATATAGGTGAGGGCGGGGCGGGGTTGGGCCCTCCCCGGCCCCCGCCCCCACTAGGGGGACTAGATGCGGGGCGGGGGCCCCCGCCCCAGTCCATGCTGGGCGGTGTACCCCACCCCGTCGTGCGGGGGTGGGGCGAATGGGGGCGGGGCCCCGCTGCCCACCCCTATATGAGATCACATATTGATTAGAAGTGTGAAATTCTTACTCTTTATAATGGACGTTCTAATAGGGCTCTAGTTATACAAATGACTAATCCTTTAGGAATACGGACCAACTGAGATTAGTATCTCATATGGGATGTTACAATTTGCAAATAGTATCAGAATCTATTCTAACTAAAAGTGTGAGACCTGAGTTATGCCACATACGATGGATTGACCCATATTGTTTAGAGTAATTCTACTCTTAGGCCGGTCTAGATGCATACACCACACACTAATGATATGGCAAACCGGTTTATTTGAAAAAGGTCTAATGCTTGAGAATCAAGTTCCCTCTCTGCCCTCCCTCCTCCCTCTTTCTTTGCTTTCCTCTCTTTATGCAGAATCCTTCTTCTTCCTGGCCCCTCCCTCTGCACGGTAACATTCTCAATTTCTTATAGACCTAGAACTCTAGAGGAAATGATAACAACAAAAATTTTTGGATCTTGGAGCTGCACAAGATTGCAATATCAGAAAGCAACAAATTTTAGTAAACGAGCAATATCAAGTCAAAAATGTCGATTTCTCTCTATTGAAGTTGCCTCAGTGAAAGCTTCTCTCTCTCTCTCTCTCTCTCTCTCTCTCTCTCTCTCTCTCTCTCTCTTCGCAACACTGTCGTCGGAACTCTTTTTTTCAGAGTTAGTAGTTTCTACCTAGCCCATCATCAACTCTATTGAAGTTGCTGCCTAACCATTATCTCCATTATCCTTTTTTCACTCAAGTTCTGCACTCCACTGCTTGTGTGCATTGCATTTTGTATGTGTGTGTTTGTGCTCATGCGACTCAGATTGACAAAGCATTAACATTTTAATTTAATTTTTTTCATTCAACTCTATTTGTGCTCATGCAACTCGAGCATCAACTTTCTTCGACTCAGATTGTAGAGAAATGTAGGTGTTTTCTATGTTTTATTGAAATTTTTTAGAGAGAGATTGCCATAGATAGGGAAGTTGGGTATAAAAGAGGTCTTTTATACCAGAGTAGCACAACAACATGCTGAATCTGAGTTTCTTTGGTTGATCTGAGTTGTCGATGGTGAAAGGCTGTGGCAGATGAATTGCAACACGGGGCTGAGGGGCGAATCGTGGAGGGAGAAGTGGGGAGGAGAAATTGGAATCAATAATTTGGGAAAAATGTGGAAAACGTGGAGTAGAGAAAACAAATTATTTTACTGTAGAAAAAAATAAATAAGCCAACCTACTGGTGTGTGGTGTCGGAGACTCAATAGGCCTAAGAGTAGAATTACTCTATTGTTTAAGAGGAAGAAGTTCTTTTATTTTTTATTTTTATAATAATTGCAAAGGCACTTCAATTTTACCTTGAAGTATGGATCTAGATGTGGACCAGGACCTCCCCCATAAGGCGTTACATCTCAACGCTTATTTTCAAAATTAATCATAAAACACATGATGTCCTTTCCATAGCTACAATTTGTAAATACATCATTGTTATTTCACGTCAAATGAATATTGAATGAAAGAAAAGTATTCCTATTATAAATTTATTGTAATTCTTATTGGAGGGCCGAATAGATTCTAATAAAGCATCCACGAAGGCATAGAGACTGAAGGGCAGAAGCCCGTGAAAGTATAATTAGAGGTCAACAGCCACTGCGCGCCAATTAGGAGGGTTCATTTGGATCCAAATTCGGATTTGGATATCTGGCTATAATTAGATCCGGATCCAGAATTGAAAAACAGGACGGTTATCTGGTCGGATAATTGGATTTAACCAGACATCTGGATTGTTTATTTCTTTTCTTTGGATGAAAATTGGATCCGGGTTATAACCGAATTCAATATGAGTTTTGTAATATTTTATTTTTAAAAAATCTTTATAACTTTTATAAAAAAAAATTTATAGCACTTTAAAAAAAAATTGATATCATTTCAAATTGCCTAGATTTTTTTAAATAAAATAATTTAAACAATTTTAAAAAGTTTTTTTAAAAAATAAATTGAAGAACAAAATTAAAAAAAAAAAAGAAAATAGGTAATATCGTTGTTACATCACAATATAAAACATAAATTTACAAAAAAAAAAAAAAATAATACATCACAACTAATTAAACTAATATAATGTCACTACTCTTAGCCCAAAAAAAAGGGTGTATAATCTGGTTACGGATAACTGGATTATAAAACCCGGATCCGTAACTGGATCCGGGTTTTCCTCAACCTCTCGGATTCACCCGAATTCCGGATTTCCGGACTGGATCCTGGTTTTCCTCAACCGCTCGGATTTACCCGAATTCCAGATTTCCAGATCGGACAAAAAAAAAAAAAATCCGATCTGGATGAACACCCCTAGCACCAATATAGAATTCAAATCTAGTTGTTATTAATCACTAATTAATTAATGACGTAACAGGTAACATATTATTCAGCGTGATATCTGCCCACGATACTCGCTTAGGTTATTAATTTACTCTGGCATAACGGCTGATTGAATCCTAACAATCTGCAATCCAACAAGGATCAAAGGAGATCACGTTGCAAGACGAGCCTTCTCATCGCTTGACCAACCTCTATAAATAAAGGTTAAAGAACAAACAAGAGGTAACTTCTGATCACCTTAAAACTTGCATTAACATTCTCCAAATTCTATTCTAACTTAGATGTCAAAGATGTCTGTTGACACACCGAGCCTCAACAACTTTCTAATTGCAGGTTATTAGAGGTCATTGGCGGTAATACAAAACACGTTCGTAACACTTATAATATTGCACATGTCTCATGTGGAACCATGGCATGATGTCTTGGGCCCTAGGGTTTTATCCTTCCCCAATATCCTAAAAGAATTCTTAAAAACTAAATTTTAAACATCTTTTTTAAATGATGTAGTTTATAAAAATTAATTTTACCTCCTCCAAGAGAGTATTTTATAACTTTGACCACCAAATTTGATATTTAGGTTCTTCTAGTATAAATTTGCATTAATGCTTATATAAGGAAGTCAAACTAGAAAGTTTTTCTTAGATTTATACCTATAAGACAATACCATACAAAGAGAAATATACATGATTTTTTTTTTCCCTATGCAAGCGTATCATTATGCATAAAATCATAATATAGAAGATACGCAAGTCAAATGGGTGGGAGCCTAAACAAACATCCCATTCCAACTAGTGCAACGTAAGAAAAATAAAATAAAAAAGAGCAACATGGAACCAATAACTTGGTTTCCACCCATTACAAGGGGGAGTCATCGTTAGCAGTTTAGATACAATCTGGATACTAGATCTTAATGCCACAACAAAGACATTACTCTTTGGTTTGTACTGCACTTTGACAGTTTGGACTAATTGAAGGAGAGTTACTTGCCTTTGTCATGATCCTTTGTTAGGAGAAGTAGTAATATAGAAAGATAGCATGCAATAGATGGTCCAAATTGTCAACAAACGACCTTTAATGGCTATTTTGGCCCATGGTCCCCATACATCAGAGCGGAAAAAGTAAGGTTAGTTGGCTTTGAAGGATCCATCGCTGTTGAATCTGCTTGTGCTACACGTGGCGGCATACTTTTCATGGCGAGTCTTTTCTCGCATGTCAAATGATCAACAACTAGAAAGACTTATGAAGCAGTACATGTAGGTCTTAAGTGACTAGAAGGTAGTGGATTGAGTCATCTCCATACTATAGACCAAAAGCAAAAGAAAAAACTACGAATAGTATGAAGGTGTAGTGGAGAGAGAGAGAGAGAGATAACAATGCATGAAATATAAAACTTCTTATTATGAAAAAGTGAAAGGGAAGTTAATTGATGTAGCATTTCCTTTTGGTGAAAAGATGAAATGGTATAAAGCAATACGAACCCATACATTCATTTAGATTCCGGATATAGAAATATATGCGTATCGATAATTATTAATTTGTCTTTCCTTAATAAAATAAGAACCGTACATGGTCAAGCTCGTCATCCCCTAATGCAAAGTCCAATGGCCCTTGCATGGTCATGCCACCACATATTTAATGCTTTTTGTGTCGGTACTTTTCTTATTTGCAACGGGCAATGGTGGGGCAGAGGAAGGAGTTTGGTCGTCTTAAGAGATTTTATGAATTAGATTAAATTAATTTAGTATAGGTTTTCTCATCCTAGATTGGACTAAAGATTGGACTGGTTCGATCTCATTCGAGACGGTTTGGTCGTGTCGGTCCATTCGGTTCAACATTTTTTTTAATCGATTGATAAAAAAATTTATTTAAAATATTAAATTAAAATTAAATGATTTATTTAATGAAATTTTTATAATAAATTGTACAATTATTAATATATACTAGTATTATATATTATAGTTATACATTAAAAGATATAATAATACATTGATCTAAATATATATAGTTATAGACTTAGTACCAATACTATAACTAATAACTATACTAGTAGTATAATATACTATATATTAGTGATAAATTGGTAATACTATATTATATAATACTCTATAATTAATTATATACAATTATTTATATAAATAATAATATATATATTTTAATTTTCATTTGGTCTGGTCTGGGATGATCCGGTCCGAGATGAAAAACCCTTAAATCGTGGACTGGATAGAATTCAATAATTTGGACCAGATCGGACTGGGCTAATTCGGTCCTATATAATTTTCATTCGATCTAGTCCAGACCGGTCCGGTCCAAATGATCTCTCCCCTAGAGCATAGGAAGGTTATCCTGCATTGTAACAGTAGTATGCACATCTTTAGGGCAGGTTTGGATATTTAAACCAAAACTATCTCATCTCATATAATCATTACAATTTTCATAAATTTTCACACAAAATATAATAAATAATTCAACTTTTTCAAATTTTAAAACAAAACTAATATTAAAAAATTATATTATAATAATATTTTATTCAACTTTTAACAAAACATCTCATTTCATGTCATTTGAATTTTGTAACTAAAATGATTGCATTATAACAGTAGGATACATTTATTTGATTATTAAGTACAAAATCTCTCGATAGTTTTTTTGAAAACATTTTCCATTCACAATATTGTTGCATTAGATATTGCTTTAGAAATGGACAAGATATAAAAAGTCCAAAGTAAGCCTACTAGGCCTAGTCCAAGGGGAGAGGTATCAGCAAGAGGAAAGGAAGAAAAGATAAGGAGGGAAAGAGGGAATGAAAAAGTTGAAGAGATAGAAAGATGTTAGGAGAAAAGAGAAGATGTAACATAAATGTGGGGTGATGTGACGTAAAGCAAGAAAAAAGGCAGATGATATAAGGAAAATGACCAAGGGGACTTCTTCTTTAATCTTGACTTTGGCTTTTCAAGGAGAGGAGATGAACTCCAGTGACAATCTCTCAATGAGAAGATAAACTTCCGATATTCATTGTATAGTGAGGACGAGAGACTCTAAATAAGCTTATCATAATGGATATTCCCTCCCCAAAACTTCTATAGGCGTAGGTTTTATGTTGAACCACGTAAATCTGTATTTCTCCCTCTCTTTTATATTCTCAGTATTTATGTTTCATTCACTGTCATGGACGTACACACAGCCACACTGACCACCTTGGTGGCTCCAGACTACATTGATCAAGGCTTAGATCGTCACAGTGGGTTGGGAATAACTATTTCTCCCATTCTGGCTTGTTGTACCATTCTGGCTTGTCTATGGGATTAATTAATTTTCTACACTAAAACTTAGAGAAGAATGAATTTTCAGCGTGCTAAAATCACTTAACAAGCATATGAAGTTTTTCCAGATAAGTGTTCTCAACCTTTTGGCTTTTATATTTATGAAAAACACTGTTGTAAAAAATTGGGCAAGTGAACTTATTTTTTCCTAGGCAAGAACCCAAACTTCATGCTCAGTGCACTTTGAGTGTATTGTGTGAAAAAAGGGGGAGTACATGGGTTAGTGTTGTGCACTTTAGTGCATAGTGCGTAACAAACACCCAACAGATTGGGTAGAAGAATTACCAGGGATTTAAATACTTTTTATACACCCAGTGTGTGAAGCTTGGAACCCAAACTCCCCCGGCCACTTGAATTGCAAGTCTTCTTGAACTGTAAATTCTCTTTGTGTTTTGTGTAAACTGTCAACATGCATTTTATATGTGAAAATATATAGTGTATGGGCACCTATGCAAGTGGGCAAATACTGTGCACTTAAATGCACAGTGCCTGCAATGCATGGATGCACGTCTCGACTGTGCATGGACGTAGGAGTGCTGTGCACCTAAGTGGGTCATGGTTGTCTGCCGTGGGCCCTACACTGCAACTGGCTGCCTCTAACGTGTAGCCAGAATCTTCTACCAGATTAGAGGTGGTCCCCGACCACCATAGTGGATGTGAGTGGCTTGCAGTAGCAAAATTGGTGCACAAAGTGGGAACCTGAAAAGCTCACGATGAAATGCTGTGTGCCCCCACATTTTGTCCTTACTGGCATTCACCTTGGACATCTGGTGACTTCTGCAAGCCCAGAAGTGGTCTTCAACCATTTTTTTAATGGTGGACTCTACTTTTTTTCAAAAGTAGTGCACGAGGGTTGCACACTCTATGCTTATATATAACATTACTATAATTAAAGGGATGATGAAGTTATAATAGTTAAAGTGATGACGAATAAAATTTCTTGATATCATTTAATATAAAGGTGTAAGCGCCGATCTATGAGAACCACTTTAGGGAAAATCCAATTTAACTTTACTTAGCTTAATTTGCAAATGGTTTGCAGGCTTGGGTACTAGAAATTGTGGCTGGTACCAAACATATGCTTCAGAATTGGGAAGAAAAGAGAGGAGGAAGAGACGAATTAAAAAAAGATGTGCACATAGATCTTTATAATCTTTCAGTAGGCATAATAACTAGAGCTGCATTTGGAAGTATATAGCTTTGAGGAGGGGAAGAGGATCTTCACGTTGCAAGAGCAGGAACTGCACCTTGTCCGCCAAACTTTAAGAAGTGTCTATATACATTCCTAGTCATAGGTAAAGTACATATACAACTTACAAGTGTTAAATAAGGTTAATTCAAATGATCTCAAGGAGCGACATTCCTACAAGGCTTAATCTTTACTCATCTTACAACTCACATCATTTTATTGTTTGCATCTCTACGTTGCTTAAGAGGCTACTAGAATCATCTAAAAAATTTCATATTTCAAGATCAAGAGATCTAGATAGTTTTTCTAGAAAATTGTAGAGAGATGAGAGTTTTTCTTTTATATGTAGAGAGATGAGAGATCTAGATAGTTTTTCTAGAAAATTGTAGAGAGATGAGAGTTTTTCTTTTATATGTAGACTTTTTTTACGACACTTAAATGTATGTAAAATTCTTATTTAAAGAGTTTTCACATGGGAGGTTAATTAACTTCCCTCAAGTTACGTGGTAGTGGTGTGGAGTTAATTAATAATTTCTCTGCCCATTTGGTACCCACTACCAACATCTCTAACTTGTCCACAATGGGTGCTATGCCCATTAACAGTCTCCTCGTGTTCTCTCAATCAATTATCCATTATATAGAAATGAAGGGTGCAACCTATCAGAAGGGAAAGGGTATGAGTACTATATTAAGTCACCATCATACCAAAATAATACATCATTCATAACATCTCGTCTATGCCCCAAACTATTTGATCTCACTAAGTCAAGGGTCCTTCATCCCTCATGAGTTTATATCTCAAAGTAATTCTTGAGGTCGCATTATATATTATGCTCATGATTATATCAAGTCAAAATAACACAATTTCACGAGCTATAGGACATATAATAGCAAGTAAGAATCCAAACAGTTTTTCTTAGACACTCATGTCAATTCAATTAGACTTGACTACTTTCTTAGACATGCTTTGTGAGATCGTATCATTCATGGCCCTAAGAAAACATGCTAAATTTGCAACATCAAGTTTTCATCTCATGATATAGTTCCAGGTTCAATGGCATATGAATAGATCATTTATTGATCCACTAGGAATCACATAGTGATGGAGCTGGGACTCATCCAAATACTCCCCGTATGGTCGTCCAGAACACATATAGTATGAAATGTATGTTACGGTGGAACTCCCGCTTCATTGGGCTTATCACATTCAAACATCATAGGAATATTAGTTTAGTTGCTACAAAGGCACTCTAACTTGAGTTTCTTAGCACTGCCACAATGGCACCTGCCTACGATCTCACATTTTGCTTTAATTAGATTTTATGAATTTGTGAAAATATTTCATATACACGACTCTTGAAAGTTTTATTTTAGCTAAGCTAAGGCGACATTCTTTAAATTTATCTTGAAAGCTCTAAGATTATTAAGATGTTTACTTGCACGCTTTTCAAGTGCCAAAGTAATTGATTTGTCTCATTTTGCTCGCGATTTAAGCACCAAGGTGATCATCCGTATGAGTGGATTCATTTTTTCTTGGTGAGATCTTTATAATGTGTACTTTTCAATTCGTTTTAGTTAATTAAGAATATGAGATAAACACAATAATCACACTACAATAGATATTAACAGTGTCAAATGTGATGACCCGTTTTGAGTGTAATTTCGCTGAAATAATTGTTTTTATTTTAATTAATATATTAGCTATTTATTTTAATTTATTTGCGTTTTTAATGTTGGTTTTTAAATTAATTTATTTTATTTGGTGTTGTGTTTTATTTAGTTGTTTTGTGTTTTTTTAATCTTTTTGGCGGGTTAGTTTTGCTTTCCGGAATGAGGTTTGGACCTCATCTTTTCATTACATCTTTTCCCTTTTTCCTCTCTTTTTTCTTTTTCTTTTTCCTTTTTTTCTTTCTTCTTCTTTCTTTTTTTTCTTTTTTTTTTTTTCCCTCCCTTTCTCTCTCCCCGATCGGCTCCCCCCCCCGTGCTCTCTCTCTCTTCCCTCCCTCTCCCGCGTCGTCTCTCTCTCTCCTCCGGCCCAGCGCCGTCCGGCCACCTCCCGACCTCCCACCGGTCCCATTTTCTTCCCCTCCCTCCGGTGCACCTCCCCACCGAAAACCACCCCCAACCGGCCGGCCATTTGGCCGGAAAAAGCTTCCAAAGGGCGCACGGATTTCACTCCGATCCGCCGCCGTCGCTCCACCTCCGGCCACCATTTCTTCACCACTTCATCACCGACCTCTTGCCATCCTAACCCACCCATTTCCGGCCTCCATCGACCACCGGAGCAGCTCCCACGAGCTTGTTTTCCGATTTGCCATTTTCGGCCATTTTCGGCCATTCCGCCGCCACCCACGGCCGTCCGTCGCTTCCATTAGCTTCACAACCACCTCTAGACCATTCCCTATCAATCTCGTGTCCTAGTTTGTCCCCGTTCAAAAGTGGGTTTTTCGGACCCACGGCCACAGTGAATTTTCACTGTGACGTTGCTGTTTTTCCGCCGTTAGCAACGCCGCGAGCTTTCTAAAAATACCGTATAGCACTGTAAGTATTTTCCAAACCCTATTTTCAGATTTTAATATATATTGCTCATTCAATTGTTTTATTTATTTATTTAATTGTTTGTTGTTGGTTGTTGATTCCGGACTGAGTCCGAGGAGTTTCGGGGGTCGGATGGATTGAGGACGGAGTGTTTGTTTGGTTGGTTGTTATTGGTTGTTTCGATTGGGCCGTGTGGTGTGCGTTGCATTTTATTTGTGTGCGTTGCATATCGCGTGCATGTGCATCATGTTTATCGGCGTTTTGGCGTTTGGGTGCGTGTGTCTCACGAGCCCAAGCCGTGATGGGTTATTATCACGGTGGAGCTCCTCTGGTCACTCGGGAGCGGTCAATACTGAGTGACATCCCCTGAGTAGTCGTCTGGGCGCTGACGAGTTCGGTACTAGAGGATGGGTCTGGCCCGGTACGTGCTGAGCACGAGTCCAGGCATCGCTCTACTCACTGACTCCGGGAGCGGAAATTAGAGGATGGGTCTGGCCCGGTACGTGCTGAGCACGAGTCCAGGCATCGCTCTATTCACCGATCCCGTGGCCCTTCGCTGGCGAGGGCTAGAGGATGGCCCGGCCCGGTACGTGCATGGCACGAGTCTGGGCATCGCTCGTTTAGGTGTCGCACGCGTAGCCGTTCTCTACGGCGTGGCACTGAGCTAGGGTGTGCGGATGATCCCTAGGGGAGATCATGGTGCATACGGAGCGGGTTGTGGTATGGTTTTTCAGTTATGATCCTTTTTCTGGGAAAAATGGTGGTTTGGGCCATTATCTGGGATAATGGCGAGGTGTGGCTTTATGGAGGTTGGTGGGCCTTTTGGGTTTTGGCGTGCGTGTTAAAATATATGTGTAGCGGGGCGTGTGTTTGTTTGATCTTGTTTTCTTGTTGTTTGGGTTGTATGTATTTTCATCTGGTAGTGTTTGGGTCATACTTACCTGCGGAACCATTCTTGGTTCCGTAGCTTTTGGTGCAGAGATCGAGGAAGAGGAGGAGGAGGCTGAGCCCGAGGATGCGGCTCCGCCGGGTTGCTGATGCTGTGCTTTTTATCTGTTTTCAAACTTGTATTTGTGTTTCTTGTAATATTTTATTTAAGTATGTTTTAAACAGTTTGTATTACATTAAGAAAAAAATTCTGGTACTTAAATATTGACTTGCTTCTCGCTGCGTTTGTCTTGTGCACTTTGTCGCTCTTGCACACACTTGGCACACGTCGTTAGGGTGGCGGTCCGGGTTGTCACCATCCGGACGTCTCGATTTCCCCGTGTTCGGGCGTGGGGATTTGGGGGCGTCACAGGTGGTATCAGAGCGGTTTGGCTCTGGGTAAAACCACATGTCCCGTAGGTAGTACCAGAATGTTTTAAAGTTGTGTTTTAAAAATTATGTTAAGTATAGTTGTTTCCTTTGTTTATTTGTTTGAGCTTGTTTGCTTGTTTTTATTTATTTAGTTATGTTTTAACATGCCGGTTTCTTTTGTTTCTTGATGTGTTGTGTTGTTTTTGTTTATGTTGGTTTTGTGATGGTTTTATCTGTTTTCTTAAAGGAGGGTCAAGTGTGGTGTTGTGACAGGAAATGGGAAGACCAGGAAGACCAAGGAAAAATACTCAGGAACCGCAGGACAATACCTCCAGAGATGACTCCATAGCCGAGGCAATAAGGCAAATGACGGAGTTTATGCAACAGAATATTAGGCCACAACAGACAGGGCCTTGGCCACCACAAGGAGGTCCTTGGCCACCACAAGGAGGGCCTTGTCCACCACCCGGAGGGCCTTGTCCACCACAGGGAGTGTATTGGCCACAACCAGGAGGTCCTTGGCCATATCAGGGAGGGCCTTGGATGTATCCGGGCGGGTCAAGTAGCATGGTGCAAGCCGGATGCACCTATGAGCGCTTCCTAGCGCATCGGACTCCACACTTCACTGGAAATGAGGATCCTCTTCAGGCTGGAAGATGGATCAGAGACCTGGAGAAAACCTTTGAGGTGTGTGGATGTACTGAAGCTCAGCAAGTACTCTACGCCAGCTATCTTTTGCAGGGTATCGCCTCTGATTGGTGGGATACCAGGAGGGTGATGCTGGAAGCTGAGTTGGGATCTTTCGCTGCAGTGACCTGGCAGCGTTTCAAGAAGGAGTTCAATGACCGCTTCTTTCCCGCCTCGGTAAGAAAACAAAAGGCAAGAGAATTCTCTAATTTGATCCAAGGGGGCGCAACAGTGGAACAATACGCCCGGAGGTTCATAGAACTTGAGCAATTCGCTCCTCATCTTGTTGCCACTGAGGAGTTGCGAGCAGAGCGTTTCCAGGAGGGACTACGCCCTGATATACGCCGTTTGGTGGTCAGCCACCGGATATCCACTTTTCAGGAGTTAGTGGATGTGGCCACCCTTATAGAGCGGGAAAATAATCTGGGTATGGGCTCCCCTCCTGGACAAAAGAGGCGGAGTTTTTCTGGTGAAGGAAGTAGCTCAGGTTCGCCCCAGAAGTTTGTTCAGCGGTCCGGGGCTCGATCGCAAGCATCCTCAAGTGTTCGCATGGGAGGACGTGTACCTGTATGTGGAATTTGCAATAGAGCTCATGCGGGCGAGTGCTCTTCTGGTGGAGCTCGATGTTTTACTTGTGGCCAGCCGGGCCACTTTTCCCGAGAATGTCCAAGAATGGTTCAAGGGAACCGTGGAGGTAGGCGCGGTGGAAGAACCAACCCGAGACAACCAGTGCAAGCCCGGGTTTATGCTGTCACACCCGGAGAGGTAGATGATGAGGCACCAGCGACCCATGATGCTGGAGTAATCACAGGTATGGATTAAATTAATTTTAAGTTGGATTTAATTTTTGGTGCATTTGGCTCTTTCTTTGTTTTTTGGATTTCATGGGTTGTGTGTTTGGTTCAGGAAGAGTTCGTTTGTATGAGTTTTATGCTTGTACCTTGTTTGATTCCGGTGCTTCACAATCGTTTGTGTCTTCCACGTTTGCTCGGGTGTGTAACTTGGTCACGGAACCGTTGCCGAAGGCTATGGTAGTGGCCCTACCCGATGGTGAGAGGGTGTGGTGTTCCAAAGTTGCTTCGGGATGCCCGTTAAATTTTGAGGGAAGGTTTTTGGATGCTGATCTGGTAGTGTTCAAGCTGTTGGGTTTTGATATCATCCTCGGGATGGATTGGCTATACCGATATTCTGCGACTATTAATTGCAGAAGTCGGACAGTTAGCTTTCAGCTTCCGGATGGTGATTGTCTGGAATTCGCGGGGAGTAAATTGAAAGAAAAACCGATGATTATATCGGCGATACAGGCAAGAAGAGAAATTGCATGGGGAGCGGATGCATTCTTGGTCCAGATGGTATCCACGCCGTCTGAGAAGA
Organism: Carya illinoinensis; assembly: GCF_018687715.1. Taxonomy (NCBI): domain Eukaryota; kingdom Viridiplantae; phylum Streptophyta; class Magnoliopsida; order Fagales; family Juglandaceae; genus Carya; species Carya illinoinensis. Next base: position 16,071,542 of record NC_056766.1, on the reverse strand, counting down.
AGTCCTTGGCAGACATTCCAGTTGTGGAAGAGTTCCCCGATGTGTTTGTGGATGATTTGCCCGGACTACCCCCCGTGCGAGAGATGGAGTTTGTTATAGATTTGGAACCTGGAGCGGCTCCCGTGCATAAGGCTCCTTACCGCATGGCACCGGCTGAATTGAAAGAGTTGAAGACTCAGTTGCAAGAATTAGTAGAGAAGGGATTTATTCAGCCTAGTACGTCGCCGTGGGGTGCCCCAGTTTTATTTGTTAAAAAGAAAGATGGAACTCTTCGTATGTGCATTGACTATCGGGAGTTGAACAAGGTGACCATCAAAAATAAATATCCTCTCCCGCGGATAGATGATTTATTTGACCAGCTTCAGGGAGCAGCCGTGTTCTCTAAAATTGATCTGAGGTCGGGATACTACCAGCTGAGAATCAGAGAGCAGGATGTGCCTAAAACTGCTTTCAGGTCGAGGTATGGACACTATGAATTTAAGGTGATGCCGTTTGGGCTAGCTAATGCTCCTGCTGCTTTCATGGATTTAATGAATCGGGTGTTCCAACCTTATCTGGATTCTTTTGTGGTGGTATTTATTGATGATATACTGATTTATTCTCGAGATGTTGAAGAGCATGTGTATCATCTTAGTCTGGTACTTGAAAGATTGAGAGAACACCGGCTTTATGCCAAGCTTAGCAAGTGTGAGTTCTGGTTGGAAGAAGTTAAATTTCTCGGGCATGTAATTTCCAGGGGTGGGGTGGCAGTTGATCCTAGTAAAATAGAAGCCATTTTGTCATGGCCACGCCCGACTACAGTACGGGAGATCAGGAGTTTCTTGGGGCTCGCCGGTTATTATCGAAGATTTGTAGAAGGTTTTGCTCGCCTATCCGGACCTCTCACAGCCTTGACTCGGAAGAATACAGAATTTGTATGGTCAGATAAATGTGAGAGAAGCTTCCAGGAATTAAAGAACAGGTTGACGACGGCACCAGTGTTAGCACTCCCTGAACCGCATAAGCCTTTCGTAGTCTTCAGCGATGCGTCCAAGTTTGGGTTGGGTTGTGTCCTTATGCAGGAGGGACGGGTTGTAGCCTATGCATCTCGTCAGCTTAAGGACCATGAAAAGAATTACCCGACGCACGATCTAGAATTGGCTGCGATTGTTTTTGCACTCAAGATCTGGCGGCATTTCTTGTATGGGGAAGCTTGTGAGGTATTTACTGATCATAAGAGTTTGAAGCATTTGTTTTCCCAGAAAAATTTGAATATGAGGCAAAGGCGGTGGCTGGAGCTAATCAGTGACTATCAGTGTGAGATCAAGTACCATCCAGGAAAGGCTAATATAGTTGCTGATGCTTTGAGCCGGAAGTCACATTTGGAAGACGAAGCCGAGCCGTCGGAAGTGGATTCGTTACTTTGTGGGATGAGAAGGCTCCTACTAGAGAGTTCGCAGCAAGTGGAGATTTTATCATCAGTTCTTGATATTCGGGTAACCGATTTTGAAGAATTGAAAGCTCTCCAAAGAAAGGATTTGAAGCTGCTGAACATCAGGAAAAGAGTTCGGAAGTCTCGAGGGCCATTGCACTATAGCTTGGATAGTGATGGGATTTTACGGTTCCGAGATCGCAGAGTGATTCCAAAGGACTCAGATTTCAAAGAGCGGATCATGGCAGAGGCTCATGCGGCCCCTTATTCTGTTCATCCAGGCAGTACAAAAATGTATCGGGACTTGAAGAAGAATTACTGGTGGGATGGAATGAAGAAGGACATCGCCTTACATGTTGAAAAATGCCACACATGCCGACAGGTAAAGGCCGAACATCAGAGACCTGCAGGTGTGCTCCAACCCCTCCCTATTCCTGAGTGGAAATGGGATGACATCACGATGGACTTTGTTGTGGGTTTGCCGAGAACGCCTAGTGGGAAGAATTCTGTTTGGGTGATTGTGGACCGATTAACGAAGAGTGCTCATTTTCTGCCTGTTAATAACACCGACTCTTTGGGTAAGTTAACCCGTTTGTATGTCAAGGAGATAGTGCGGCTACACGGCATACCAAAGAGTATAGTGTCAGATCGGGACCCGAGGTTCACATCGCAGTTCTGGAAGAGTTTACAGGCAGCTTTGGGTACTAAATTGAAGTTCAGTACTGCCTATCACCCGCAGACAGACGGCCAGTCAGAACGCACCATTCAGACTTTGGAAGACATGCTGCGAGCGTGTGTCATGGAATTCCAAGGGAGTTGGGAAAATCATTTGCCGCTCATTGAGTTTGCCTACAATAACAGCTTCCATGCGACCATTCAGATGGCTCCCTACGAAGCTCTTTATGGGAGAAAGTGCAGGTCGCCCTTGTGTTGGGATGAAGTTGGGGAGAGTAGGGTGATTGGACCCGAAATAATTCAAGAGATGCAAAGCCAAGTCCGGATCATCAGAGATAAAATGGCGGCAGCTCAGAGTCGCCAGAAAAGCTACGCTGATACCAGGAGGAGAGAATTGTCATTTGAAGTTGGTGATTGGGTTTATCTTAAAGTCTCTCCCATGAGAGGTGTCAAGCGTTTTGGTAAAAAGAAGAAGCTAGATCCAAGGTATGTCGGCCCTTTTCAGATTCTGGAGAGAGTAGGGTCCGTCGCCTACAGAGTTGCTTTGCCAGATTATTTTGGGGATGTTCATGATGTCTTCCACGTATCATCCCTGAAGAAAAGCTTTGGACAGCAAGAGCCACGCTTCGTCGACCCAGCAAGTATTCAGTTGCAACCGGATCTCACTTATGAAGTTGTTCCGTCGCAGATTTTGGATTGGAAGGAGCAACAATTGAGGTCCAAGACGATACCGTTGGTTAAAGTGGCTTGGGGAGATCCGTTAGCACAAGACTTCTCTTGGGAGCGAGTGGCAGACATGAGAGAGCAGTATCCATATTTGTTTGAATGATGAAGGTATGTATTTTTAATCTTGGTCTCAGTTGGTTCATGTGCGTTTGTGTGGCTTGGTTTAAGTTGGTGATGATCTTGCAATTTCGAGGACGAAATTGTTTTTAAGGAGGGGAGGATGTGATGACCCATTTTGAGTGTAATTTCGCTGAAATAATTGTTTTTATTTTAATTAATATATTAGCTATTTATTTTAATTTATTTGCGTTTTTAATGTTGGTTTTTAAATTAATTTATTTTATTTGGTGTTGTGTTTTATTTAGTTGTTTTGTGTTTTTTTAATCTTTTTGGCGGGTTAGTTTTGCTTTCCGGAATGAGGTTTGGACCTCATCTTTTCCCTACATCTTTTCCCTTTTTCCTCTCTTTTTTCTTTTTCTTTTTCCTTTTTTTCTTTCTTCTTCTTTCTTTTTTTTCTTTTCTTTTTTTTTTCCCTCCCTTTCTCTCTCCCCGATCGGCTCCCCCCCCCGTGCTCTCTCTCTCTTCCCTCCCTCTCCCGCGTCGTCTCTCTCTCTCTCTCTCCTCCGGCCCAGCGCCGTCCGGCCACCTCCCGACCTCCCACCGGTCCCATTTTCTTCCCCTCCCTCCGGTGCACCTCCCCACCGAAAACCACCCCCAATCGGCCGGCCATTTGGCCGGAAAAAGCTTCCAAAGGGCGCACGGATTTCACTCCGATCCGCCGCCGTCGCTCCACCTCCGGCCACCATTTCTTCACCACTTCATCACCGACCTCTTGCCGTCCTAACCCACCCATTTCCGGCCTCCATCGACCACCGGAGCAGCTCCCACGAGCTTGTTTTCCGATTTGCCATTTTCGGCCATTTCTGGCCATTCCGCCGCCACCCACGGCCGTCCGTCGCTTCCATTAGCTTCACAACCACCTCTAGACCATTCCCTATCAATCTCGTGTCCTAGTTTGTCCCCGTTCAAAAGTGGGTTTTTCGGACCCACGGCCACAGTGAATTTTCACTGTGACGTTGCTGTTTTTCCGCCGTTAGCAACGCCGCGAGCTTTCTAAAAATACCGTATAGCGCTGTAAGTATTTTCCAAACCCTATTTTCAGATTTTAATATATATTGCTCATTCAATTGTTTTATTTATTTATTTAATTGTTTGTTGTTGGTTGTTGATTCCGGACTGAGTCCGAGGAGTTTCGGGGGTCGGATGGATTGAGGACGGAGTGTTTGTTTGGTTGGTTGTTATTGGTTGTTTCGATTGGGCCGTGTGGTGTGCGTTGCATTTTATTTGTGTGCGTTGCATATCGCGTGCATGTGCATCATGTTTATCGGCGTTTTGGCGTTTGGGTGCGTGTGTCTCACGAGCCCAAGCCGTGATGGGTTATTATCACGGTGGAGCTCCTCTGGTCACTCGGGAGCGGTCAATACTGAGTGACATCCCCTGAGTAGTCGTCTGGGCGCTGACGAGTTCGGTACTAGAGGATGGGTTTGGCCCGGTACGTGCTGAGCACGAGTCCAGGCATCGCTCTATTCACCGATTCTGAGGCCCTGCGCGATGACGGAGTAGTATTAGAGGATGGGTCTGGCCCGGTACGTGCTGAGCACGAGTCCAGGCATCGCTCTACTCACTAACTCCGGGAGCGGAAATTAGAGGATGGGTCTGGCCCGGTACGTGCTGAGCACGAGTCCAGGCATCGCTCTATTCACCGATCCCGTGGCCCTTCGTTGGCGAGGGCTAGAGGATGGCCCGGCCCGGTACGTGCATGGCACGAGTCTGGGCATCGCTCGTTTAGGTGTCGCACGCGTAGCCGTTCTCTACGGCGTGGCACTGAGCCAGGGTGTGCGGATGATCCCTAGGGGAGATCATGGTGCATACGGAGCGGGTTGTGGTATGGTTTTTCAGTTATGATCCTTTTTCTGGGAAAAATGGTGGTTTGGGCCATTATCTGGGATAATGGCGAGGTGTGGCTTTATGGAGGTTGGTGGGCCTTTTGGGTTTTGGCGTGCGTGTTAAAATATATGTGTAGCGGGGCGTGTGTTTGTTTGATCTTGTTTTCTTGTTGTTTGGGTTGTATGTATTTTCATCTGGTAGTGTTTGGGTCATACTTACCTGCGGAACCATTCTTGGTTCCGTAGCTTTTGGTGCAGAGATCGAGGAAGAGGAGGAGGAGGCTGAGCCCGAGGATGCGGCTCCGCCGGGTTGCTGATGCTGTGCTTTTTATCTGTTTTCAAACTTGTATTTGTGTTTCTTGTAATATTTTATTTAAGTATGTTTTAAACAGTTTGTATTACATTAAGAAAAAAATTCTGGTACTTAAATATTGACTTGCTTCTCGCTGCGTTTGTCTTGTGCACTTTGTCGCTCTTGCACACACTTGGCACACGTCGTTAGGGTGGCGGTCCGGGTTGTCACCATCCGGACGTCTCGATTTCTCCGTGTTCAGGCGTGGGGATTTGGGGGCGTCACATCAAATATACAATAAAGTCTTAGGTATCTTGAATACAACATATATTAAATCTGATGAAATCCCAAACTCTTAACATGAGTTTGGAAAAAATTTCTAGCAGTAGCCCCAGTAAGAGGATCAACTACCATCTTGCTAGTAGAGATATGTTGTAGGATTAGCTCAAATTGTGCAACAATAGCTCAAATGTAATTAAAACAAATATCTATGTTTTGGTTCTGCAATGGTATTTGGAATCTTTGGCATATGCCAAAGTTGCCATACTATCACTATATACCTTAAGGCTTCATTTGCCAGAGTCATAACCTTTAGGCATTGAAAAAATCTCCTCAACCAAACGGCCTCTTGTATAGCTGTTGAACAAGCATTGTACTTTAACTCCCTCATGAACAAAACAATGCATGATTTTTTCTTACTATACCAAGAAATAGCTCCCCCCTAAGCATAAACGCGTAAATTGTGTGGATTTTCACTCATATTTGTCACTAGCCAAATTAGCATCGCTATAACCCATTGGTCTCATGTCTCCACCCTAGTAGCAAAGAAAAAGGTCTCTTGTACCATGAAAGTATCAAAAAATCCTCTTAACTACTTGCCAATGAACAAGTCTTGGATTACTCTGATAATGACTAACCAATTCAATTGCAAAGCAAATGTAAGGTTGTGTACACAACATAGCATATATCAGACTTCCAATTGTACTTGCATAAGGAACTTTGATCATTCTTTTTGTTCCCCATCATTCTTAGGAAAATGTTCTAGGCTCAATGTATAATTCTTCTCGATTGGAGTGTTTATGGGTTTGGAGTTGTGCATACAAAATCATTCTAGAATTTTTTTAATATATTATTGACTGGTCAATTTTATCATTTATTAGTTCTTTTGGAGTATAGGCCATGTGGTTTGAGCATTCCATTGGAGTATTACAATCACTTTTGCACTATAGGGTAGGCCAGTGCGGTTTAGCAGTTGTTTGATTGAGGAAGACCCTCCTATCTTTCTTGCCATCTATTCATATTTGCTGATGAGGCTGCGCAATTCATCGTGCAATCTTTTTACTCTAATTCTTTGACGTTTATCCCTCCATTGCTTTGTGCTTGTCCCTCCCCTTGCTCATTAGGGCTTGGTGGTGTAGCTTCACTGAGTTCAGTGTTACGATGTTTCAGCTCTTCATTCTCCCACTGTAAGTCCTCCATGGTTTCAATAACCTTCTATAGTTTCTCCTCAGTTTCCACGAGTGGCGCCTCCATGTTAGGGTTGCAGTTTGAGAGTGTGTAATGGTTGGCATGTGGAAATCACGCTGGTGTCCGATGAGAACTAAATAATACCTTTAGGATTCCACAGATGACATTACTATTGAGGACGTGTTCTACGATCTGCTAGAGTTCACTGCCTTTAACAAATAAAGATAGTGGCCTGATATACTTGATACACCTCCAATGCCTAAGTTAGTGATATACAAAATAAGTTATCACCAAGATAGTGATTAAGATGAGTTGTTACCTGAACATGCTATATGCTTCTTATATATATATATATAGGTTTAGGTAGTTATTGATAAAAATTAATAATGATCATCCAGTGGGGTCTTATCTTCATGTTCTTTTGATTTGATGCTGATCCCGGGAATGTTTGATTCATTACCAACTTCCTAGGTTAGTTATCTATTCTAGCTCATTTGGTGGTTACAAGATGGAGTTGTATGGGTCCTTAAGACTCCAACGACTTGATCCTTACCATCCGTTGGGTTGGGTCTCCGAATTGGGCCCGCTCCTTATCAAGGGCTAAACGAGTCCCTCCACTAATCATCAAAAATCAATTTTCTTTTCAATAGCAAAAATTTACAGCTTCTAAAGCTTCTAATTACATTTTCGTTATTCCACATTAAATAAATATTACCCATTTAAAAAATCGTATTAGATTTTTATTATAATTATTATAATACTGGAAGAGGATTAATTTTAGCCTTCTCAAAATTATAGTAACTCCATATAAAAAATTAGATTTTTGGGTATTTTTTTATTATAATAAGATAGACTTAATAGAAATTAATTTTACCCATAAAAAAGAATATTTAAAATCTTGCCTTCCAAATAAGATTTTCTAGTTTAGCCTCTAATTATTGTGCATTAATGTTGATATATATATATTATATATAGAAGAAAATTCTAAACAAAGAGAAATATATGTGATAAATAATATATGAATTAAAATGATTCTTACAATTCTATATTATAATAATATAGCGAAATTGGGATTATGAAGTAGCTTTAGGGGATCATGGTTGTTGAAGTACTAGAATATAGCAATTAATATAGATAAATATTCTTTTATGTTTCGATTATATATATATATATATATATATATATATATAATACAGGTTTCCTTTTATTTTTTCAAAACTTAAACACAGCTGCTTATTATTTATTTATTTTTTAAATATTATTGTTGAATGACCTAGCTTTTGGATTATAAATTAATGAGTGTTTGATTTGCTGATCAGGTTGAAAACAACAATATTGATGATTTCTTTCTATATATAAATATGAAAATTCTATATACCATATTACCATCCCATTTTTATCTCATTAAGTAAAATATGCCATATTTATTATCATTAAATGATCATTTATTATATACTTTTTTATCATTTAATAGTGATGAATGTGCCATATTTTGTATAGTAAGATAAAAATAAGATAAGAGCGTGGTGTATAGTATTACTCATATATATATGCACGCACACATGTATTTATATAAGCTCATCAATAACTATTAATTTATCTGTTTAAATAAAATATGAATTGAATGTACCATTCTTTAATTTAAGGTCACTAGAGGTAATAGAGAAGCTATGTACCTCATTCCATAATGTTTAATTAATTTACCAGCGGAGCCAATCCCCAACGATATGGTTAATGGTTCACAATGATGGTTTGATCATTAATATAGTGTTTGGATATTCATTTATAAAATAAATAATAAATATGTTGAAATGTGGGAAGTAGCTAGAGCAGCCAATACACAGTCAATAATGCCAATGGGGCTTGGATCCTCTAGAATGCTGGAAGGAGCATGAGGCTCTAGAAAAGGATGAGTTGGAAGAACATTCTATAGAACCCACCTAATAAAATTCCTATTTGTTGGAATCTTTTCCTGTTATGTACGATTTTGTATAGTTAGCTAGGATTATTGTTTATATTTTTGTATAGAATATGTTGTAAGATTCTTTTGTTTCTTAGACTGTATATTTTAGTTAGGCTCCTCTGTACACACCATGCTATCAGAAATGAGAATTGCAAATGTTCTCTTCTCTCAATCCTGCTGTTCTTAGTATTTCTTAAGTTTTCTTTTCTTTAATTACCTTCTTTTCTTTTCTTTCATTACAGTTTCTTACATGGTGTCAAAACTATAATATTATATATAGCTCAAAACCAAATTCCAACCATATCTCAAAATCAAAATCCTAACACAAATACATACCCTATTGATCCATCTTAGCCAAATAGTCCATTCTTTATTGGAACCAACAACAACTCTAGTGCATTACTTGTTACACAAATGCTAGACTCTAGCAATTACCATTCCTAGGCAAGATCCATGAAAAGGGTGCTTAGAATAGAAAATAAGTTGGGATTCATTGATGGAAGCATTTGTGAACTAGATGATGCAAATAGCCCTTTAATGGATCATTGGTTTCGATGCAATGATATTGTCATCACTTGGCTACAAAATACTATGTTGACATCAAACCAGTACTCTATATGCTGAAACATCACATCAACTGTGGCTGGACCTCGAACAACGCTTGGCATAGCAAAATGCTCCAAGCATTTATGAGGTGAAGCAGAGAATAGCAGCCTTAATGCAATATGGGGATACTGTATGTATGTATCTACTTCTCAAAATTGAAAACCCTTCTTGATGAACTAATGAATTATGAGTCCATTCCTAGCTGTGCTTGTGGAGGGTTACAAACAGTGGTGAGTAATCAAGAAAGAGATTGGATGATGAAATTTCTTATGGGTCTCAATGACTCAATCTAAGGCATTAAGGCACAAATACTTTTAATTAAACTTTTTCCAAGTTTAAACGAGGTATACTCACTAATTCAACAAGAGGAGAAGAGTAGATAGATTTCTATTGATGCTCCCACTGCTAAGACTATGTCTTTAATGGGAAGGTTTGCATCAAAAGATGTAGGAAGACAAGATGGGGAACCTCAAAAGAAGTATTTTTGTACCCATGGTCACATTGTCATATACCAATTTGTTAACATTGTCATATATGAGGTCATACAGCAGACAAATGCTTCAAAATCCATGGCTATTGATGACTTGCAAAAATTTCATATTCCAGATTTTACAAGTTCGCTCGAGCGGAGGCTTTTGGCCGCTTGAGCGAATTCAGGCAGAGTCGAACACTCGATGTGCGCTCGATAGGACGCTCGAGCGAAATCAGGCAGAGTCGAACGCTCGACGCTCGCTTGACACCCCGCTCGAGCGAACATCGTATTTTGACAGATTTTAGGTTTTCCGCCGTGAGACCATATAAAAGCAATTTTTCACTCTAGAGCCGCGAGTGGGGACTGGAGAACACTTCTTAGGAGAGAAAAACATAGCTAGAGGGATTCAAATCATCTATTTTTGGAGAGGGAATTCGAATTTGTTGAACCCAAGATTTCAAGTTTTGTGTAATTATATATTTACACATGGATTTTGATGATAACAAATGAATTCAAAGAATAAAGAAGTCTCAAGCTCAAGTTGTCTACACAATGGAGTCAAGCACATCAAGGAAACAAGCATGAGCAAGAAGGGAACAAGTTCACATTAAAATTATAGAGTAATGTTGTAAATCTCTACAAAATTCGAAATTAGGATTAATGCTCAAAATTAATATTTTATCATAAAGCATTAAAATACATTTTCCACATGTGCATGAATATTTTTGAAAATTAAATTTGAAAATTTTGAAAGATGATTGATTGTCATCTTTTGCATGTGCATGCCTTGATTAAAGGGTTGAACTTTGAAAATATTAAAGATGATTGATTGTCATCTTTTGCATGTGCATGCCTTGATTAAAGGGTTGAACTTTGAAAATATTAAAGATGATTGATTATCATCTTTCACATGTGCATGTTTTATTTGAATTTTTTCAAAAGTGATTGATGCTTTTTTAGACTTATACAAAAAGTAAAAGATTAGGTTTGAATTTTTTGAAAATGAAAGTGTGCTCATTTTGTCATATGCCAAAAGTAAAAGATTAAGTTTGATTTTTTTGAAAAAGTGAATGATGTTATCTTTGACAATTGAAAAAGAAGAACATTTTTTTTGAATTTTTTGAAAAAGTGAATGATGTTGTCTTTGACATGTGAATCTTTTTAAATTTGAATATGAAGTCTCATATGCCTATAAATAGATCATTTGAGAGCTTCACATTCACAACACCAAGAGCATACAACATTCATTCAAAGCTTTTATTCTCTCTTCTCTAAGCATTGAGCCTTAATCCTTGTTCATTTTGAGAGATATAGTTTGCGCTGTATTGTTCTTATTTCACTCATTGAGGAGTGTTTTCTGATAACCTACCCACTATCAGCTCTTGTATCAGAAAAAGGGTGTGTATAACCCTTGTGTGTGTAGAAAGTATTCTACACGGGGAATAGTTGAATCACCACGTGTAAGGTGATTGCAAGTGTAGAGGGTGTTCTACACGGATCCTTTGTAGCGGTATTGTTCAAAGGTGTAATAGGTTTCTATCTCCACCTGAAGGAGGTTGAATAGTGAATTTGGGAATCCTCAAGGGGTAGCTTGAGGCGAGGACGTAGGCAGTGGGGCCGAACCTCGTTAACATACTGAGTTTGCTTCTCTCTTACCCTTACTCTTTATATTTATTGTTATTTTATATTTTCTTTATATTTTATATTATATATTTGATTTATAATTGTTATTTTTGTTATACAACTCAATTCACCCCCCCTCTTGTGTTAGTCATCTGGGCAACAGAATTATTGCACGTATGTTGGAATCATACACGAGCACGGACGAGAGAAAAGCGTTGAATCGTTCCCTTGAGCTTTTGACGACGAGTTGAGGCTGTAAGGAGGATTTTTTAGTGTTTATTTTCTTCTTCCCATCTTCTCAGAACAATTATGGTGAATTCGTTTATGTTGAATTCAATTTCTAGCATGAGCTAAATTTTCT